>NC_051851.1:88959558-90159614 GCF_905115235.1 Hermetia illucens | reverse complement strand
AAAGAGGCACCCTGTTCCTTGGGGATGAGGAAAGTTATCTCCTTGGTGAAAAATGGTGGATCTAAATCAGGATCGGCAATCATCTGATTAGATTGATTTGCCAATATCCTGTGAGTGCTCTTGAACCGCTTCAGCTAGAAGTTGTGAATTTTGTCAACTCCTGGCGCCTTCCAGTTACCTCCCTTGTCAAGGGCTGCTTCTACGTCGACTTCAGTTACGTGAGGCATGGTCATTTCGGGGAGGGCCTCGCATGAACGCATAAGGTGTGGGAGCTACGCTGCTGCTAAATTGCAACGGCTGGATTCGCTCCAAACACTTCTCCAGAAATCTTCTGCCTGATCCAGATCGAGGTTACTTTCCCTATCTGAGTGGGTGAGATGTTTGTAGAATCCCAGTTGGTTCTGGAAGAACAAGGTGTTGTCTATCCTTCGCTGAAAGCTCTTTCGATATTTACGGATGCGATTGGAGCATACCGCAAGTTTCTGCTTCAGCACTTCGAGGATTTCTTCGATTCGCATATCATTGGACAGATGGTAGTTTCCAATGATGTTCGCAACGCATCTGTGCACCTTTGGCGATGGATTTCCAAGGAGTGCTTGCGTGACACGACCAATCTCCTTTCTCAACTTTTCGACTCTTCTGTTGAGTAGAAACACCCAGAACGGTAAAGTACTTCTGCGCATACCTCTGTTATTCGCTCTAAGATGTTGATTATGGAGACGGATAACCGTTGCAGCTGCAACGTAGATCAGGCTGTGAACCTCTGTAGCAGTAATCTCGCTAGCCAAACGATCAGCCAAAATTCTATCAACGGCAGCAATGATGTTAGTAGTTGCCGAAGTAAACTTCAGTTTTGGGATCTTTGGCCTATCGTCTGGGAGAATCTCAGCATACTCTGTGAATGCGAACTGGAATGCGGTCAAAGCCTCATTATAAATTAGGTCGACATCCCCAGTTACTAAGCTTCTCCTGACTACTGGATTCATGGAGTGCCTTACAGGTGGAGTACTTGTGTTACTCCTTTGACTAGTCCGGTAATTTGATGACTCCAACCCGAGCTCAAGTGAAACCTCTTGGAAGATTTGTTGCCTAGTTGGTAAGGCAACTCGGTTGTTATTCACTATCACCCGGTACTGGTTGACGACGTTCTGTTCCGGAACATGACTTAGCTATGGAAATCGGGTTATGAACGCGTCATGTAGTGGATGTCTGTACCCTGATGGATTCCGTTCCAAATCCGTGACACGGTAATAGCCGCGGACGATAAATTCGTTAAGTTGGTTCGTCCAAACCATATGACGCCTATGTCTCCCGTCCCTGGTGGTTGACGGCATAACCGCCAAAACATCCAAGAGCGAAGATGATGTTGTTGAACGACCGTTAACCGTGTTGGGTACTGTCTTCGTGTCCCTGGGGTCCCATTAAAAGAATTTGAAATATTTTCCCCAATTTTGTTCCCACGAGTGTTGGGGAGGCAGTCAACCCTGCAACAGAGCACCAATGTTGCAACGTTCCATGGTCACCTCCAAAGGTAGGGAAGGTATTTGGAGGGGAGCCGCTGAAATACAGTGTAACGTCACATTCATCCGGCGCGTCGATCCCTTCACCCCGGATTACGGATTTGTTAAGGAGGTTTACTCCCCCTGAACGGGAAGAATCGGTAAGGGAGGACGAACACAAAGGGAAACGTTCTGCTTGTTCGCGGCTACTTATTTACAAGATTAACTTGCGATATTCGTCATGTCATTATCTGCAATCCATGACACGCGCCTGGTCGCATGCAGCTCTGCGTGTGCAACTCAGTTGAGGATAAACCTGGTACGCCAGGTATATATATATATATCCTTTCAAGCTGTGGTATAGTCCGAAGAGTCCTGTCCGGTAACAATCTGACCTAATGGGTTTCAGTCTTAATCCGCACTGTCTTCGATATAAGATCCATGTCTCTGTAGTGTAGAACCACCGCGTCATTGGCTGAAGTGTTTGCGACAATCGGGATATAGTAATACATTTTCGCATGGTCGCACACACTTTGCGTTAAAACGCATCATCGCTGTGATGCGGACCTTTAGATGTTGCATTCAGCCCATCCTTAGGCTGGTCGCCCCTCGGTCCGGTTGGACGGGAAGAGGGTCCGTGGGCTTTTTTAACTATATATATATATAAAGTTTAGCAATCGGTGAAGGAATATTTTGCATTTTTAGCTATGTACGAATGGACGACCGTGCTTAGAAAGTTCCTCACATAAGAACAAAACACAAAAACTTTATACCTAGCGGCCAGCGTTCGGAATCCCGACTTGTTTTGAATTGCGGAGGGCATCCGTGTTCAACGCAATGAGGGGTATTTGTATGCTTTGTGCTGAAAATGCGAGTTAAATTATCCTGTAATGCATCAAAGTACAATTCGAAAGAATGATCGATCGCAGACTGAATGCCGTTCTGGATCCCGCTGCGCTGATCACATTACCCCTATAGGGATCCCTGTGGAGCAGTGTACAGACATCACGCGGAAGTGTAAATAGCTAACAATTGTGTGACATATTACGGTGCTCAATCCCATAAAAATCTGATGTTCGAAAAGGAGTCCGCAGGGTTGCAATTTGCGATTGGGGCTCGTATCATTTTGTAAAACTCCTGAAGGCATGTATAGGTGGTGAATTTTGACAATCAGAATGCGTACAACACTTGTGGATGTCTTCCTGGCTTTTGACAGAATAAACTTTGCATTATGTGTGTCTGGTTCCGACTGACTGTGTTTAGCTGCATTTAGGTTCTGTCACTCTTCTTTATAGGAAACTTGTTCCCAGTTTTTGTTAGCAACATTAACCTACTGACACTTCAATTGCTAGTTCTGGTCCCGACAATTGAATTTCCCTTTGATAAAACATCCAAAATTTCATTTCCCTCTACGCCGCGGTGACTAAGTTCGCAAAGTAATATTATCGCTGTATTGTATCTAGAAATAGAGTTCAATCGGTTTCTATATTCCTGAACGAAGTTGGCGATGTTCAAAAGGCTACTTAACGCCGTCAACGCAACTCGACTATCGCTGCAAGTTAAGATGCGCCTGTCCTATAATCGCTCATGAATCACCTGGGTTGCAGCGATTTCTATCAGATATACTACAAGAACGGGATAAGAGTCAAGATTCTGAAAAAGTGCCCACGTCTTACGTGCAACAATGCGTGCTTCCCACCGTCGAAAGACCCATTAAAGAAAATCTCGGAAGCCTGATCGACAGAGAGTGTAGTGTGCTAGTTACCGCTCTCTCTCTCTCCTGCACTGGCCACATCACCAGCTTGCTAATCATTTTAGAGCATTGTGCAGAGTTTAGTTTAGCGGCTGTTCTCTGATGTGGAGTGTGGTGAAGCGATGTTAGGTGTCCGTCGAGTGCGCCAAGAGTGGGCGTCCAGGGGCCGTTTGAAAAGCGATACCCGGCAGAGACTTCATTAGAGAGTTTTTTTTTCTTACGTGCGTTAAGTGTGAGTTAAGCTACAATAATTAATAATAATTGGCGCAACAATCCATATTTGATCAGGGCTTTGAAGTGTGTTAGAGCACTTCATCCAAGACCGTAACGGTACGCTAGGAGGCAATGTGGTCAGCATTGCGCTCGCCCGAGATTATTACCCTGATTTGACTCAAGTACTCATTCACAGCTGAGTCGACTGATATCCGACGTCAAATCACGATGCAAATTCCACTGCCACCAGTGAGATTTGAACCGCGGCCTTCCGTATGACAACTCAGTGTTCTAACCACTGAACTATCCGCTACAATAATTAGTCGTGAGAAAAGTATCATAGAATAGTTTTTTAATTGTTTTTTTTTTTGGCATTCAGTCAGCATTGGCGCGTATAGACAAATTCAGTTCCTTTTTAATATTCTCATCCGCACGTACTTCAACAAGTTTTTCAAATACTTTCCATGCAGTAAATTACCGTGCTATAGCAGATTAAAGTTGTTAACTTAAAACAAGAATAACCCATACGTATATTTTAAAGTGAAATAACAAAGTAATTGTATAATAGTATAAAGTGTTGACCCCAACAATGAATCATCGAAAACTGCGTAGCAAATAGTCGAATCGAATAAACTCGATACCGTTCGGGATAAACGAAGTGAAAGAGGTTGGTCAAACACATCAACGAGCACTATGACGAGGAGAAGCTGTTCATGGACGTCGATCGCATTCTGAAAATTTGGGAGGAACGCAGTGTTTACGACATCGACATTATCAATGAGTTTAGAAAGGACCTTTTGAAAAGACCGAGTCGCAGTTAGAAGAGTAGCCAGAACCACTGTCGGAAATCGCAGACCCAATAGGAACACAAGTCCGAACACGAGCCGTCGAAATCAACCGAAAATAGATACGCACGTGACGGTCGGTCCGCACGTGCCAGCAGGAGACCTTTCTGAGTTACAAGAGCTTATCGGGCTGCTAAGTTAACTCGAAAAATCAGAACTCGGTAATTCGTCATTGTACATTAAGGCTATTTCGGAACTTAAATTAACCAAAAATATATTTGAGAGAAGAGCATACGCATACGACATATGTTATGGTATTGTCAGTGCATCCAGTTATCTGGTTGTATAATCGTATAAGTATTACTTAAAGTTAAAAGTTAAAGTTAAACTGATTTGTAATGAACACGATAGGCGATTAGAGTTATATTCGTTCTGGTTTAGGTTGTTCTGCGCCATAGCGTAACACATTGAATTGTTTAAAGAAGGATGTCGCCCAAAAATAAGAAGTTCGCGGGAATTTCCGCCGTTGTAACTGCCGTTTCAGAAAAGATTAAGGCCTCCATTTTGTCAGTGGAACGCTGCGGCGTGCTTCCTCCAGTTGGAGGCGCAGTTCCCACTGGCAGGTGTCGTCAAGCTGAATCACTTGCTTGGAGATCTGATGCTTATCGGCCACGGCCCTAGTCAACTACTTCGGGGATGAAGCAGCTGGGTGGAGCCAGGGTTGGCTGTGTGCTACCGAACTCCTCGTGACTTCCGCAACTGCTGGAGGGCACGTAGGTTATACTAGTGTGTTTGGGAAGCAGTCTTCTGAAGGTGTTGGGAGCGATTGGGGACACAATTCACGAGGTGAACACCCCCCTGTGTTCGCGAAGGTGCCGCTTGAGACCGTCGACGTGTCGAAAATGAAACGGCAAATGGTTGTGGTTGCGGCTAATGTGGCCACACTGACGGCAGCGGTGAACGTTTTGCGTTCGAGAGAGCAGGAACACGTTTGATGTTCGTCATGAGAAATGGGCGTGCCCCGCGGTCCGAATCGAACTCCGAAGTCGTAGGTTTGCAGATCAGGCCACTAAATGTAACAGCCCACGCAAATTTCTTAGGAACCAACACACTGCTAGAGAGATGCGGCGGCGTCTACTAAAAATGCGGAGGCACTTAACCTTGTAGTATATGACCCCCTTGGTAGGCGTAATTATCTATATGCAAGGAAGGTTTTCCCTCAGCAGTTAAAATTAGCTGCAAAAAACCCCACGCCCATCGTAAATTATGGCTACAGGTATACCTAGACGTAAGTTTTGGTTTGCGTAGGATTCTTTCGTGGCGTTTTTTTTTGGCTGGGTGTTACTATAGATTGCTGGTGGATATACAGCATAGATCCCTGATAAACGCCACCGTCTCCCTTACATTGTCAGAGAAAATTTCAACCTGCGCAAACAACACTCTTTCCATCATTTTTGAGATCATTGACGACCCAAAATACCGCAGTATCCCCTGTCCTGTGTAACGCTGCGCAAATCTTCTTGAAATTGATCCACCCCGTACTAAGAAACTCCTGTTTCGTCTACTTGGACGAGATTCTGGAAGCCTCTACAGCCGAGTAGTTGGCATATTCCGAGATTAGTTTTCAACACTTCCTTGAAAATGGCCTAACGTTTAACGTTGAAAACTATAGATTTTTTCAGCTGCAAAGGAAATTTCTAGGCCATTCCATTCATGTACTAAGAAACTAAGAATCGTGGGAGATTTTATAGTCCCTAGAAGCTGCTCAAATCCTCGAAGCACTTGGTCGACGCTACACTTTTGGCATTCCCCCAGCAGGATGCACCCCTTGCCGTATTCGTCAATGTCTTAGATATCTGCTCTTCATCAGATGGTGAATAAAAGTTGACAATCGTTGGGTTTCTCCTCAAAACTGTTGACTACCGCTACGATGGTGAATTACTAGTGGCGCGGCTGAGCATCAATTATTTCCTTTTCCTCTTCGAAGATAACACATGAGTGGACCCTCTGTAATCGCTGAGATTGCAGTTTATTTGGCAGCCAGGATGCCAAAATCGCGATTTCTACTTCAAAGTGTTCGCAAATAGTGAAAGATTGAAATTTCGAAAAATTTGATTTGATTTGATTGGATTTTGTGATTTTTGCCTTTCTAGATATTCCAGGCACCGAGCTATGAAGGCAATCGCAATTTTACTTTCTTCCGAGACTCTTTCAAATAATTGCTACCATTGCCTTGATGCACTGGTCAATGCAGTTAAAATCTATTTATTAGTAAATAGATTTATAATTAATAAATAGATTTTAACTGTATCGTCAGAAAGAAATTATCAATTTGTGTCTTTTTCTGTACGAATTAACGTAACCCCCCTTAAGTCTTATCTTTTCATTACAGTTATATTTAACAGATTATTTTCCTTTTTTGACAGGTAGCTAACCTTTTTACGTACGAGAAAATAAGAAGGTTTTACAAGAAACCAATTAGACAAGTATTGAGTTAACCATTTGTAGGCTGGAAAACAAATTACCAGGCATTGTATAGGCTGCTCCTTGTGAAGCTAAAATAAAAAGATAAAAGTCAGAATTCAAACATTTCATGTCGCATGACATACCTTTGTGGCACGAATCAGGTCCATCCAGTGCCTTTCAGAAACTGCTTTGTTCTGAAGTTGAGCAGTAGTTCGTAAAGCAGCAGTTAAATTTCTAAGATTCTGCTCTGTGTGAATGTATGGTTGAAATGTACGTACATTCTTATCCAAGCTTCGCAACTCCTTGAAAAATTTTTTACATTCGTTCTCAACTTCCTCCGTGTCAATTTGCATCCAAGGCGTTGCCTTCCAGTGATCTATGCAAGACTCAATTGCGTAAGCGAAGTCCCACACTTGCTAATTTTTAAGTTTGAATTATTATAAATTTCTCACTTTTGATATATTGTCTCGGAAAGGTAAAAGCTATTTACCTTTATGTAGTTCAGATCTTTCAAGCTATTTTTCAGATTTACTGCGTTTGGTAGTGGTACTTGAAATAATCTCGCAGATCTTTCTAAAATTTCCATTTCGCAACAAAATTCCCAAAGCTCTGCAAATATTTGATCACTTTTCTGGTAGGCATCTGAGCAGGGGAAGGAGAATATCTGCAAGGAGATTATTACGGCAGATATAAATATAAAATTGTTGTTTTCCTATAATTTACTGGTAGATCGATGAAGTTCCTTCGATAATTTTCTAATCGACATGTGAGGAGAATTATTTGCTTGCTCGTAACATCCCGCTGATATCCTAACGCCGAACTAATTCGGTATGAAGTTCTGTCAGCGGTATTCTTTATCAGTCTCCACTGGCTTGGTAGTTCGTCTATCAATCTGATCATTTTGTCTGGTAAACTAGCACTACACATATTCAAGAATGCAGCGGATTCCTTCATTGGCTTGAATATGTTCTCAACATTTGTTCCCTGCATTTGGAGTTGTTCCATTACATGCATAATTTCACATAATTTATCGAAGTCTTCCTTCTCAATGCTAGCGTTAAGGGTGCGTAACCCATTAGCTACAAACTTCTCCAAAGCCTAATAACAAGAAAATGCAAATTGAAATAAGCAATTGCAAAAAACTTTACATTTATTCAATACTGTAAGGCACTCCTTTATTTGCTGTTTAAGGCACTCTTTGAAGATATTCGCCTGCTTGCAAATAGTATTGAGCAAATCGTGCTTAGCAGTTTTTGCATTGACTAAAAGCCATCCTTCGAATGTACAAGCGTCATCAATATTTTCTGCTTCCTCGAAGAGTTCCATGTAACAGTCAACCTAAGAATTATTAGAGAACATTATTTTCTTTGACAAAAACTGAATTTGATGGAATTAACTTTCTCTAAAATATATAAAAGAGACGCGCTCGCTTCCCTCTCCAAATCCAAACCCATAGATCCACAACACGGTCAGAGCGCAAATAGATAATACCAGCGTAGTCGAGGTGTTTCAACAAAGATGTCATAGTCCACTAAACTCCTCCAAGTCCTTCGGACAAGGCAGCACAAAGAACTTCACCGATAACAAGAAATAATATCGGTGGAATTGAGAGCGGAAATCAGCTTTCTCTCTGCCGATGAAGCTTGGAGGAGTTCCGTGATATGTTTCAGGATTGTGATATTGTGAGGAACCTTTGGGACGTGGCGATGACCTGCATAAAACCCGAATAAGAAGCTTTTTTGCACATCGATATCCTCGGCCGGGATACTAAGGGTTACTACCGAGTGATAGTTATAGGTAATATAAATAATCTTTTAAACTTCAGAGACGCAAGCCTTCCACCCTGCAAGAAGAAGCGGACGCAACATGCAAAAGAAAGTAAGCAATCTTCAGATGGTGATCCCTTTCGAGGCCGATGTCAGGGTCCCTTTCGTTAGGTACATCCTGAAATCTTCTGCTGATAGCAAAACCTTCAGTCTGATTGCTCGTACGGTGTCAATCATTTGAAACCCAACTGACTTCCTGCAAGCTATGTGCTTTAAAAATGTGGCACCAATAACGTAACTTCCCACCATTATCGTTTCCGTCGAAAAAAACCGTGTTTTCCCGTTACATGTCTGAGCAAGGTATTATCACCTTGGCATTCAGATCGCCCTTTACGAGCCTCCCCTAAACTGCGTATAATTGCCGGTAGAAAGCATCCTTCTCCACTATATTGGACCAGTTAACCCGTTGATGAGTTCAGTCCCCACATACTCGAGGAGGGCGATCAGACCTGAGTCTGCAAGGAACTCATCTGAAGTGGCTCTGCCACGAAGCTTCACCGGAGGTTATCTGGTACCATGGGAACCGGGATGGCCCTCTGAGAGCATATGCTCCAGGAGAAATATCTAAAATATTTAAATAAAATAATAATAAAAATTTTGTCGTATACAGTCGGCTACTACGGTATGGCGCAAATCACTCCAGACGTGTCCAGAATGAAAGTACGCGAGGAACCAGCAGAGTTTTTTTCAGATCTCTCAACAAATCCCAGAGCGTTCAGACAGTGCAGTTTTTGGAAACAGAAGCGAAATAATACTGGAGCGGACTTTGGGGGTTATTCGTCAAGCATGCTGGGTGGATTACCTCCGAAGGCAACCACCGTGCCATTACGCCTGGCATGAATTTTGCGAAATTCATGAAACAGCTTGAAAAACTGGAGGGAACCTGGTCTGGATCGGGTGCACAATTTCTGGTATGAACAATTTACCAGTATACACGAACGGTTGGCACATAGCATGAATCAGGGCATTAATTGGCTTGAGGAATTCCCACTTTGTTTTTAAAAGGAACACTGTGCAGGACCCGCGAATACAAGACCGATTACTTGCTTATCAATCCTTTTCAAAATCAAAACGTCCATTATTAGTGGATGGTAATATACAGCTCAAGACCCCCAGTTTGAAGAACAGAAGGGCTGCCGAGTTCGTTCAAGGGGTTGCAAAGAGCAACTCATTATCGACTCGGTAGTTGTACGACAGGTATCCAGAGGCCAAAGGCCAAATTAGTTGCTTTGTCGAATACGATAAGGCTTTTGCCAGCGTCCCGCACTCCTGGCTAATCGATGTCCTACATCCGTACCGCATTGATCCGACGCTAATAAAATTTTCATCGACAGTTATGGAAGGGCGGTATACCACCTTGTCACTGTTTCATCTTCGGTATTAACACCTCAGAGCCGATCCACATACTGAGGGGCATGTTGACGGAAGGAGTTCCTTGAGTTCGTTTTAGTTTTGCATACACTCAACCCTTTTCATGACTTTCATGGGTAGAGGACATGATTTTGCAATCAAATATGGCATACGTGTTAATTGCGAGCTGCTCTTGATGTACTTAGATTCCGTCAAGTTGTCTGTTACGAAAATGCTGTTTAGCCGTGATATTCGGATAGAATTTGAATTAGGCAAGCGTCGAATCCAAGTTACGCGCAAGGGTAATTTCATAAATTCTCTGTGAACTTGAGGAGGGTTTGCAGTCGTCCTTTAGAAATGATGTCAAAACTAAGAGCGAGAGTGGGGAAATTTTAGTCGGAACCTTCTATTCGATAGCTATGTTCTTATATTTGGTGAAAAAGTAATATGCTCCACATTTTCGCTTATAAAGTTCAAATTCCAAAACTCCAGTTCCAAATTTCCCTTTAATGCGTATAATTATTCCTCCAAAAAATGCGTGACAAATAGATAGAAAATTGCTTTTGCAATAATAAGATTTCGTTTACACAAATTGCCCTTTGGCAGCGGAGAGATGATGAGATTTTCGTGTATCATTCTAGGCGCGAGGGTCGCTATCCGGGCTTATAAGAAACTCATAATGAAAGAGCGGATGGAGAATGACCAGTGCGGGATGTGTGGTTCGACCTTAGATACGTTGGACAGGCAGTACTTAATAGTTTTTTTGCCATATGTATTGGGACCAGAAAATTTTAACTGATCGTAATATTGCACAGAACAAACTCATATTATTATGCTATTAAAGTACGACCGCATATGCGCTATGCGACACTACATTCAGCACAACAGCCGCGATGTGACATGCATGTATTGCACTAGCGCGCAAGCCAACCACAAACAACTGAATGTTTTGACATTGGAATACGGGAAGGTTGGCGCTTCAGGTAAAAGATTTAGTATTCATCTTATGTGAGTAACTCATTATGCACGTTTGCCATCGTATAAATGTAGCTAAGAATACAAAATACTCCGCAAATACAATATTTGTCTAAACTCTAAGATACACTTATGTACATACATATCAACGACAGAAATATTATCTTCATACTAAATAAATAAACACTGCAACGCATTAATAAATTGATCTAACGCATCTTGATGCATTTCCTCTTTACTTTTGTTCACAAAAGCATGTATGTAAATTAAAAACGCTGGTAACCAGGTGCACATGTCTACTATATCAGTTACCACCCGCACATGTTTCCCTCGAGCAATTAACACTTGATATGCAATTAATTAAATAACTGAGAAAAGCCAAAAAAAGTAAAACTAAAACGCGGCCATGGACCCCGGCATTCACATAAATTCACTTTATGTGATCATGACGTCATACAAATCTTAGCGTGCAATAAATTTACCTGAAATGCGGAACTTTGATCTTTTATATCATCACCTATGCTGCTTCCAAATTTTGTATTTCTGGGATGAACTTAAGGAGGGGCGTTTCCGATAAATTTCTAAAACATACTATTATTAACTTCATTTGTGCAGATACCGGAAAGGGATGTATTTTGAAGCTTGGATTTAATATAGATGCATCACTGTGATTTTCTCAGATTTTCCAGTTGGATAGGTTCTGAAAATGAGACCTGTTTCACTTTTTGGGACACGCATTTTGAGCCCTGTCTCCCCTATGTTTTACCCAATATCGGAAACAACCAGTTTCGCATAGCACTATCCGAGCCCTTTTATTTAATACCCCACATGATCATATTCTGCGAAGACAAAATTTACACTCCTCTTTCGTATGTATGGGTAGCCATACAGTTCAGTTCAAGGAACCCCCTGCCATCCGGCTCCTCCACCGGTCGAGTTCTATCTTCTTAGCAACGAGAAGGACCCGAACGTAATGGGCAACACGGTTCCACCTGTCAGCAGTCCTCAGCATCTCTTCGACAATGTGGTCTGGAGAGAGATCCCCTGTGTTTAAATAGAGCTGCTGACGAACCCCATCCCACTTTCCACAAGAAAAAAAAGTGTGGTGGGCGTCGTCCACAACTCCATTGCAAAACACTCAATCCGGAGAACGCGCCTCGTGCAGGTAAGACTGAAAACTCCCAAGCACACTTAAAAATTGGTTAAGGCAATAGTCAGTCTCACCATCCTTTCGATTCAGCCACGCACCTAAGTTACCAATGAGCCGCGCAGTCCATCTGCCTCTAGTTTCATTTTGCCATGAGAGCTGCCACTCGTCTAGAGTGCGTTGCCGTTCTTCGCGAGCAACCACCTCCCTTGCGCTTGTACATGGCCTGACGCTCCTTAGCAAGAAGGGCAACGGAGGTCACTCCCGCGATCACCATCACGGCCGGTTTAGAGCCAGTGTGGTACGCAGACGCCATCCGCAAAGCTCCCCATTTCTGTACTTGCGCGAGGCGTTTACGATATACCTACTTGTTAAGAGCGCCAGCCCATACCTCTGCGCGGTAGAGCAGGGCAGACTGCGTTGAATTCATCAGGAGACGTCGCCTGCTAGACGTAGGAGCCTCAATGTTTGCCATTAGCCTACTTAACGCCGAAACTCCAGCTGCAGCCTTGTTCACTGCTGCTTTGATTTGCTCAGAAAAGCTCACCTTTGAGTCAAGAGTTAACCCGTATACCAATATTAACTTTAGTTGAGTGTGCGCTTTGAGACCTACATTTCATACAGATGCATCATTTTACCAAATATTTTGATTTGATAAATTCCGAGAACAAGACCTGTTCTTTATGGTTCATGGATTTTAGACTCAAACACCCCTAATTTCCACCAGATATTAAAAGCTAGGTGAGTTTTGGAAAGCACTAATTAAGCCTCTTTGTTTAGTATCGCATGTAATATGTACATGTAACCATATTCTGAAATGCAAATTTTATACCGACTGCTCCCCCCCCCCTCTTTTAACTCACCACAAAACCGAGTAACTCGTTTCTTATAGACCACACATTCTCCTCAAATTCCTTATCAATAGGTTTAGCTGCTTTCAAGCAAATTCCGTGTGACAGAACAGATTTTAAGGTTATCTTAAAAAGGGCCCCTGACGGGTGGTATAGGAAGCCGGTCACAACTGACTGTGTCCTGGTGACATACAACGTTTTTCACGATAATGAAATCAGTTGCGGCGAAAAACGGACTATTAAGCTAATAGGAAAAAGACAAACCCTAATAGCTATAATCTTCTATAATTTCATGGCAATAAAATGTTGGGGGTTTCTTACGTTTCGCTGAAAGCTATTAAGCCTCTTGGGAAAACAACATTGAACTGGAACCCGACCAGACACCTTTATTGAGATGTTGCTAACGCAGCGTTTATATAAGTGTGTATGTACTCAAAGAAGCATAAATTCAGGCCGATTAATATTTCTTTATTGCGTTCCTTCCCACCCTGCACTATGGCCATAAATTCCACTTCGAAAACGAACTGGGAAATTCAGAGGGAATTTTCTTCTAACAAATAGTTGGGAAGTTGTTTATGTGATATTGAATCGAGAAATCATGGCTACTTAACCATTTTTCACACTTGTGTTGTGTTTGGTCGTGGCCCGTTTTGTTGGCCAAAATAAGGTAATTCACCATCTGGCATCCATCCCTCCCGTCTCAAGGACTGGAAAAGGAAAAGGGCTGCTCTATTAGAACACACGAAGTGGGTGAACACATGGTGACAGAACAGAGAGCTATGGGCTGCCTGGAACCTATAAACATATATTCCTACAAATGTAAGTATATATTGTGAAGGTCGCCACGCGGTAATATTCCTCAAAATGAGTATATTTCGCAATAATCGTAAAAAAATCAATTTTATTTCTGAAAGAAGAGGACAAAAATTGAAGCAGGGATCACGAAGAGGATTAAG
This sequence comes from Hermetia illucens, assembly GCF_905115235.1. Taxonomy (NCBI): domain Eukaryota; kingdom Metazoa; phylum Arthropoda; class Insecta; order Diptera; family Stratiomyidae; genus Hermetia; species Hermetia illucens. The sequence continues at coordinate 90,145,793 of NC_051851.1, read as the reverse complement.
CGTGGTGGGAGTATATCCAGCAGTGACGTGGTTATTGATGTCCCCCATATGGATGGGAATCAAGCCTTATTACGTATAATATGTACTTTGTTTTCAGTTAATAAGATTTCATGACTTCCGCCGAAGTATGGACGAATTCACCTTTAAGTTGCTTTAAATAAAGTTCGCCATCATGACCGGCGTGGATTGTGTTAGCTTTTGTGTTACTAAGCAAGTGAAGGTAAGCCTCGATGCGGAAACGAAAAGGATTGTTCTGAATGCACGATTAGATTCTGTTGGCTTTACATACATGTATATATGTATAACGTTAGTTCGCAAGGACATTGGCCATTCGGCGTTCTTTTCATCAGAGTGGAAACAGCTACGGCACTGGAATAGACGGCGATATTATGGTTTAATATACACACAACTGTTTATTTGGAAAAATACTTGCATGCATACATAAATATGGACTATAACATAGCAAACAGCGTAAACTGGGGTAGGAGTAAGCGTCTAAATTCTGCATGGGCAGTTATAGCCCAAGCAGAATTTAGACGCTGCAGAAATCCGCTTTCTATCGATTTTGAATAAAAATTTCAGATTAAAGTTCAATAAAGCATAAATTAAGAGTGTTTTTTCCCTAGATGGATATGTTTGCATACGTATTCGATGTGCACAGTTTTCTCTGCCCCATGGGGAGTAGAAGAGCTGGCTGCAGGGAGTATACACGGAACGTACATATATGTACAGCTTCCTAGAGCCATACAACAGTCTACGTATATATATATCTGATTACGACTAGAGATTAATCCCTGGACTTCTAATCCACTTGATTGCACATTATATCTACTCTGTCATGTTTTTTGTTGGATTTTAGTGAACTGGCAAAAAGTGTTTGGTGGATGTGGATAAAAATTGATTTTAGGGGTAAGTTTCTCGGTGGTTTTTATGTTTCATTAAGTTTATTACAAATCATAATAAAGGAACTGCTTGTCATGAGTTGAGCCAATAGAAAGGCTCAATGTACATAAACGTATTCACATAGTAATACACTGAGCGTATCAGTATTTCGCGGAAATATTATATTTTGAAGGAAATCTCATGGAAATATGGCACTTTGAAGTTTTTTTCAAATGTGTACCTTGTTATGTCAGTATCACAAACGCGCTCAGCATTTCAAGGAAATGAAATGTAGTTGATCAAAATAGTACGACCAACTTTCAATTTGAAACAAGTGGTACTGAAAACTACGGAATTTCTAGCATTTTTAAGGTTTTGTGTGAAACAAAAACCTTATTAGAATCGATTCGATGTCTGTCTGTCCGTCTGTCTGTCTGTCTGTCCGTCTGTCTGTCTGTCTTTTTTTTTTTTTTTTCCCCGATGGAAGGTGGAAAGCTTCAAAAGCTACCGCAGGCTCCTGCCACACGGTTATGTGGGACTCTTACCCACTAAAACCACCTCCTTCTCCTTCCACTCTCCCCGCGGGACTGCCATTTGGTATTACGTCGCGGGGCTGGATCAGAATTTATTCTGCGCTCATGTCAACATTCGTGTTCCTCTCGCGTTCATTCTTTCGGATGACTTCCTCCTGCCTAAGCTTCTTTCCGATGGCTGCAATAACTTTTCCAACTTCGGTCCATATCCCCTTGGCTTTCACCATAAGCTCCATGATATTTTCGGGTGTAAAGTGCTCCCCGGTTGTAGCTTCTAATGTAGCCCTTTGGGTTTCGAATCTGGGGCAGTGAAAAAAGACATGTTCTGCGTCCTCTGGAATGTTTGCACACTGTGGGCAATATGGCAAATCATCACGCCCAAATCGATACAGATATGCTCGATAGCCTCCGTGTCCGCTCAAGAATTGAGTTAGGTCGAAACCTACTTCGCCGTGAGGTCGTTCGATCCATTTCCGGATATCCCATATGATTTTGTGAGTTCAACGGCCTTTTTCTGACTCGTCCCACTTCTCTTGCCATTCCGCGACAGTTTCACCTCGTGCGAACTGTCGCCGACGGGCAGGAGATTCTCCGGTGAGGTACGTTCGATCGTAAAGTCGTTGTATTTCTTTCGCCAGAATCTCAATCGGGATCATTCCTGCTATCACGCAAGCTGCTTCATTAGAAATTGTTCTGTAAGCGCAACATGTTCGGAGTACACTTATGCGATACGCAGCTCCAATCTTTTTCTTATTTATTGTATTTTCCAGTGCATCTGCCCATACTGGGGCTGCATACAGTAGGATCGAACTGACCACCCTTGAAATAAGGAGTCGACGGCTCGGCCTTGGGCCACCTATATTTGGTAGCATTCTCGCAACCAGCGCTCCGATGTTATATGCCTTGGTTGCTGCACCCTCCATATGCAATCTGAAATTCAACCTCTGGTCAATCATTACACCTAAGTACTTAAGTGCAGGCTTGGAATAAATTGTTTGCGTTCCAACTTTGATCTTCATGGAAGTGCACTTTCTCCGCTTGGTAATAAGTACTACTTCCGTCTTATGCTCTGCGAGCTGTAGACCAGCATTCTCTAACCAGGATTTAATCTCATAGACTGCTTCATTTGCATAGAGCTCGGCTTCCTCGAGAAGGCATGCAACAACCGTCACACCAATATCGTCCGCGAAACCAATGGAGGCCACACCAGTAGGAAGGTCTAGGGTCAGTACCCCGTTATACATAATAATCCACAAGAGTGGCCCTAGGATAGACCCTTGTGGAACTCCGTATGTCGTTTGGTAGGATTTCATTCCTTCATCTGACTCGCAGCACAGAGTCCTATCGATTAGGAAGTCGGCAACAATACGCACCAGGTACTTCGCCACGCCTAAGTTAATTAGGGACTCAACTATCTTGCTCCATCTAGCGGAATTGAAGGCATTCTTCACATCAAGTGTAATCACTGCACAACATTTGCCCTCGTCAAGTGCGGTCTTAGCTGTGTTAGCTACTAGGACAAGTGCATCGGTTGTAGACCTCCCCTTTCGAAAACCGAACTGATTTTCGGAGAGACCGCCATCCTTTTCGGCAATTCGAATTAATCTGTTGTAGATTACTCGTTCGAATAGTTTGCCAGTATTATTTAGAAGGTATATCGGCCTGTAGGACGGAGCTTCACCCAAAGGTTTGTTTGGCTTGGGGACTAGAATTAATTTCTGCTTCTTCCATTGTGTAGGAAATACTCCTTCTTTAAGGCATGTGGTGAACGCCTCGGCAAACATATTTGGAGCTATTTTTACTGCTGCCTTCAGAGCTTTATTGGGGATGCTATCCAAGCCAGGTGCTTTGTTTCCAACAATTTTATCCGCAGCTTCGAGGACCTCGTTTTCGCTTACCATTGGAACTTCGGCGGTGTCTATCTCGACAGTGGGAAGGTCAGCGGTACTCACATTCTGTGGGAAAAGATCCGTTACTATTTCATTAAGCAGAGTAGGGGAAGAGATCGGTAGGGAGCGTTTGCCTTTAACTTTCGATATTACGGTTTTATAGGCACCACCCCAGGGGTTCGTATCAGCTTCATTACACAGTCGCTTAAAGTGTTCGCTTTTACTTTTCATGATGGCCACATGTAGTTTCTTCCGAGCCTTTTTATATTCTTCATGTAATTGCTCGTATCCAGATCGGTTTCTATTTCGCTGACTGCGCCTTCTGGCCTTGAGGCAGGCCTTGCGGCATTCTCCGATTTCAGAATTCCACCAAAAGTTCGGAACTCGCTTCTGTGGTACAACATACCTTGGCATGGGTGCGTCACATGCTCGTTGCAACTTCTCGCCAATCTGCAGAGCTTTATTTTTTGCGCTTCCTTCAAGCGCTGTATTTTGCTGCAGAACCTCTCCGAAAATCTCCTCGTCAAACCTATTAGCTGCCCACCTTTCAGCTCTCGTCCGAGACCGTTTCATTCGTTTTGTCTGTCCGTCTGTCTGTCTGTCTGTCTGTCACAGCCGATTTATTCAGAAACGGCTGCACCGATTGTCACTAAAATTGGTAGGAGTATGTGATCTGTCGTTCCCTTTACATGCAGCAACTGACGCCATTTTGCGTTAAGTTTAAGGGGGGGCTCCCCATACATGTGAATGGAGGGTGCACATTTTTTTTTCACAGAATGTAGCCATGTGGGATATCAAATGAAAGGTCTCAATTAGTACTTTTTGAAACTGGTTCAATATTTGATATTGGGTGAAACGTAGGGGAGTGAGGGCTCAAAATATGACCTCCAAAAAGTGTAACAGGTCTCGTTCTCAGAACCTATCCAACCGAAAAATCTGAAAAAAATCACGTTGGTGCATCTCTACGAAATCTAGGCCTTAAAATATATCCGGTTGCGATATTTCCACAAATAAAGTTAATAATAGAATATTTTCACATTTTAGAAATTTACCCGGCACCCTCCTTATGTTCATACCAGAAGTACAAAATGCGTATAAAGAAGAATATAATGCACAATTTGTTGAAGTTTGAAGAAAATCCAACTATTATTAACAAAGTTATAGGGGGTAAAACTTTACAATTTTTTGTGAATTTCGTGCATTCTACAACCTGCATGACGTCATCATCACATATCAATTCGTCAATACCACAACGAAATGAGTTCTTATGAATTGGGTGGAAAAGGATTATTTTGTTTTAGTTTTTTAGTAATTTGTATATAAATATCAATTATTCCAATGAGACATGTGTGTATGTAGGCATATAATATATGCGTGCTAATGGACTTTCCGGGTAGTGCCTAATTCAGATAGATATAAGAAGTAAATCGGAAATATGGGTACGATCAATTTATATACGTGCCTATATGTGTACAGTATTCGGAAATAGGCAGTTTGTTTGTTTAGGGTGAGCGTACCATCTACGGCTGTAATATGTACGTATGTCTCGTAGTTTTGTAGCTGTATACGGATAGAAAAATGTGCGTTGAAATTTCTTACATAAGATGAACACAAAAGCTTTATACCCGAAGCGCGAGCTTCCGGTATTCCGACTTGTTTCATTTGACTCTACGCAGAATTCCTCCTCTTCGTACTAAATATCCATTCCATTATGTCTTTTTCCTGTATCTCATCCTGACTGCACAATAAGAAGAAATAGCGCCTTTCAAATATTCATTTTAAACAATAATTTTATCTTTTTTCAAAATGTCTATCCCAAATTCCATAAATTCCTAATTAGTGCACAAATATATTCTTTTAAAAACAAACATGACCATTGGCCATTTTTCACGCTAGCGCGTATCTAAATATATAGGGGGTCGGTGCAGGCAATAGAGAAATATCGACGTATATACTGTAGTGAAACTGGCGAATGCCCCTTCCACTAATCACAGTTGGCAAATGCAGCCGCGCATTTGTTAACATTTTGCGATTACCCTTATGGGGCGTCCACATATTTCTTTGCAAGGCCTTAGCAAAAAGTCTCAAGTGCAAGCATGTGGATAGGGTGTTTCTAGCGCTTATTGACGATCTGGAGTGTCCACACACTCAACGAACAGTCGTAACGCAAACTTGTGGACAGGTTTTTTTTGGCCAAACCAGAATGTGGAATCTTCCAAAGACATCAGCAGAAATAGTGGACGTGCACGATTCGTGGATGTACATCTGCGCTTACGTACTAAACCACTAAACCAATTATTGCCTCCAGTATCTTCTCCATCGTATCTATAAGGCATATTGGGCGATATATATATGAAGACGGATTACCAGGTTGTTTGTTTCCAAACTCTGCTGTTTCCATTTTTTAGGAAAGATCCCTTCGTCGGGCTGTTCGCTCTTGTCATGAATCCACGCATTATAATCTGGTATTTTTTATGGTTCAGCGAACCATGTAAGATGTTATTTTCTGCGAATTATATAAAGGAGCATTTAACATCTGCGATCACGCTGCTCCCAGGGCAGAGGTGGGGCAGCGTCTGACGATCTGCTCCTGCCCTGGTAAGAAACCGTAAAGCCGTCATCGCCTAATATTTTGAAAGTTTGGGTGCTAAGCCCTCAACGAGAGGTCCGTGGACCAAAAAAAGGGTGTAAATTGCTCTCCATTTAGTCCGGACTTAGGACCCCGCAATTCTCAAAAAAAGTCTTCAGATGTCAGACATTTGAAACACTTTGTAATCCTTGCCTGTTCTCGGATGCGACAGATAAATTCAACCTATTTTTATTTTTCCTGCTTCCAAAAGCTTCTTCGCGTTTTCTGCAGGAATGACAAGTGCCCCAGTTTGTGTGCCGCCGTATGCTTTTCTGAAAAATACCGCCTCTAAGGCTACGGTTTCCCCGATTTCGAACTGAGAGCGAATGTCGCGACTGTGTCCTTCTTGGTAGTAATTTCATCAATGGCTTTACAGTCGGTGGTAATACGATTGGTCAGTGTTCTAACTTTTGCTTGTATGCCCATTACTTCTTTGATGGTCTCTCTGAACACAGCCAATTTTACTCCTGTTTCGCTAAGTTCGCAAGCGTTTACTGCTGATCCGATGGAATTTCGGTTCGTTTTGCAAAAATCAAAGGGTGTGTGCGTATGTGTGGGATGGAGCGGTGTGAAATTCAATGTGTGAACAAACCTTGCCGATTTGGAATGCATTTCACCGATATGGAATGTTCACTGTACATTGCAGTTGCAGCTCAATTCACACGTTTCTGGGAGTTTGGAGTTTCCCGACAGGAAAAGAATGCACCAAAAATATTTTTACTGGGCGGAGAAATAGTACTTTGCTTACTTACTTTTAAAATGAAGTTTATGTTTTTTTTATAATATGCTTGTAAAATATAATTACCCAAAGAAGCTTATATTTATAACACCGCACTGTTGTATGTTCTTAAAACTTCCGTATCCGTTTGACTGCCCTTGAGCAAGCTGATGCGCAAAAATAGAAACAGAAGAATAAAAAGTCGGGAAACCGGAAGCTGGGCGCTTGGAGATAACATGTTTCATATTATATTTTATACCACTACCAACTTTTATAACTCTGGGATAAATTTAAGGGGGGTTTACTCAATTTCTCCAAAAATATGGTAATATACTATTATTAACTTAATTTGAACAGATATCAATATGGAGAGTATTTTGAGGCCTGGGCACCATATTGAGGTAGGATCTCAACGTAGAAGGATATAACTCACTACATGTATGGGCATTCACAGTCCCCACCTTCTCTCTAAATTTCGTGTCAATATGTATAGCACGTTTCTGAGAAAAGTGCGTTTGACAGATAGACAGACAGACAGACAGACGGACAGGCAGACAGACATTGAACCGATTTTAATAAGGTTTTGTTTAGCAAACAAAATCTTAAAAATGTATATGCGCGTGTACTTCCACTAAGCTTCCTATAGAGGAATTTTGAAGAATTATTTACTCACAGATTTCCATTAAGATCAATTGTCTTTAATCCTAAATGAATGGAAGCACTGCTTTTGGTTCCCGCTCGGTTGCGGCAAACGTGTTGAGCCGTCTTAATACTAGTCACATATGTGCAAGCAAGTTGGCAACGCACTAGCACATGAAAATGATTTGATGCACGAAATTAAGATAAATATTTGTTGAAGGTTTGGAGTTTGCGGCAAGTGGCAAGCATGTAGACGTAGCTTTAGAGGAAAGAAACTGCTTTCTTTATTTCCGATGAGCAGTCGTTCACCCAATCGAAGAGGGTGAGTAATGTTGCCACACAAAGATAAGGGGATTTTTTTTCTCAGGTAACAACCTATGAATGCAGTTTCACGGAATTTAATTTGTGGAAGAAAGAGAAGATAGACGGAAAACTTAATCGGCAGATAGCGATCCTGTGAGATTTTCCCCGCTTTCAGAGTTTTTCATGCCGAGGAAGTACAGATTGCAGCGGATCTCGGTACTGACTGCACTCCTGCATCAATAGTGATCGAAAAAAACCGAACGAACAATTTTTTAAATATTTTGAAGATCAGTTTGATGATATTGGGATATCATGAAAAGTAAAAATATGAAAAACATGGAAAATTTGCAGAAATTTTAGCAGGAGAACAACGGGTTTTTGAGGTGTTGATAATGTGTTAATTTCGATGAGAAGTGGACCGGAAATTTTGTGGCTGCGCGCACGTTTCCTAAACAATCAAGCTCATGTAGGGTAAAATTACAAAAACGGAAAATAATTTTGACTGGCAGGTAGATAAGAAATTTTGAAAATTTGAAACAATTCGCCTTTCATCATCATCATCAACGGCGCAACAACCGGTATCCGGTCTAGGCCTGCCTTAATAAGGAACTTCAGACATCCCGGTTTTGCGCCGAGGTCCACCAATTCGATATCCCTAAAAGCTGTCTGGCGTCCTGACCCACGCCATCGCTCCATCTTAGGCAGGGTCTGCCTCGTCTTCTTTTTCTACCATAGATATTGCCCTTATAGACTTTCCGGGCGGGATCATCCTCATCCATACGGATTAAGTGACCCGCCCACCGTAACCTATTCAGCCGGATTTTATCCACAACCGGACGGTCATGGTATCGTTCATAGATTTCGTCATTGTGTAGGCTACGGAATCGTCCATCCTCATGTAGGGGGCCAAAAATTCTTCGGAGGATTCTTCTCTCGAACGCGGCCAAGAGTTCGCAATTTTTCTTGCTAAGAACCCAAGTTTCCGAGGAATACATGAGCACTGGCAAGATCATAGTCTTGTACAGTAAGAGCTGTGACCCTATGGTGAGACGTTTCGAGCGGAACAGTCTTTGTAAGCTGAAATAGGCTCTGTTGGCTGACAACAACCGTGCGCGGATTTCATCATCGTACTTGTTATCGGTTGTGATTTTCGACCCTAGATAGGAGAAATTGTCAACGGTCTCAAAGTTGTATTCTACTATCCTTATTCTTGTTCGTGTTTGTGTTTGACCAGTGCGGTTTGATGTTGTTGGTTGATTCGTCTTCGGTGCTGACGTTGCCACCATATATTGCTTCTTCCTTTAAAGAGTCCGTTGGTTGCAGCCGCCACCCAGCGTGGCTCTATTCTACCAGATATACATTTTCTTCTGGTTGTGGATGACGCCACGCTGCTTTGACTGGATAATATAAATGGGATGAGGAGACTCTCTCCGCAAATTCACTGATAACATGTACTTGCTTTTCCTTAATGGAAGAAGCAAGTTGGGACTCTTAGTGTCAGCCGTCATCGCAATCTACCTTTTTCCTTTCACGGGGAGAATATGTAGGGCGTTGAACTGTTTATTTGTTCAGTTTCTTCAGTGGCGCAACAACTGATACTTGGTCTAGGTCTGTCCTAGTAAGGAACTGCAGACATTCTGATATTGGGCTGATTTCCACCAATTCGATATGCCTAAAAGTTGCCTCTTTGGCAGAATCTGCCATGTCTTTTTTCTGCCGTATATATGATATATTTTCCGGGCTGAATCATCCACAACCATACGGAATAAGTGACCCAACATCGCAACCTACTAACATTTGGCGCCATGATATGCCGCTAGCTATTATTTTCTCCGGAATGGTCCTTTCGCATAGAGGTCTTCAAATACATTTCCTTTTGACTCTGTCGAAAGCTTTCTCGAAATAGGTGAAGAACAAATTGTGCACGCTATTCGAAAATGAACCGTAGAGTGTTAATGAGATCGGTGGTGGAGGATCTACAGAGGAAAACACCCTACTTTCTGTCGTCAAAGCTGTTTTTGATATACTCCAGGATTATTTTACCCATTATCTTTACGACGGCAGGAGACATATCCCCTTAATTGTCACATTCAAAGCGGTTATCCCTCTCCAGAATCTTAATTGATTTTTTTTCAAAAACAAGCACAGGATCAACTAAAATGAAAGAGACTAAGCACACTAATCATACAATTTATAGAATTCTTCACCCGCATCAATAACATACATCATGTAATCAAAATCAGATTTGGACTATCAAGACGAAAAAAATCGAGTTTCAGACTTAACTTTAGTTAAACCAAAGAAAATCCGAAACTAAGGCAAAGTTGTAAAAGGGAAATACCCATATTGATAATTACTGAAAGAAAAGCTAGGCCCCATGCTTACGTTCTTTATAAGGTCAAAGCCGACACAAAATATGCAAACACCTAAAAGAGGAATTATAAAAAGTCCGGATACCGGAAGCTGGGTGCTTCAGTGTTCATCTTATGTGAGGAAGTCCCTATGCACGGTTTTCTTCTCGTACATAGCAAAATATGCAAAATTTTCCTACATTATTTGCTAAAATCTAGATATATATATGTACATACATATCAAAGACATCAATATTTTGCTAATCCTAAATAAACAAACGTTGCTTATGCAAATTGATTTGACCCATTTTCACCTATTTTCACTTTACACCGTGCACAAAGGCATACATATACGTACCTAAAGTAAAGATCACCTGTACTAACGTACACACATATCTATCCTATTGGAGACTACCCGCAAACTTAATTAGCACATACATATACATGTCTGTCTCGAGTAATTCATATTGACATACAAATAACTAAAAAAGCTAAAAAAAGCAAACTAAAATGTCCCCATGGCCCCCCCCCCCAATTACATAACTTCACTTTATATGAGGATGAGGGAGAGTGCAATAAATTTTCGTGCAATGAAAAAGTTTCAACGCCAATAATTTTGTTAATAATAGTGAATTTTCATTCAAATTTCCCAAAACTATGCCTTACATTATTCCTTATACCAATGCCAAATCTTGCACTTCTAGGACGAAACTAAAGGGGATTTTTGAGTGAAATATAAAAATATACTATTATTAACTTTATTTGAACAGATGTTGTATAGATGCACAATTGTGACTATTTCTGCAAATTTTTCGGTTGGAAACTTCCTGAGAACGAGTCCTGTTTCACTTTTTGGTACACACATTTTGAGTTTCGAAAAGTACTTTTCATTTCATTTGATGTCCGACATGATCATATTCGGTGAAAAAAAAATGCCACTTCCCTTTCGCATGTATGAGGAGCCCCCTTTTGAACTCAACATAAAGTGGCACCACTTGCCATATGTAAAGGGGTTCACAGAAAACACCTTATCATCAAATTTCTTGACAATTGTTTCAGCCGTTTCCGAGTAAATCGGGTGTGACTGACAGATAGACAAACAGGCAGACCGACGGATAAACAGGCGACATTGAATCGATTGTAATAAGGTTTTGTTTTACACAAGGTTTTGTTTCACTCAAAACCTTAAAAAATATTAACTTTACAATAAGAAAAATATAGCTGCTTCGCTTGCCGATCAAGCGACCATCCGCATAAGCTGCCAACCGTAATTCATTGTGTTGAATTCAAGGAACTAGGTGCTATCTTCACTAACGAGGAAAGCACAGCTCTGAGGAAAGAATTAGGTTGCATTTGATACCCCACATGACTATATTCGATACAAAAAAAAATGTTCACTTCTCTTTTGCATGTATGGGGATCCTCCTTAAATTCACCGTAAAATGATGTAACTCATTACATGCGTGGGACCTTGTACGCATTTGCAGTGAAGCTAGCCCACAGATTCCAAGCATTTGGCACATCTCAAGTGAGTTTTTGAATGCCTCCTTGATAATAACCTAATTCTCAACGTTGACAGATGCAAATTTCATTCGTAGCAATTTGTAGGCCATTCCATCACCTCTGATGCCACTCAACCCGATCCAGACAGGGTGCTAGCGACCGCGAGCTTTCCGTTTCCAAAGACGATAAAAGACCTTAGAAAGTTCGTGAGTATGGTAAACTTCTACCGTCGTTTACTGTCCAAAATCGCTCACTAAACGGCTTTACTCAACGCCTTGCTGTTTGATCCTAAAACCAAAGATTCGCGTCAGTTTGTGTGTTTTCCAGAGACCGTCCAAGCGTTTAAAACCACCAAGCAACAGTTGGTGGACGCTACACTTTTGGCATTCCCTCAATAGGATGCCCCCTACTCTTCACTCAAGGGTGAACCAAAGTTGGCAACCGTTGGGTTTCTTCTCAAAACAGTTGAATCCCACTCAAGGATTTACAGCGCCTACGATCGTGAATTACTAGCTGCTTATCTGAGCATCAAGTATTTTTGGTATTCCCTTGAAGGTTAGCCGTTTCCGCGTTCATGGACGACAAGCCTCTGACTTTTGCCTTACGGTAAAAGCCTCAGAAAGCGTCCCCTCACTAACTTCGGAACTTAGTCTACATCAGCCAGTTCACATAGAACATTCAACATGTGTCCAATGAAGGCAACTTAGTCGCTGATGCTTTGTCCCGGATCTGCGAGATCAACATCCAGGCTGCAGTCGGTTTTTTTTGGCAATCGCTGTGGCCCAGCAGGATGACGCAGTTCACCAAAGTTGCAGTTGGACTCCAAATACAAGTTCAAGGAGTTTCCTGTCTTCGGTTCACATACATCTACCTATTGCGAGATCTCTGATAAGAGACTCTGAAAGAGGCTATATATGTATTCCAGCCGCTTTTCACAAGGAAATGTTCCGCTTGGTGCACGATCTTGCGCACTCCGGCATTCGGACAACGGACAACTGGAAAGTCAATAGACATCCTAGAAAGGAACTAGGTGTCAACAAAGCGCTTAAACACAACACATCTCGACATTATAGGCCCTTCGCGGAACTCGCACGCCTCACGATCATTGATCAGTTTACACGATCATTGATCAGTTTACGCTTACCTCTGAAGGAGATAACAGCAGTCATGTGCCGCGGCCCCGCTATCAGCTAGGTTAATGTGCGGCGTACCTGTCGGACATGCTATTGGCCGGAAAAAGCATGGCCAGACACGAGATCGGATGGAAAAGGTGGGGCTGGATCCCAGTCAGGAATCGTAGGGGAAACTCCGAATATAACCGCTCGATTGAAAAACTCTAAACCGAAATGCTGTGTGCGAGAAGAGAAAATCCACGACGGATGGCATCACCATCCGATATTGTTTTTGCCTCTGGGGTTCATGATGCCCAGTCTACGAGGCTTTCAAATTTTTTCAGTTTGTCGTGCTTGACAGCACATTTCAGTGAAACAGCACTTGCAAGATTGACGAATACCCGGATAGTTCTTTTGGTTTTCCTCAAATAGAATATATCAAGTAGAATAAAATGATATTCTGTTCTCTTTACCGAGGTTATTCGGTGAGAAATGAAAATGTCTCAAACTATGTATTTCGATTTGGCATTCTGTTAGTTTACGTTATGACGTATTATAAGTACCGAAAGGCAAAACTCTGTTTTTTTTATGAATACTAATTTATCTCAATTGAAATAAACTCATTTGTTTAATAAGGAATGAAAAACCTCACCTGTGACTTAACATGTTCCAATAACCTAGGCAATATGTGCTGACTCCGCGAGGCCACAGAATCGTCCAACGAATTGCACTCATCTATTTTACTCCCCAGAACCTCCTCCATGTCACGCTCCCACAGGAAGCTGTACTTTTGAAAAGTTAAAGCCCATTCTGAAGCCTTGTTCATTGCACTTTTTGTGTGTTCCATAATTGACCTGACACATTCTTCAACGCCAATTCCTCTTAATTCTGGAATCACAAGAAAAAGAATTTCTGAGAAAGAAAGTTCAAGTTGCGCTAGACGATGAGGATTGATATTGTACCATTGTGCATTGTCTCCAACGTGGTGGAGTCCAAGTTTCTCTCTTCGCTGCCGGGGGCCGCATGGATTACTTGCAAAATATCACGAATAAGTTGAAGAATGATTTCAAAGAAGCCTTCGCATGCATCCGGGTCAAAGCTTGGGATGAAAGACACCCTGCCGTAATCCAGAATAAGTTTTACTTCGAAAAGTGGCCAGTCATGTTCCTTCGACGAATCCATTTGCGCCTTAATGTAGTTCAAACTGAAAAATACCATTAGTTGGAGTATTTTCAACCCCCATCTCAGTGACACGGATTCGAATAGGGAGAAAAACAAACTGTGGATTTGGCGGAAAGTTGCGAGAATAATAGATATGTATGCATAAATACATATAAATGGCAAACTTGCCGAGACGAAATTATCGTAAATTAACTGAGATTTTATATGTAAATTATCGGACTCGAACAGCATGAAATGTGGTGCAGTAGCAAAGGAGGTTGGGGGGTATCTACGTGACGTTAAGTTGGCTTGTCCTCCTTCTTGAAGAAACTTCTGTTTACCACTACATGATTTTGCTTCTTCTGTTGGGTTGCATTTTATATCAGTGCTAAATTAAAAGTTTCAATCACACATGCTCAGGAAGAAGGAATGATGTGCATATGTAAAGTCCTGGCAGATAAGTGCGTTTATTGGTGTTGCTTTAAATGAGATGATTTTGTGAATCACGTCAAGAAGCTTTTTTGAAAACCGTTCCATATGTTTCAATTTTATGAAATCCAACGAAGTGATGTTTTGGCAATAGAAGCCCAGAGGCCATATTAGGAAAAGTTGGTTTTTGGTACATTGGTATTATTTTGCGATCATTTGGCAATACACGAAAGTAGTGTCCGACAAACATAATAATATCCGATTGATGGGATTGGGTGAACATGGTAGGTTATGCAGGAGAAAGGGGAAGGTCTCTTCTTTTTAACTTCTTTGAAGAACTGCGGCGGACACTGCCGGATATGTTCCACGTTTTCTATTAGCGGGATTGGACTTTCCACATCTTCCATTCTACGGAGAAGGGATTCAAAATTACACTACACCATTTTGTTATCAAAATAGCTCCATATTGAGATACCATGTAGGTGAAGTAAAACCTTACTTTGGTTAGGTCTATTCACCAAAGGATTCATTTACTGGTTTACTTTAATAGTCATAGCAAATAGAGAAGTTTAAAATCTTCGAAATGAAATGTGTGCCTACTTGCAATGAAGTAAAGTATGCTGGCGGGTGACTATGAGTACTTATGTTACAAGCAGATGTTTGCTAAAAGTTGAAAGTATGCTCAAAAGATGGAACTTCTTCCGTTGTTAAAAAATTTGCATTGAATCAGATATTAAGTGTGCATATAATGTCATGATCAGAATAAAGTGAAGAATCTGACTTACATAAATCATATACACATGAGCTTTCTACAGTTGGATATATTCAACACTGAAATATCGGTAAAAAGTCCACAAAACTTTTCATATCTTGTATCGTAATGTTATTTTTTTTTCCTTTTTGATTTTCAAGAAGACTAATTTTCAGTTGTCTGGAACAGTTCATTTGTCACGCTCAGAAACTTGAAAAGAGGATGCAAGCCTAAAATCAACCTTTGTAGGGACAAAGAAGGAAACATGATCAACCATCCGATCATAATTTACTAACCTTTGCACTTTGCACAGAGCTCTCGCATACCAAAATATTCTTCCACGATATGTCCAACACGTTCCTTATGTATCTTTAAAACAGAAGCTATCTCGATCAACTTCACTTGGCGGTCATCCAAAATTATTTTGTTGACATCTTTTATGTGTTTGTTTGCCAAGCAGCGATCAAGGCACTTAGGTCCAACCAGGTGAACTCTAAACTGGTATGGGAATGCCTTGAGAGACTGAATACACTCGGCTCGTCCTACAAGGTCTGGATACTTTGGGTTCCAGGCCATGGTGGGTTGGAAGGCAACGAGGCAGCGGACGAACTAGCCAAGAAGGGAGCAGGGACGCCTTTACACGGGCTAGAACCCTTGTGTGGAATCGGAAACGGTTTCATGGCTATGAATCTAAGAAATGATATGGCTATACGGTTATCAAGAATGCGTTCAAAAACCTTCATGGTATGGGAAAGTAATCGGATCGGACGGTAATTTGAACATTCTGCTGGACTACCTTTCTTTTTCCATATTGGAACAGTGGTACTTTCTTGCCAGTTAGATGGTGTTCTTTCTTCCTGAATAACCCGATTAAAGAATTCACTGAGCCACAGTGTTGGGTCCCAGCTCTTCGCTTTCCATAGCTCAGGTGCGATGTCGTCAGGTCCTGTGGCTTTCCCCGATTTCATTCGTTTTATTGTCTCCTCGACTTCAGTTGCGCTGACAGTTAAGCCCTTTGGTGTTTAACGTGGGTACCTGCCGTGGAGACTTAATCATACGGTCCTCTTCAGACACGGATTGATTTTGTGACCATTATCAGAGCCCCGCTGAGACAAGCAACAACGGTAACAGTCTATACCAAGTGTATGGCTTGGCATTCATACTGGTGGATGCAAGAATTACTTGAATCTCTACCGAACTAAGGAGTACGGCACCCGTGTTGAAATGCAACACCACGCCAAGGCCCGAAGGTCTCTTCTCGCTTGAGCATAACCACAACCCCCATGAAGCTCCCACTAGGGGGCCTACCGCAACTAACCGAGCTGTCCTCACATACAACGGGAGTTGACCCAAAGTATGAGAGTCCAGGGGCTACCCCGGTTCCCATGGTACCAGTATACCCCTGGTAAGGTTTCGTGACCGATTTGCCACTTCAGAAGAGTTCCCGTGCAGACTCGGGTCTGATCGCCCTAATTATGCCTTTGGAGCATTCGCCTACTGCATCACGGCCGGCAAACCAAAGTGAGTACAGCGTCTCCCGGTGCCACCACTATGGAGGTTCTCCTCGGCCACTTGGCTTTGGTTTGGCCGACAGGGTTGCCGCCCCGTCCTCCTCACCGCCACCTCTGAGCACCAGTTGCGCTGACAGGTGGAACTGCTCGAAGTATTCTCGCCATCTATCCGTTGCGGCTTGACGCTTGGTAAGCAAAGTACCGTTCTTGTCGCAACAGAATTGTTCGATATCCTGTGTACGTTCGTTACGGCTTTTAGCAAGTCGATACAGATCTCTCTCGCCATCCCGAGTGTCCAGTTTATCGTAAAGATTTTTGTAGTGGTTCGCTCGGGTGACAGCGACCACTTTCTTTGCTTCCCGGTTGGCATTCTTATAAATTTGCCAATTACCAGGCGTTTTATCGTCGAGAAATTTATGGTAGAGCACCTTCATTTCACCATCCTCATTCCAAAGCCAAGTATCTCGGCTGATGTACCGCTTACCCGGCTTGATGACCCCGAGGGTTGCAGAGGCCGCTTTGTGGATCGTGTCTTTCATTTGGTTCCACGATTCTTCTACATTCGTAATGGTCGGCAATCGTATGAGTGACATCGTTTCTTTCTTCTCCTCACCAAATCGCCACCATTTGATGCGCTGCGAGCCAGTGCGTTCCTCACGCTGTTTTATCGGTGGCTTAATTCGCAGGACAGCAATCAACAGTCGATGTTGAGGTGCGATGGTCTCATAGGGAACGGCTTTGCAATCAGTGACAGTGGTAAAATGTCGGCTTCCTATGAGAATATAATCGATTTGCGTTTTACTGCTGCCACTATAAAATGTAGGAAGATGAGACAATCGTTTGATGAACCATGTATTCATAAGTACAAGGTCATGGGTGTCCGCAAAATCGATTATACGCTCGCCACCTTCATTGCGCGCTCCGAACCCCTTTTCCCCATGGTACCTGATACCGTCCGCCTTTTCACCCACATGACCATTAAGGTCACCGGGAATAATAATATGTCGTCAGCAGGCACGTGACAAGTCTTTTCACCGAAAAGTTGCCGAAAGGCATCTTTCTCGGCATCAGGACCTCTATATGGTGCATACGCGGTGAAGAAGTGAATAGTGCGATCAGCTGATATAATGGTGAGCTTCATCAGCCGATCATTAAATCGTTCGACCTCTTTAATGGCATCACGGAAACCCCCTGAGATGGCAATGCCAACACCATATTGACTGTGTGGGTTACCAAAATAGAGAAGTTTATAGCCATTTTTACCGCGTTCGCGATCAATGTCGCAGCTTTTGGCATCAGACCATCGGGTTTCTTGCAGAGGGCAGATATCAATGCACCTTTCCTGAAGGGCTCTTGCGAATTCTTCGGTTCTTCCAGTTAGGGAACCAACATTTAGCGTGCAGACACGTATTTGTTTTGTTCGGACTAACTTGCTTACGTCCTGACGCCGTCCATGCGTCAAGAACACTTACCCATTTCTCGACAGGACCGAGGCCCGTCCTGCCGCGTCAACTGAGGTGGACGCCCTAGCATTTCTCCGAGGCTTGTGACTCAATCCGATCATCATGTTTGTAACGACATTGTATGCATTTGCTTGGTCGGCCTGTCGCGGGACCTGTCACCAAGAGAGAGATCAGGTAGGATTTAGCATAGTGGAATAATTCTAACTATACTCTATTATCTCTTTCCCTAATCTCAGCATTTTATTTTTGTTTTACTGAGGATAGTACAGAGTACGTTGCCTCAAACCCTCCTCCTTTACCTGGACTTGGGACCAGCATACTATGCTAATAGCATGGCGGAGGGCTAACTAAAACTCATATGGATTTAATACTAGTAGCGCCATCTGTGTGCTAGCCTACGAACTTTTCAGCCCAGCTGGGACAACATGAAAGCGAGACACAATTTTTTCATTGGCAAAATATAGCTGTTGATATAATAATTTTATGCGATTTTGTTTCGGAATTTCGAAATGAAAAAAAATGTAGTTGAGATTTTCCTGACCAAAGGAAAATTTATTTGTTCTCACATCTATAGCGTTTCGCAGATTACTTGTTTTTTGCGAGTGCATTTTCTGTTGATACCCTAATAAAATAAATCTTGGTCTTTATAACATAGATACCAGCATTTACTATGAACCCATTTTCAAGGTCTTTTTGTTCTTGGTCAATCTAAAGATTTCCAGAGTTTCATAAGTATTTAGATTGCTGACCAGACTTCCCTTAGCGCAGTTATCGTAACCTTCTTCTGAGGCGTACTTTACTACGGACATTTTCGTCTTTCCCGCTCTTAAACTTTTTTTCCCGCAGGTGGCTGTTTCGAGGATGAACTGAAGCTCCTCAACGTAATGTTGACTCGTGAACGGGAATATGGTTTCATTTCATGCGCGAAGCTGTTGTTGGAATCTTCCGCCTAGTCTGTCGGGGTTTTTTGTACATAGATATCACAGGTTTTTAATGATAAAAAGGTGACGCAGAGGAAATTTTTTGTTCTCTTCTGCCTCCATGGTGGAATTTATCCTCTTATGTCCGGAGTTTAATCATTCCAAGGGGTTTCTAGTTCTCCTGATAACAATTATGACGGCGGAATTCGCTGACGGTTGATGGCAGCTAGAAGACCCTATTTTGTTTACAAAAAGGAAACGTCACTCTGTGGTGAAAGCTTTTACTGTAGGAGACAACGATCTTGTCAGTCCTCATGTATTCTTGGGTTATCTTGTAGTTACACTAAATATGATGATGATAATATGATGCACCGTTTGGTGCCTAAGGCGATGACAGCTGTGAGAAGGGCAAATGGGGTGGTCGAGGGGGAGTTCTTGCGGGGAAGTGACAGTCACAGTTGGGACGGTAGAAGAAATTACAGAACTAGGCGATGATTTAGGAGAGGATGTTGAGCAGAATGAGATGGGGGAGGAAAATAGTGTGGTTTATGGCATCCGAGGGTTCAGAAAAATCGGTGTAAATAGTGTGTATCTTGCCGTGAATGTTCTTAATAACGAACATTGTAAAGTGCTGGGTGCAGATGAAGTAAACACGGGATAGAAGTGAAAACAGAGTCGCCCCAGGATTGTTGTGGGGAGTTGACAGTGGAATCAGCGAAATTGATGGAAGTAAGGAAAGATTGAGTGGGGTTACGCGAATAGCGAGTACGGTAGGAAACCGGCTCAAAATCATCGCAAGGAAGGAGGTTATGTGCTTTCTAAATAATTTAATTTACAATGGACCGTATAGCGTCAAAATAGGGAAGCTTTGAGACATTTTTAGAAACCGGAAACAGGAGATCAACAGTGAGGCCTTCTTGGTGGTGGTGAACTTTGGCGGAGTCGAATTGCAGGGTAGAACAAATATTCACAAACAAGTCAGAAAACCAGAAACTGGAAGCTTCAGATATGAAAGGTTTTGTGTAATTCTTTTATAAAGACAAAGGTTTTGCGTAATTCTTTTATAAAGACAATTGGGTGTGCACTTGTCCCATTAGTACCTAGCACGTAATATATGCATCTATTATGTGAGAATAAAGGACAGGCGGACCTTTGAGGAGTGGCCAGATCTCCCATCAGGCGCGACCCCAGCTGGCGGATTGGGGCATACTTATTAATAAGTAAATATGTGTTCATGAACTTTTCTCTTCTGACTGTGCATGGGCTGGTGTTTGCTCGTCTCTGGTGCAGGTGAATAAGCAGGCTCCCGGTCGTCGATATCCCTCGCATTGCCTCGGTGGTGGACAACTTGGCCACCTTGGAAAATATGCTACAATTGATTTGGATCTGGAGAAGGAGGTGTTCAAGCGAAGTACGACCTTATCGAGAACACCAATAACAACAGCAAACAAAGATGAACTAAAGGCAGATTTTTGGACAACAAAAACCGTGACAACACCCACCGCACATGTTGAAGATGCTCGAGAGCAGGCGGTGCTCCAGGAACAAGGAAGGGATCCATTCAAAAGAAGATCATCAACTTTGAGATCTCCATCAATGCCAAAGACGATGAAGGATAAACTACAGGCAAGGACAATAAACGCCAAAAGTGAAGGCGAAATAAACGAGTACGCGAAAAGAGGTGCATCCTTTAAATAATCAACAGGCGCCTAAGAGAAAAAAAGGCGGACATTACATTCTGAAAACTAACACCAACAGCTCAGAAGGAGGAAAGCGTACAGCGCATCTAGGAAACTCGACTAGCGGTGCGAAGCGCAAGCCGAACGAAAACGATGGATGGACTAAAGTTACCACCAAAAAAACGAAACGAAAAGCAAAAGTGCGAACTCGTCCAGATGCAATTGTTATCACCAGTAAGGGCAATCTGTCCTACGCGGAAATACTCAAAAAGGTCAAAGCTGATCCCGACCTAAAAGATCTGAGCGGAAATATGAAGAGAATTCGAAGAACCCAGAAAGGAGATTTCATGTTCGAGCTGAAAAGATTCAGCGTGGGCAAGGCTGATGACTTTCGCACTCGGGTGAAGGACTCACTTGGGGAGAATGCCGCAGTGCGTGCCCAAAAACATGAGATCTACCTTCAATGTACGGATCTCGATGAAGTGACATCGAAAGGCGAAATGTGTACTGCTCTGAAGGAGCAATTCAAGTTGAAAGAACTTACCGAGGAGTCTGTTGCGGGCTTACGAAAAGCCTATGGTGGTACACAAACGGCCACAATACGAGTACCAGTAGAGGCAGCGTTGTTGGTTGCCGGAAAGGTTCGGATTGGATGGCTTTTCTGCCGTTTAAGAGAACAAATTTCACTGAAGAGGTGCTTTAAATGCCTCATGTTTGGGCACTTGGCGAAGGCATGCACCAGCAGCATTGATCGATCCGATCGATGCAGAAGGTGTGGGGAGAAAGGGGACAGGATAACTGGCATATTGTCGGAAGTGGTAAATGTCCGGAATTTAGGAAGACGCTCACTGCAATGAGAAAATGAGGTTTATTCAAATAAAATTGAATCATTGCAGGGTCTCTCAGGATTTATCATAGTTGAGCAGACAACTTTCGAATGTGAGATGGAAATTGCCATCATAAGTGAACCATATAGACACCGTCACGGTGGCACAGATTCGACTGGTGGAGCGGCGATATGGGCTTGTGGCCGACAGGCCATACAATGTACTGCAAGTCAGGAGCCAGTGGATTTGTGTGGGCGAAAATAAGTGGTGTATATGTATACAGCTGCTACGCCCCGCCAAGTTTGACACTGTCTGAATTCGAGCAAATGCTTGATAATCTTGTTCTCGGCGCAAGGGGACGAAGTCCGAAGGTGATTGCTGATGATTTCAATGCTTGGGCCCTAGAGTGGGGTAGCAGAGAATCAAATGCTAGGGAGCGTAGTTTAATAGAAGCTTTCGCGCAGATGGAGATAATTTTGGCTAACGAAGGTGCTGTAAACACCTTCCAGAAAAGAGTGTCAGGCTTAGTTGTAGACCTGACCTTTGTCAGCCCTTCGCTGGGGCGTGGTATATCCTGGTGCGTCAATGAACGCTACACCCACAGCGATCACCAGGCAATCTTCTTTGAGACATGTGTCGAGCCTCAGGCCAAAGAGCTATCATGCCCGAAACCGAAAACTTGATAATGCAGGCGCCATTACGGAAAGAGCCGTCCATCTGGCTCAATGCATCGCCAAAGCATGTGACGCGTCCATGCCTAGGAGGTGCTCATTCCCCGTAGAAGACCAAACTACTGGTGGAATGATGAACTCACCGGTCTTCGATCAGCCTGCTACCGAGCCAGAAGAGTGGCTCAGATGGCAGTAGTCAAAATCGACCAAGGGCAAAGAGAGCGCGCCTATGAGGAAGCCCGCAAAACCCTCAAGCTCGCCATCCAACGGAGCAAGAGGGAAAGCTTTAAGGAGTTCTGCTCTGAAGCGGACGTAAACTCGTGGGGGAGCGCTTATAGAATTATGATGGGGCGATTCAGAGGCCGATCATCTCCACCGATCACGTGCCCTTCACTCTTGTTAAAAAATATCCAGGGGTTATACCCACAGGAAGAGGAGGGCATATACAGTTTCCAGCGACCTTTGAACGACATGGCAATAACGCCAGTCACCAGTAATGAGCTGCTGGAGACCTGCGCTAGGATAGGAGATAACGAAGCTCCGGTTCTGGGTGGCGAACCGAATAAGGCCCTTAAGTTTGCCGTGAAATCCAGATCGGATATGTTCGTTGAGTCTTTCGAAGCGTGCATGTCCGAGGGGATATTTCCTGCATCATGGAAACGACGGAAGTTGGTGCTACTGCCTAAGGCTGGCAAACCTCCAGGTCAACCTTCTACACACCTATTTGTCTTTTGGACTCTGTGGGCAAAATGCTAGAGCGAGTAATTTCTGATAGATTACTCCCGGTTGTTGAGGGCCAGGGAGGTCTCTCAGATCGGCAGTACGGACTCTGTAAAGCCAGATCAACCATTGATGCCATCCAAATGGTTACTGGATTGGCCGAAGATGCAATCCATCGAAAGGGCAGTGCTAGCAAATATTTCGTGGCTGTGAGAAATACATTCAGATTGCAATATTATTAAGAAGCCGCAAATGATAGGTCTTGTGAAAGTCCCATTTTGAGCGAAAATTACTTAATGAAACATATTCTCGAATACTGCGCAATTTTTCTAGGTTTGGGTGAAACAAACCTTGTTAAAATTGATTTACTATTTGTCTGTCACATGTGATTTTCTTTTTTATTTGCGATTCAGACAAGATTTGGTGGACATAAGGATACATTAAGTATATATACATAAGTTTACATGCTCCATTGCGATATCTGCTCAAATAGACTTATTAATAAATATTACCAATTTTTTAAATTGGTTGAAAAAGCCCCTTAAGTTTATCCAAAGAGTGCCGCACTTTGCAGCAGCATGGAAGACGGTGTCGCGTACTGATAAGTTTGATGAGAAGTTGGCCATTAGTATCAAAGTTATAGTAATTCAAATTTATCAATTTCACACGAAATGACTGCATGTTAAGCCATGAAAATAAGATGCTAATGTCATTTCTGACGAGAATAATTGACATTTGAGTGAAACATTAAAATCCATCTGAGTGCGGTGTTTCCAATCATTGATTATTTGAAATAAATAAGAACTTGTTGTTTCTTTTTCGTTGGTGTGAATATTTATTCTTGCAAAAACCGATATTTCGGGAACCACTTGTTCACTTCGTCAGTGCTAACAAGTTTCGAGAACGGTATTTGCAAGAATAAATATTCACACCAACGAAAAATAAACAACAAGTTTTTATTTATTACCTTAGTGATACACGTACTAGATACTATCTGTGTTATCTTGAAGAAGACCTGAAACCCAAAGAAAGCCTCAAGAAAGTCAAGGGTAGACCTAAGCGTTCAGCACAGTACCAAGGAAGCGGGGAGCAGCAGAAACCAGCCCGCAATAGAGAAATGCTCCCAAGAAAACTGAATCCGAGCCCAAGGAAGAAGGAAGGCGAAGTCTCGGGCGATCAAAGATGAAGGCAGAAGCCATGGGATCCGCCCCTAGCTATACTAATGCGGTAAGAGGATTCGAGCAAATATTTACTCGTGAGGAGCAGGAAATATTTGAAGATCGCATCGTCATGGAGATGAATAAGGGATGCAATAAGAGGGTCGTGTTTATCGGCATATGCTTTTGACCAGGTTTTATACTGATAGATTGTGCCATGGAGGACACAGCAGACTAGCATAGGAATATAGTAGTAGCAGATTATATACTGGAGGCATATATATACTGGCGACGGGTTACCTTTCCAAAGGCGCAGCGATTGAGATAGGCAAACTTCTATGCCTCCTTATCACTCAAAATATCGACCGCCACACACAGTTATGGAGAACTTTTAGAAGCAAGGAGGAGGCAAAGGCAAAATCCTCATAATATCGTAACTGCCGTATCAGTTACAGATTTGGTAGTATACTTGAGCACGTGTACAAAGTGAAATCAAGAAAGGATACTTCGATGGGCACTTCGGGTGGAAAACCTACCGAGGTCCCTGAAGGAATCGCGGAGGTTATAGACGCTGAAAGGGCGGAAACGAGCATAAAGATGTTGATGTAGGCTGCATGTCGGATGGCGAAACATAAGGAGGTGCCCTATCGAAGGACCAGGAAAACACATACTGGAGAAGAACTCCAAGCCCAGAAGGAGCCAATGACTGGCATTTAAATAGCCCAGTTAAACCTCCACTATGCAAAGGCTGCATCTGCAGTAATTGAAAGGGGAAATTCCAAGGACAACTTTGGAATAGTGCTGGTTTAGGACCCTGGGTACACCGGAGGCAGATTCGTGGTCTACAGGGAGGAAGAATACTGGTAACTTGGGATTACTCTTGTAAAAAAATGAAGAGCTTGCTTCATTCTCGAAAGGAACTTAAGACCTCGTAGCTGCCCAAGTCTTACTGAAAGCCGAGGCAAGATCAAGAAAGGCAGTTGAGACATCAGGATACTTTTCACGAGGCGACACCCGGATCCAGCCGGAATTATTCGTTACACTGGCGAAGTTCAGCAAGAGAAGGGCGCTACCACTTCCTCTCCTCTATGATACTAAAGCCCCCTGATGTCTAGGCATGCAACATCAATAATAGAAGAATACCTCTTAGAATTCATCTTCAGTAACAAGTTAGAAATACTTAACGTAGGGAACACTCCAACATTCGTGAAAAGGACCAGGCAAGAGGTACTAGACATTACTCTAGGGAGCACTTTGATGCGCGGCTTGGGTCAAGAACTGGAGGCTGTGGGATGAGCCTTGTATGTCGGATCAGAGAATAATCAGATTCGACGTTGAGGGCAACTCATAAGTAGATAGAATAATAGGAACTCTAAGCGAACAGTGTCCTAAGAGAAAGTAAGTGTAAAAACTCTTCAACGGGCGAGAAATATAGAAGTAGTAGATAGGGATTGGCGGAGGTATGGTACAAAAGAGCACTGACCACGTAGTGTGATCAGAGAAGGAAAAGGAAACAGCTTCAGTGACAAACGTATTCCATTCATTTGAAAAAGGAAAATAGGACATTTACCAGGAATTAGGAGGTCAGAATACATATGCTTCTCAAAACTCACTTCCCGAAGTTCTCCCGAACGGTGGAAGGCAATAGCATTCTGCGTGGTACGCCAACAACGGACAGAAAAGGGAATAGCTGAATTGGAATCTAGCAAAAGAGGTATGCTCCAAAGTTTCAGCTTGGGTATTGAGAAAATCTAAACCACTGAAAACACCCGGGATAGATGGCATTTTCCCAGCATTACTCCGCAGAGGACTTGAAATCGTGTTAAAGTCTCTCCAAAGAGTGATAACTGGCAAGAATTGCCTCGGGATATATACCAATGGGATGGAGACGGTCAAGAGTGGTCTTTATTCCGAAAGCAGGTATAAAGGATCCTTTTCACCCTATATCTTCGAGACTAATCTACTTGACATCGTTGGTACTGTTAGAGCACTCCAGATATCACTTAATAATAAATAAGTCAGGATACCGAAAGCCGGGCACTTCTGGTATAAAAGCTTCGTGTTCGTCTTATGTGAGAAACGCTCTATGCACGATTTTCCATTCGTACATAGCTAGAAATACAAAACATACCGTCATATTTTGCCAAAATCCAAGATACACATACGTACACACATATCAACGACAAATATATAAACAAACATTGTCTATTACTGCATGACGATGCATACATATATATGTGCGTATCTAAATTGATCTAACGCATTTTCACGCTTTACTCCGTGCACAAAAGCATATATATATATGTTATGTACGTAAGTTAAAAACCTCTGGTAACCAGGTACACACATGTCTATTGCACGGATTACCACCCGCAAGTTAACTGGTATATACATGTGCATCGACATACTTCGAATAATTGACAGAACTAAAACATGGACGCTTCAGGTACGAAAGGTTTTGTGTATTTCTTAGTACGTAGCACGTAATATAAGCATATGTCCACTTTCGGGTGATGTTGACATTGATAGTCTTCAATTTTCAAAGAAGCAACAATTTCGATGTATTATAAATTTGTTAGTAATAGTGCGATTTCCATCAAACTTGGTATGATCATGCTCTACATTATAGCCTACATCACTGCAGAATTTCGTGCCGCTAGGATGAATTTAAGGGGGGTTTCCAGCCAATTGCAAAAAATTATAGTAATATACTATTATTAACTTTCTTTGAACAGATATCGGTATAAAAGGTATTTCGGAGCCAAGGCACCATATAGTGGCAGCCTCCTGATTTTTTTCAGATTTTTCAGTTCGGTAGCTTCTGAGAATGGCCCCCTTAAAGAAATGATCACTTTCAACCCCCCGCACTCCCCGCATTTCCAAGAAATGTCAAAACTAAGACCGGCTTCGAAAAGTACTAATCGAGACCTTTAATTTGATACCCCACATGACTATATTCGATGAAAAAAAATTTTACACCCCCCTTTTGCATGTATGGGGACCCCCTTTAAATTCAACGTAAAAGGATGTAACTCACTGTATGTGTGAGCGTTCACAGTTTCCACCTTTCTACCAAATTTGGTGTCAATTGCTATAACCGTCTCCAAGAAAAATGCGTGTGACGGACAGACAGACAGACAGACAGACACACCATGGTGCCCAAGATGTGGTAACGTCGCTGAGAATGCGGAGCATGTTGTGTTTGAGTGCCCAAGGTTCACAGCACAGCGAACTAGGCTGGAGGCGATCGCAGACAGGCGCTTAACACCTGGAAATATAGTGGAGTTTATGTTGGAATCAACGGAGGCTTGGAATCAAGTGGTAATTGAGCTGAAAATGATTCATGAACAGCTAAGGCATGAAGAACTGCGAAGAAAGCAAGAAAGGGAGCGAACAATAATGCGCCGCAGTTAAGAACTGATCCAGCCCCACGATGCAATGCTTATAGCAGTCCCGTGGGGAGAGTGGAAGAGGAAGGAGGTGGTTTTAGTGAGTAGAAGTCTCACATAACTGTTTGGCAGGAGCCAGCAGTAGGTTTTGAACCTTTCCACCTTCCAACGATGAAAAAAAAAAAAAAAAAAAAAAGACAGACAGACAGACGGACAGACAGACAGACAGACAGACAGACGGTAAACCGATTTTAATATAAACACAAAACAATTTAATGTAAACACAAAACCTTAAAAAGGCAAAAAAAAAAGGAAAAATAAAATGTTCCAATGGACCCCGTTCATATAAACTCACTTTATATGATGATGACGCCATACACATCTTAGCGTACAATACATTTACCTGAAATGCGAAACATTGACCTTCCATAACTTTAATAATAGTTAGATTTCCTTCAAACTTTTAGAATTATGTCCTATGTCATCGCATATGCTAGTGCCAAATTTTGTACTTCTGGGATGAACTTAAGGCGGGCTTTTCGGTAGATTTCTAAAAGATGGTAATCTGTGATTATTAACTTTATTGGTAGAGATATCGACGGGATGTATTTGGAGAGCCTAGATTTCATATAGATGCACTGTAATTTTTTCAGTTTTTTCGGTTGGATAGGTTCTGAGAACGAGACCTGTTTCACCTTTCGGGACACTCGTTTTGAGTCCTACCTCCCCTATATTTCACCCATTATCAGAATATCAATTTCGCATATATGGGGAACCCCCTTCAAATTCAATACAAAATGGCGCCCCTCGCTGCATGTAAAGGACACACAGACTACATATTCTCATCAAATTTCGTAACAATCGGTTCGAGCATTTCTGGTTGTGATAGACGGGCAGATATGTAATCGATTTTAATAAGATTTTGTTTCACCGCCAAATGCGTCGGCGGGAGTTCAGTTCATCGGCGGAGACGTTCACTGCACGTGATGCAGTGGGTGTCTCCGCTGTGCCGCTACAATATTTAGAACTATGGAGCAGGTTATCGAAAACTCTGTTAGAACTAAAGTTAATGCGTAATCCCCTGCATTCATGCCACCACGCTAACCAGATAGGACAATCGTTCCAAACTGCCCTGTCTCAGCTGACTGGTGTAGTATAGGATAACATAGAAACAAAGGAAATAGCAGGGTGTGGGTTTTTGGACTTCGAAGGAGTGTTCGATAAAACACCACACATAAGATACCCTAGTCCGCAAAGATATCAAGAAATACCTTGACCTAGACAAAAGGTTAGAGAGTAGGCAAATAGAAGTGCCGATAGGTACAAATTATATGATCATAAACACTACTCAATGCTGCCCGCTAGAAGAGCTAACAAACACTGAAATAGAGGCCCAAGGTTACGCTGATAATACTGTTTTGATGTGTAGCGGTAAGTAGTAAGGTGATGAGGCAGTAGTAAGAAGTGGTAACTGTTGTAGAAAGTTGGATCTGCGCCTAAATCCAGCCAAGACCAATAGGTACCATTCATAAATGCATGCTTGATCACCTCAGAGCCATTAGATCATATGACATGGAAGTGAAACCAGTAACTGTACTCTGGAGGATACATGTTGAAGCATATGCCGGAAAGTCAAAATTGCCCTGATGACTTGCAGGTCCACAGCGGAATGCTACACATGATATCATCATCATCAACGGCGCAACAACCGGTATCCGGTCTAGGCCTGCCTTAATAAGGAACTCCAGACATCCCGGTTTTGCGCCGAGGTCCACCAATTCGATATCCCTAAAAGCTGTCTGGCGTCCTGGCCCACGCCATCGCTCCATCTTAGACGGGGTCTGCCTCGTCTTCTTTTCCTACCATAGATATTGCCCTTATAGACTTTCATCCATGCGGATTAAGTGACCCGCACACCGTAACCTATTGAGCCGGATTTTATCCACAACCGGACGGTCATGGTATCGCTCAAAGATTTCGTCATTGTGTAGGCTACGGAATCGTCCATCCTCATGTAGGGGGTCAAAAATTCTTCGGAGGATTCTTCTCTCGAACGCGGCCAAGAGTTCGCAATTTTTCTTGCTAAGAACCCAAGTTTCCGATGAATACATGAGGACTGGCAAGATCATAGTCTTGTACAGTAAGAGCTTTGACCCTATGGTGAGACGTTTCGAGCGGAACAGTCTTTGTAAGCTGAAATAGGCTCTGTTGGTTGACAACAATCGTGCGCGGATTTCACAGGATATACACTGCAATAAGAAAGCCAATGATTACCTTTGGGGTGGTAATCTGGGCTGACAGAACGAACCTCAGTTCAACAGCCAGGGAGTTACACAAGCTTTTAAGACTGCCTTGCGTATGCATCAGTGGAGCAATGAGAACTTGTCCAACGGCATCCCTAGAGGTCCTTCTCGGATTGATTTCTCTCCATCTACACATACAAATGCAGGCAAGGAGGGCGATCCCCAGAATGGTAAGTGCACCAGCATATTTCAGGCAGAAATATACCCCAGAGAAAGATGAGCCTCCTTCAACCTCAAAGGGAACTATATGGGCTTGAACATTGCTGATATAACCAACCAGTTATTACGGCACTTAGGTCCTACCAGTAAAAGGGGCACAATAGTTCTTCAAGGACGCGGTGCGACTTTGCCTTAACAGAATAATAATAGGTCCTACCAGGTAAATTCGAAACTCATATGGGAACGCCTTAACAAATTGGATGCGCTTGATTCGTTCAATGAGGTTTGGATACTACAGCTTCCATGCCATATTGGGTTTGAAGGAAATGAAAGAGCGGACGAGTTGGCCAGAAAAGAAGCAGCGTCGCGACTATTGGGGGCAAAGTCATTTGGTGTAGACGGAAATGGGTTCATGGCCACGACATAGAAAAATGAAGAGGAACGACGTGGCGAATTTTACTGGGCGAACTCACAGGGAATGGAACAGTCCAAGGTGCTCATGGGGATACGAACCCAAGCGTTCGAAAGACTCTTTAAACCTCAATAAGAAGAGCCTCCGGATCATAGTGTGAATAGTCATTGGTCACTACAGGCTAAACTATCACTTGGGGAAGCTGGGGATATCTGTGAACCCTGTCTGTAGATTTTGTGAAGAGAATAACGAAACATCCACACATGTTCTGGGACATTGCCCGGCACTTGCGCAAAGTAGGCTCAGGCATCTGGAAGCATACTTAATAACCGATGCCAGGTCGAGACACTTCAAAGCAGGAAACATTATAAAATTTCTGTTGGTTGTAGCCTTAAACGCATACTATAGCATATAGGTATACTATAACCATTTAAGGGGCACAATATGTTTTTAGGACGCAGTGCAACATCCCTTGACGCTGGTATTATTATTAAGTGATTGCGAGCGTAAAAATAATGTGGAACCAGTTTTCTGTAAAAGCGAATGAATGAATTATTTGTTTTATCCATGGTTTCTAATCTTGAGGTTTACAGATTTCGGATATGGCATGCACTCAAATTCACGAGTTTGAAATCCACGAAAGTGATGTTTGCAGGTTGGGCCCGACTAAGGACATTACCATGAGTAAACGCATAATTTCCCAGTATCTGCAAGAAATTGAATCTTCAATGTCCTTTCTAGAAGAAGAATAATCTTTAATCGAAAAGTTAGAAAACTACCGCTCCATCAGAGTGTCATGAAAACTATATGAGAAGGTAACAAACGACGATTAAATTCAGCTTGCGAATGCAAAGCTCACTGAGTGAAAAACCAAACGTCTATTACTTAAGTCACTTCAGGCAAACGTAAAACGTCCATGCTTCGAAAAGCCAACAGGACATATCAGTGCCTGGCAAGAATGGATGACTTAATCCAGATTAATAAATGACTAAGAAAGACTGGATTTGAAAAATTGGAAATGACAACGAAATTTGGATTGTCGTGCTCAGTGAGGATTAAAATGGAGTAAGGATATCGTGAAGGATTAAAAATTAGTCCTGAAATATGAAACTTCCACAGAGAAGTACTTCTGATTTTCTGTCTGGATTGGTTTTGACTTATTCGTGAAACTAACGTCTTAGTCATGTTAAGTGCTCGAAAAATTAAGTTTTAGGTATTATGAAAATATGTTTTGGAATAGAATGGACCAAATCTATATTTAGTAATGCTTTGAATAGTGAATGTGATGAATGTTTATAAAAAATTACAGTTCAATCAGATTTAATGGAATGGATGGTATGAAGCGATTGCTACTCAAACTCAGCAGGCATGCCTTCTAGCTAAGTCAACCTTGTCTGTATTGCCTGCGTAATTTCTTCTTGAATAATCTTATTAACATATTCCTTGTAAGTTTCATACAAGCTCGATTCCTTCTGATTGTAGCCGGAAGGTACCTGAAAAACATTCCAAAATTGCTTTTAGCGCTAGGCTTGCGTAGAAACTTTACTTACATCGTCGTTAGAATCATTTTCAGAATTGTCGTTTTCGTTGCGGAGCAGGGCAAAATTTTGGATAATCGTCTCCTCTACTTGGTGCCTTGTTTTCAAACAGTTTTCATTAGCGGCTGCGGTCCACTTTTGCCGGTCTTCAATTGCTAGAAGGCCTCCACTTGAGAGGTTCCTGCAATAAAATGGTTTGTGCAGCCAAGATCTAATTTCCAGTAGCAAAGAATCAATTCTTTGCCTTGCAGTACTAAGACGGCTATTAACACTTTTCAACCTCGTAAAGACATTATTAACTGAATTCGAGTCTGTGAATGGATGATGACATGTTCAAATTGGAAAGGAGGAGAAAGAAGCTAATTACCGAAATCAGACCAGGTAAGCTTTCCCGCGATTTCATCCAGACATTCCTCTATCAGGTGCATTTCACTTTCAATCAAATTGTACTCGCACTCCGGAGTTTCACCAGCGATAAGATTGAACCATTCACATAGTTGCATAAGATGTACTTTACGTATCCAAATTTCCTGACGTTGTAGGTGGAACTCCGTTAGCGGTTGTGGGAGTTCGATGCCCATATTTGAAAGACATTTCACCTCACGCATGGAGGAATCTAAGAGTTGGCTGAAATTTTCCTTGAATTCGTTCTTTGATTTGATCAGAACTTTTCGGTTCAGATCTGATAGAAGATTATCTTCAACAGATTTAAACCAATCCGAAAGTATATCCTTTTCAAGAACATCCAAGTCGTCATTCAACTTGTTGCATTTAATGGTTATGATTTCAAAGTCCTGGACAGATATGTGTCTAAAAAAGGAGATTTGTTGGTTTGTGTAAGTATAAATAACATAGAAACATAAATTTTGAAGTAAATTGAGCCTCAGCCACCTTTATCACACTCATCTTCATCATAAGTACATATATGTATGTGCGTACATGCAACTTAGCGACTCAAATTTTCTTGTAATTTTAAGCTCCAATAATTTGGTTTAGACTTGGAAACAACTACAGCAAAAACTCACAGTGTTCGTTCTAACAATTCAATTTTCATGAGGTTACGAGCCCTATCCTTGAGCCTCCGAATGTACTGGATTCGAGCAGCGATAGGTGGTAATTGCCTATCCAGCAGGCAGGCTTTTCCGCCGACTACAATTCTTAAGTCGACCTCAACTTGTAGCAACTCATCCTTGCATAGCGAGAACATATGGGAAACTATCAGGAGAATATCTCGCCTTACGAGCGGAAGGTTAACAAGTTTGTCACTCATTTGTAGGAGCTGTGAAATGTTTTGGAAACATGAGAAGGCATTCTGAAGGTGATTTCGCTGTATATGCTGACATGTATGTTATATGTTTAGTGAGGAAGTTGTTCGTTTGTTTATTACCTTGATATATTGCTCCACATTAGCACACTCTCCAAAGGCTTTAGCGAGCAACGTTGCAAGTTTCTTCTCTAATGATGCCGTTCGGTGTAGAAAATTACCGGTAATCTGTTTGAATGTGGCTTGATTATCGGGAATGCTAAATAAATCGATGCTTCTCGTTGCTAATTTATCGAAGACTTCATCGAACTCGCTTTTGATCTGGAAAAGGGAAAACAAACGTTTGCGCCTATTATTGCTTTTGCTCTCTAGCCATGTAGGGATATTGCTGGTTTTAACTGATAGTCAATTACGTTGCCTATTCTTTCAGTAAGCGCAAATTCGACTGTATCAAACTGTTAACTTTTTCTGAAAAAGTAGCATCCTTTCCTTACATTTATTGAGTTCCAAGATATTAAATAAAGTCATAAGCAAGTCGGAAACCGGTAGCCCGGCGCTTGAGGTATGAAACTATGGATACATATTGCTCGAAAAGCTTATCTACTATGATGATGCCATACCTCCTGCAAAAATTGTCGTTCAGAATTAGAAACAAGTCGGGAAACCGGAAGCTCAGCGCTTCAGGTATGAAAGGTTTTGTGTGCTTCTTCTGTGAGTATATTTGAGTGCAGAGCTATCCCATTTGTACGTAGCCCGTTATGGATATGCATTTAGCATGTCAGATTACACACTTTAGTGTGATATTGATATTAAGTTGCAGTAAATTTAAACGGTGAAGTCAGCTTTGAGCTACTGTAATTTTGTTAGTAATAGTTCGATTTTGATCAAACTTGGGAATAACATCATCATCATCATCAACGGCGTAACAACCGGTATCCGGTCTAGGCCTGCCTTAAAAAGGAGCTCCAGACATCCCGGTTTTGCGCCGAGGTCCACCAATTCGATATCCCTAAGAGCTGTCTGGCATCCTGGCCTACGCTATCGCTCAATCTTAGGCAGGTTCTGCCTCGTCTCCTTTTCCTTCCTGTCCTTATAAACTTTACGGGTGGGATCATCCTCATGCATGCTGATTAAGTGACCCGCCCACCGTAACCTATTGAGCCGGATTTTATCCACAAGGTGAGGTGATCTTAGGAATGAAGGGTGCTACCATCACCGCAATTTCAGCTGCACAAAACGAACGGAACAAAGAGCATCGAAAAAAAGCGAAAGTTCAAGAGCGACAACATAAGTCCAATAGAATGGTCATGGTATCGCTCATAGTTTTCGTCGTTATGTAGGCTTCGGAATCGTCCATCCTCATGTAGGGGGCCAAAAATTCTTTGGAGGATTCTTCTCTCGAACGCGGCCAAGAGTTCGCAATTTTTCTTGCTAAGAACCCAAGTTTCCGAGGAATACATGAAGACTGGCAAGATCATAGTCTTCTACAGTAAGAGCTTTGACCCTATGGTGAGACATTTCGAGCGGAACAGTTTTTGTAAGCTGAAATAGCCTCTGTTGGTTGACAACAACCGTGCGCGGATTTCATCATCGTAGCTGTTATCGGTTGTGATTTTCGACAGATAACAGATAACAGAAATTGTCAACGGTCTCCAGTTGTATTCTCCTATCTTTATTCTTCCCGTTTGACTAGTGCGGTTTGATGTTGTTGGTTGGTTCATCTACGGTACTGACGTTGCCAGCATATATTTTGTCCTGCCTTCTGGATGAATGCAGTTTGTACGTCTCGGGTGGTTCTTCCCATGATGTCCATATCGTCAGGATAGGCCAGTAGTTGGGTGGACTTAAGGAGGAAGAGGCACCTCTTGCATTTACCTCAGCATCACGGAGCACTTTCTGGATGGCCACGTTGAAGAGGACACATGATAGGGCATCCCTTTGTCGTAGACTGTTGTTGATGTCGAATGGTCTTGAAAGTGATCCTGCTGCTTTTATTTGGCCTTGCACATTGGTCAGGGTCAGCCTAGTCAGTCTTATTAGTTTCGTCGGGATAACGAATGCTCTCATGTCGGTGTACAGTTTTACCCTGGCTAAGCTATCATAGGCGGCTTAAAAGTCGATGGATAGATGGTGCAACTGTTGTCCATATTCCAACAGTTTTTCCATCGCTTGCCGCACAGAGAAAATCTGATCTGTTGCTGATTTGCTTTGAGTGAAGCCTCTTTGGTATAGGCCAATGATGTTCTGGGCGTATGGGACTATCCGGCCTAGCAAGATAGAGGAGAATATCTTATAGATGGTACTCAGCAACGTGATACCTCTATAATTGCAGCACTGTGTGATATCTCCCTTTTTATGTATGAGACAGATAATGCCTCGTTGCCAATCGTCAGGCATTGATTCGCTGTCCCATACCTTGAGCATAAGCTGATGAACCACTTGGTGTAACTGGCCGCCTCCTTATTTAACCAATTCGGTTGTAATTTCATCGGGTCCTGGCGACTTATGATTTTTTAGCCGATAAATTGCACGGACTGTTTCTCTTTGGTGGTGGCATTATTTGTCCGTCGTCTTCAGTTGGCGGGACCTCCAACTCGCCGGTGTTCTGGTTGTTCAGTAGTTCATCAAAGTGCTCAATCCATCGCTCTAATATGCCCATTCTATCGGAAATCAGATTTCTCTCTTTGTCTCGGCAAGATGAGCATCGAGGTAAAACTTGCGCGCCTGGTGCGGATGCTCCCTGTACTTCTCTAGTTCACAAACTTGTTGGTTCTCCCAGGCTTCCTTTCTCTGTCTGTGGAGTCGCTTCTCCGCTCGACGGAGTTCGTGATAAGTCTCTGCGCGTGCCCGCGTTCTTTGAGAATGCAACATTACTCGGTATGCGGTATTCTTCCGTTCCGTTGCTCCTGGGAATAACATGCTTCATATTATATTCTATACTACTACAAACAATATATATATATATATATAACTCTAGGATAAGCTTAACGGGGGTTTTTACTTAACTTACCCAAAATATGGTAAAATGCTATCATTAACTTAATTTGAACAGATATCGATATGGAGAGCATTTTGTGGCTTGGACACTATACAGAGCCTTGGAAAAGTTTTAATCAAGCCCTTTCATATGATATCCAAAATGGCTATATTCGGTGGAAAAAAAATTGTACACTCCCCTTTTGCATGTATGGGGACCCCCGTTAATATCAACGTACTGCATGTCTGCCCGTTCACAGTTCCCACCTTCTCACTATGGAAGTCAATCGGTATAGCCGTTTCTGAGAAAAGTGCGTGAGACGGACAGACAGACCTGTGCGGAGTTGCCAGATCGGCGGATGCTGTAGGAACATGCACATGTACGCATTTGGGGGTGTGCGTGCTTGGGTATGTTTATGCACAGATCGGGTAGGTGGGAGAAAAACACCCCACCCATGAACAATAATAATAATATGTATGTATTTATTGCGGAATATTTTGTATTCTTAGCTATGTACGAATGGAAAATCGTGCGTAGAGAGTTACTCACTTAAGATGAACACGCTACCGGTGTACCGACTTCTTTATTATCTTATTTTAATTTATTTATCCTTTTTATTTTATTTTTATTTGTTATTCCTTTTTAAATTATAATTTCCGACTTTTTATTTATTTTACATTTTAAAGTATTATTTAAATTCATTTATTCTTCTAAATTTTATTATTTATTATCTATAAGCTTTATTGGATTCATGCATACCAGGCATATGAGATCATTACTTTAATTTGAGAGCTTCCCTTTTTCCTTCTCCTTCTTGACGCCGTAAACTCGAATATATTAGGGACATCCTCCAAATAATGGCCGGAGAAAGCCAAGGATGGAAGGGAACCTTGGGAGTCACGTCTCATTGAAAATCTGAGGCAGAGGAAGCAATGATTGAGGCTGTGATCCATCGTGGACTTCTTCCCATCGGTCGCGGCACTCGGGGCTGGAGACTCACGGCTCCACGCACGCGGTCAAGCCATTTTTTTTATTTTGCAGGTTTAGCTCACTTTCTTGTCTATCTCGTTAGGCCGTCGCGAATTCCCTTGCTCGTTAAGTTATTTTTAAATCCGGTGCGGACCCACGCATTGATATAGATACTTTGATTTTATACAAATTATACGTGAGGGGTCGAAGCGCCCGTCCTCACATTCCCGAGCCTGGTTAGCACAGAGACGCACAAGAATTTGTCAACCGAGCACTTTGATGGAGTTTCAGTATTTGCGGGCAGACCTTCACGGTCACTTAGCAAATTTTCTTTAGGTTTTGGGATAACTCTTCTCTCTAGGTCATCTTCGGGCACTCAGGATGGTTGTTTGACCTCCCTAATCGACAATAGGTCATTACACCCGCTAGGAATGTTTGGGAGGTAACGGCTCAGAACAATGCCGAATGAATTATGTTCCTGAATGAAAAGTAGCTTGGGCTTACGAGCATTTCGGGTTTAAATTTCCACCCAGTCAAATAAATACGGAATCAAGTATCTAATGATTTGTGATTCAAATTCTAAATACACCTATGATTGACACTGATCTGTATATATATAGGCAAAGTACAAATACTGGAGGGGTTGGTGAATTTTAAATTAGGAACCTAGCCTGCGGTAACTGGTTCACATTATTGCCATTGACTAAAAAGCTTACTTTAGCAGCCATATAAATTGGATCTAATTGACACTATTCAATCAAATAGGCGGGATATCTTCGACCAAACCAAGAACGAGATTGCGACCAGTTGGCAGTTCTATGTTCTGCTCCATCTTGTAAGTCAAAACCCTTTTTAAGGTTTTGTGCAAAACAAAACCTTATTAAAATTGATTCACTGTCTCTCTGTCTGTAACAGGCACTTTTCACCAAAACGGCTAAGACGATCCAAACGAAATTTGTTGGACATATGGGAACTATGAAATGCCACGCATACAATGAGTGATATAAATTTACGTGGAGTTTAAAGAGGGGCTCCCAATTTATGCAAATGCGAGGTGTACAAATTTGTTCATCAAATATAATTATGTGGGGTATCAAATGAGTGGTCTCGGTTAGTACTTTCTGAATCTGATATTAGTTTTGACGTGATTCGTAAAGTGCGCGAGCAAGGAGTCAAAATGTACACTCTTAAAGCGACATAGAACTCATTTTTGTAAACTACTCAATCCAAAAATCCGAAAAAATTCAGGAAGGCGCATTTATATCAAATCTAGGCCTCAAAATTTGTCCTATTCTGATTTCTGCTCAAATAAGCTTACAATAGTATATTACTAACTCTTAGAAATTAACTGAAAACTCCCTTAAGTTCATCCTAGGAATACCACCAGCGCACATAAGGACAAACGACCATATTACGATGACAAAATCGATTTTAAATATTTTTCCCAAATTTAAAAAAAATGCGCCAGAAATTTACACTATAAGTCCCTTTATTGTGAACTAGAAAAAATTTCCTTTTTTCTTCGACACAGCGCTCATCCCATGCGCGCAAAGTTGAGTAATTGTTTCTATTCGTTGATACTGGTGAGTTACAACAAATTGTTGACAGTTACTATACGGTCGTTACACTTTTGTTAGTAAGAAAAATTAAAGTTTTGTAT
This sequence comes from Hermetia illucens, assembly GCF_905115235.1. Classification (NCBI taxonomy): domain Eukaryota; kingdom Metazoa; phylum Arthropoda; class Insecta; order Diptera; family Stratiomyidae; genus Hermetia; species Hermetia illucens. Next base: position 90,107,274 of record NC_051851.1, on the reverse strand, counting down.
CATGAATTTAGAATCGTCAGGTAGGTACTTTAATTTGCAGTTATTAATATCATTACTGTGTACGAAGTAATTACTTAGTATGCGTATCACAAAATACTACTACTTGATGTTTAAAAGAAATTGAAATTTTGACTTTTGCTTGTGTTACAAAAAAAGTTCCAAAAAGTTCCATGACTTTTTTTTACTTGTTTTGTAGCACAACGTATAGCTGATAAAGGCATGTAATACTCATGTCCCCCCGTTTCCCCCTTTTCTTAAAATCGCAAAATTTCTTTCAGGTAGTCGACTTGACCCTGTTCCTAATGAAATTCGAATTAAGAAAGGGGAACTTTTTACAGTGCTAAGAAACAGCCAATTCAACAAAATGTCATCAGCCAAATGTAATCAACAATTGATTGGCTACATAACGGAAAAATTTGCCATAAACGAACTTTCAGAAAATTGCTCAAAGCAACTGAAAAATATAGTAAAAACGTTTGTTGCAAAATTATTTATAAAATGGCGCAATTCTCATTACACGTATGAGCGGTTTCGGAACAACAACATGAAATGGCTTGATGAAGATTTAAAACTTCCAGAGATATTTGAATTAGAGCCGCTTCGGCTATCCGGAAGGCCAAAAAAGGACTTTGAAGAAAGTTCTCTACGTACTAAGCAAAGGCAGATCAGTGAATTAACATCAAGCATAAGCACAGACAAATTGTACATGGCCACAGAATCAAGCTTAGTCAAATCTGGAAAGAGAAGTGTAGCTAAGGTTGTAAAATTAGCCATCCAATCTTCACCCAACAGAATAAAAAAAATTAAGACTGCTCACGATACACAATCCTCTGGTTCTATAAGAGCATACAGCCCTGAAGAGGCTTTAGGTCTTGTAGTTGATCTTGGCCTAACCAAGGAGGATTATATAACCATGCGAGTTGGAGCGAAGGAAAGAGGGGCTGACATTTACCCTTCGTATCATTTAATGGTAGAGGCAAAAAAGATGTGTTATCCTCCAAACATTACCGTTTCTGAAAAAGAAGCTTTTGTGCCCTTGCAAGATCTTCTTACACATACAGCAGAACGTTTGACACAAGTACAGGCTGAAGTAATTCTTCAGAATATTTCGGAGAACTCTAATATCATCGAAATTTATTACAAATGGGGTTTAGATGGAAGTGGTGGGCAAAGCATATACAAACAGAATTTTGCAGATAATTCATTATATGCGGATTCTAACATTATTTTGTGTACAATAGTGCCATTGCAAATGTGTCAATCTAATAATAATAAAAAACAAATATTTTGGAATAATTTAACCCCATCATCGACGAGATATTGTCGTCCAATTGCATTGAAAATAAAAAAAGAAAATATTCAAAATGTGAAAGACGAATATAAAGAGGTGGAAAAACAAATTTTGCAATTGGAGCCTACTATTATTCGTATGGATGCTAAGGAAATAAAAATTAAACATGCACTCATATGTACCATGTTAGATGGAAAAACGATTAATATTTTAACTGAAAATACAAACTCGCAGGCGTGTAATATTTGTAAAGCTTCTGCAAAAGATTTAAATGATTTAGGAAAATTGCAAAATAGGGACTGTGATGAAAGCGCGTTTAAATTTGGTATCTCTGTACTACATGCTCATATTAGGTGCTATGAATATTTGTTGCACATAGCTTATAAATTGGAAATAAAGCAGTGGCAAGCAAGAGGTGAAAATGCAAAAGCAAATGTAAAGGAAAGAAAAACTAAAATAGCTACTGAGTTCTATAATATATTGGGCCTCGTTGTCGATCAGCCGAAGCAAGGTGGAGGCAATAGCAATGATGGAAACACGGCAAGGAAATTTTTCGAGAACCTTCACTGTCATCTGAAATAACCGGAGTTGTTAAGGAGTTAATAATACGATTTTCAAATATACTTTCTGTTATTTCATGCGGGCATTACATCAAGGAAGATATTTTTAAAATATATTGCGTTGAAACGGCACATCTGGCTATATCTCTTTACGGCTGGTACTGGCTGGTGCTGATATTATAAAATCTTTACCTTTGCCAATAGGCCAGTTATCTGAAGATGTCATTGAAGCAGGCCATAAGGAAAACATCAAGAATAAATACAAATGTTGATATATTTAATTGGATGCTTGTATCTTCGGACCCCATTGTAACAAGTAAACGAAAAAATCCCAAAAAGAATAAAACCAAATTTAACCAGGTGGTAATAAGTATGCTAAGAACTCCTATTTGCTGTGCGAATGAAGACGAAGAAGCAGAACTCTAATTTTAAAAAAATGTACTTATATTTCTACTATACATAATATATTAATAGATAAGAATAAGTCCTTTTGAAATACAAATTTTTATTTAATTTTTTGTTTTATTAATATTTCCGCTGTCTGTTAATTCCCGTGTACATTTTTTAATAAATCTCGTATCTTCAAATGTCATATTGGATCCGCCATTTTGAAATTTTACTCGAATTTGTAACTAGCAAACTCTGTTACCCTTGAATTCTATGTTTTACCAAAATCGCTCTCATAAACAATGAGCAAATAATTTTGTCATGCTAAAATAACGATTCGTCCCAGTGTGCAGCGTAGAGGATCGTTGGCTCGCATACGCATGAAAAGTCTCGCGCAAATTCTCCTATTAGCGCCAAAGTTATAGCAGTTCAAACTTATTAATTTTGCGGGAATTTACTGCACCTGAAGCCATGTAAATAAGATGCTGACGTTATAATTAACAAGAATAATTGACATTCGAGTGAAATATTAAAACTCCATTCACGAAAAATCTACTTCTCCCCAACAGATACAAAAACTGTTGTAGGTTAACGTTGTCGTCAAGCTATAAGGTTGACTATTATCAATACAGTGCTTTCCTGATCAATTTTTTGAGGTCAATCGTTGTATTCTGTGGAATCTTAAACATGGCTTTTGTCAATTCGACAACATGATCAAGAATATTAAAAACCCCTTGAACAACAAAAAAAAATCGTGAAACAATTCAGCGCAGATTTGGTCACCCCTTGGATGGAAAAAGACTACGCCTAAGAAAAGACTAAATGCTCCAACTTTGAAAAGATCTGTATGAGAAAATATAAACCAAATACTCGAGAAAAATAAGTTAGCTCATAAACTACAGGAAGGAGAAACTGACGTGCTCATACAAAAAAGCAGTGCAAGAGAGGCGTCTTTGATGGTGTGGTCACGTAATTCGTGCTCACAGGAATTTACTTGCCACGATTAGTCTGAACATCGAATTCGGTTATAAGTGACCGAAAAACCAGCCAAAACAAAAACAAGTCGGGACACCGGAAGCTAGACGCTTCAGGTATGAAAGGTTTTGTGTATTTCTTTTATAAAGAGATTTGAGTATGCATTTGTCCCATCAGCATGCAGCACGTAAAATATGCATATATTACGTGAAAATAGCCACTTTGAGGTGATATTGACATTCATAGTCTTTAATTTGCAGAGGAGCGACAGCTTTGACCTAGCATAACTTTGTTAGTGCTAGTGCGATTTTCACCAAATTTGATAAGATCATGCTCTATACTGTAGCCTACATTGCTGCAATTTTGTGATTCTAGGGGGAACTTAAGGGGGTTTTCCTGTCAATTACTAAAAATTATAGTAATATACTATTATTAACTTTATTTGAACAGGTATCGGTATGGAGGGTATTTCGGAGGCTAGGCACCATATAGTACCAGCCCCCTGATTTTTTTCAAATTTTTCGGTTTAGCAGTTCCTGAGAATGGGTTCGTTAAAAAAATGACCACTTTCAACCCCCCCCCACTCCCCACCTTTTCAACGAAATTCAAAATTAAGACCGGCTACGAAAAGTACTAATCGAGACCTTTAATTTGATACCCCTTAAATTAAATTTGCATAGGAGCGACAGTTTTGACCTAGTATAACTTTGTTAGTAATAGTGCGATTTTGGCAGGATTATGCTCTATGCTGTAGTCTATATTGCTGCAAAATTTTGTGATTCTAGGGTGCACTTAAGGGGGGTTTTCCTGCCAATTACTAAAAATTATAGTAATGTACTATTATTAACTTTTTGAACAGGTATCGGTATGGAGGGTATTTCGGAGCCTAGGCACTATATAGTGGCAGCCCCCTGATTTTTTCCAGATTTTTCGGTTGGGTAGTTTCTGAGAATGGGTTCGTTAAAAAAATGGTCACTTTCAACATGACATATTAACTGGTTGTCAAATCTAATGTTAAATATTATCGTTGCGTTCAGAAATTTAATTTGTAACAAAACTTAATATCTAGTCTAGGTCTAGGTAGTCTAGTTTGGTCTTGAAATATTTATGGAAATTCAGAGAAGGTTTAAACGGTGAGAAACAAAAATACTAAAAACAGAAATTCTATTTTCCAATACAACATGTTCTGAGCTTTGAAACATTTGATGTCTTTTGTCTTTTGTCTTTTTAGAAATAAAAGATTGTCACTTGGTTGTCAAATATTTCTAGTTGCGTTCAAAAATTTGTCCGTTTCATAGCTGTAATATGAGGTCCGATGAACACAGTGAGTGATTGAGCTTTAGTGAATATCAATAAAGTTCAAATTGACTCTAAATTTTATTTAGAAAAAAACGTTTATATGGGAAGAAGAAAAGTACTGTTTTTAGGGTTTTACCGGCAATTATTCGAATTTTTCTCATCTTTTAAACCTTCCCTAGGCCTCCACGAACATTTCAAAACCAAGATAAGGTAAATCCGTTCAGCCGTTCTCGAGTTTTAGGGAGACTAACGAACAGCAATTGATTTTTATATATAAGATTAATTAATTCTACTTAAAGCAAAGAATCTGCATTCACATATTTACTTGTAACCGAAATAATTTCCATATTCAAAGTCAGCGCAAAGTCAACTCAAGGAGCCCGAGAGAACAGGCGGTAGCTTCCGAGAATGGATCCGTGAAAGAAATGATCAGTTTCGACCTCCTGCACTCCCTACCTTTCCAACAAATGTGAAAACTAAGAACGGCTTCGGAAAGTCCTAACCGAGACCTTTCACACATATATTTTACGAAGAAAATTGGCACACCTTTTGCGGGACCCCCGCCCCTTAAATTCGATCTAGAATTATAGAGCTCACTGTATGCGTGAGTGTTCCCACCTTTCCATCAAATTTGGCATGAATCGCTACAACCGTCTTCGAGAAAAATGAGTGTGGCGGACAGACAAAGAACAAGTTTTACACAAAACCTTAAAAATCGATTCGTTATCTATGCTCGGCGTCGGCATCAGCTCGGCACCCGACAATTGCAGCCGCCACTTGTGCTGTGTATGTGTTTGAGGTGGGGGAGAGACAAATTCTCTGAGCACTCAAACCCCAGTGGTCCATTGTATTCGATTCCCTCGTCTAACGGAATATCCCGGATTTATGTATCGCGAGGTTTCCGTTAGTGAATGTGATGCTACCTGCTGCAGTTGGAGCACACATCAGCACCAACAATCTGATGTCTGATGCGTTCATAGGCGGGGCACTCACATAGAAGGATTCCGCTTCCCCATTATAGGATGGACAGGTACCACCTTGGTTAATTCCTCTTCTCAACATAACTAGTGAATTATGGCCATTCAGAATGCCCACAATACTTCTGCAAGTCTTCCTGCTTTTCGATGGGATAAACTTAGCAGTACATGTGTTTGGTTCCGACAGGAAAAGTTTGCTGTGTCTAGCAGCATTAAGGCTCAGCCACCTGTCATCATGAGAAGCTTGTACCCAGTTTTTGATTGCTGCATCAGCCACCTAAGGGTTTCAGTGACCGAACACGGAACTGCGTGCTCGCATTCGGCGAAGCGAACACGACGCTGACGCTGATTTGGGGTGCAAACGGGCTTCAGCCTGTATAAGGAAACCGTCTTTTTGTGATCCCCGATTTCGAGCTGGAAGAAATGCTCTCCCCGCCCGAAAACACGGTACGGGGCCTTCATATGGAGGCTGCAGCGGTTTCCGGACAACATCCGTCCTGACCAGGACGTGTGTGCACGTCTCCAGCTCCTTGAGAGTGCAGGCAGAAACGGATGTATGTCGGGTGGGAGGTGTAGTTTTAAGGCGGTGGAGATTGTCTTTCAGCAGGCGCAGCAATCCCGAATCTGTGAGACCCGATCTCTTGTGGAAGACCGGTGTGCCGTAATGTCCTTCAGAGGCATTGCCTCAGGCCACCGCGTAAACCTGTCGATGATTGTGAGACAATACCTATAACCGTGCGAGCCTCACAAAGGCCCTACTATGTCGAGGTGTATTGTGTGGAACCGCTTGGTTGTGCGGGGGAATGAGCCCACTTCTTTCCTTACATGCTTGGAGACTTTACACTTCTGGCATGCGATGCACTCTCTGGCCCAGGAATTGATATCCTTGTTCATGGAGGGCCAGAAGTATTTCTCGGTGACTAACTGATTTGGATGCGTCAAGTCGTGAACTGCGTGGAACACTTCCTTGCGAAATGTGGCCGGAATGTATGGGCGAGGTCCCTTTTCCGAGTCTTCGCAGCAGAGAGAGAGGTTTGAGCCGAAAATGGGCAACTCCCGAAATTTGTATTTGCGGTTGGATTTGAGGCTCTGAAGTTCTGCGTCATCCTCCTGCGCCTTGGCAATAGCCGAGAAATCGAGTGAGGCGGGGATGTTAACCTCGGAGACACGAGACAAAGCGTCAGCGACTATGTTGTCCTTGCCGGACACGTGCTGGATGTCTGACGTAAACTGGCTTATAAAGTTCAGGTGTCGAAGCTGACGAGGGGACGCTTTGTCGGGCTTCTGTTTCAAAGCATACGTGAGAGGCTTATGGTCCCTGAAGACTGTGAACGGCTTGCCTTCTAGGGAGAAACGGAAGTATTTGATGCTCAAGTATGCGGCGAGCAGTTCTCGATCGTAGGTGATGTAGTTCCGTTGAGAGCGGGTCAACTGTCTAGAGAAGAAGCTCAGTCGCTGCCAGACTTGATTCACCTTTTGGTGAAGAGACTTACTGCGATGTCAGAGGCATCAACAAAAACGGCTAGGGGTGGATCTTGTAAAAGAAATGCCAGTTATTGACGGGATTTGTAAAACGCGCGGACAACACTTCAGACCACACAATCTCTCGTGTTTCGGACGCGGGAAGCTTTTGATTGCTTGCACCTTGTCTGGGTCGGGCTGTATTCCGTCAGGGGGAATGGAGTGGCCGAGGAATCTTACCTGTGTCTGGAGGAACTTGCATTTATCAACGTTGAGGACTAAACAGGTCTCAAGGAGACGTCGAAAAATGCATTCGAGATGGGCTAAGTGCTCAGACTCTGAGGAAGAAGCGACCAAAACATTATCCAAATACACGAAACAGAAGTCAAGGTTTCGCGGGACCGAGTGAAAGGTTTGCACCACATAGCACAACCTGAAAGTCATCCGCGTGAACTCGTAGAGTCCAAAGGGTGTGCATATTGCCATCTTTGGAATGTCTTCTGGAGCTACAGAGATTTGGTGATATGCCTTGGTTAAATCCAAGGTCGAAAAGATGCGGCAGTTTGCGAAATGGTGCGCAAAGTCGCATTTAGTCTTCTATAATCCCCACAGGGGCGCCATTCGCCATTTGGGTTAGAGACTATATGGATACCCTGTTGCATAAGTTGTTTGAATTCTTTCCGCGCAATAGTACGGAAAGATTGTTGTTGGGGTGAGATGAGATTCGGCTCGACGAATTAAGTTTAGTCGTGGGGTCTATAAGGGACCTGTTCTGCAAGTCTACTAGCAACCCATTATGGGAAGTCTGCGCCTAAAATGGGGAAGCTGACATCCGCCAGGATAAATCGCACGGGAACGTCCTACGCAAGCTTAGACTCACGTCCACTTGCCTGTACCCGTAGGTGTTAATACGCGAGGAATTTGCCGCCGCAAGTTTCAAAAATTAAGGGAATAGCCGATGGTGGCGATGTACGGGAAGAACCGAAACCTTCGCGCCAGTATCTATAAGATAACTGCGCCTGCTGAGAGGGTTATAAATTGTCGCCAGGACTCCCCGCGGACCTAGTTTTTTGAGGTAGGCGCAATTATACACGGGAGCGCAAATCTGGTAGCTTTTTCGCCGAATCTGCGATGGTACCAACAAATGCTTGGGTCCGTAGATTGTCTTAACGACCTACTACCCGAATGCCCTTTTCGAGCAGTAGACCTCGCGAATTGCCACTCGAAAGCTGAGCGTCCAGCGTCACCCTCATTGATGCATGCTGGCCACAAAAGCAGCCATTCCACGCTTCAGTTCGCCTAATTCATCTGAAGGCTGCTGAACAGTCGCAATCGTAAGACGCGCGTGCACCTCATGCACCTTGTCAACCGCAGCTGCCGGCGCCTCCAAACAACCGGAGACGCACACGAGGACTCCCTGGGTGCTCCTCGGAAGTCGTCGCAGCCAGGATGACTTCATTAGGTAGTCGTCGATCTTGCTCCCACCCAATTGCCTCATTTCGCGAAGCAATTGGCTTGGAGTTCGATCGCTCAACGTCAAACCTGCCAGCAAGTGATCCAGCTTTGCTGACTCACACCTTGATCAGCTCTATTTTCAATAAGCTGTAGGAAGCCGACTTTACGATGTCTGCCACCAGGAGGATGGACTCCTCATCCAGGCCCACAATGGCGTAGTTGAATTCTGTCGCGTCCGTTGTGATTCCGGACATCTGAAATTGGGCCTCCAGTTGGACGAACCACTACCTCCGGGTTCCTTCGCCAAAAGGGAGGAACGCGCGCAGCGAGGGCAGTCATCTGAGGGTCCGATGGGCCAGCCGCGTCTTTATTGCCTAGCGACATGACAAAAGCTAAGTTTAACGACGGCAGTTACGTCGAGGACGCGGCTGTAACGAATTTCAGCAGACACTAATTTGACGACGGCAGACCGCACTCCCAAATGCCCGTACGAAAGAGAAAAGAGAAACCACCGACGCACACCGAAGCGGATGCTTGAAGCGCAGACCAAAATAAACAAAAAACTCCCCAGAAGAGCCGAACGAATATCGTTGCCGTCTTTTGCGGCGGTTTTATGATGATTATTAAGGTTAACAGAAAAAAAATTACAAAAAGAGTAAAGACAGAACTTATTTAATAATATAATTTGTTGTTGCTGGTGGCTGTTGAGATGAAGACCATTGTAGGCGCTTCAACTGCGATTGATGCGACTGCCTCCCGGGCGATTATCCATGCGCAGACTGTAACTTCGTTGATGAGAATGGTGATGTACTTGTGCAGTCGGGTGGAATTTTAGCAGCTGTTGATGTTTGCTTACCCGAACTCGACTGTGCGATGCAGCTTGTTGATTGGTATAGGGGTGAGAACTGCACCTTTCTTCAAAACTTCGGTTATTTATTCTTCGGAAAATTCTCTTCTTTATGGTATTTGGCCTTTTGGTTGGCGAACTTTGGAAGCCTGAACAATACGCCAGAAATGCAGAAGTCACAGAAATTCATTTATTCATAGTGCTTTTCGCCACTTCACGCCACGAGCTATCGGCTTCGAATTGAGTAATGCATTCAGAGCTGCGCCGGATGTGGTGCTCATGGCACCGGTGACAGTTCTTTGAAGTGTGGCTAGCTTACAGCGAACACTCTTGTGTTTCACCTTATCCCACCACACTAAGGATGTATAAGCGAACATCAGCCTAATTATAGCAACATATATTCACATTACTACCTGAGGCCTCAGTCCCCATGTCGAGGCAAAGACCCGCCTGCACAGCCCATAAGCTGTGAGAGCTCGTTTCATTTTTGTTTCTACATGTTTGTTCCAAAAGCAGTTTCGTGTCAAGAATAATTTCCAGATACTTAACTTCTTCGAAGAGCTGAAGGAATGTACCCCTCATCTTTGGAAGGCAAAAATCACTCAGTTTACTCTTTTTTGTGAATGATACCATTTTGGATTTATTTGGATTTACTGAAATTTCATGCCTTAGATACCAACTATCAATAAAATCAACCAACGGCGCGTTGGGTATTTCTACACACCATGCCGAGATCTCGACCAACAACAAGCACAGCCGCATAAGCTTGAATGTGCATTGGGAGATTTTGCAGTTCGCATGGTAGTCAAGTGGTGATAGCACTACTCCTTGAGGGCAGCCTTTCGTGGCTTCAGCTGTTAGGTATCGATCAACACGCACTTCAGCACACAATAATCTCTACGTTAGCATAATATAGATCTACTTTATTAAAGTTTCGTCAACACCATGCTCTCTGGCGGTATCACAGAGCTTTTGGATGGGCGCACAGTCAACAGCCCCTTCAAAGTCCACGAACACCCCCATTACGTACTCGCCTTTCAAAATTGCGGCTCTATCTTTGAAACCAAAGAATGAAGAGCAGACTCACAGAACTTTACCCGTTGGTAAATATGTTGGTTTTCATTTAGGGGATGCGATCTTAGCGTCTTCTCGCGAATGTGATGCTCAACGAGTCTCCCCAGATATTTCAGCGAAAATGATTTTAAGCTGATTTGATGAAATTCTTTGTATTTGAATAGACATCTCAGGCAATATGAAGATTACCTTCACTATCTGTCAAAAGGAAGGCGCGTAGTCAGAGCAAAATATCCACTCACTCTACACCCCCTTTAGCATTGTTGGGTAGATGCCATCCCCTTTCCAGTTGCTTTGAAATGTTCAAATTATAGTATAGTAGCTCTCGCTTTTTCATTGATAACAACCGCTCTCGCAGTGCTCCAATTCTCCTTGCAACACCTTCGTGTTGAACAGTTTACAGAAACCACCAATTCTCTTCTTCCCACTTCTGACATCTGTCCTCCCAGTGCTGTACTTACAAGATAGTCTGTGTAGACTCAATTCTGGAGTTCGCGAAAGTACCATCCGGTTTCCTAAGAGGCTCCAACTTGGCCGACTCATCCTTATTAAAGACTCTGCACAGCCTGGAAGTCTTCTTTAAATTTTCCAGTTCCTCACAGTATACCGCAAAAGAGTCTCGTTTCAAAAGTTTTACGAGTCTCTTATATTCCGCTGTGAATTCCGGAAGTTTAGCCAATCGTGCCTATTTTGCTTTTGCAAGCGGGATTTTGAAGTTGTCTGGTTGATTTGCTGAATGTTTGCAGTTTTTGGTTCTACCATGTAACCGTTTTACCACGTTGACCTCGGGAAATAGGACAAACCACTTCAAAACAGTCTAAAAGTATGCGATTCAGAATTTCCAACGAGTCCTTAGTCGCCTAGGGAGCTCAATTTGTCGCCAAAAAGTTCATTGAACTTTGTCCAATCCGTTTTCCTAGGATTCCGCCTTATATACTAAATTCTAAGTCACGGTGATCTGAGAGTGAGACTTCATCCATCACTCGTCAGTTTCTAATCAACTCCAACAACTTTGCAGTGCAGATTGTTAGGCCAATTACTTCACTTCTTCTTGGCTCCACAAACGTAGGAGTGCACTCTACGTTGGCGGTCATTATACCAGCTGAAGTGATAAAATCAAACAGCTTCTGTCATCTAGGATTGCATTTGTTACTACCGCAACAAATATGCTGAGCGTTCGGATCACAACCTATTAAAAATACAAGGCCACTTGATTCTGCATACACTCCCAGAACCCCTACTTCTTGCATCGGCGGAGGACATAACGAATCATAGGGTAAGTAATCAGAGGCAACTATGACGTTTCCTCTCTTACAATTAACCTGGTATTGCAAGCTGACCGCAACCAGGTCCTGGGAACAAAATTGTCTCAGCATGGTTGCCTCCAACAATTTTGGCATCAAAACACAGGCCCTCAGTCTCGAGGATCTTTCATCGAAGAAGATCCTAGTCTCCTTGACTGATCCAATAGCGCAGATTCTGTTAAAATGAGCGCATGGCTCTTGAATCAGAAATATATAAGAACAGCCTTGCAACTTTGCCGCCAGTAGATAGGAAGAAGCTTTCACATGCTGCAGGCTAATTTGAGTTACTCTTATGTTTGTCTAGATAAGTGAGACCTCCCAGGTTCACGGTGTCCGGACTGCACTCCACTGTTTCCACATACCGGAATTAGACCAGCTGCGTCCATATCACCAACTTCACTTTCTTCTATTTCTCCTGGTACAGGTCGAGGAGAAGGTTCTGAAGTCTGTACTTCTTTCTCCTTTGCGGCTAAAGTTTCCTTCTACCGAGTCTTCATCTTCCGTACTTTGGAAGAGTTAGCCAAGAATGTTGCCGATAGGCCGGCCTTAGTCAGGTTTCCAGTTCCTCTCATTAAGGGAGTTGCTGTACTATCCTTTCTGGCTGACCGCGCCCTAGATAACGGGTGTAGGTTTTCCACTGAAGTGGAGAGCCTGCTTTCCACAGATTTCAACGTGGGGGAATCAGGGGATAATTTTATTATTAATGCAAAATCTAGTCAGTCTAGTCCCTTTTGTGCGCCTTAGAAAAGTACGCCTTCTCTCCAAAACGCAAGTTAAATGCATCCACGTGATATGTACGTATAAAATCAAAGTTTGTTATGGTTCTAAACATTCAACGGTACCCAAATAACAATCTGCATTTCCAAGAAGTACATCATCATTACCTTAATGAGCTGGTCCGTCAAAATTTTCCCATGAACTCCTCCAAATTCCACTTTCTCCAAGCTCTTAAAACATTCTGCAATGGAGAAGATGTGCTCTAGGTCGGCGAGTTGAGTCAGCAGCACATCAAGGCGGACGAAAACATCCGGCGGACGGAACAGTAATTTCGGTTGATGGCCACTCTCCACCTCGCCAGATGCATCCTTTTCCCGGTACTCGAGAAGTTGTTCTCTGCAAATAAAGATTTTGTAATAAATGTCAATAAAGTAATTTTATGAAGTTTTCTGTCATACTTGAACTCCTTGATGACTTGAATCGTCTTTGATATCTTCTCGGAGCCTTCGTCTGGATCGTTTTGGAATAGAGTTGAAATCTCCAGACCATCCATGGCCCTGGTCGTCAAGAGGTTGCAGAATGCTCGGAGGAGCATGGTAAGGCGTTTGCTTGTCGAGTAGAATTTCGAATTCGTGGATACCAAATAGATTACGTGGACTAACGGCCGGATTAATGGTCCTGAGTTTATGAAACAAATTTCACTAAGCTCGGAAGTTTGTTGCAAAAGCGGATTTAAGTACAAAGTTATATCGCGACTTTCGTGCAGGGCGAAGACAACATCCTTCAGAGCTGCATGAAAAGCATTACTGTACACCGAGTTCCCATTCTCGAGGACGAACGCCACCGCCTTGATGCAAGGACTGCATAACTGACGGTAAGCACTCTCTAAGTTTGACAAACGTAGATTCCAGAAGGATATCTCGGCCTCTGGCATAACTTTCAATGGGCTGGGTAACGGTTCGTTAAGATACTTATGTATTTGGGTAATTAATTTGATCATTACTCCTTCTAGCATGTTCTTCGTTGATAAATCTATGAATGGAGTAGATTTGCTGAAAGGATAAGTACGAATACCATTATAGCCAGCAAAATGGGAGAAATATTTGGAGATAAATTCAATAACGGAAAAATGTATACAAATAAACAAGGATATAAATTCCTAGTTAGCGATGATGTAATATTGATTGATTGATATGGATTGGGTAAATGGAAAATGGCAGGATTAGTTTTGAAATGTACAAGTGCTCCTTAATATTGGTATCAAGGACCCTTACCATGCCCGGTCTTTCTTATTTGAGGAAAGACTCTATTGGTATACGCTCGATATTGGGACTTGATTGACATCAAATTGTGTGTGTGTTTCTTTCATTGCAGGAGTTATTTACAAGGTTGAACGAATTTCAGGATTACTAAGTCTAAGCGTGCGATCGGTCGACAAATTCCTAGTTAACGGAATAATGGGTGAAAATATTATGAAAGGTGTGCATATTTTTCCCAGAATCAGCTCACTAGGCTTCAACTTACAGACAGCAAACGCCAACTCTGAGTAATTACATATACTACAAAGGGTATTTCAGAATCAGCTGATATACGTAGCTTATTTACTTTTCGTGGTTATATGGAGAAGCTACATAAGATTAACAATCCTAACGTATTCCACTCTGCGTCTTTGTTCACCACATCATAACAACATAATACATTTTCGTTTTGAAACAAGAGAAAGAGAAAAGGCCATCCCTGCATTGGCCGCATGAAGTTCTAGTTGAAAAAGTAAGGCGTAATGTATGTGTGCGCGTGTGTAAAATGGGGGAGCGTATCAGCCTCTGTGCTACATCAGTACCAAAAATCTTACGTGTGGGCGGGGTGTTCACATTGAAAAATCCATGGAACTTAGTCATTACACAATGGACACGTGTATTCATATTCCTATTCCGAGTGAGTTATTGATACCTAGAATCACAGGTAGATACTAGTAACCAGGGAAACCCACCTATACATTCGCAAAAAGCTTCCGACCGATCAGTCTAACGTCCTTTCTACTAAAAGGACTGGAAAGACTAGACTTCTAAGTGCCACTTCACCATAGGCAACACGCCTACCAGAAAGGTAATTCCACGGAGACAAAACTCTATGATAGGTCACGATAGGTAAGATTTGGGGATTTTCACCAAAACGGAGACATAATAAAACCCATTTTGATGTATGCATCCATCGTCTGGTGGCCGAGACTGAACTCTGCCAACAGTAGGAATTCAGAGGCGTGCTTGCCTAAATATTACTGGAGCAATGAGAAGTACACCGACTGCGACACTTAAAGCTATCCTAAATCGACCCCCATTCACTTGGAAGTGAAACGGAAAGGAGCCCATGACGCATATAGACTCGATACCATTGGGGCGTGGAAAAACGGCCAATCACAGGGTTATGCATCCATCTAGAGTTTCCTTGACAAACATCCGGTAGCTCTGATGACGGTCGATCATATGGTTTCCAGATTCGTCTTTGAAAAGACATACACTGTCGTAATCACCAAAAGAGAAGAATGGTCGATAAATGGCCATGAGTCTTTTCAGATTAAAGACTTAATAATCTTCATCGATGGTTCAGTTATGGAAGGCGGAGCGGGCGCAAGGGTATTCTCGGGAAATCTGATCATGGAACTGTCCCGACCCCTCGGAAAAATGACGACCATATTTCAGGCGGAGATATATGCGATTTCAGTGGCAGCAGAAGAATGTCTTCTGCGGTTCGAATCTCGCTGGGAGCAGAGGAATTTGTTATCGTGACTGGATGTCGGACACCAGTCGACTCAGCTGTGAATGAGTACCTGAGTCAAATCAGGGTAATAATCTCGGGCGAGCGCAATGCTGACCACATTGCCTCCCACAGTGTACTGTGGTGTACCGTTACGGTCTTGAATGAAGTGCTCTAACATACTTCAAGGCCTTAATCCAATATGGATTGTTGCGCCAACGATTATTATTATTATTAGAAGAATGTCTGCGACAAAAATGAAGGGATCGTATCATTTGCATCTGTTCCGACAGTCAGGCGGCTTTATGAGCACTAAACAGCAACAACATATCAAGCCAGTTGATGTGGAGTTGTCATCAGGTGCTGTTGAAACTTGGCCGACTGAACGAAAACAGGCCAGAACTAGCTTTTGGAATCCGGCAATCCACTGTCAAGTTTACTCTGAAGGGTGAAATTTTAAGGATTCACGCAGCCGAGTGGAGGAATTTGAACTCTTGCCGATATGCAAAAATCCTTGTGGGACATGAAAACCCTAGTAGAGCTTTTAACGGGACATTGCTCCTTAAACTACCATATTGGAAAAGATTAGGGTGGTGGTTTCGGCTATGTGCAACCAATGTGAGGAGGAGTAGGAGACGGCCCAGCACTTTTTATGCAGCTGCTCGGCCTCCTTATATCTCAGACGATGACTCTTTGGTAAGGTTTTTTTTCAACGAAGAATTTGCACACTCCCTCCCTCTGGAAAATGTTCTCAGATTCGCAAAAGCCTGCGAACACCGTAGGCGGGAAGCTATTGAATAGGCGATTTACAAGGATAGTAGAATGGGCCTAACAATGGCCTGAGTGCTCGGAGCTGCGGCTCCCCCAGTAACCTAAACTAGCAGTAGTACAATCCCGAAGCGAACCAGCATAGAGAGCTCCGAGTACTCGCAACCCCATCTAAACCACGCTCACCATATCTCACCATGTGCTTCGAGTAATAGCTGTTGTTTGTGTATACAATTTTTATGCACTTCTTGCATATTGATGAACTGCATTTTTTTATTGCTACGATGTCTGAACTTTTCATACTCAGTTGTAGAATCGGCAATTACGGATTCTAGCAAACACAAAATTAAAATAAAAGTTGAGCCGAGGATAAGAAAAGTGCTTGTCCTAGTTCCTACACTGAACAGGTAGTAGCTCATTAGTTGGCTCCAAGCCAATTCTGACCCCCTTTAGGTTAGAGCTTTGCTGGCTTCATGCCGGAGACTCTATTTAACGAAAGGCGTAGCAACTCCAGTTGGCCCTGAGCCGATGGTAGGGCAATGGGTTAAATGCCCATTTTACTCGCTTCAGTGATACTACTTTGCAGGCCAGATTCCTGTCTCTCGGTTGAGGGCCGTATGCACCTGTCGGCCCCGAGATTAAATTTTGGATGCTGCCTGGAAGGCACTTCCAGCAAATGGTTTCCCGTTTCTTCATCGCTTTCTGTGTACCTCCCGTTTTGTAAACGTAAATAATCCCACTTCTGGCTACGTTCTTTAACCAGAATCCACTTCGTTAGTGAGGTTGCCTCAAGAGAGTTTAGTCTCTTCTCAAAAGCGTCTCCATGATGATCGTTTAGCCGACCTTACGCACTTCTTAAGAGCCTTCTGTGCCTCTTTATAGCGATTTCAGCTAGCGGCTGAATCACACTTCATAGCACGATTCAGGAGCATCATTGTTGTTCTCCTTTGTTTTGCCAAATCCGAGTTCCACCACGGTGTTTTACCCTTCTTTGGTATGTTGAGTGGATAGCTTTCTTCGAAAGCTTCTCTCATACTGATTGTGATCATCTGGGTTTTCTCCTCAATTCGAGCAATGGATTTGATGCGCTTCCCAGGGATCGTACCTCGGGCGCTCAATTCTATTTTATACGTCGCCCAATCTGTCCTCCGCGGATTCCGAAATGGAGTGGCTGGAGGTTGATCCATGCCCATTACGAAATCAATGCGTCTGTGATCCGAGAGTGTGATATCGTTTGATACTCTCCACTCTCCGACCAGAGCCGCAATGTCAGGGGGTGCTAGATAAAGTTTGGCTAGAAGACACTTAGGATTTAGTTTGATTACCGCGAACAAACAGACTGGAATACAAAGACGGAATACTGGGAAAATGGATTGGACAAATTTCAAAGAACTTCCTGGCAATAAAGTGCAGCGACTACGAACTCCTTTGTAATAATAATAATCGCTGGATCAGGACCTTGAAGTCTGTTAGAGTACTTTTATTCAAGACCGTAACGGTGCACTACAGGATTACAGTACCCTGTAGGAGGCAATGTGGTCAGTATTGCGCTCGCCCGAGATTATTACCCTGATTTGACTCAGGTACTCATTCACAGCTGAGTCGACTGGTATCCGACGACAAATCACGATACAAACCCCACTGCCACCAGTGAGATTCGAACCGCGACGTCCTGTACAACAGCCTTGTGCCCCAACCACTCAGCTAATACAGGACACAGAACTCCTTTGGCGATAGAAAAAATGGAAACTCTGAATCGCCCACTTTTAAAGTGCTAGTAAGCAGACTTCTCCTTTGCTGATTCAGATGTGATAAAACGGTTCACTGGTGGAATCAAGAATTGCAAAAAATCAACCATGCCACTTCTGAACCGTTTTTGTAAAATTGATAAGAATGAAGTGTGGTTAAGCTGTAGGAACATAGAAAGGCTCGTAAAAGCCAGACTCCTTAAGACCATACTGCGGGGAACTGGAAAGCGAATAAAATATTTTCAGGAGAGTCCTCAAAAGGAATGAGCCGGCCAAGTTGGACTTTCCTAGAAAATCGGATAGAACTTACGCGAATACGGGAGTTGAGTCTGACATGTTTTTCGATAGCCAATATACTGTTGTTGCTTTTCTCAACTTTGCAGGCTTGAAAGCTTAAAGTCCCGTTACAATACTAGTGTTTCCTGTTCACTGCTTAGTGGAGTTCCATTCATGGGGTTGCATCTATACACTCAGACTGTGCATCAAGATCAGTATTATCACACCTGATAGTGCTCACGACAGCAACACAAACAAAAGACGAATACAGACACCCATGACGACTGGGATTCGAACCAAGAGCAGCAAAATTGAGAGGTTGACGCAGGTTGAAATTCAGATAAAAAATCGATTTTAAAATTTGCAATCAGAAAGTCAGTAAGTGTCTGGATAGCTGAGTGGTTAGAGCGTAAGGCTGGTGTACGGAAGGTCGTGGTTCAAATCTCACTTTTGACGTCGGATACCAGTCGACTCAGCTGCGAATGAGTACCTGAGTCAAATCAGGGTAATAATCTCGGGCGAGCGCAATGCTGGCCACATTGCCTCTTAGTGTACCGTTACGGTCTTGAATGAAGTGCTCTAACACACTTCAAGGCCCTGATCCAACATGGATTGTTGCGCCAACGATTATTATTATTATAATCAGAAAAATTTTCATTAATATGAAATTTTATGTAAATGAAAATGGGATCAAATCTAAAATAAAATGTTTCAGGGAATGCACACATGATATCGAACCCTTCTGTTGCGTTAATGACAAGAACGGTACTTTACTTACCGAACGTCGAGCCGCGATGGATAGAAAAAAATTCGAGCAGATTTCAACTGAAGAATTTGTTCATGTTCCACTTCCACAAGCATTGCCGACATTTGAAGCAACTCCACCTATCAGCAAAACTGGTGCTCAGAGATGGCGGCGCGTCTTAAGAAGACCGTGGGATTAAGTCCACGACGCAGGTACTCACGTAGAGAACAGTGACGTAATTGTCAGCAAAAATGTAGTGGAAGAAGCAATAAGCCAGGACCTGACGACATCGATTCTGAGCACTGGAAATACTTTCGCTGGGACATAACAATGTGACTCAGTGAATTCTTTAATCGGGTTATTCAGGAAGGAAGAACGCCATCTGGCTGGTAAGAAAGTACCACAGTTCCAATATGAAAACAAGTCGGGAAACCGGAAGCTGGACGCTTAAGGTATGAAAGGTTTTGTTTGCTTCTTCTGTGAGTACATCTGAGTGTAGAACTATCCAATTTGTACGTAGCCCGTTATGCATGTGCATTTAGCATGTCAGATTTAGTACTTCGGGTTGTAGATTTACACGGTCAACTTTGTTATGCTGTAACTTTGTTACTAATAGTATGATTTTGATCAAACCTAGGGATAGTATGCTTCATATTATATTTTTTACTGCTACCAACTTCTACAACTCTCGGATCAATTTTCCCAAAAATATGGTATATACCATTATTAACTTAATTTGAACAGATACCAATATGGAGAGTATTTTGAGGCCTGGGCACCATATAGAGGCAGCTTCATGATTTTTTCAGATTTTTCGGTTGGGTAGAAATGATCATTTTCCACCCCTCCCACTCCCCGCCTTTCTAACAAATCTCAAAACTAAGCCCGGCTTCGAAAAGTACTAATCGAGACCTTTCATTTAGTAACCCACATGACTATATTCGGTGAACAAAAATTTTACACCCCGTTTGATATGTATGGAACCCCCCCCCCCCCTAAATCTCAACGTAGAAGGATATCACTCACTGTATGTCTGGGCGTTCACAGTTCCCACCTTCTCACCAAATTTCGTGTCAATCAGTAGACAGACAGTGGCCGTCGAAACAGTTCCAAGGTGGTTGGCTGAAACGTTTACGACGTGCCTCATAGATGGGATTTTGCCGGAAGAGTGGAGGAAACGGAAGCTTGTGCTATTCCCGAAGCCAAATAAACCTTTGGGTGATCCTTCGTCTTATAGACCTATATGCCTGCTGAACGGCATCTGCAAACTTTTCGAACGGGTGACCTTCAATAGACTTGTACCCATCACAGAAAAGGAGGGTGGTCTCTCAGACTAGCAGTTCAGATTTCGAAAGGCAAGATCTACTGTCAATGCCACGGAAATTGAAGAAAAAGCAATGGAGGCCAATAAATCTCGCGCGGTAGTTACTCTCGACGTGAAGAATGCCTTTAATACTGCAAAATGGAGCAAAATAATTGCGGCTTTAGTCCAATTGGGCGCTTCTAAATATCTGGTGCACATAGTCATGGCATTCTCCGGGAGAGGATATTGTGTTACGATTCGGACGATGGACCAAAGACGTTTACAACAACTTGCGGGGTTTCACAAGGATCAGTCCTCGGTTCTCTCCTGTGGATAATAATGTATGACGGAATTATAAAGTTGCAGCTACCCAAAGGGGTGACAATATTTGGCTTCGCAGACGATATCGGAGTAACTATTGTGGCACAAGACATTGATGAGACCGAGGTACTCACAAACGAGGCAATTTTTGAAATCAGGTCTTGGCTAGAGGAAGCTGGTCTGAGATAATACCGAGGTAGTCTTGATCACAAAGCAAAGGAAGCAGACGTCGATAAAGATCAGGATTGGTGAACACATTATACAGTTGTAGCCGACGCTTAAATACCTAGGAATCATGGTTGACTAAAGACTGAAATTCAAGTCCCATCTTGAAAATTCAGCAACTAAGGCTTACGGAGTGGCTACATTGTTGGCAAGAATGTTACCAAATATAGGTGGTCCTAGGCAAAGCCGTCGGCTCCTGATCTGGAATGTTATTAGCTCCATCTTACTTTATGCAGCTCCATACTTGGTCTTTGAAGGTGGAAGCAAACAGAAGAAAAATCGCAGCTCCATACTGATTGAGTGCATTGCGAACGTCATGCACTTACCGTACAACTTCAGATGAAGCAGCTTGTGTGACAGCAGGCATGATCCCCATCGGCATCTTGGCGGACGCGGGTCGACGCCGCTATGACCCGTCATACGCAATCGGCGGGTCCTATACGAATCGTCGACAATTGGTACGCAGTGAATCTATTTTCGAATGGCAACAAAGATGGGACGATTCACCTAAAGGACGCTGGACACACCGGATTATTCCAGATGTCTCTAAATGGATCAAACGAAGGCACGGTGAGGTTAGTTACCAGCTAACTCAATTCCTAAACGGGCACGGAGGGTACCGTGCACAGGTTTATCGGTTCGGGCGTGACGAATCCCCGTATTGTCCGATATGCGTGATGATTCCGGAAGATGCGGGGCATGTTGTTTTTAACTGCCCGCGGTTCGCCAAACACCAAGCGGAGGTGGAAATTGACGCCGAGGCACGGTTGACACCCGACACATATCGTGGACCACATACTAGTCTCTGAAACATCTTGGAGGGCAGTGGAAAAATTAATGAAGGCGGTCCACAATCTGCTGAGGAGGAAGGAGCTGATCCTGCCCCGCGATGTAATACCGAAATATAGTCCCGCGGGGTAAGCGAATGAGAAGGAGGCGGTTTTAGAGAGTAAAATTCTCACATAACCGTTTGGCTGGAGCCAGCGGTAGGTTTTGAATCTTTCCACCTTCCAACGTATAAAAAAAAACAGACAGACAGACAGACATTGAACCGATTTTAATAAGATTTTGTTTTGCAAACAAAAGCTTAAAAAGAAAGCTAATCCAGCAGAATGTCCAAATTATCGTCCGATCTGGTTTCTTTCCTATGCCATGAAAATTTTTGAACGCATTCTTGACAACCGTATCCGTCACATTCAAATAACCGTCAATCAAGCCGAATTTGCTAAGCACTGCGGAACTACCGACGCAATACACGCTGCACGGTTGCTCAGGAGAAACACCGTGAGAACGCTTTTGATAAAATAAAATTGCGAAATCGACCACGATGCGCCGACCCGGCTTGTGAACGGAACAAAGGCTGAAGAAAAAGAAGGTTACTGCACTCGATTTCTGAAAGGCATTTACTTGGTTACTATTATATTTCCCAAGAAATTGGATTCAATTTCATTTGTGAATAACATTTTTTTCAAAAAATCTTTATTCTTTTTCATATAAAGCCGTGCAACATCTATTCAAAATTAATGCGGAGCTTCCAGCTCCTTTGCACTAATGAATGATTTTGTGCGTGGTATTCTACTATTAGGAATATTACGGAAGAAAATCGGTGAACGGTTTCTGGATAAACAAATATATTCGAAGTGTTTACCACGTATCGTCTCGGCCATTATCCAGTAATTCTCTAATTATCCATCGTCTAACCTTAAATGATTCCAGATTTGCCATACATGCAACAGGGGGGTCAACATTTTTTTTCACCGAGTATAGCCATGTGAAGTATCAAATGAAAGGTCTCGATTAGTAATTGGTATTAGTTGTGATATTGTTTGCAAAGGGGAGTGGTGCGGGGGTCTGAAAAGGGGCAGTTCTCCGAAACTGCCCAACCCAAATATTTCAAAAGAAATATTTCGGTTCATGCACATGATATCTAGCCTCAAAATACTCTCGGTACCGATACCAATTTAATTAAATTTGAAAATAGTATATTACCATATTTATTAAAAGTATCTTTCAAGCAAATTAACTGAAAACCCCCTACAAGTTTATACTAGAATCATCGGCCTTTTCAGTAATATATGCTATACTATAGAACAAGATACTACTGGCACGAAACACACTTACTAATAGAGTTATAATTGATCAAAGTTTTTGTAGAAATTTTTTGCATTCTAGTGGATTCAGTGGGACAAATGCCCACTCAAATATGCTTATATAACCAATACGCAAAACCTTTCATACCAAAAGCCTTCAGCTTCCGGCTTCCCGACTTGTTAAGGTTTTGTGTAAAATAAAACTTTATTAAAATCGATTCAATGTCTCTCTGTCTGTCACATGCACTTTTCTTCAAAACGGCTAAACCGATCTGAAGGAGATTTGGTGGACAGATGGCAGCTATGAAATCCCACGCATACAGTGAGTGGAATGAATTTAAGTGGAGTTTAAAGGGGGGCTCCCCATGCCTGCAAAGGGGGGATTCAAACAATTTTTTCACCGAATATAGTCGTGTAGGGTATGAAATGAAAGGTCGCGGTTTGTAGTTTCCGAGACTGACATTAGTTTTGAAGTAAATTGCAAAGTGCGTGAGTAAGGAGTCAAACTGCACGCACTTGAAGTGAGCCAGGACTCATTTTCGGAAACTACCCAACCTAAAAATACGAAAAAAATCAGGGTGGTGCGCCTAGATGAAATCTAGGCCTCAAAATATGTTCCATTCCGATATCTGCTCAAATAAACATACTAATAGTATATTACAACTCTTTAGAAATTTACTGAAAACCCCCCTTTAATTCATCCTAGGATTTCCGAATTTTGTACCAGCATAGAGGACAATATTTCGTATATACTTCGTGGAAATTAACGCCAAAGTTATAGCAGTTCAAACTTAATCTTCCAAAGCCATGCAAATCAGATCATCATAATTACCCGGAATAATTGACATTCGCGTGGAATATTAAAGTCGCATTTATGAAGAATCTGTTAATCTGCAGCCTTTTTTAAGGTTTTGTGTAAAACACTTGTGTGAAATCTAATCTTCGAGAGATGTCCCATTCCGGCATCTGCTCAAATAAATGTACTAATAGTATATTATCAACTTTTAGAAATAGAGTAAAAAACTCCCCTTAAGTTCATCCTAGGTGTACTAAATTTTGCACCGACATAGTCGTCTCGTGCATACACATGCCAAGTTCCATGAAAATCCAACTATTAGTGTCAAAGTTATAGAAGTTCAAACTTATCAATTTTGTGCTAATTAACAGCATCCTAAGCCATACAAATAAAATGCTGACATCGTAATTAACGAGAATAATTGAGTGAAATATTAATATTCCATTCAAGAAGAGTCTAATTTTCTCCAGCCTTTTTAAGGTTTTGTGTGAAACAAAACCTTATTAGAATCGAGACGGTGTCTGTCTGTCCGTCTGTCTGTCTTTTTTTTTTTTTTTTTATGGATGGAGGTGGAAATCTTAGAAAGACACTGCCGCGCCAGGTTGCAGCAGCGTGTGGGATTCTCACCCACTAAAACCACCCCCCCTTTCTCCTTTTTCCTTCCCCGCGGGACCGCCGCAAAGCATTACTTCGCGGGGTGGACTGCGCTTTACGCGACCACGCCTTCCGTTCTTCGCGTCCTCCTTGCGCGCTCCGCCCTTGCCAGTTCCTCTCGTATTCGTTTGATGGCGGTGTTCACTGCACACCAGTTTTCCTCCGATTTCAACATTTCCCCGACGATGTTCTGCGGGCTTAGAGTGGTTTTCAGGGAGTCTTCCTTTCTGAGAGAAATCGTGGACAGTGAAACATAACATGCTCCGGGTCCTCAGGTGTGCAACCACATTCAGGACACAAGGGAGAATCATCCAGCCTGAATTGGTGCAGGTACTTCCTGTAACTGCCATGTCCTGACAGGAATTGCGTCAGATGGTAGTTAATTTCACCGTATCATCGCTGGATCAACTCTTCAATACGGGGAATGAAAGTGTGGGTCCAGCGACCCCTCTGCGAGTTATCCCACCGTTTCTACCACTTCTCCAGCGACTCTCGCATTGCCGCCTTTCGGCATTCTGCATCCTTTTCAAGAGGATTCATTTTCCTTGTTTCGTACAGGCAGCGTGTCTCACTTGCCAGAATGTCTATCGGGATCATTCCCGCAATAACACACGCTGCCTCGCCTGATATTGTTCTGAAGGCGCTGCACACCCTTAGCGCCACTAAGCGGTAAGTCATATTCACTCTCCTACGATTACTCTCACACGCTAATGCTTCCTCCCAGACTGGTGCCGCGTATAATAGTGTGGAGCGAACCACTCCGGCCACAAGTAATCTGCGACTGTACCTTGGACCTCCAATATTAGGCATCATCCGCGCTAATGATACGCTGGTATTTGCCGCTTTCTCACAGGCATAGTCCAAATGTCCCTTGAAATTGATTTTAGCGTCAATCATCACCCCTAGGTATTTGATAACCGGCTCCAAAGTGATAACGTGACCACCAACGCGAATATTAATCGTATTCCTCTTCCTACGATTGGTAATCAAGACCGCCTCCGTCTCTTGTTCCGCAAGGTCAAGCTGAACCATCTCCAGCCACGCTTTTATGGCGCTAATGGTTTCGTTAGCGTACATTTCAACGTCTTTAGGTTCTTTCGCGACGACAACCACAGCTAGATCATCTGCGAAACCGATTATCGTGGCCTCCTTTGGCATGGCAAGGACAAGGACCCCATTGTACATGACGTTCCACAGGAGAGGACCCAACACTGAGCCCTGTGGTACTCCTGCGGTGACGGTGTACTGCTTGGATCCCTCATCCGTGTCGTACCACAGTGTCCCTTCCGAAAGGTAACTGTTGAGGAGCTTAGTCAAGTAACTAGGGACACCCGTGTTAGCCAGTGAACTTTTTATCCACTCCCAGCTTGCGGAATTGAGCGCATTTTTGATGTCCAATGTCACTACGGCACAGCATTTTTTAGACGACATCGCGTCTCGAGCCAGCTTCAAAACAACGTCTACGGCGTCGATCGTTGAGTGGGCTTGACGAAATCCAAATTGTCGCTCCGATAGTCCATCCTTGTATTCGATGATAGGGAGCAGTCTGTTGTAGATGACCCTTTCGAGCATCTTTCCTGCCGTGTCGATAAGGCAAATCGGTCGGTATGATGATAGGTGTCCTGGGTGCTTATTCGGCTTCGGGAGCAAAACTAGTTTTTGGCACTTCCATGCATGTTTCAAACACGCTGATAAACCAGTCGGGTCTGGTCTTAACAGTGAGTTTAAGAGCTCTATTGGGAACAGCATCCAGACCGGGTGCTTTGTTATCACCTCTGTCTGTCTGTCTGTCACACCCGATTTATTCGGAAACGGCTAGACCGATTGTCACGAAAATTGGTGAGAGTATGTAATCTGGTGTTCCCTTTACATGCAGTTAGTGGCGCTATCTTGTGTTAAGTTTACGGGGGGCTCCCCGTACATGTGAATGGAGGGTGCAAATTTTTTTTTCACAGAATGTAGCCATGTCGAGTATCAAATGAAAGGTTTCAATTAGTACTTTTCGAATCTGGTTCAATATTTGATATTAGATGAAACATAGGGGAGTGAGGGTTCAAAATATGATCCCCAAAAAGTGTAACTGGTCTCGTTCTCAGAACCTATCCAACCGAAAAATCTGAAAAAAATCACAGTGATGCATCTCTACGAAATCTAGGCCTCAAAATATATCCAGTTCCGATATCTGCACAAATAAAGTTAATAATAGTATATTTCCAGATTTTAGAAATTTACCCGGCACCCCCCTTATGTTTATCCCAGAAGTACAAAATTTACCATGCATATAACGAAGAACATAGTGCACAGTTTGGTCAAGTTTGAAGAAAATCCAACTATTATTAACAAAGTTATAGGGATTGAAACTTCACAATTTTTTGTGAATTTCGTGATCTCTATAACCTGCATGACGTCATCATGACATATCAATTCAATACCACAACGAAATGAGTTCTTATGAATTGGGTCGCAGAGAATTATTTTGTTTTAGTTTTTTAGTTATTTGTCAGCCAGACATGTGTGTATGTAGGTATATAATATATGCGTGCTAATGAACTTTGCAGGTAGTGCCTAATTCAAATAGATATAAGAAGTAAATCGGAGATATGGGTACGATCAATTTATATACGTGCATATATGTGTACAGTATTCGGTAATAGGCAGTTTGTTTGTTTAGGGTGAGCGTGATATCTACGGCTGTAATATGTACGTATGTCTCGTAGTTTGGAAAAATATGAAGGATTATGTTGGATTTGTAGCTATATACGGACAGAAAAATGTGCGTTGAAGTTTCTTACATAAGATGAACACAAAACCTTTATACCCGAAGCGCTAGCTTCCGGTATTCCGACTTGTTTATATTTGATGTTGGTTACAAATAATAAACTGAGAATGTGAAGCGTATGAGGTTGGCCATTATCAATACAGGGATTTCCATCAAATGAATTATTTAAATCGCTTCCTAAAAAATAGGGGGCATTGAATTTTTTAGTCATGTGACACGGAGCTATTGTGCACTCGCCGCTCCTCACATCTTCTTCTTCAGCGTTAGTTCCGTTCACAAGCGGGGTCGGCTCGTCGTGATCAGTTTCGTCATTTCATTTTATCAAATGCCTGATCAGGATGTAATCGCGAGGCCGTCAAATCCCTATCCAGCGTATCAAGCCACCGTTGTTTCGGTCGGCTTTTTAGTCGCGTACCATTGACTTCGATGTTCAGACCAATATTGGTAAGTGAATTCTCGTTCGCGTGAATTACGTGACCACACCATCGAAAACGCCTCTCTTGCAGTTTTTGCACGATCGGTGCAAACCCATATCGATCGGAGATATTCTCATTTCAGACGTGATCAAAACGTGTCACGCCACCAGCGCAATGCAACATCTTCGTTCCCATTACCGCAAGACTCGTTCATTATCTTTTATAGTCGGCTAACACTCAGAACTATAGAGAGCGGCAGACGGACAACATTGCAGTAAATTTTAGATTTGGGACGTACGCTGATACGTCGATCACAGAGAACTCTAGTTGTGAAATGCCACTTCATCCAGGTAGCGTTAATGCGTGAAGCAATTTCATTACGCAGTTCTCCATTGGCTGATAGCATTGACTCGAAATATTTAAATCGCTGAGTTTTGGCAAACGCAGTAACCTGCCCCTCCAAATATTTAAATCTCTCAGTTCTGGCAATGACAGTAACCTGCTCAGAACTGAGCGATTTCAATATCTCGGGTCAATGCTATCAGCCTATGGAGAACTACGTTATGCTCCTCACATAGGGAAACACAAAACCTTTTATACCTGAAGCGTCAAGCTTCCGGTTTCCCGATTTGTTTTTATGTTTCGCAATGGTATCTTAGGTGGTTGAATGTGATTTATATTTTTGATGCATGAAATGTTTAATTTCCATATTGATTTCTTTACGCGCACTCGTTTTCAGCACCAAGTTTCACACAAGACTAAACATATTCTATTGGCTTTATTTATGATAAAATAATAGAATTTTAATGAGAATCCCGTTTAAAAAACTAAATAATAAACTTGAATTACATATTAAGTAGTGTATCAACACTTTTGTCCACAGTACATATGTTTTGCATTATCGATGCTTTTATTATGGTATTGAATTTCCATTTATCTATCAGCGATTTTTCCCAACATATGTATTTACAAAATGATTCATGCATAACATGTCCGGCGTTAGTTGTAAAATTCAATACTTTATAGGAAATGTTGGCCACTACAATGCATTTGTATAAATTAGCGGTAATTTTTGGAGACATTAGGGCATTTTTGAGTGGGTTTCTTGATAGCTTCCGGTAAGTATGCACGCCAGCAGTATTTTGTTTCACTAAAAACTGGTGTGCTCAGATATATATACGTGAACTATGAATATTGAAAATACAAATAAATTCTTCGAAACATACCGTTCTTGTATATCAGTTGCCATTTTCACAATCAATTGCGTGTTCATCGTTGCTGGCAAAATCCTCCAAATGGCGACACTTCCATCCACCTAATTTGGTGTTTAAAAAAATGAAATTCTGATTAACTGTGCTCGCATGACCTACTTCAAGCTACTTCCTTACTTCAACAAACGAATTCTGCAAATTGTGCACGTGCGTCTCAATATCCATCAGGACTGATTCAGGCCATGTCTTCTGGTTAAAAGGACACTTTAAAAGTGCCAGGAATACTTCGCTGAAAAGAAACGGGAAGTTTTGTGCCATGTCTCCGGGAATATCTCCGAAAATCACATCATTTCGAAAATTTTCCACGTCAATGGTAACGTAGCGCTGTTTGACAAAGAATATGAATTTCCCGCCGGTTCGTTGGGTAGAGTTTCCTCTAGTCGGTAATGATAAGAAAGGCATTAGTTCGCCCATTGAGTTCACAGCGAAGAAAAGGCAACGTTGCTCGGCAGTATCCAACCACTTGAGTATGAGTGCCTGTAAATGTTGTGACGAGGTCACTTTGAGGCGGAGTATAAAGTTAAGGATTTGAAATTACCTTCGGATTGCCAGATTCAATCATCTTCATCCATCTATCCGGTTTCAGTCGCAAAGATGTCAACGTATAAGATGCTACCAAGTCAAACCGATTTAATTTGCTTGGGTTATTCGATCTCATGGTCATCCTGTGAGTGCACCTTCCACTTTTCAAATAACGTTCGTTTCAATGCAACAATCAAATGCTGCAGTCAATTAAGGATATTGATCAAACAGTTCTGGCCAAAGCGAGTGGAGTGAAAATTGCAATTCATATTATGCCCTCATATTACCTATTTCCTCTCAGGTTACTTGTGAACATCGGTCAGCGTTTGAAGCGCTTTCTCCGAAACGATACGTACCAGTCAGTGGAAGCAACGTTAATCAGGTTAGACCGAAAGAACGTTTTCAATAGTCAAGTAAATCGATATCTACGAACTTTATAATATATTCAGATCCTAGGCTAGGGCGGCTATTGCATTAAACCTGGAATCCATTGTAGGCCACTACTAGGAAGCTTGGGTTTGAAAGCCTTTGTGTTGCTAAAAAGAGCATGTCATATACACGACGAACACAATAAGAGAAATATGTAATTTCTTCCTTTTCCCTGGAAAGCCTCTTCGAAATGCTTCTACACAAAATGTTCATACAAAGCAGGGAGTACCTTAGGATGCCTGAAGTATTATTAAGGAGCTATTTGAAAAATACGAGCAACTAAGATATTATTCTGGAAATGCTATGGGCACGGTAATGCTTCTCTAAATTTAGGATTGAGTTTACCTAGGTTATGAGCTCATTGCTGAAATTTGATGACCAATTTGAAATGATGAACCTGCAAGGCTCCAAGGGTGAACTTCCCCATGCAATTAGAGAGTGCAACAATACAGTCATGCAGATTGTCAAATCGCCCGGTACTTGAAGAGATAAATTCTAGCTTTGACTTTGTAGGTGAATCTTCACAGAAACGGCAACGAAAATCTGAAAAGTCAAATATCAGAAAAATTGTTTTGTGTATTTCTTATGAAAGAATGTGGTTGGTAGCGTTAGATTTTTTGGTTGTCCTGTTTTTTAAAGAAACGAAAAGATTGTTTTTTGATTAGGGATGTAATACTGTATTGTATCTATTTGTTGATATTGACATTTCGGGAGCCACTAAAGAAGGGAGCAACTGGGTCCCGAAATATCGATATCTGCAAATAAATACAATAGGGTTGTCCCTAATGAAAAAGCAATCTTTTCGTTTCAAACACAGGGCAGATGGTAGGTCCAAAAAACCAATAGTTAGCCTGCTGGTGAACGGCTATAACGATGATCCGACATGGTACGGATTTGAAAAACGATTCGGAATAGTTTGCATATGAATTGACGGGTGCTCAATTCTGTTACCCTATTACACCAGAGTGACATATCTTGGAAACGGTTTTTAGGTTAATGTCACAGCTTCCTCCGTTCAGAGAATAATCTTGGTATAGCTGCAAGTATGTTCACAGTTAATTTGGAAGTGCACGCTCAATTGAGAAGCACTTCTGACTAGCACCTGATCTCGGCTGTGAACATAATCTCCCATAAAGGTTAGTGTCCACCCAAGCATGACGGTCCTGCATAGAAAATCAGGGGGCTGATTTAAACCGACTACACATACTAGTGTAGATAATGATTTGGCACTAACAACAACAGAAATAATAATTAGAACTGTA
Source organism: Hermetia illucens (assembly GCF_905115235.1). Classification (NCBI taxonomy): domain Eukaryota; kingdom Metazoa; phylum Arthropoda; class Insecta; order Diptera; family Stratiomyidae; genus Hermetia; species Hermetia illucens. The sequence goes on along the minus strand of NC_051851.1, from coordinate 90,076,568 downwards.
CAACCGGCAATGGTTCAAAAGTTTAGGCCACGTTCATCACTTTGCTAGGAGCGCAAATCTGGAACGGTCCCCTACAGAAAAGACGGAAAAGGGGAAGGCGGGTTCTGGTCGAAGAGGGAATAGGGAATGAGGTAATAGTTCTAGCGCCTAATAAGAAGAGACACCATTTAGCTCGAGATCGGAAAAAAAAGTCAGCAGAAAGACGTCAACGTTCAACCTGTGCGACACTCCCTAACCGGCAAAAAGATTGATGAACCCAGTAACGAGGCAGAAACACAAACCATTCCACAGAGGGGTTCAAGAAGTGCAATCCCTAATCCGTCCAGTGAAACATTTCAATGAATATCAAATGAGATACCGGCGGTCAAAGGGTAGTATAGGTCTCAGGACCTAGATTGGCCGTAGATATAGCCATCAGTTGCATCATCTTTTTATTGACTTCAAGGCCGCCTATGACAGCATAGCTAGGTTAAAAAGGACAGATAAAAGCAATTGGATCACTCTTGAGACCATTCAACATCAACAGCGGCCTAAGGCAGGGTGCAGGATGCCCGATCATGCGTCCTCTTTAACCTAGTTCTGGAAAAAGTGATTCGCGATGCAGAGGAGAATGTAAGAGGCACCTCTTCAAGTCCACCCTACTACTGGCCTCCGCAGACGATATTGACATTATGGGGAAAACAACCCGAGATGTATAGTCTAATTTCATTCAAATCGAGCAGACGGCGCGAGATCTTGCGCTACATATTAATGAAGGCAAGACGAACTACATGGTGGCAACGTCAGTACTTAAGAACGAAGAAACAACAATATAAAATCGCACTGGTCAAATGAGAACAATAAAGATAGAAGACTACAGCTTTCGACACTGTTGATAATATCTCCTATCTACGGTTGAATTTAAAATTACGACCGATAATAGCTACGATGACGAAATCCCCGCACCATTGTTGGCAGCCAACAGACTGATCTTAGTGATACAAAAACTGGTGAAAGTAGTCGAGGGTAATAGACTACCAAGAACCCAGGAAGAAGAATTCAGCGATGCACTAACCAATCAGGCCACGCAGCGCCTAACGTTAAAATAGAACAACAACGGCTTAACTTGGAAAGCGACCGCAGTCGTGATTAATTCCTACAACAACATCAACGGCAGGAAAAAAGAGAAGGGCAAGCCACGCTCAGAGCTCCTTGTCATCAAACCGAATAAAGGAGGGCTTTCCCGAAAGCTCTTCGAGAAATCTGCAACAATGGTAAACTAGACGAGGCTGGAGTAGACGTAGAATCTATTCGGCGATGAATACAATTATATAATAGTCCTGACACTCTTCAGCTTTTAGTTGTTCATGGGTATAATTGGAGAATAAATGCCAGCAATAATTTCATTTTGATTTTAATGAATGTCAAACATGAACAAAATTTGAAATTCGCAAAATGCTACAATACTACAATTATGATCTTGGAAGAAATTTAAACCTAAAATGTACTTCGTGTAAAAGGACAATCCATATGTGAAAAACCTCAAGGTGGGAGTTACATCTGTTAACTTCAGAGGACCAAAATTTGCCACTGTTACCATCTCTGAGAAGACAGCGAATCAACTTTTTTATTCCGGGAAAATAAAGATCGAGTGGATGATTTGTAGGATAAGTCGGAGTTTAGTTCGAACCCCTTTCTTTAAATACCCAGATGAGCACATAACAAACGCTTGCAAAGGGCAAGCCAGAGGAACTTTTGGTTACAAGTGTGAATAAAACGGCCACAAACCGAAAACTTGTGCATCGTAAATTCTTTGAAAAAGGGAAAGAAGACGTGGTTCATGTTCCCGTCAGGTCTTGAATGAAGAATCGCAAAAAATAAAAAGTCAAGCGCCATTACCACCCTTCGGTAAGCGAACATGCATAGGAGTGAAACTTCTCACGACTTTATGGGAAATTTGATACAAGAAAGAAGAGATCATTTGTTTAAATTTGTTATTCCGCTGATCAGAGTAGCGCACATCCCAATGAATTTTGAAATGTATATCACACCACAGGATAACTGGGACAAACCGGTTGACGGTACGGTGAAGGACGTTAACCGTCAACACCCCATCCATGATGATGAGCAGCTGAAGAGATGAAAGGAACACTTCACTATGGTTCTTAATCCTATCACATCAAGTGGATCCCTCTAGTAGATGAAATGGTTATTTACGGTAACATGCGATGCGGATTGCTCCCCCAAACAGAAGAACAAGTCGGGAAACCGGAAGCTGGGCGCTTCAGGTATGAAAGGTTTTGTTTGCTTTTTCTGTGAGTATATTTGAGTGCAGAACTGTCCCATTTATACGTACCCCATTATGTATACGCATTTAACATGTCAGACTACTCACTTCAGTGTGATATTGGTATTTAGTTGCAGTAAATTTACAGGGTAAAGTCAAATTTGAGCTACTGTAACTTTATTAGTAACAGTATGATTTTGATCAATCTTGGGGATAATATGCCTCCTATCATATTCTATACTACCACAAATTTGTATAACTCTAGGATAAACTTAAGGGGGTTTTTACTCAATTTTTCCAAAAAAATGGTGATGTACTATTATTAACTTAATTTGAGCAGATATCGATATGAAGAGTATTTTGTGGCCTAGACATCATATAAGGGCAGCTTCATGATTTTTTTCAGATTTTTCAGATAGGGTAGTTTCTGAGAATGGGTCCGTTAAAGAAATCATCACTTTCCACCCCTCCCACTCTTCGCCTGTCTAACAAAGCTCAAAACTAAGCCCAGCTTCGAAAAGTACTAATCGAGACCTTTTATTTGATATGCAACATGACTATATTCTGCGAAAAAAATTGTATGGCGACCCCCTTCGCTCAAGTAAAAGAGTGCGAGACAAGGAGGGGGAAGCTTTGGGGAATCAACAGGCCCCAAAAAGGAAAAAAGGGGTCTTGACCAGTCCAACAAACGGAACTAAAAGTTCGGAAGGGCCCAAAGCACCAAAAGTAGCAAAGTCGGCTAGTGAACTGAAACTGAAAGAAAATAAGAACAATGGTTAGACTAAGGTCGTGAATAAAAAAAGAAATAAGAAACCAAAGGTGCGAATTCGCCCGGAGGCAATTGTAATCTCCAGCAAAGGACATCTAACATATGCGGAGATACTGAAGTAGAAGAAGAGCTAAAAGACCTAGTCGGAAGTGTCAGCAAAATCCGGAGGACCCAGAAGGGGGGTCTCATGTTTGAGCTGAGAAAATGCAGCGTGGGAAAAACCGACGGCTTTCGTAACCAACTTATAAATTCACTTGAGGAGAATGTCGCGGTTCGTTCCCAAAAACATGAGGTCTATATACAGTGCAAGGATCTTGATGAAGTAACAACCAGAGAAGAGATCTGCACTGCCTTGAAGCAACAATTCAAGTTGGAGGAATTCAGAAGGATTTTTCGTGAGCTTAAGAAAAGCTTATCGCGGTACTCAAACGGCCACAATGCGACTGCCAATGTAGTCAGCGCAGAAGTTGTTGGCCGTGGGGAAGGTTCGGATTGGATGGGTTGTTTGCCGACTAAGGGAGCAGATTTCTTTATAGAAGTGCTTTAAATGCCTAATGTCTGGGTACTTCGTGAAGGCATGCACGAGCGGCATCGATCGGTCCGATCGTTGTCGAAGGTGTAGGGAAAAAGGACATATTGCCAAGGAGTGCAATATAGACCCCAACTTCAATGGAAAAATGAGGTTTATTCAAACAAACCTCAATCATTGTAGGGTCGCTCAACATTTACTCGAGTAGACCATCTACGAATTCGAGGTGGAAATTGCCATCATTATCGAATCCTATACAAACTTTCACGGTGGCGTATGGGTTACAGATTCGACTGGTGGAACGGCAATATGAGCATGTGGTCGACAACCCTACAGCGGCTTTGTGTGGGCGAAAATAAACGGGGTATATGCGTACAGCTGTTACGCCCCACCAAGCCTGACACTCCCCGAATTCGAGGAAATGCTTGACAGTTTTTTTATCGCCGCAAGGGGTCATAGTCCAAGGGTGACTGCTGGTGACTTCAATGCTTGGGCCCGTGAGTGGTGTAGCAGAGAGACAAATGCAAGGGGCCGCAGTCTATTAGACGCTTTCGCACAGTTGGATATCATTCTGGCCAACGAAGGATATGTAAACACCTTTCAGAAAGCGGGGACTACCTCAATCGTAGACCTAACTTTTGTCAGCCATGCACTGGCACGTGGAATGTCCTGGTGCGTCAGCAATGACTACACCCACAACAACCACCAGGCAATCTTCTTTGGGCTATGGGTGGAGTCACGGGCAGAATACCATCATGCCTCAAACCGAGAAAGGTGTCAGGCTGGTCCGCTAAAGCTCTGGATGAGCAGATTTTCATAGAGGTGTGGTTAGACGAGCCTCATAAAGTAGGCGCCTCAACGGAAAGAGCTGTCCATGTGACCCAATGTATCGCCAAAGCATGTGACGCGTCCAGGTCTAGGAGGGGCTCATTCCCCAGTAGAAAACCAAACTACTGGTGGAATACTGAACTGGCCAGCCTTCGATCAGCCTGTCACCGAGCCAGAAGAGCGGCTCAGAGAGCGGTAGGCAGAATCGACCAAGGGCAAAAAGAGGGCGCCTATAAGGAAGCCCGCAAAACCCTCAAGCTCGCCATCCAACGAAGTAAGAGGGAATGCTTTAAGCGCTGATCAGAAGCGGACATAAACTCGTGGGGGAGCGCCTATAGAATCATGATGGGGCGATTTAGAGGCCGATCATCTCCACAGATCACGTGTCCTCCACTCTTGTTAAAAATTATCCAGGGGTTATTCCCCCAGCAAGAGGAGGGCATAGACAGCTTCCAGCGATCTCTGGATGTGACGGCAATACCACCAGTCATAAAGTGACGAGCTGCTGGAGATCGACGCTACGATAGGAGATAACGAAGCTCCGGGTCTGAATGGCGTGCCGAATAGGGTCCTTAAACTTGTCGTGAAATCCAGACCGGACATGTTCGCTGAGTTGTTCGAAGCGTGCATGTCCGAGGGGATATTTCCTGCATCTTGGAAACGACAGAAGTTGATGCTACTGCCTAAGGCTGGCAAACCTCCAGGTGAGCCAACCTTCTACAGACGTATTTGTCTTTTGGACAAAATTGGCAAAATGCTAGAGCGAGTAATCTATAATAGATTACTGCCGGTTATGGAGAGCCAGGGAGGTCTCTCACATGGGCAGTATGGGTTCCGTAAAGCCAGATCAACCATTGATGCCATCAAAATGGTTACTGGCTTGGCCGAGGATGCAATCCCCGGAAAGGGCAGTACTAGCAAATATTGCATAGTGGTGACCCTGGATGTGAGAAATGCATTCAATTCGGCTAATTGGAACCTAGTAATAATTTCTGCGAAGATTGGTATTCCCGATTATCTTGCAGCTATTGTCAACAGCTATTTACAAGAACGGAGGCTTTGGTATGACACCGATGGTGGACCCCAGGAGTACGTTGTCTCCGCGGGTGTTCTTTAGAACTCCGTGCTCGGCCCACTACTGTGGAACGTCATGTACAACGATGTACTTAATCTTCCTCTTCCGGAGGAAGCCACGGTGGTGGGCTACGCCGACGATATAACGCTGGTTGTGATCGCAAAGCACCTCGAAGATGCTGAGTTATACTCATACGAAGCGATCAGTGCTGTTTAGGGTTGGCTAGAGAGTTCTAGTCTGACACTTGCGGAGGATAAAGTGGAAGCGATCCTCATCATCAAGCGCCGTAAAAGAAATTTTGCCCGTATTCGAACCGGGAATCATATCATCACTTCTAAGCTTGCCATCAAATGCATGGGAGTGATGATAGACGGCAAGCTTCGCTATATGCAACACGTGTATGTTTAACGCTGTATGTTTATAACAAAGCAACCACTGCAAGTGTGGCCCTGCCAAGGATGATGCCGAACGTGGGAGGGCCACGGCATGCTTCCAGGTTGCTTATACCTAGGGTAGTGAGTTCTATCCTGCTCTAAGCAACTCCAGTTTGGGGAAAGTTATTGCAGGTTGCATTTAACGCTAACAAACTGAGTTCAGTCTACAGAAGAACAGCCCTAAGGGTGTGCTCGGCATTCAGGACTGTCTTAGATGATTCCACATTCGTCATCTCCGGAATGATGCTCATTGACATCTTGGCAGATGAGATGACGAATATATATAATGCGAAGTCTATCTCTCCTTTATCGCAGACGATGAACGCCGAAAGGGAGAGATCTCTAAATAGATGGCAAGAGCGTTGGGAACGCTCGGGAAAGGGTCGGTGGACACACAGGCTCATCCTTGCCATCAAGGAGTGATTGGAGAGACGGTACGGCGAGATTAATTATAATATTACTCAGTCTCTCACGGGGCATGGAGGATATCGCCAGTACCTCTTCAGGTTTAAATTAGATACCTCACCCAATTGTCCAAACTGTGATGGGGTCCCAGAGCACCTAGAGCATCATGTATTCTTCCACTATCCAAGTTTTGTGGAGGAAAGGAAGAACCTAGAGGAGACTCTAGGAGAGGTGCTCGTACCAGAGAATCTGGTGCAAAGAATATTAGAATATCGGGAAGACTGGGATGCGATCAACTTCATGGTCGTATCTATCTAGAGCAAAGTGCAAAAGGCAGAGGAGACTAGAAAAGTGCGGTTAACTGTGTACTTCCTATCGTCGCAAAGATAATAGGTAAAGTAATCCTGGAACGCATAAAGAATACCTCGAAAAGTTGATCAACGGAGAGTAGGCTGGTTTTTGCTTTTGATCCTGCTGCATTGACCACCCTCCTTCGGATCATTTTGGAACAGTGAATGCTGAACTCGATTTTGTTTCACCCATTCTTCATAGATTTCTAGAAGCCTTCCGGCAGCATGAATAGATAGTGTACAAACAGGCAGATAGCAATTCTTAAATTGGTATCTTATCAACAATTCTTAAATTGTTGATGGCTGCCGGGATAGGTACAATAATCCTTAAATTATTGTACACAGAAGGAATAATAATAATAATAATCGTTGGGGCAACAATCCATGTTGGACCAGGGCCTTGAAGTGTGTTAGAGCACTTCATTCAAGACCGTAACGGTACACTAGGAGGCAATGTGGTCAACATTGCGCTCGCCCGAGATTATTACCCTGATTTGACTCAGGTACTCATTCACAGCTGAGTCGACTGGTATCTGACGTCAAATCACGATACAAATCCCACTGCCACCAGTGAGATTTTAACCGCGACCTTCCGTACGACAGCCTTGCGCTCTAATCACTCAGCTATCCGGACACACCGAAGGAAGTAAGAAAAAAATACACTGCTTTCCGCTTTGCTTTGGCTTCTGGCCACTTTTATTCCTATTTCTTTATTTTTATACAAAAAATCTTATAACTAAGCAAGTTACAATTTACATATTATGTTTACAGGACCTATTTATTCATTCTGACACAAGCGCATGTTCAGCATTTTTTTTGAACTGCTATTATGTTGTAATAATTAATATTGTAATTGATTTGTGCGAAAGTAGACCAATGTGTCGATGCACTTATTAATTTAGCTTACTGCTTACATAGTTATTTTTGTGTGATTCGAACAGATAGTGTATCTGGTATTTCTTCGCTGTAGGCAAAAATTCAGTAAATTAGGTCCCAAAGGTGAATCTACTAATGTTGCATCTTTTCACCAATATCATTTCTTCTTGTTATATGTGACGTTTTTTACGTAAACTCGTCCGGAGAAATTGGAGGAGTTCAATAGGCCATGACATCGTTCCTCAAACACTTCGTGTACGCTGATGACATCTATTTGCTATCTCACTGGATTATGGACTTGGGTCAAAAGACTGTAGATTTGTAAAGAAAGTCAAGTAGATTGGGACTCACGATAAAAACTAACAAAACCAAAATTCTCAGTTTGCTGGGTCAACGCTCTGCCTGTCTGCATTAATGGGCAAAGCATCGAAGGAATAGTTCAATCCGTATATCTAGGAAGCGTCATTTCTACTGATGGTGCCGCTGAACTGGATGTCGCTCGACACATTAACAATGCTAGATTGGTTCCAAGCTCGAAGCCTCCATGAATACTTGTCTGTGCCGTATCATCGAGGTACGCTAGCCTGATACTTCTTCTTTTTCTTCAGCCTTTGTCCCGTTCACAAGCGGGGTCGGCTCGTCGTGATCGGCTTCGCCATTTGGCTCTATCGAATACGCTAGCCTGATACTATTCCGAATAAAAAATTTTTTGGGCCAGTTACCCGTTGACAAATTGATCAAAAGGCGCAAGTGGCAGTGGATGTGTCACACATTTAGGAGGGGCGACAAATCCATTGTTGTCTACGCCATGCAGTGAAACCCACTCTCCTAAGCTGACCAATAGATGGGGCGCCCCAAAGGCACTTAAAGCAAAATGGTCGAAGGGGAGTGCGGGAGTTGCGTCAGCAGTACCCATTTCACATCCTTTCATATCTCCTCCACGTCCATTGAGCTAGTATCAGTCAATATATAGTAGATTGGTTATCTTAATACATTTTTTTAAAGATCATTTGTTTGACCCAAATTCACTGATAGCTGTTGAATGCAGTAATTTTGAAATTAAGCTTCAAAAACTTCTTTTTTTATTGCCTAACCGAGCAAAATATGTACGGCGTGCGTTCCGGCAAATCGTGGAAGGAGTTAAAGTACACTTCAGTGGACCGTGTATGATGACGTGTAGACATGGGCGTCCTTAGGTTTTTATTTTCTCATAGAGACTCATCTAAATATGATTTATCTTAAGTTGAAGCAACAAAAAACGATCTTAACTTATTTCGAATTTGTGGCTATTACGCTTGTTTCTCTAACCCGTGTCGTAGAGGAAGATTGCGGATCAAATCTAACTGGTAGCAGAGCGATTTGATACCGTTTATCTATTTCGACTGGGAGGTAAGTTGAATCGATCGATCGAATATCGATTGTGTTCCCGGGGAAGGCTTCGTATAAGTAAGAACTGCGTGCTTGATGAAGAAGGGATACTTGTTATGGAGTTCAGCGGTAGGAAGAGTAATAACCTTTCCATGATGCACGGCGGACTCCGTAAATATGAGGTCTTGGTTTTTTAAGGATTGCTTTCAACCACTTTTCCTTCAAAACTCGAAAAATTACGGAACCTTTAAATGACACCCAGTGATGGGATGGATATTCTCCTTTTTACTTGTCGGGAAAGCGGGCTGGTTCGAATTCAACTGGGAGTGGGATGCCTGTGGAGCACTTAAATGCTTAACACAACGCTCCCTAATTCTTCTTCTGTAAACTTAGGGACTACTTCCAAGGACATGTCCTCAGTTGCTGATTTTTCTACGTTACTGTTGGACGATGCCGTTTGGTGCTGATGCTACTGTTATGATCGGTGATGCCGTTGATGTTCTTCATGTCACTGATACTGCTGCTGCGGCTGATCTCTCTCTTCTTTGAGGTCTCGCAACTCCTCCTGTAGCTGATGGCTCAGTGTTTGCTAGTTCTCAAGCTGGTGCGCCAGGAAGGTCTTCAGCTTCTTCAACTCTTAAATTTGCCTTACCAAGCCCAAGTACCCCGCTAACTGGTCTTATGGGCCCGAAATCCCCTTCTCTTCAATGACTCTCCTAAGAACTTTATCCCCTCTTGGCTCCAGTACCCAAACTTGTCCTGAAGTGTTGCCAGATGAACGCTAGTTGCTCCTCGAATGGCATTATGATTTATGCTGTAATTGGAAAAGTTCGGGAAAAAATTCCTTTTTGGAACGGTACTTCCTTCTATAACGTTTCCGCTTCATTTGTCACTTTTTCCCAATTTGAATTTCTACAAGATCAGTAGTGGATTGATCCGTCACTCAGTGTGACTTATATCGATCAAGAAAGGTCTGTTCGCTTCGACCGCTCGGAGCCGCCCTATACCCCACCAAAAGGTGAATGGCAACCATCTATATATATTAAGAGTTTACATAGCTTGGGCAGAAGGCTTCCACGCAACTGCTGCAGGGACATACCATCAGCTGCACCTAGCGATGCGGTCAACCTAATTTCCCTGCACTTCCCAACATCCGTCAAGATTTTCTTTGTAGTTACAAAATATAACCTGCAATGTCCAAAGGACTACTTAACGTTTCACAGTCTGGCTAACACAAAGGCAAGTGCGTGTTGACGAGATATTTAAGTTGAGCTGCGCTTGGGCCCAGGTGGATCTGTTCGGTCTACATTCGCCAATTTCACCCCAAAATCACATAGGTCCAAGTTTTCTGGCCATGACCGACAGTAAATGTAGTGATTTGCAAATGCACTTGACGGGACAGTGTTCCAAAATCGGCATGGTATAGGATAAGGGCCAAACGTACGGTAGTTCTGCTAACTAATTGGGTAGTGTTTTGACCTCCTCAATAGCACAGATGAAGAATTTTCAAAGCGGAAATATAGGGTTTTGCTAACCTTCCAGACCTCCACTGCAATTCCCGAGGCTCCTATTGCCTCTGTTGGTTTCATTTGTTTGATTGTCGCGTCAATTTCCGCGATGCTAATAAGTAGAATTACTGTGAATGTTCGCGGTGCCTGCGAAATTTCCGGATAGTTAAACTTGAATGGAAACAACTGTTCATGACGCATTAACATTTCCTCAGTTGTACGTTGAGACCTATTAAGAATAATTTCTGGGAATTCGTTTGGCCATGAAATCGCAGTGAATAAGTCAAGGTTTCTAATTTTATATTCCGCACGTTATCACGCTCCCCCATTCCAGTCCTGACCCATTTACCATATATAATGATGAAAATAATTTCAATTTTCCTAATTTATATAGGTCAAAGGTAAAACCGATTCCAAGGATTTATTTAATTAGGGGTTTTCTGCAATTCTGCATGCACATACAATGGGAGCAGGTGTTCTGCATTCTTCCTTGATGGAAAGTTCGCATACTGTATAGAATTCCTTTTATTCGAAAATTTACTTCAACGCAATAACACGAAACTTAAATTAACACAATTAAGTCTGTAACAGCAAACATACTCCAGCCAAAGTCCACTTCGCAGCTTTCTCCTTGGTCTTGAGGTTGAAGGTCCAAACGAAAGTGGGTCCTCGCATTCTGTGGAGTGGGAAGGAGCCTGCTTAATTAAGGAACCACTAACGGAGGTTGTGAAAATCAGAACAACCATAAAATAGTCATTTCAATTTAAAATATATTCACGAGGAACTGACAGACGCGAATAAAGTCGGCTTACCGTATTTTGTAGACGGGACACTCGTAAATGTTCTTGGTGTCTTGCTTGTCTTGTGTTACGGCCTTGATATATATCACGGGCATGGCTGGGAAAAGCTCCTTGAGACGAGCATCTGCAATCGTTCCCAACTTGATGTCCCAGCGTGCACCCTCCATGTATAGCCCATTAACGAAAGCTCCTTCACGGGGTGCCGCTCTGAAATGTGGCAGATTTGGCGAAAAGTGAAGACGTAATTCATTTTAATCTTAATTACATGCGAAATTATTCATGAGGCAAGACTCCTGGCTTATATTGTAAACGGATTTTATTCTCCAAATCCATCAGCCTTAAATATGACGATTAAGATCAAATCGAAAGTTTGACGTTGCCCCTATGCAGCAGGTTTTATTAATTCGGTTGAAGGGAAATGGCTTTAAGGATTTTTTCACATCATCGGGGCAACGTCGTGAACTGATGTTTTTATTGACGCTGTTCCGCTTTCAGAAGCTGATGATAGCGCGAGAGGAAGAAAGTGGAATCAGTACGGAGGAATTAACATTTAATGGCTTCTGGTTGCTCAACTTCCCTTGTGGTTAGGATTTCTAGCTTTTTAAATTGAGCGAGTGACTTACCGTATTTATATGCAATATATATGAGCCTATACTATTCAGAGAGGATTTACAGATATATGGGGACATATATCCAAGGAAACGCTTCATAAAAATATTGAAAAGGGAGGACAGGTACTTACGAAATTTCCTCCTTCTGCTTCTTCGTGACGTCACAATTTAAGCACATTCTGTCTAGGGGCCATTCATTCTTGCGTGCTGTTTGCTGCATGATAGCGGTCAGAAAGCTTTGAGGGTTGAAGAAGCCTCCAAGCCAAACAGATGACGGCAGACGGAAATCAGATGACCAGTTCTCTAATTCTCTAAGTCGAACCATTAAATCCGCAAACCATGACTGTAAGCCTAACAAGCTTGGGTAAGCTAGTTTGGTCCAGCTTTCCGGCACCTGATCCATGAACAGACATTCCATCAGTTTTTCCATATCAGAAGTTATAGTCAATTCGCCCTTCAGCCCTAGTTCCAGCTCAACTAACGAGCGTCTAAGTTCTGACATAAGGATATTCATCCGTTCGCATTCTTGGAAGGCCACGATAACATAGGGCGACCGATCTTCTACCCGACCCATTATTTCGATCATATTGAAAGGCTGCGGAAGCTTATCGATAATGTCATCCAGAATGGATTTAACCACTTCCTCTTGAGAAGCTCCCCCGGCACCTGCTCCACCTGCTATTCTTGGTTGAAGCTCAAATACTATTTTGAAAAGCCTTTCAGCCACTGTTGTAAGAAATCCAATTTCCGCATTGGAGTGTAAACCATACAAAGCAGGACTTTCGGCCGGAAGAACGTCGTCAATATATTGGTGGTATCCTTTGTAGTCCGTGTTGGGTGGCGCTGGAAAGCCCTTACACAGTTGAAGATCACCGTCGATGAGTTCCGGCTGCATAGCTTCTTCCAAATAAGTGCGACATAGTCTTCGATCCCAGTCGTCGGTGATGTGGCCTCCGTACATAATCTCACCGAAAAGGTATCGTAAATCTTCCCATGGAACCCGACTGTTGGCTTCTAGGTAGTTGTACAACACATAAACGCTTATGGTTAAATCGCCCACATTGAAAGGATACACTCGGTTCCATCCCTGTGGACCAAACTTGCGTCTTTCAGCTACTACAGCATGAAAATAGCACAGGGCGAAAAGAACTGCCTTAAACTCAGTCTCCTTAGTACACATCTCCAGAGTTTCTTGATTAAAATTATCTAATGCTTTGTGAATGTTAGCCAACATTCCCGTAGGAGGTTCATTTGTTATCTTAATTGCAGACTCTAATATCCCTTGAGGCAAAATGTGATATTCTGCAGATGCGGCAGGCTCTGCACTTAAAAACAGTCTGTAGTTTTCATGAGGGTGAATTAAGGTTTGCTCCATTTTCTTTTCGAGCGAAGGTAGCCACCTTGCTACCAAATGAATATTTTGGAGAATTACCCAATGTCCTTCTTTGGAAGCAATGTCCATAGCGTTCTCGGCTACGATTTCCTGACCTTGCCCCAAGGAAACATTGTAGAAATTATTATTATCCGTTGAGAATCCTAAAGTATTTCCAAGCTTCTCTACATCTTTCAAAGGATCTACTCCCGGGCTCAAAATGAAGAATATGTGAGTATAAGGACTAGATTCCTCAAAAGTGGTGGGAAAGTCAATCGATCGAGCTTCCACATATTTAGGGCCCAATTTTTCTTCTATGAAACCTTGCACGGCGTAAGTCATTCTATCTGGTCTTAAGGCCCTCATCATACATAATCTCTGAACAGCAGTTTTCGATTTCCATTCTCCTGGAAACTTCTCCTTTTCAGGACACTCCGCTTCAGTAAACTTCTGCCAACGCTTGTGAGATCCCTCGATATCTTTATCTAGACCGCGGAATGGCATAAGGTCACATAGTGCTTTAATACCACCCCAGCTTATGTTTGTCAGAAATCCTAGGGGTGACACTACGTTCGGGTTGTATGGGAATTTCAAAAGGAAATCAAGTTCATCTGGTGCGATTTCTCCTGAGTTGAGCAAAATTTGGATCCCAAGTTGGCAAAGGAAGATGAGCTTGTCCCTTTCAAATAAGCCCCGAGTTGTATATTGGGTCACACAGAAAGTGATTGAATCGATTAAATTCTCGACTCTTTCCTTTACCTTTTCAGCAGGTTTTGCTTTTGCGATTGCCGTTTGGAAAACTACAGTAAAAGCTTTTAGGGAGAACTGATACATTGGGTTAATTTTGAAGAGGTCGTTGAGGATGAAATAAACAATTGATGCTCTCTTGGCAGCTGGACGGTAGTTTTCCCTTGCATTGTCAATTTGAGCAGCTGTGATTTTGGCTTCTTTTACCTTGATTTCTACTTCGTCTGCTGTTTTCTTTGTTTTCTCTAAATTCAATACTAAAGTGGCATCTTCGAGAACATTTTCACCTGCAGACGACAGTCGTTGCAGAAGATCATCTTCAAGGAATTTCAAAGTTATTTTGAAATTATTCTGTTGCATTGTAAGCTTGGTTCGTTTCTGTTCAAGATCTGGTCGTTCGGCCTTAACAACAGCAGCTAAGAACTGGTCCTCCAAGCCATCTCGCGTTACTGTAAAATTTATCAATGTGCATTGGGCCTGCAACTCGGGCTTGTAATGTGGATTGGCGAGCTTAGTGTGTAAAATAAGTCTGAAATTCTTATTGAAGTCAATCTCCTTATCGCCTATTTTTATGACTGTGCCTTTTTTAATAAGCATCCTGCCCAACAAAGGGTCCAATACTGCGTCAATCGACTCCCCAATGTTTTCAAGTAGCATGACTTTGCCGCCGGTTATTGCCTTCTCGATTACATCCAGGTACGATTTCTGAGTGAGCCGTGCAACAACCAGTTCCTTCCCATACTTTTGTTTGATCCACTTTATTCCTTGTCTGGGTATCATGTTGAGAGGGTGTCAAAAATATTGCTGATGGAAGAATATATTCTATCTACTTACAATTGTGGATCTATCATAAGTGGATAGCGATCAGAGTATGATAAAATGGCGGCATTTTCAGCAGACATGCGATCGCTTGGAAGTCCTTGATTATTCCATTCTGCAATTTGTGCATCATCACAGATCATATCGAAAGGATCTGTACCCTCGGAGCTTGGAACACGGGGCTAAAAATTTAAATGAGAATAAATACGATGGTATTAATTAGTGCATCAGAATAATATTTTTACGAATATTGTATTCCTGAAATAAAGATGTTTAGATTCATCTGAGAGGAGATCTGTCGGTAGATGTTTGCATTTAATCTAACAACATGTGAATTTTCAATTACTCATAGTTCCTTCATGGAAGAAGGTAGTTAATATTTTCTTGGCAACAGGCAATTCTGCTCAAAATGTTACGCACAGAAAAAAGGAGATGCTTCTTAAAGCGACATTGTAATCGTGAGAAATGATTTGGATGGCACCGCCTTGCTAAAGCATGGTATTGGTGACGGCAGCAAAAATGGAGGAAGATTTCTGGATCTCTGTTGATTTCCTTGGGTTTCAAACAAACGTTACCCAATCAAGTCGTTTATGTCGCGGTCACTAACAGCATAATAAAAGAGATGCTGACATTCGCCTCGGAGGAGGCCAACAACTGAATCTTAAACTATACGACAGAGAAAACTGATTAATACTAGGAAGTTGTCAAAAGTGCTCTACCTTCTACTTAACCAATCATCTTCCGTGTTCCATGCTATTGTAAAGAAATTAGTCAGCAATAATGTTGGAACAAATTTGGTATCATTTCGAGCGCCTGACTGACAAAGAGCAGGATGGTTTCCGCTGGAGATTCTCCTGCACTAGTTGCAATACTGTGCTTCGAATTATTATGAAACGATTTCGAGGGAGCTCTGGATAGCGCCAATAAAGAGTGTACCCACACTTCTCATCGTAGTAGGAATATTATGAAGAATCAAAGCGAAATATATGGGTGCAAAACGTCGCGCATCCATTCAAATCAAATCTGGAAGGAATCTGAAGCACGACAGAACTGTATGGTGTCCTGAATATTATTTGGTTTCGGTATCGGCAACGATTACCATGCGGCTTGGCAGGAGGATGTAGAGAGTGGATAATGGATAATATCATCTTTCTTCTGATGTCCTTGACAAAAATGGTGCAATTTTCTCTCTCTTACTGAGTCATGGACCTTGGCTATATGTCTCTTGAGTCGGAAAAGAGATAAATTGAAGATCAGTATCAATCAAAGGAGTACGGTCTGTGCGGTGGAAAAGGGACATTTTTTTAGAAGATACGGGCAACGCATACTAAATGAAAGTATTATAATATTATAGAATAACATGTTAAGAATATTTGTTGAAAATTTCAGCGAAAAATATTAAAATTTAAGTCGTTGGCAGCAAATCCCCCAATCGTCTCCAAAAAAGTAGTTTTGCGATGATGGCTGTAACTCATGACTCTATCATCTGGAGGAAAAAAAAGTGGTTCTATTTGTATATGACTTATGTATGCATCTGAGTTTTTTTCTTTTTGAAAAGATTTTTCAATTTTTGACACTGGAAAGTCAAAAACAAACTCGATTTTCGCTTAAAAAATCGACAGATTTTCATCGTGAATTATAGAGGGAAAGTGTGCACCAAATTTCAAGAAGATCGGCGCAAGAGATTGTAAGCGGCAACTGCAAACCACTTTGAGAGCGTGAACTGTGGGAAAATCGTTTTGAAGTTCAGCAGCTCGGGTGAAGCGACTCAGATCTTCGAATGGTTAAAATTCGTATCTTCGTTCGTTTTGCCACAACAAAATTTTACCCAATATTCTTGAGTTGTTGTGCATTCATACAAAAATTAAAAAAAAAAAATGTTCAGACCAATTTTGGTAAGTGATTCTCCTCAGCGTGGATTACAAGACCACACCATCGAAAACGCCCCTCTTGCAACTGTTGCGACCCGGTTCAACCTCATATCGATTGCGAATATCCTCATTTCATATGTAGTCATGACGTGTTGCGTCTCTAGTCCAATGTAACACATTTTTACATTACCCCAAGGTGCCGTTCACTGTCTTTTATAATCGGCCAACACTCAGAACCACAGAAGGCGACAGGGTGAATGATACTGAGGTAAATCTTGATTGATTTGAAACGTCGGTTGAGCCGAAGATTACAAAGAGCGCCAGTTGTGGAACTCAGCTTCGTCCACGTTGTACTTATGAGTCAAGCAATTTCATGAAGCAATTCTTCATTGGCTGATAGCATTGATTCTAGGTATTTAAATCGCTCAGTTCTGGGCAGGTCACTACCACTGACAATGATGGTGCTTGTTCGATTAAGATCGATCTTTAAAAATTTTATTTTATTCAGATTCAATCATTCCATTTTTGGATAAGTTGCTCGAGATCATTTTTGCTATTCGGTGCCAGGGAAACTTCATCTGCATGGTGCGGTATATAGGGCGCTGACGGTGGATGTCCCGCGTTACAGTGGTGATAAAAAGGAGCTCTTCTTCTACTAGATCTTGTCGGATAGCATACCTCATGAGTTCGGCGGGCACACGGTCAAACACTTTCTCTAGATGCAGAAATGCAATGCAAAGAGAACAGCACTTCTTACGATGTTTCTCCATGAGTAAATACGTAGCGTGTATTGCGTAGTTCCGCAGTTCTCGATAAACTCGGCTTGATTTATGGTTATTTGAACGATGCAGCGAATACAGTTGTCAAGAATGTAAACTTCATAGTATTGGACAGCAAGCGGATCAGACGGGAATTTGAACAGTGGTACGTTGTTGCCAGTCGGAATGTGTGCTATCTTCCTCAATAACTCGATTGACGAACTCGGTGAGCCACAGCGTTGGGTATCAGTTCTTTGCCTTCCAGAGTCTAGCTGTGGCTTTCCCCGATTTAATTCGTTTTATTGTTTCCTCGACTTTAGTGGCGTTAACAGGTGAAATTGCTCCAAATGCCGGCAATGCTTGTGAAGGCGGAGGATGAAGAAATTTTTCCCATCCGGCCTTCATGGTCCGTCGTTCGGTAAACAAAGTACCATTCCTGTTATTGACGCAACTGAAGTGTTCGATATCCTACGTTCTTTGGTGTCGTGGTGGCCTAATTTATGGTAAAAATCTTTGAAATTTTCGGGTAACAACGACCGCTCTCTTTGCTTCTCGATTGCCATTCCTGTAAGTTTGCCAATTGGGCCGGTTTTGTCGTCAGGAAACTTATGGTTGTTCTTTCCATGATGTCGATCTAGTCAGCATACGCCAATACGTGGTTGGAATTGAAAAGCATAATCTCTTCCTCTCGCATTTATGTAAAGATCAAGCGTCATTTTTTTAGGGTGGTGATGCTCTGCGCTTATAGAGCAAAATAGTGGAGAGTATCTTGTAGATGATACTCAGCATTGTATTAGCTCCATAATTACACAACACTGCAGAATATATCCCTTGGACCAGACAATGCTTCGTTGCCATTCATCAGGCATTGATTCCCTGTGATGAACCACTTGCTGTAATTGGAGGCCTCCATATTTAACCAATTCGATTGCAATTCCTTCGGGGGTGCCGACTTGGTGGTGCCAGGATTTGCTCGTCGTTGTTATTTGTTGTCACCTCCAACTCGCCGTCCGTAAGCTCAGAAATTGAATTTCCATCTTTGTCCTGTAAAGGTGAGCATCAGGGTGTATATTATTCCATCCTACTGACTTGTTCGAAAAAATTTACTTGGGGAGATTCGAGGTGCTACTGTCACTCGAGCCCCGAGCACTGTGCCGAACGATACAGTTATCCGGGTCTATACTCGCCCCTCATGTGTTTTGATGTTTATCAAGGCTGAGAGAAGGCGGTGTTCGATTAACACGTAGCAAAGGTCAGGTCGTTGCCTTCATGATCACGGCGTCGGAATGTGGAAGTGCTACGAATATTTACAATAAGTCCCCCAAGTTTTCAGTATATGGATCATGATGCTTAAATTTTCACTTTGTGCAAATCTTCCTTGAAGAGGCCCAGCATTTAAAGCAGCGAGCTGAAACTGCCCTTCGCTTTATCCTGCACATGAGCCTCCCGACCTCTACTTTCCGGCAATGAACAAATTGACTAGCAGTTTACTCAAGGATAGTAACAATGACCAATTTTTTTCTTTTTGGGCTGGCAGATGTAACTCCCACCTTGAGGTTGCTCACATCTGGGTAATCCCTTTTTATCGTTCCCTCCATGTTGTTCATGAGGCATTCCATATCCCTTGCTTCAAGGCTGCACATGGATTCTTGGCAAGATACCACTGCTTTCGCAACTAGAATATTCTGGACTGTCTCGCAGAACGTACTCTTCTTGTCAATCTTCGACCCAAGTTCGGCAAGTATGTAAATCGGCGGTTCGAGTCCGCCCAATAGATTAAACATCTACCCCAACGACATCTACTTAGACGCGACCGAAGGGAGGGCTCATAATTGACTTAAATTTTGCTTCAATCAGATCCATCCAGCCTGTCACACCAGATTTATTCGGAAACGGCTGGACCGATTGTCACGAAATTTGGTGAGAATGTGTGGTCTGTGAATTCCTTTATATATAGCAAGTGGCACCACTTTGTGTTGAATTTAAGAGGGGCCTCCGATTACATGCCAAAGGAGGGTACACATTTTTTTTTCGCTGAATATGATCGTGGGGGTATCAAATGAAAGGGCTCAATTAGTCCTTAAAAAAGGGTGCCATATTTGATACCGGGTGAAACTTAGGGCTTAAAATATGACCTCCAAGCAGTGTAACTGGTCTTGGGCAAAGCCCTAAACTCCGTTTCTCCCAGATATTCCGATAGTGCACATCACCTAGTGTTGACTGAATCACTCACACCTTTACTGCCAGAGCATATTGGATAGCCACAATGGCTGTTCGGCTAGAATTTTTGTAAGAAAAGTATCCTGAACTGAAAACTATACTATCTATCCTGAACTGAAAAGACCCTCATTTTCCCCCTTTAATTTTTCTATTGGCCTCATTGTTATTTTCGTCTTCATCAAGCTAGTCTGAATTTTTTTCCAAACCACTATGCGTGCTCGAAGGACGTCTGCCACACACGTTAACATTCAGCATGAATAAATCAACGACCCTTTCCTTGTAGCAACTAAACTTGCAATTGAAAATGAAATTAGTGCTTTACAATGTTGCAAATTGATTTATGAAATGCTGCATGTCGTTTGCATTTAAAGAAAGCTGCTTCATTATTCATTGAAAAAGCAAATTTGGGTGGTTTGTGGTTTCGGCTATGTGCAGCCAATATGAGGAGGAGGATGAGACGACCCTGCACTTTTTATGCAGCTGCCCGGCCTCCTTAAATCTCAGACGAAGACACTTTGGCAATGTTTTCTTCAATAAAGAATCTGCGCACTCTCTGCCTCTGGAGAATGTTCGCAGATTTGCTAAAGCTTGCGAACGCCATTGGCGGGGAGCCATTGAATAGGCGATATAAGGGGGTAGTACAATGGGCTTAACAATGGCCTGAGCGCTCGGAGCTACGGCTCTCTCAGTAAACTAAACTAACTAAGCTAAAGTTTTGTGTAACACAAAACCTTATTAAAATCGGTTTACTGTCTGTCTGTCTGTCACACGCATTTTTCTCGGAGACGGTTATATCGATTGACACCAAATTTGGTGGAAACTATCAACACCCACGCATACAGTGAGTTGCATTCGTTTATGTTCAATTTAAGGCGGGGTCCCCATACATGCAAATGGGAGGTATCAATTTTCTTTTCACGAAATATAGTCATTCGGGGTATCCAATGAAAGGCCTCCGTTAGTACTTTCCGAAACTGACCTTAGTTTTGACATTTGTCGGAATGGTGGGGAGTACGGGGGGTCGAAAATGATCATTTCTTTAACGGACCCATTCTCAGAAACTGCCCAACCGGAAAATCTGAAAAAAATCAGGAGGTTGCGACTATACGGTGCCTAGGTTCCGAAATATCCTACATACCGATATTCTGTCAAATAAAGTTAATAATAGTATATTGTTATAATTTTTAATAATTGGCTGCAAAACCCTCCCTTACCTTTACTCTAGTGCCACGAATATGTAAGGATCTAGGCTATAATATTGAGCATAATCATACCAAGTTTGGTCGAAATCGCACTATTATTAAAAAATTGTCGTTTCTCTACAAATTCAAGACTATGAATGTCAATATCACGAGAAAGTGGATATTCTCACATAATATATGCTACGCATATATGGGGCAAATGCACACTCGAATGTTTTTATATAAGAAATATTCAAAACCTTTTATACCTGAAGCGTCCAGCTTCCGGTTTCCCGACTTGTTCAGTTAATGAAGTCGATTCTTCGCACTCTCCTAAAATTACTGTGCTTCATCTTCAATCCAAACCTGCGAATAGGAAATTTCCCGAATTGTTGAAAGAATTTAATTGCAGCAATGATTCCGAAACCTGGAAAGGATGCCACGCAAGTCAAATCGCGCTGACCGTCCAGCTTCCTTAAGAGAATATCCAAGGTATTCGGAAAACTACCACTCCAGAAGCTGTTGCCAATCCTAGCAGACAGCAACGTTACACCTGATTACCAATTCAGGTTTAGAAATCAGCAGAATACAATAGAGCAAGTGTGGATTGATTCAGAAACAAACAATGCTCTCGAAGGCAGAAGATCTTGTACAGCAGTATCTTTAGATGTGGCCCGAGCATTCGACAAGGTTTGGCACGCAGGTCTTATTAATAAAATCAAACGATTACTCCCTGGTTGTTTACATAATCTATTAATATCGTATTTAACGAAAGATCGGAGCAGGAGTTCCTCAGGCGAGTGTACTCGGTGCTGTACTGTACCTTATCCACCCGACCGATTTTCCTGCTAGCGCGTTAACCATCACAGCTAACTTTGCTGATGATACTGCAATCTTAAGTTCACATGGAAGTGAGTGGAAGGTGTGCAAGTAATTGGCACTTTGCGAAAAGGAAATTGTCCTCAAGTGAAGACCAACAACATCGCTTTACCCGAATCGGATATGATTGCTGCCACATAATATGAAGATTTTAGAACTCATTCTTGAAAACCGTATTTGCGAGAGCGTTGAAATAAGGGTGAATCAAACAGAGGCACTACTCACGCTGCGTAGAGAGAAACATGGTGAGAAGTATCGTCCACTTAACATTACATTTCTGGATCTAAAGAAAGCCTAGGCTGGAGTAAATTTCGCTAACATGATCCAAACAAGTAAATTTCGAAGTGCGGCGGCCATGTGAAAATCGCTTCGTGCCTCCATCGGTGTTTATCAAGGAAGCCCCTCACACAGTTCTTCTTTGTTTTTATTATGACCACTGTCACACGGAGTAACCAACGTCCAACGCCTTATACACAACTTTATGCATATGATTTTTTCCTAGCGTCTAATAGCAAAAATGATTTCGAGCAACTTGTCCAAAAATGGAATGATCGTCTTATGTGACACGCTCTCAGATGGAATCTGAATAAACCTAGACGAAGTGGCGTTCCACAACTGGCGTTTTCGATGATCGACGTATCAACGAACGTCTCAAGTCGTGGAAAACTCGCGAGGAACGCATCTTCGATGATCATGCAAGCCGCGCTAACAAGAATTCACTCGCCAAGATTGGTTTGAATATCGAAGTCAATGGGAAACGACCAAAGGCCGGCCAAAACAACGATGACTTGATACGCTGGATGGTAATTTCAAGGTCTGGCACTGCATCCAGGTCATGCGATACCGATCAAGACGAGCCGATCAAACTTAACGGGACAAAGGCTGACGAGGAAGAAGATCCTATTTCTTGATGATTAAAGTCTAGAACACTGAGAAATGTCTAGTGTATGAGCATTAACAGGGGAGCTAACAGAAGCATTGTGTTATTCGCTTTGAACTTGTGAGGTAAATGTAAAAACAAACTCTCGCAACCTGCCCCAGGTGATGAAACCAAATCATGAAGATTTTAACAGCCAAGTCGAGATGGAGATCGAATTCAGGCGATACGTTGACTCCTATAATAATAATCGTTGGCGCAACAATCCAACTGGATCAGAGCCTTGAGGTGTGTTAGAGCACCTCATTCAAGGCCGTGACGGCACACTACACTGTAGGAAGCAATGTTAGATCATTACCCTGATTTGACTCAGATACTCAATTCACAGCTGAGTTGACTGGTGTCCAACATCTAGTTACGATAGCAAATCCCTCTACCACCAGTGATATTTGAACCGGAACCTTCTGCTATGGCAGCCCAGCGGTATAATCACTTGAGACATCCGAAAAGAGACATATAACCTAACTGGAGCCAAAGCGCCGGAGGCCCAAGTCTCAAAAAAAAAAAAAACTCGGTACGACTGGTTCGATGATGATTGCTACTGATGCTGATACTGGACAATGCAGCAATCGTTACGAACGCGAAAACGTGTAGGAGACTTATCACGAACTCCGTCGAACGGAAAGCCACAAACCAGAAGAAGGAAGCCTGAGAAAACCAGGATGACCGTGGAAATGCAGAGAACAACCGCACCCAGTGCGAAGCTTTCACGATCAAGCTGCAATATGAGGCAATATACACCTGATACTCATCCTGACAAGACAAAGAAGGAAATCTGGTTTGCCACCGTGTGGGCATATTAGAGGGACGGGTTCAGTATTTTAATGAATTGCTTAACAAGCAGAGTGTATGCCAATTTAAAGCCCCGCCAACTTAGACGACGAAAAAATATTGCAATCACCATGCATGGTCCGTGTTGTTTATTTACTTAAGAATCGTAAGTCACCAGGATCTCATGGAATGACATGAAGTCTCCGGAAGGTTGATGGAGGCACTAATTCGCACACAGAAAAACACACTACCGCTTTGCGCAGTTTCTTACAGGCCATGCAAGTTGTTGTAGAAAGTGCCTCCAATCCAAAGATTGTAAAATTTCCAAAATTTTGCTAGAATCGGTACCGCGCCGGAAAACTCAGAACACCTGAAGTTCAGCCCCGAATTCACGAGTGAAGGAAGGATGCTTAAGGACGCGCTAAAAGTGAACGTGTAATACTGTAGTAATTACAAAAACACTGAGGACATTTGAACGAGGCCAGAACAGAACTGTTAGAGCCGGAAACAAGTGAACCTAAACAGGCCAGAAATATTACTTGAATTCTGGTCCCGCGAGTTAGGGTCAGCAGAATACACTGATTTTCGATTACATCTAATATGCATGGGCAAAACAGGTATAAAAAGTCATGGTTTACACAAGAAAATTACTGAAAAAGCGAATAGACATGATTAATTAGGTTGGCCGATCAAATATTCTTGAAACACAGAGAGAGTGTAGACTGCAGTTATTGGAAATAAAATAAATAGGATAAAGTATTATACATATACACACCTCGAGGCTGTC
The DNA here is from genome assembly GCF_905115235.1 of Hermetia illucens. Taxonomy (NCBI): domain Eukaryota; kingdom Metazoa; phylum Arthropoda; class Insecta; order Diptera; family Stratiomyidae; genus Hermetia; species Hermetia illucens. The sequence continues at coordinate 90,052,407 of NC_051851.1, read as the reverse complement.
GAATTGTGGTTTCCATTTCTGATTCTGAAGTTCATTCCTGTAAATGCGTGTGAAGCAACCGACGTACGAAATGAAACAAGCAATCAAAAGAATATCTCCTGGTAAAGTTTTCTGTTGATCATTGAGACTGTAAAATATAAGGAAATTTGAATGCAATGCATTTAATGTAGATAGACAAGTCTAACCTCTTCACTGATTCTCTCCAGCGTACTTTCTCCGTCGCTAAACCATCAATAAGCCGATGCGCTAGGTCGATTGTGAAAGCAGTCTTATCTGCCTCGTCCTGACACTTTTGTTTCTCAGCGAGAGCAGCGTTAAATTCGGTTTGGATTACATTCAGTTTCTCTTCTAGTTCAATTAGGCGATCATTCAGATATTGCAGTTTGTCTCTTGCTGCTTTCAGTTCAGCTTGTGCGTTATTGAGAGCTCTTTGTTTTGGCTCCACAATGAGGAAAACTTGATAGAACTTGTGAATGTTAATCACCCATGCGCACAGTCCGGCTGCTGCTGACGACTTTGCATATATTTTTTCAGGATCGAAGTCTGGATTATTAAGATATGGCTGCAAAGCTTTTATTACATCTGGATGAATGTGCTCTTTATCATAATTGATAAGGTCATATAAAAACTGGTCAACTTTCCCCATAAGCGCTTTGCATGCTTTCCAGCTCCGGTCTTTAGGAATTTTTCCTTTTTTAGAAAACAGCACCAACACGGCAGCACAAACATTAACCACAGCTTCATGTGGGGAGCCAAAGGACTTCAGTTCAGTCAAGTTGGCTTTATTGAGTGTGTTCAATGCTTCCTGTGCAGCTATTAGAGCTGGCTGTGCCCGACGAAGATCCTCTTCGCAAAGCTTCGCTTTCTCGGATACGTCCTCTTCGATTGCCCGGACTTTGACTTCCTCCTCACTTGCAAAATTCCTTTCCTTTTGCACCTTTTCATTTTCTGCGCTGACAACAACAATGAGCTTATCTGCAGCCTCGTTTTTAACTTTAAGGACGACCTCTTGCTCTTTCAGTACATCCTGCAGACCGTCGACCTGAGCGGCGCATGCTGCTAATTTCAGAAGGCCGTTTTCTAAACGCACAATGCGGTCCTTATTTTGCGTTAATTTAGTACGAAGAAGGTTTTGGTAGAGCGCGATTAATTCCAAAAATGATTTGGGAGTCGTGTAGTTATATCGCTTGTCATTTTGTAAATATATCTGAGACATCTCATTAACAGTGCCATGAACATATGCCATAAATTGAGATATGGGCTTCCTAATTTCGTCCTAGAAATGCGAGAATTGGGGATTAGAAAATAAATAATTCTTTTCGAATTAGAAACCTACATCCATTTCCTCAATCTCTTCAAGGAATCTGAATGACACTGACTCAAGGGCCTCCTTAGGCCACTCGTGGAACCAGTCAATCGTGGTGCAGTTTACCAAGGCAGGAAACTTTCTTGCTCTGACTCGCAAGGTAGAACCTACTGGTGAGAAGCATAATACAACCTGTGGGAAACACATTTTGTGAGAGGGTACAAATCTGTGTGGAAGCAGAGTTTTTTTTACTTTCAACAATCCACGAACTTTGTTGATGAAATATTTCCAACAATTTTCTCGAGTTTCAGGAAGACCAGCTTGCTTCACCTCATTTCTCATATTAGAAATTATGTTTTCCACTTCGTCGTCGGCGAATAGTTCATGTATCTCACCCGAGGCAAGCATGTCATTGACTAATACCAAGAATTCTTCTTTGGCTACTTGGGAGTCAGTCATCAAATAGCAACAGGATTGGTTTTTCATTCCCGCTTTCATGTACAGAGCAGCTAAGTCCGCTTTCAAGTCGGGAATGCCATAGTCCTTTCGCAACTGAACTTGGAATACGTCAAGTGATGAAATGTAGCTCGCAAGTCTGGTAAGTGACTGTTTTCCAGATCCACCGACACCAATTAAAAGAGCGTACCCTCTTGCGGCTTCCAGGATTCTACTTATTCGGCAGATGTGTGCCATAGCGTCTTCAAAAAGGACCAAATTCATAGCACCTACCAATTCATTGTAGCCATCTTGAGCTTCACTCAATAGTTTGTGTAAAGTTTGCCAGTCAGCAACACCTGTATATTTGAAATCTGCTAGGCCTTGCGCGAAATGACAGAATATCAATGGTTCCTCGAAGACAATCTCTTCATTGAAAGTTTCAATTCCTTTTTTGACCATTTCTCGCAGAAGTTTGTTGAAATTTTTTATATCATTTACCTCAACCATCTTGTCACCGTAAACTCGTGTTGCCTCGTGCACCCATTGTCGGAGAAGTTTGTCTGAATTCGGGCATGTGTCTCCAGTTGCGTACATCATCCCCTGAAAATATTTTAGGTATTCAATTATTGAACAAGACTTTTTCGGTCAGTAGTTTATGAGAACTGGTTTTGATTCCAATGTCCACTTATTCAGTCCTCTTACTCTACCCGTTTACAACTGACGTACTGTAATCCGGGCCTTCCATTTGATATCCTCAATTGCTATTTTGGGACAAGAAAATGTTTTTCCAGAACCTGTTGTTGGGAAAGCCTCCTGCCTAAAACTAAACGTATGATAATATCAACTACTGCATGCGTGGAGTTCCTAGTTCTTTCTCTGGTTTACCACATTTCGTGCCAGTAGGTAGAGCTGTATCCCGGTAAAGTTTGTATAGTTGATAAACAGACAGGCAAGCAGACAGAGGGACAGCCTGTGAGGAGTCGCCAGATCTTCCAACAGGCGCCATTCCAGGTAGTTATAGGAAGGATATCCAGAACATCAAACCAAATTGGCAGACGAGGGAATTAGAAAACTGACGTTGCGGTCATCGAAATTGCCCGACCGCTGTGCCGCGACGGTAAACAACTTAGTAACTATAGCATGTCAAGCAGTGCACTGCAGAATAGTCAACTTGTCTCTCTTTGAGGCTGATATGTCCAGATAGTTTGCAGTCAGGGGTAATAGACTGCATTAAAAAAGAAGCCTTATTGATACCTCGTCGCCTCAATGAGTAAGTTTCACTTTACGGTGCTACAGCGGGCTATAACACGGTGGACCTTCTAACCCTCAAACTCATGGGAACCAGATAAGTACATGAATGAAAGTACTCAAACTAGCTAACCAAGTGGAGCTACGTCTTCGAAATACTAAAAGCCAGGTGATTACATCTAAAATGGAGTAAGTTGGGGCGTCAAGCAGTGGAGCCACAGTCAACATACGCATAGTGCGAAGACTACAACCAACAAAGATCGCTCCTCAAAAAGCAGAGACAAGAATCTGAAGGAAAGCTCAGACCTAAGCCATCTTATAGATATATAATAAAGCGGAGAGCAGCGGAGATTAGCCCGCATGAGGACAAGGTTCCCAACAAATTTAAACCTGGGGAAATGCCGTGTAGGTCAGGAGTGAAGGCGCAATGCTAGGGGCGCTTCCGACCAGGTCATATAATAGTTGACTGCACGACGGAGGACTCTGCGGAGTGGCTTTAGATTATAGTCACTAAATTGTCAGGCTGGGAAAGAGCAGAACAATCGACATGTGTTCGGTCATCATGGCGATCAAACGTCGAAGCTGCGATATTAACTATAGATTTGGGAACATATCTGTGCATGTGGGGAAAGCCGGAGTGAAAAGCCCACCGAGGTCCTCGGAGGAATCTCGAAAGCGTAGGGACTAAAAGGACTGAATCAAGAACGGTAGTAAACCTGCTACTCAGTGAGGAGGAGAAGCTGGACGACGTAGACTTAGATCTTTTAGGGCTTAGGAAGGATAACGGGCGGGGGGGAGGGTGGAACTCCACGGTGGAGAAGAGCTCCAAACACTAACGGACCAATGCCTAAACTAAAGTAGCCCAGGTAAACCTCTACCATGCAAAAGCTTCATCGGTATTAATTACAAAGACAAGTTTCAAGGATAATATAAGAATAGCGCTGGGTCAGGAGGCCCGATTGCACCGGCGGCAGATTTGAGTCTGCAAGGAGGAAGTATGCAAGTAATTTGGGATCCCTCTTCTGCAAAAACCAAGAGCATGCTTTACTGTTATTTAAAATATATATGCCTTTCAGAGTTCTTGACCAAAGACCTTGTTGCTACCCAAGTTTCACTAGAAGGTATCAACTAGGACTATCGCGAGATAGTCGTGGCATCCGGCTACTTCCCTGGAGACGACATCCCGATCTCACCGTAGCTTTCTGAATGGACAGAAGGTTAAAATGTAGGCAAATAGGAGTGTGCAAGTTGATGAATTCCAGGGTTACGCTACCGACATTGTTTTTAGCACACCACCGGGTGGAAATATACGTCGTAGACAGATGTGAATCTTTCAACCTTCAAACAACTATAGAGGTAGAACATAGCTTTTTTGACCAATGGCTAAGCGGCGATCAAGGCACTTAGAGTCAGCCAGATGAACTCTTAATTGGTGTGAGAATGTCTTGAGAGACTGAATACGATCGGGCCGTACAATGGATACTATGGGTTCCAGCCCATGATGGGTTGGATGGCAATGAGGCAGGAGCCAAACTGGCCAGCAAAGGAGCTGGAATGCCTCTACATGGGCCGAAACCCTTCTGCGGGTTCGTGGCTATGACGTTAGAAATGAAATGAACGGCTTAGGGAAACAGTCTGGGCGAGCCTATAGGAACGGAGCAGTCCAAGGTGCTTATGCGGGGACATCAACCCAAGCGCACAAAGGGTTGTTTATACCAGATGAAGAAGAACTTCCAGATTATAGTAGATTGAAGTATTACTTGGGGAAGCTAGGGAAATCTACGGACAATGGCTGGTGAGTGGCAAAATCCCCGTACAAGTCCTGGGACAGTGTCCGGTATTTGTGCAAAGTAGTTCGAAGCACCTGGGAGTATACTTAATACTATATGCCCAGTTGAAATACTTTGAAGTAGGGAATATATTAAAATTCCTGACGGATATAGGCTTGCTTGATATATTACAGTTAAAAGGTACACTGTAATCAATAAAAGGGGCATAATATTTCTTTAAGGACTTGATGCAACTTCACTTAACAAAATAATAATAATGGTATGTAGTGGCACAAGTGATTTAGATTTGGAGGAGATGTTCACACGAAGTACGACTTTACATAGAGCACTAGTAAAAAAACTGAAGAAATCGCTAGTCGACAGAAACTGTTACGTCCAACGCATTTGTTCAACAGGAACTCACTTACCGAAACAGTTGAATTATCCTTCACATATCTTGTAGCAAATATAGTTGGTGGTCAAATGGTAGTATAGGTCCTAGGGCGAAACGTGGACTGGTACCCACGATGGAGCATAAAACCTGGGAAATGCCTGCTGAACCAACACCTACTACCAAACCCTATCTCCACCTCCACGTGGCGACCACTGGTAGCTCTTTCTTAACGAAAAGCTGCAGACGGAGAAGGATGAAGGCGAGTCTCCCGCGCCTGAAAACGGGACAAATTGTACCAACTATTCCTCCAGTTTGGGGGTTGGGTAGGGTTGGCAACCCTCTACGGAAAACAACTTGTTATGAAGCCACAGCAGGAGCCTCGGACTGGACGGATTACATAACGACGAACCCGGCAACGACAAAGGAATAACGATTTGCGTATTTTCTCATGAGAGAACGCAGGCAGTAGAACGAACCCTCGAAGCCTGTCCCAGATATGATATCAAAATCATACTTGGGGAGTTTAACAGCCAAGTAGGGAAGGAGCCTATATTCGAGCGATACGTTGGCTCCCATAGCTCACATCATAATTCAAATGATACCCGACTGCGGATGATCCAATTAGCAGTGTCACACGAAACGGTTGTTGGAAGTGCCTAGTTTGCGCGGAAAGCGGTCCACCAACATACATGGGTCTCTCCAGACGGGACCACTTTCAACGCCGCCGCCTCTCAGCCTTGATGAATGTCCAATATAGCCGGGCCAATATAGACTCGGATCACTATCTCGTTGGCATGGTGCTCCGAGCTCGAACAACAATACCACCTAGAATCCCCTCTGACAATCAGGTGAGAGTGAACACTGAAGCCATCCACAACACAGTCCTCCGCGATACCTATAAGAGGGAAATGGATGCCGCAATATCTGCAGTGAACAGAGGACCTGGAGATGAAGCATCAACAAATGGTCTTCACAATCACCTGAAGAACGTTATCATTGATACGGCCACAAACATACTTGGCCCCAGCCGCAAAAGGAGTCGGAACGGCTGGTTTGACAATGAATGTAAGCTAGCAACGAAACGGAAGAATGCTGCATACCTAGTAATGTTGCATTCTCAAACAACGCGGGCACGCGCAGAGACTTATCGCGAACTCCATCGAGCGGAGAAGCGACTTCACAGATGGAAAAAGGAAGCCTGGGAGATCCAACAACCGCACTAGGCGCGAAAGTTTTACCAACATATCAGCAGGATGAAGCCGACGACAAGGGGATGCCCTATCATGCATCCCCTTTAATCTGGCCCTCGAGAAAGTGATCCATGATGCCGAGGTAAATGCAAGAGGTACGATCTTCTTTAAGTCCACCCAACTACTGGCCTATGTTGACGATATCGACATCATGGGAAGAACCACCCGAGACGTACAGACTGCCTTCATCCAGATCGAGCAGGCGGCAATTGGGGCGAGATCTTGGTCTGCACATCAATGAAGGCAAGACAAAGTATATGGTGGCAACGTCAGCACTGAAAACCAACCAATCAACAACATCGAACGGCACTGATCAAACGGGAAGAATAAGAGTAGGAGAATACAACTTTGAGACCGTTGATAGTTTCTCCTATCTAGGGTCGAAAAGCACAACCGATAACAGCTACGATGATGAAATCCGCGCACGGTTGTTGTATTCCTTGGAGACTTGGGTCCTTAGCAAGAAAAATTGCGAACTATTGGCCGCGTTCGAGAGAAGAATCCTCTGAAGAATTTTTGACCCCTACATGAGGATGGACGATTCCGTAGCCTACATAACGATGAAAGTTATGAGCGGTACCATGACCGTCCGGTTGTGGACAAAATCCGGCTCAATAGGTTACGGTGGGTGGGTCACTTAATCCGTATGGATGAGCATGATACAGCCCGGAAAGTCTATAACGGCAATATCTATGGTAGGAAAAGAAGACGAGGCAGACCCTGCCTAAGATGGAGCTATGGTGCAAGTCAGGACACCAGACAGCTTTTAGGGATATCGAATTGGTGGACCTCGGCGCAAAACCGGGATGTCTGGAGTTCCTTATTAATTCAGGCCTAGACCGGATGCCAGTTGTTGCGCCGTTGATGATGATGATGAAATATAGTTGAGCAGTTCGGGTTTATTAAGGAGGAGTGCAAAATATATCAAGGTATGAAGGAGACAGTGGATACGGTGAGAGTTGAAATATGGAAATTCCAAATCTGCTATTCTAACGGTGTTACATACCACCTAAATGATACCTAATATCACTACTACCGATTTACGGAAAGGTAACAGAGTACGAGGAAAAAAGACGGAATCACCAGGAGTGGTAGGAAAGAAAGCATACGAAAAGTTCCGAAAAAACATAATACAAGCTCGGAGGTGGGAGCGCCTGGATACCAAGTGCGAGCCTCGGTCTGCAGAGCGATACCCAAAGGAAATAAATACAGTGTCAAGGGTGCTAACCAGAAAAACGAAGAAGAAAGCCGAAGATGATAGCGGGGTAACACTAAGATCTGAAGAAAGGGGATTTCATATGAGGTTCCACCGTGGCACCGATGGCTTTTGTAATCACGTTCAAGTTCAAAAGCATGAGGTCTGCATACAGTGTAAGAACCTTGGTGAAGTGACATGAAGAGGAAGAATCTGAGCTGTCTTGAAAGAACATTTCAAGTTGGAGGAGTTTGGAGAAGAGTTTATTTTAAGTATTTGGAAAACCGATGAAGGTACAATATCTGTGAAGGCAGTGTAGAAGTTCAGAGAGGTACTTCATATTTAGATAGAGGCGGGATAAGAGAAATGGCAAATACAGGGAGTTTAGAGTGGAGTGCCATAGAAGGAAATGTGGCGGGTCCATTATCTATCTATATATATATATTTTTTTTCAATTCACGTAAGGGATGTAAACATCCTTCGGAAAAGGGGGGAGGCGTCTGTTTCAGTTGTAAATTTGACCTCTGTACTTGCACGGGGTATATCCTGCCACGCTAACGCGGACTTCAACTACAACGATTAGCGTCTTTTTTATCTATGAACGGAACCACGAGACGGAAATCAGCGTCCCTGAAATCGAGAAAGACTCCAGGCTGTTCCGTACGAGCTTTGGATGAGCAAACTTTCATAAGGGTGTGGCTGTACCAACCTTGGCAGACGCTTCCAGGAAAATAGCTCTTCATGTGATACAATGCATCGCAAAAGTCATGCCTAAGAAGTAGAAGACCCAACCACTGGTGGAATAGTGAACTCGTCAGCATTCGATTAGCTTGCCACCGAGCCAAGAAGAGAGTCAGAGAGATCTTCTTGACACTATGGGAAAAGTGGGTATATTTTTCGGCGTTATTGGAATCCAAGATGGGCTTTTCACGGAAATTCACGGAAAGGATAATACCAGCAGATATGGCCTGGAGGTGACAATTTTACCAACTGAAATCTAATACGAAAATCGCAAGCGAAAATTGGTATTTCGGTCTCTCGTGCTGCTGTTATCCGGATAGCTCAGTGGTTAGAGGACTAGGCTGTCATTACAGAAGGTCGCGGTTCAAATCTCACTGGTGGCAGTAGAGTTTGCAACGCGATTTGACGCCGGATACCGGTCGACTCAGCTGTGAATGAGTACCTGAGTCAAATCAGGCTAATAATCTCTGGCGAGCGCAATGCTGACCACATTGCCTCCTAGTGTACCGTTACGGTCTTGAATGAAGTGCTGTAACACACTTCAAGACCCTGATCCAGTATGGATTGTTGCGCCGGCGATTGTTATTATTGCTGCTGCTGTCGAAAGCCATTTAACGGAAAGAAGAGTCTGGTATGGAACCAATAACGCCAGTATTACGTCGTCTCTACGGGTGTCGCAGAGAGCTCCCTTCTGGGCCTAATATTGCGGAATATCACCAATAATCATGCACTTAATCTTCCTGTTCTGGTCGAAGCCACAGTGGTGAAGTAGACCAAAGACATTGCACTGGCTGTAATAGGAAAGCAAGGGGTTCTTGTCGCCAAACGCCGTAAGAGAAATTACGCCTGCATTAAAATGGAAAATCACACCATCACTTCTACGTGTCTTGTAGGCTGCTTATATTCAATGCGGTAAACTATTTCCAATCTTGAAACAAAGGCACACTATTCAATTTAGATGTAAATTTGCCCCTAAAAAATAATAATAATTCATCTTACCGTGAATATATTCGATACATCTCGTAAATTGAATATATAATGGAATTTCACAGCGGTTGGTAAGAAAGTAGAGCAAACTTTCTGGTGCAACGCAATGGCTGTATTTATCAGCGGTTCGCAAATAGCTGAAATCTTGGTATCAAATTTATTGTGCGGGAATGCAAGATGTTGGGATAAAATTGAACTCAACACGTGGTAGAATGCCTCGGTGCTTGGGGCGCTGTGGAAGAAAAAAAGTTTTCCAACTCAACAAAAGTACAGAAAAGTCTATGTAGTATTAGCGACCAGTTGGAGAATAAAAACCTACTTTAGCGCAAAAGCACAAAAGTGTCGTTGAAGTCTTGGGTTTATAGTAAATGATCCAGCTGTTGGGTTCATGCAGGACACAAACTGACACTTGTGTATGTCCTTTAAGCTCAATTTTATTCGGTCATACCAGTGGTGGTAGTCCATGAACTGACGAATCAGTGTGTGTGGTTGTACCGTTCCATAGGTATCCACCTCTGGCATGTTCATATCATCAATGAAGTAAATCATTGTCTTGTTTCCCGGAGGTCCATAGTTCCTTCCCGCTTTCTTTTCCAGAGGCTTCTCCAAAATTTTTTGCAGCATATCGGAATTTGTGTAGAAATTGAATGGTACGTTAGTTACCGCCCATTTATCTGAAAGGGAATTTAGTTTTGCTGCCATGACTACAGTCTTTCCAGACCCCGGAGGGCCAATAAACATCACGGGATGATTGTTTTCGGTTAGTATGTCCGCGAAATATAGAAGACGGGTTGTTTCCGAAGTATGCACCAGAGTGGATTGAAGCGGAATGTCTGGGTCTAACTCAAATGTAGGAACTAAATTGGTCCACGGAAGGAATTTCTTGGTTTCTTGATCGACATAGAAATTGAAAACATTTCCTCCAGCTGGGAATTTTATAGTTTTGAATTCGTTCAGCCACCACTTGTTGAATTCATTTCGCCAATCAATAATTTGATCCTGTGAATGAAAAAAAATTGTTTGGCAAATATAAGCGCTATTGTTGGGACATAAATTATGGAAGTGACTTTGGAGAAAGATAGGGCAAACCATACCTGAAACAACGTCGAGCCAAATCCCCAAATTATGGCAAAAACGAAGTAAATCTCATACCACTCTTTCGGGCAGTCTGGTGGCACATTGGTAGGCGTAAGCAGGCAATCCAAGAGGTAACATGTCATTTGAAGCATCGCAATCTCAGAAATTGGTGTAATTTTTTTCATCTTAAATCTAAACACTTCTAATAGAGAGGGAACATATTTTTCAAATAGAACGTTTAAAGTTGATTTTTCAGATTCGATTTCTCTAGTGTTGATCCATGATGCAACAGCAGGATTCCAGCCCAAATCCTGCGGATTAATATACAATATTCCGGCTCTCGACACTGTAGCAGGAGTTGCGGTTTTCAGGTTGGCGATTTCGAACAATAGACGCATCTCCTTCGTTAAAGCGATCCGTTCATTGGAAGCTAGCGTCAGTACTTTGTTGTCATCCATTACAGTATTCAAGCTTTCAATCCACATGGGATCAATGTCCCCATCTAAAACAATCCACTTGGGGCCGTTCCCACTCATGTTGGCCTGGTCTCTCATAATCACCGAAAACAGCCCATCTTTCCATTCACGTGTTGCAGGATTCACAATACCAAAGAGTTCATCATTTGTAACAGCTTTCGGGTTTAGATCATTGTACACTGGTCGCCTTTTCTGGTTGGCATAAGTCTTGTGCAACGTTTTCCATACTTCTGACTTGCCTGTTCCTGCGTATCCAATAATGAACACTGAGTGGCGAACTGCGAAAAGTTCTTCCAACTGGACCACTTTAAGGATAAAACCATCTTCCGGTTGCAGCTTCAAATCCACTGCCGACTTCTTGATCACAGCTTCAAAATCCATATTGCGTTTTCGCGGAACATCCAGGGCCGGAAAGAGATCACCAATTAGCCCCATGAAAACTCCAACGTCATCTGTGACTATTTTTGGTATGTTGAAATCGCGAAGGGCACGCATTAGAACTTGGTCTTCAGGACGTTGCCTGTCATCGCGCTGTAACGTTCAAATATCAAAATGGAAAATAGTTATTTCGGAACGTGAAATTACGAACCCTTAAAGAACCTGCAACAACCAACACTGATTTGATCGCTCTGAGACCCCAGTCGTAATGGTCTTGTTTTGATAGTAATTCCTTGCAGAGAGTATAGAGTGTAATAAACTTCCTTGCCAGAAGTCTTGCTTCTTGAAATCCTTCGGCAACAAGCATTATTTCGCAAATGAGGGCGAAGTCAGGGACGACCTATGAATAATGGAGTACACAAAATTAAAAAGTTAGGAAATTAGTATAGTTCTCAAAATGCAAGTTCATAGAGGGGGGCTAATGATTTGCGATTTTATATAAGCAAACACAAATATTTCGGTATTGCCGCATATACATTAATTTCAAACGCCGTAGCCTTAGTGGAAAAGACGAAGGAACGGAAAACATTCTGATCAGATTTTCACTTCTCTTGCCAACCACACACCATTCGCATATTCGGTTTGATCTACTCTTTTATAATTTAGAACGCTTACCCTCTCTTCTTCTGTCATTTAGAATATTTATCTAAATTAACGATAGGATCGCATTGTTCCAAAAGTTTTTCCAACACTATTCTATATAGTTGATATTAAATAGTAAACTATATTGAATGATTTATTTCTCTTTAAATTATTGTGGACGATTCCCCCATTTTTTCAGCCTGGATTAATGCGGTCCTCTCTTAGGGGGTCTAAAAAATCATTTTTTTTTGGTTCGCTTATTTCCAGTCTTGATGTTATCAAAAATACGCCTAGTCACTTCTAGCCTTCTTGAGGGGCTCAGCCGCACATGGACGCTCCGGATGAATTTAACCATCGGTTGTTGACAAACCACCCAGAACTCCCCAGAAGGCCCTGGTAGTGCAGATTGCTATACACCAAAGTTTCTCCAGTCACGATGTACACCTTAATTATCACACGATTTTCCAAAAGATACGCTTTTAATACTTTGTGTAGAGGATAGTATCACGTATAATATTTTAGTTTGTAAAAATCCTATTATTAGTATCAAAGTTTCAACAGTTCAAACTTACAGCATCTTAATCCATAGAAATAAGATGCTGACGCTATAATTAGCGAACTTAATTGACATGCAAATGAAATTCTAAAGAAGAGGCTATATTTCCCTATTCCTTTTTAAGGTTTTGTGTAAACACAAAACCTTATTAAAATCGGTTTACCGTCTGTCTGTCTGTCCGTCACAAATAGTCATAAATAGTCCTACATTTAATCAAGGAGTCATTTCAGTTTTGACCATCGTTGTGATAACAGTGAATAGAAAGGAAAAAAGGATGGAAAAGAGCCAAGAACGTATACTTTTTCCGTATGAGTTTAAACTCGGTCATAAAGCAGCGGAGGCGACCAAGAACATTAACAGTCTATCTGGAGCTGATATGGTAAGCGGACGAACCACACAGCGGTGGTTCGAAAAATTCCGGTCAGGCGACGTAAACTTTCAAAGTGAGCCACGTGGACATTCAGGACCATCGATTGACAACGACGGGCTGAGTTGCCTAGTCGAATCCGACACTCGTCAGTCTGTGAGAGACATTGTAGAGAAACTAGGCGTATACTATTCGACGGTTTCCCGGCACTTGCAACAATTTGGAAAGGTGAGAAAGCTCGAGAAATGCGTCCCGATGCCTTACGGAGCAAAACATGGCACATCGAATGGAAATTTGCAGTTCTTTACTCTCCCGCAACAGAAGCGATCCCTTTTTGCACAGAATAGTTGCATACGATGAAAAGTAGATAAAAAATATGCTATATAGTAAAAAAATCTTGATTTACGGTTTCGTGCAGGGCTGAGGTAACTCATCAGACGCTGCCTCACCTCTGCCCTGGGAGCAGCGGTGGTAATCGCTCCATTTTTATATAATCGCCAACACGACATGAATGCAAATTATATTGAAGCGAAATCCATCCTGAGCTCAAACCTAGACCAGTCCGAAGTGATTTTTTTGTTGAGGATGGTGGGAGTCCGCATCCACTTAATGACGGACCGGACCACTTGGACAGCAACTTACTTTCTCTCTTGTGGTCCACGGACTCTTCATTTTGGGTTAAATTGATTAGAACATGGCCAAAATTGATCTGAATATGGAAGTCGATGGCAAATGACCAAAAGACCTAACGATACAACGGTGGCTTGACACTCTAGATGGTGCTTTGAAAATCTCGCATCTTGATCAGGCCTTTTATAAAACAAAATGGCGCAACCAGTCACGACGAGTCGACCCAGAGCTGTACATTTCGTAACTTGCTTTAACACAAGAGACTGAGCAAGCCTTTCGAAATCAGGAAGCTTCATTCTATAAACAAGTTGGGAAACCGGAAGCTGGGTGCTTCATGTATGAAAGGTTTTGTTTGTTTCTTGTGTGAGTATATTTGGGTGTAGAACTATCCCATTTGTACGTAGCCCGTTAAGAATATGCGTTTAGCATATCAGATTTAGTACTTCGGGTTGTAAATTTACACGGTAAAGACAACTTTGAGCTACTGTACTGTAACTTTGTTAATAATAGTATGATTTTGATCAAACTCAGAGATAATATGCTTCATATTATATTTTACACTACTACCAACTTTCATAACTCTGAGATAAACTTAAGGCCGGTTTTACTCAATTTTCCCAAAAATATGGTGATATACTATTATTAACTTAATTTGAACAGATATCGATATGAAGAGTAGTTTGAAGCCTGGGCACCATATAAGGGCAGCTTCACGATTTTTTTCAGATTTTTCGGTTGGGTAGTTTCTGCGAATGGGTCCGTTAAAGAAACCATCACTTTGCACCCCCCCCCCCACTCCTCGCCTTTTTAACAAATCTCAAAACTAAGACCGGCTTTGAAAAGTACTAATCGAGACCTTTCATTTGATACCCCACATATTTGGTGAAAAAAAATTTTACACCCCCCTTTTACATGTATGGGGACCACCCTAAATCTCAACGTAGGAGGATATCACTGACTGCATGTCCGGGGGTCCACAGTTCCTTCCCACCAAATTTCGTGTCAATCGGTATAGCCGTTTCTGAGAAAAGTGTCTGTGACAGATAGACAGACAGACATTGAACCGATTTTAATAAGGTTTTGTTTTGCAAACGGAACCTTAAAAAGTTAGAAAGATGGTAACTTGGAGGTAAGTCATCCGAGAGTGTAACGTGATCTGCGCTATTGCTAAAAAATATCCAGAGGCTATGATCCGGCTTCAGTTTATGGCGGCAATTCCTGCAGTAACCGGGTCCGCAGTAGAATAGACAATAATAAAGCTCCGAGCTGTGAAATCTAGACCGAACCTATTTACTGGGGTTTTCGAAACGTGCATATCTAAAGTGATAGTTCCTGCATTATACAACACGCAGCAACTAGCACTGCTGCCGAGGGGTGGCAAATCTTCACACGCACCGTCTTTCTTTCTATAGATTCACATGTCTTCCAGACAATATGCGGACAATTTTCGAACGGGTAATCTATAATAGATTTCTCCTAATTATAGATAGCCAAGTATGTGTACCGATATGAAGGTAGTATGGGTTCCGTAAAAACAAATGTAATCAAATCGTATACTGGCTTAGCAGTAACTAATTCACAAAAATACCAGTATCACCAAACATTGGAGAGTGTGACTCTCGACATGATAAATTCAGCCTTTCGGAAGCTCTTCCCTGGTAACGATTAGCAGTCCGATCTATCTACAACTGCAAGAACCAAATCTGTGGTATGAAACCGGTGATGGGCCGCCCAAGAGTACGTTGTCTCTGCAGATATCTCATGAGACCCTGCACTGGGCGCGATTGCTGTGGACAATGATATAGTTAATCTACTGGTTTCAGGGGGAGTCGCGGTGGTGGGTTACGCGAACGATGTATACGATCTAGTTGTAGTCGCAAACCACATACAAGTTAGTGAGTTACACTCATGCAGATGGAAGTGGTCTTCAATACCAAGCACTGTATGCAAAAATGCGCTCGCATAAGAATTCGTCGGCCATCAGATACAGGGTGCGGCAGCATAACTTCCTTTTTTAAAATGCGCGCCACTCAGTTAGTTAATGTCATAGCGGAGCGCTAGTGGTCTCGTTCAAGAGGGGATACTGTAAAGTTTTGTCCCGACCACAGTAGATCTACTATAGGCAGTACCCTTACAAAAATGACCCCACTTGCAAATGTGCTTGCAGAAGCTTATCTGTACACATCAGAGACGCTAAACAAGGAAAATGCATAATCTTCGTCAAATCCTATTGGTAAGAGAGAGATCGGTGAGCTTTTGCTATTCTGGTACTACGGCGTGCTCACGCATATAGCAAAAAGCTGTTTCACGTATTCACTTATACATAAGCAAAAGCTTGCCAATCTCACCAATACATTGGCAAGTCCGGGCGGTATGTCAAACACAGCTGATCGGGTTTTCGGTACATCTCGCTCATGCTCAAGGGCAAAACAATTTGAAATCGTGTGTACTCGCACTGATTTCCCCCCTTGAGGGGCAAGGGGGAGTGAGGTAGCTGTCTAGTATCTAACTGTGGTCCCGACACGGTTCAGTCGCCATCATGCTTTGGAATAGTGAGGAGCGTGCCTTTGCCGTTGAGGTTTACTTTTCAAGCGGATGTTCGGTTATTGCAACACAGCGTGCATTTCGGAATCGCAAATCAATTGTTACATGGGTCACTACATTCAGACAAACTGCAAGTGGAAGGAAGAACTGGAGTCCCTTGGCCCGTTAGATCACCTGAGAACATTGAAGCAGTGAGAGCGTCAATGTTGCTAACAAGAGTCATGACAAACGCCAGAAATCAGTTTACGCAATGTATGGAGAATTGGGAACGTCACCTAACAGATCTGATCTTCAAAACAATGTAAATAAAAACTTTAGACATGTACCTACATTATAAAAAATAAATAAATATTTTCCGACGCATGCAATAGTTTTTATTGAGCTTTGAAAAAAGGAAGTTGTGCTGCCGCACCCAGTACATAGGAAAGGTGATAGGTATGTAAATAATACACGCAGTATGCTTATGACAAATCATCCACCAAGGTTGACGCAGTATAGCCGGATCTTGCTCTATGCAACCCCAGCAACCCGGCAATAACATTTGAAATTTAATGCATAGATAAACTGAGCGCGGTCTATAGAAAGTTAGCCCGAAACAAATTTATTGGAGAACACGTTCACAACTTTTTAATTAACTTTATCAAAAGAACTGGAAATAATCCAAACCTCAATATTAGATACTCCTTGTCTGATAGATTAGGGCACAGTGAATAGTTGTGATGTGTACATAGAACAATTACACAAATTTAAAGTAAGTGATCGGATAGGTCATATAGTAGCTAAATACAAGCCAGTGTTAGCGTATTCAATGTGTTTAATGTCAGCAAAGCAAATCAAGCAAAGTATTGAATTTTCGTTTTTCATGGAAATTGTGCGGTTATGTTTGCTTTAGATTTTAATCAGAACTTACCATTGCACAAGGGCGATATAATGCTTTCAGATTTTCAGGTAGTTCCGTTCGCCCAGCATAGCCTGGGTTCATCGTGATAAATACGCCGACAGTTGGAGTCAGTTTAATAATTTCACCCAGGAAATTGAAAGTTTCTTTTTTGCCCTAGAAAGTGGTTACAGGATGAGAACGGTCAAGTACATACTCCATCGCTTACCTTAATGGCATCTTGTATTGTCTTGACTTGTACTGCAACTACGGATAGTACTTCAACCGAAATCCTATTAAATTCATCGAAGCAACCCCAGGCACCAGTTTGCGCTAATCCTTTATGGATGTTACCGCAAGATTTGTAGTCCATTTGTTCAGAACAATTGAAGACGTAGACCATTATGCCAAGTGCACGACCTAAATCTTTCGTGGTTTCCGTTTTACCTGTTCCAGCCGGCCCCGCAGGTGCACCACCCATTACTAGATGTAACGACTGTTGTGAATATGAGAGAAACAATGCATGTAGTCGTACGTTCTGTGTCTAATTGTAGTAATAGTACTTTATGTAGTCTTTGCCATTGTAGCGTTGTTGGTGATGCTTGTGTGAAATAGATGCAAATAAGCATTAGAGAGATACGCAAATGGTAGGGTTAAGCTGTGCAGAGTGATGTCCTAATGAAATCTCCAAACAATGGTTATATCCCAGAGTTTAGACATATAATTATTTCGTAGAACAGTAAAATGTTGCTGAGTAAAGGAGAGCTTCTTTAAGTAGGTTTGACTCAAGGGCAATTCAGCCCATTGGCTTCTATTAGGATAGCAAAAGAAATATTTGCTCTTCTTACAAGGACCCTCAAATTAAGGAATAATCATTGGGAATACTCTTTCCCGGTAAGTTCTATGGGTGGAATATTATAGTTGAAATTTTACCTGCGTCAAAGTAATATAACAACGATCGGTTAGCGGCGTGATAACTAGTCTGGGAGTGTTCCCCAAATATTCGTAATCATACAAAAACTCCGCATCGCAAATATTCGCAAAGCAATTGTCAGCCTTTACATCCCAGCGATGCCTTAACTGGCTTTGCCATTGGAAAGAACTTGCTTGTTCCACCCTTTGAGCTATCATTTTGGCAACAACATCCCTGCTGTGCACATCAATAGTGCAGATGGTCATAATTTTTTGCCGATCTCCAGGGGTTAAGTCACCCAGAAGAAGCAGAATTAGCGCATTTAATTGGTTGATTTGTTTTTTCTGATAATCTTTCAAAGCGTTCTCATAACCCATATCGAGCTTGGCAAAGGCAGCGTTAGTTTCGGTTGTCCACCATATTTGGGTCGTGCATAATGCGGGCTGGGCAGGCCATTCAAATACCCAGATGTGCCGCTGCTTTTCTTCATAGGCAATTACAGCGTTACGGAAGTGCCGACGCAGTGTTTCCCTCATTTTATCGGTGACGCGATTCAGCCACACTTCCACCTTCCCAGTGCAATCGCAATTCTCCAAGAATGGAACAAACTCGTCGTGTTCTTTGGAAATCATACCTAGAATATATCATTAAATTTAAAACTAAGGATTTCTAACAATTACCGTAAGAGGGGCCATTTACCTTTCGCCAATTTAGTACCGGGGACCATAGAAAGTTTTGCCAAGGAGTCGTAAAGTTTCGTCAAATGTCGTGCCACAAGCTCTGGATTGTTTCCGTTGGACAAAATGTCTAGCAAATCCGCGGAAGACACGAAGTAGAATCTCGGGTATTCCAAGCGCTTTGAGTCTAGGTAATCGTTCAAAGCTTTTTCGCATAATATCAGTTGATTTCCCAAAAATTCTAACTTCTCAATAAGACCGTGTTTATTTGTAGATCGGATAACATTCCGGTCCGCCATCATTTGCGACAGAAGAGCGCGAAATTCTCGATCAATCATATCAAATCGCTTAGAGTCTTCGGGTAACTGGCTACGAATGTCACCGGATCCAATAAATATGCTTTCTAAGTACATCCACTTTCTCTGGACTTCAAACCATAACTGAATGACTTGATCTGCATTTGACAGTTTGGTTTGCCAGTCGGTGACTTCTTCAAGAAAGTGTGCAATGTACTTTGAAGAAAGTAGGTTTTGAAGTTGCACTTGGTGATCTTCAAGCACTTCAATCATCTCCTCAGAAGCCTTCAAGAGTTTCAAATGAGTTCTTTCGTGAGTGTCTATATCAAACTCCATTCCGGTCCATGTAGCTTTAAGATCTTTAATGACTTTTTCCATCCCCTCCTCCTTAACAGACTTGTCGACTATATTTTTAACTTCCTCTTCAAAGTTATGTAGTTGCAAATCAAGTAAGTCTTTCAATGTTGTAGAGTCATCCATATGAAAGACAACATGAGTAGTCTGCATCAGCTCTTGCCAATGTCTGTCCCGTATTGCGGGGTTTTGGAGCTCTGTCACTGCCCTTAAAGACGTCAGTAAATTTTTGAGTTCATTCTCAGCAAAAATATATGGGTCCCAACTGCGCACATCTTTATCCAATGTTCTTAAATCTTTTCCGAATCTTTTGCACTCTGCATCCATACTGTCAATATCAATTCGCTTCCACGGCGTCTTCTTCCAGTCGTCAATAGTTGTTTCAATAGCGATGACTAGATCCCAGAGATTCTTCACCATCTTTAATTCTTTTCGACATCTAATCAGTTTGCCTTGGTCGGGTCCTTGAAGTTCGAATAGCGCTGATGAGTCATTCAAATGACTATATTGCTCCTCCAGTGCCAGGAGATCGCTGTTGACCTGGTCACAAATTTCGTAGACATCTTCACATGGAGCATTGAAGAACTGCGGTGAAAGTAAGGTAAATAAATCCATGTTCAGTAAAAAATAAATTTAAAAAAGTGTAGCGATGATGGCTCTTTAGAAGTTTTATTTAGTAGAAGAAAGCATGGCCAATTGGACGTTGAGTTGAGTAATGTTTCAGGGGTGCTTGGAGATTCGGCAACAATTCAACAATTAACTGGGTAATACACGCTCGTCTAATACTTATGATCCTCCTATGTTATCCTTGGACAATACAAAGCAGTAGGCGCGAGAAGGTCCATGGCGAGTTCTTTGCACAAATGCCTGAAATCGTTTGACATTATAATATAGTCTTGTACCCCGAACCTAAACCTCGGGCCAATTCAGCAAAACAACGACGTTTACGGTACGGGAAAATATCTACAAGTTTGGAATCTGTAACATATATTCCTTGTTTAGAACTGGCGCTATTACACACTCATAGAAGAGGTCGGAAGTTATAGGTCCTGGCGCTTGAGGAAAGGCCAGAATACGTCGTGAAGATAGCGAGTGGTGGTTTCAACGCGAAAATTGGAATGGAATTGGGGGGTGTCATAGTCTCCATGAAATAACTAACGAAAACTGAATCTGGCGAAGTACCCAATATTCCGAAAAGTTACTTAATGCATCCTAACCTACCCACTTCTAAACAGCAGTGTGCATAAACGTACCTTTCCACCACCTATACTCAAAGATCATCATCATTCTCAACGGCGCAACAACGGGTATCCGGTCTAGGCCTGCCTTAATAAGGAACTCCAGACATCACGGTTTTGCGCCGAGGTCCACCAACTCGATATCCCTAAAACCTGTCTGGCGTCCTGACCTACACCATCGCTCCATCTCAAACAGGATCTCATCTTCTTTTTCTACCATAGATATTACCCTTATAGACTTTCCAGGCTGGATCATCGATAAACTTAAAATGCTCAGAAACACTAAAACATCAGGTAAAAATGGAGTACCTGCGTAGCTACTAAAATTTGGTTTGACGGTACCCCGGCCCGGCCCCCGCATTGGCCCATTGACGAAAGAGTGCCATTTGCCGTATTTATAAACAAATCGGAAACCGGAAGCTCGGCGCTTTAGGTATAAAAGATTTTCTTGATCTTTTAAGTAGAATTTACAAAATATAATAATACACCATATTTACTTTATTTGAGTAGATATCGTAACGGAGTGTATTCCACGTCCGTAGACCACCATAAGTTTTTCAGATTTTTGTGTCGAGTTGTTTTTGAGAACGGGTCCCAGAAGTATTATAATTGACCCTTTCGGACCCCTGCACTCCTCCCCTTTGCAATGTCTAAAGTAATGCTTGCTTCGGAAAGTGTTAATCGCGATCTTTCGTTTGATATCCTACATGGCTAGATTTGCTGAGAAAAAAATGTGCACTCTTCTTTTGGGTGTTTGAGGAAACTCCTTGGGATCAAATTACAGCAATGAAATTCACCGCATCCGTGCAGTTCACAAAATATCGGGTTAATCGGTATGAAAGTTTCTGAGAAAAGTCTCCTTCGGACACAGTCCCCCCCCCCCCCGTGACATGTAACAAAATTTCACGAGTCCTTACGCCGATGCTTGGACCCGTACCGGAACCTGAAAAACGACCAACCAACGGGATATAGCGCGAACCTATCGGCATATAAACTCGGAAGCTAAGGCTTGAAAGCAAAACTGCAAAAAAAATAACGGCTCGTCCGCACACGTGGAGCCGTGAAATTCCGCACCCGAGTGCCCCGATCGATAGGGAAGATCCACGAAGGACCGCATTCTTAATCGATACTTCTCCTGCTTCAGATGTGCAAGGTTCCGCGGACGTTGAAGATTCCTACCATCTTCAGACCGTTACATTGGACGATGCTTCTACTTATAGTGAATTTTGCGGGGTTCGAGTGAAAAAGGGAAAATTCATTGTCATACATTATACTACAATTTCATGTAGTTCATTCTTCAATTTAAAGGAATAATAAAAAACAATAAAAAGACAAAATCATATAAACTCCGATGTAGCCGGTCACAATCGCGGTCATGGAAGGAGGAGGGATAAATAGCTTCTTTATCAATGTCATATAGATATAAATTCCAAGCCCAAAAAAGGGGATAGGTAGCAATTTAGGGTCCGGTACGGATAACCAGCGGGAGTCGTCGTTGACACCACGGTGCCGAAAGTGCTAATCCTGGGACAGTTCGGCTTCTAGGGGCTACGATGAGCAGGATCATGCTTGCCGTAACTGTTTCGCCATAATCTGCAACTTCGAGAATTCAATGAAGTTGCACCTCGGCTGTGTGCTGATATGTCGCTCCTGCAACCGCAATCACTTGTGTATTGGGGTGCAGTTGCGGCTGGAATGTAGGCGGAACTCAAGGCAGGACAATGTAAATGACCTACTCAACTCAGTTCTGGCAATTCCAGCAGATGGGTGAAGAATAAAGCGCAGAGGGTTTACAGGGACTATGCCATCCCCAGTGAGACACCCCTAGTTGAAATTCTGGACACACTAAAGCATAATTTTTCTGCCGTATGCAGTTGGTTGCGATGGTATGGCGAAAGTCATTCCAGAATGCAACGTACGCGAGAAACCAGTCGAGCTTTTTCTGAGCACTTAATGAATCCCAACAGGTCATCTACACAGCGCAGTTTTCGGGTGGACTTTGGCGTTACACACCCAACGTGCTGAAGGCAACCGCCATGTCACTACGCCTGATATAAATTTGCGGATGTTACCGAAAAGGAAGTTTGACGAGCCATAAACAGCTCGAAGAACTGGAGGGGCTCCATGTCTAGATCGGGTGCAGAACTTCTCGTACAAAAAGTTCACCCATATACATGGTCGGCTGGTATATACCATAAAATCATGTCAATACTCGGACGGACTTAAGTTCAGCTCTCCTCACTGCGGCAATTATCTAGCTGGTCCCTAAAAAGGGCACGGTGCAGGATCCGGTGGACACAAAGCGATCACTTAGTTTACCAACCCTCTACAAACTTGTAACGTCCGTTATTAGTGAAAGGGTTAATGCGCACCTCGAGACCAACGACATTCTGTTCGAGGAGCAGAAGAGCTACCGAGTTGGTTCGAAGGATTGCAAAGATGAACTCATTATTGATCCGGTAGTTGTACGACAGGCAAGTAGAGGCCGAAGAAATGTCTTTAATTGCTATATCGATGATGTCAAGGCCTTTGAAGGCGGGATACCTGACTATTGGATTTCCTACATCTGCACCGCATTGATCGAAAGCTAGTAAAGTTTTTACCGACCGTCATGGAATGGTGGCATACTACTTGGTCATTGCGTTCATCTGAGGGTACCACCTCAGAGCTCATCCGTATACGCACAAGCACGTTTTACTGGGATTCGTGGTTTTGCATGGCACGGAATCCACTTTCATGGCTGATGAATGACACTAGAGGGCATGGTTTCGCAATAAAGTATGTCCAACGTGCTAAGTGCAATTTTTTTGTGTGTGCTCTTTATGGGTCCCCTTGGCTGAACGAATCTCCGACGACGGTGCGTAGCTGGAATCTACTTTACGCCTGCCTGCTGTCTTGTGAACGTGGCTCACTGTATGCTGTATGATTTTGTCGATGTCAAGCGGCTATTGTATTGCGCTCCACTTGATTCACAGCTATTGTGGAATGCCACAGCCGGCAGGAGCTGAAAGTCTTTGCTGCAAAATAACATGGTAAGAAGTAATCAATTGGAAGTACTAGGACCATTTGTGGACAGCAGATTGTGGTAAGAGAGTGTTACACCTAAATGACAGATTACATGGAAGGAAAGTAATTAAGGCAGAGTCGCATATGACTACGTTATATGGATTCTCTAACGTTAGGGGTTAGATAGGCTTTTACCTGACTAGGCATGGTATCTTTAAATTAGTTCCTCTTCTCGCGGAATGCTATACCCAGTAGCGAATGGTTCTTGTGTCCGTGCTGAACAGTCGCCGCGTGTCATGCCTTTTTGATTGCGGTCCTATTCATTGAGTTCATTCCAGCTAACCTTTAGGAAGTGCTGTCCCCCAAAGACTCGAGGAGGTCAATCAGTGGCACATATCAGGAAGCTTAAGGCCATCGACGTACACGTCACTTTCGCCTGAATAGTCCGGATTTAATCGGTGGCCGTTAATTGGATGGGATGCATTTGGTCCGTCCAGACATGTTTGTTTAAAGTATGAGCCAAGATTTCATGTTTGTTTAGGCTGTGAGCGAGAATTTTATAAACATCTTTATCGATAATGAACATTTTTGATAAATGCTCACGCACAAAATTATCTTCAATTTTCATTTCAATGCATTCCACGTTCACAGTTGAACTAATGATGTCGCGGTTTGCCGGAACGTGGATGATGCATTCAGTTCAACTAGTTGGTGGGTACATTGCGGGCTCTTCCGACGTAACCGACAGACCGAACTGTACGTGAATAGTGGGCTTTATAGGAGGTTATCTTGAACCATGGGAAGAAGTGCTTTGGGTCCAATTACTTTTGGAAGTTCCATGGTAATTTCGGTTTTGGCGGGCTCTGATTGCGGTCTTCAATCTGTGTTCTCGTTAAACGCCAAAGATTTCTACGCCATTCGCGTAGAGCTGTGGGCTTAATGCCACTCAGATTGATGCACATCTCCTACCTTCCATAGACATTAACTAGAGAGTCCATAGCTCGGCAAAAGAGTAAGCAGATTCGGTTGTCAGCGTAGCCGAAGTATTTATTCCATAAAGATGTCATCACTGCAATAACTGGAGGGAATAGTATCAGCAACAGAATATAACCTTGTCGGGCTTGGCTCTGGTTTTCAAATTCCTCCGAGGTTTTACTTGAAATCTTTACAATCATCCCGATCTCCCACTTCCTCTCCCTTGACAGGATCTTCACCCCAGGTAAGTGAAAACAATAGCTCGGCAAAGCCTGTAGGAGCCGTGACGAATATTTTTGATGGAGACCGTCAGTGACAGCGATTTTACAGCCAGTCTAGCGAAACAGGACAGGACAAAATCACATCCAGCTCCGCATGGAGATTTTGGGTTATTCGAAAGGAAGGAGAGAAGTATAATCCCATAATAATTGACAATGTGAAGCTTAGAGAAGTGTATTGTGGTCCATTGTGTCAAAGGCTTTAGGAAAAAGTAAAATATATGCCCCACCTTAGCACAAAGCTGGGGAAGTGAATTAGGTATGCTACAGTGGACCCCTTTTTTATCAAACGAAGTTGCTATAAGAAGCTTATTGTACAGGGACCTTTCGTGGTAGTGGCCTTATAGTTTGTCAAAATGGAACCCCACCAATACCCATTAATGGACGAGCACATAAACTTTCTCCAAAGTACATGTTAAAGACTAATGTGTTTCTGAATCTCTGTGCAGATTTAAATTGGGTAGGAGCGCAGAAATTTACGGGAGGAAGCCTTGGTCTGAGAATCGTTATGGATAGTCTAAATATTCTTGAGGCATATTGGCATATTATATTAAAGGTCATCCGAATTGATTTTACGAAATCTGAAGTTGGCTTTCGCACCGCGGAAGGGAGGGAAGTAGGACTGCACATTGAATTCAACAGTTTGATAGTAAATGTTGATTTTAATATACTCAGGCTGGTTGGAATGGAAAAAATCAAAAATATGATCCAAGGATTTCTAGGTGGCGTTGAACTTGATGGCAGGTAAAGTTTTACAAAAAAGTTTAAGTTTGGATAAGTAGGCCAAAATCTCTTCATATAAATGGAGAGGTAAATACTGGGAAAATATACATAAATATAATAAAAGCAACACTATTCGGCGAGAGACACATTAGGCAATAGAATCGTAAAACGAAAGAGGTAACCTAATCATAAGCGGCCTAATGAAGATTGAATGGCTATGTAACGTACAGGAATCTCAAGCAGTATGTGAAAAATGTTCTACTGGTGCTAAAAGTATTCACTCAGAACCTATGCTATGAAATAACTGAGGGGGTGATTAATCTGTGTATTGGGATTAAGAACTCACTCAAAGTATTTCCTGCACGTCGACTAAAATGCATGAAGATTTTTGGGCTAGCACCCTGCTACCCTTACATTTATGTTACACAAACGGCAACCTAGCTTTCTGCATTCGTCAATAGATTATCAAATCCGATTCAGGGTGGCATCGAGTTCTATCAGAATATATACTACCTCCGGAATTCCGGCGAGAGTTGGTAATTCGGAGGTTAAACGAGGTAAATTAGCGCTTCTTTTCTTCTTGTGCTATGGACGATTGCGCTCTAGAAAGCCTGTCGCTGGCAAGTTTCAATTCGGTGTCAAATTACCGTGAACTGCATCCGCAAGGCGCCCCTCATGTCTTAACGGCCCGTTTTGAAGATAATACACTATAATATTAGGTTGGGGAAAAGTAATGTCGTATTTTGTCAATAGATGGCGACACTTAAACATATCTTGTGTTGTACTTATCGCATCGGGTCATACTATACGGCGATTTGAAGACGACAATCGGGGCTACGGGTGTCTCTTTGACAGTTTTATGATCGTACGTTTCAGTCTCAGGTTATAGCACGTCAAAAATGGAGTCCACTAAGCAAGAAAGTCGTCATATTTTACATTTTTACTACCTGAGAGGTAAAAATGCAACGAAGGTGGCCAAAAAAATTTGTGAATTTTATGGGCCCGATACTGTAACGATTCGCACAGCACAGCGTTGGTTCGATCGATTTTGTTCTGGTGTAGTGGATGTCGAAGATACACCCCGGTAGGTCATCGTAGAAATCGATAAAATTGTCGAAATCATGCAAGTAGACCGGCATGTGAACATTTGCTCCATTGGCCAGGAACTGGGTATAGACCATAAAACCGTTTGAAACCATCTGCAGAAGATTGGATTAAATAAAAAGCTGGATGTTTGGGTGCCACACGAGTTGACGCAAAAACATCTCTTGGACCGAATCAACGCCTGCGATGCACTATTGAAAAGGAACGAATTCGTCTCATTTTTGAAGCGGATGGTGACTGGTGATGAGTGGATCACATACGACAACCTCAAGTGAAAAAGATCGTAGTCGAAGCGCGGCGAGCCGGCCCAAACCATCGTCAAGCCCGGGTTGATGGCCAGGAAGGTTTTGTTGTGTGTTTGGTGGGATTGGAAGGGAATCATCTACTATGAGCTGCTCAACTATGGCCAGACTCTCAATTCGATCCTCAACTGTGAGCAACTCGACCGTTTGAAGCAGGCGATTGACCAGAAGCGGCCAGGATTGGTCAATAGGAATGGTGTTGTGTTTCACCAAGACAGCACTCGGCCTTACACACCTTGATGGCCCGCCAGAAGCTACGGGAGCTCGGGTGGGATGTCCTGAGTCCATCGTATAGTCCGGACCTGGCACCAAGTGATTACCATCTTTTCCGGTCCATACAAAACGCTCTTGGTGCTACTAAGTTCGCCTCGAAAGAGGGTTGCGAAAACTGGCTGTCTGAGTTTTTTGCAAATAAGGAGGGAGGGGTGTTTTATAAGGGGGGATCATGGAGTTGCCTTCTAAACGGCAACAAGTTTGCGAACAAAACAGCGCATATTTGACTTAAATCGGAAAATTTTAAGTATGTTAAATGAAGCGTTAAAATTTGATCACAAATACCACATTACTTTTTCCCCAACCCAATACAATAGGAGGAGAAGCAATTTAATGCGACTAAGGAGAGATTTCCTAAAAATGACATAGCGATAATTATGGCCTAATAAGTGGTTGGAATGCTAATACCTCGCAGCAGCATACAAGCAATCAGATCAACCAAATTAGCATAAGATATAAATTTAGCAGTTATACTCTGGATGTGCGCAACAATAGAGGAAAGCTCTGACCTGCTCAGCTTAATATAATCTGCTACTGGGATTCAACTGTTTTTTCGCATAAATAGAACCTATTCATTCGCTTAAACCAAGTAGTCGATAGGGTCCCGTAGGGACTCCTTAAGACCCGTCTGTCTAAGAAAATCTAAAAGTAGCTGTTCGCAATTTTTCGATGGAGCATTCAAGGATGTAAATTACCAATTTATTATCTACGATGACGAGCAGTTTAAGAGTTGGAAACAGGACTTCACTCGAACTTTTAACCGTATAATATTGGGATGTGGTCCTACTTTTCGTGAAACTCAACTAGTCATTAAGGCGGAGTAGAATAGTTGGACTTAATGTTTTCTCCACAGGCGACCCCTGCAAGTCTGTTTATCCGCTACTTCTACTTATCAAAATTAATTGAGAATCTGAAATGTTTCCCAGATAGTGGAACAAGGAGTGGATCGGTAAAATACCGAAGACGGCTTTTTATTCAAGTGCAATGATTAGAAGAGTATTTACGTGCTTTTTGCATCCGAACATAAATGGCATAAATTACCTGAGCTTTACAATCGTCGGCCAATTTGTCTACCTGGGTAGTGTCTTTTTTGTTGATGGTGGCGCCAAATTTAATGCTATTTCGGTGTTTTGTCATAAATCAGAAAATTCAGGCTACTCTTTGAAATGTCTAAGCCGAGCTGAAGTACACATCCGGAAATCAACAGCACTATCGCCTTTCCATCCAAGAGTAAGCGGAGGCGAAGAATATGGGTTTAACGGGAAAGAAATGCTGAATCTCAGAAGCAGGACTACTACACCTCTGAATTTAGGTGATGTAGTACTCCACTCTTTATTGGAATCTACCTAGACAATGTTGGCTCTTACGACATTGCCTTTTCGACCTTAATAGCCTAACTTAATCCAGTGTTTAATTGAAAATATCGGTCTTTAACGATATCTAATTTGGAGAGCGTCAACACAGCCCGCATGCAAAGCCTTTCAAAAATACGTCCTCCTGGTAGTACTTTCCTTTCTGGCTCACATTCACGTTCCATTTTCTAGTCTAGTTACCTTTTGAACCACCTTTTTATCAGCTGCGGGAAATAAAAATTACCTGCGATTCGACAAAGCTCCCAGTCGTAAGGATGTTAATCATTTTCTTATGTATAACTGTTGCTTTGAAGTAAATACGTCAATCATCTCACTTCAATTTCTACTTTCTTCTTTCGTACAAGCAGCTAAGAACCTTCACAAAAGCGCAATAACCAGAATGTCGACGAAAATGCTTAAGAATGTCGAATTTGAATCCCAAGCAACGGCCATTTCTACACCAATGTGGATCACCGATTTAACCAACATTACCCTGCATTTATAAGGTAGCGAACTGTGAAAGTAGCTTCTTTTGCATCTATTTATCCCACGTGGCGTTACAGCAACCCTACATACGTCACAAAGTGGTCAAAATCCACTTTTGATTCCAAATTCTGTCCCGATTTTCCCCTCATACCAGATGATAAGGTGCGCTCGGAAGAAAGGGCGAACTTTCCGCCACATCCGATCAAAGTTTAATAATACTTACTGGTAAATCCAGAAAGTGGTTGCGATACATTGAAGCTCGGTTGTCGAACAAAATGATCCGTTTCTCGATAAGGTCGACCTGGTAGGCTTGAATGGGTGCAATGTATTGTTTGGCTGTTGCCGCAATCTTTTTGATTTTCATCCAAGCATCCGGCAGATCAGAGAACTAGGACAGATATTTAGCAAATGTAATATAGCGCAACTTTCAGGACATAAATTTCCCTGATATTTAATATGTCTTACTTGCTGATAGACCTTTTCCGGGAATTCATAACTGTACAAACGGAGAACATCCACAACTTCTCGCAAAGGTTCGAACATATAATCATATGTGTATTGGCGGTCATTCACTTGATTCAAAACATTCATTATCTTCAAGAGACCTTCGAGATTATCCTTGTCTAGCTCCATTTTCATGGCGGCGTCAGCCTCGTCGATGAAATCTTCCAATTCCTGCGAATGTGATCCAGAAGTAAGATTTATGATTAAGTATTATTGAATTCCCAACCTGAAGAGCATCAACCACGCGATTAATCAAATCTTGCTTGAACATTCCTCCCCACATACTAGCTTCGTTCAGAACACTAAATTTGAATCCTTTCTGGTCCAGCCTAAACCAAGATCCAAAATCGCGGAAGGTTTCCCACTCCATTATCTTATCATAAACGGCTTGGAATTTATTAATCTACGGAGGACACGAAATATTATCCAGGATTTAAGGAAGCTTACTAGTGGTTCACCTGCTCCTTGTACATATCCAAAGTAGGCGCTTCGTCCTTAACAGTGAACTCATTCGTTCCAATTACTTCTCGTTCAATATCCGTTAATGGGCGTCCATACTTTTTGAATTCTGCCAGATATTGCGCCTTATCGTCGGTCCACAAATATGAATATTCGTTGAACTGCTTCGAGTAATTGCGAATGTCTATGATGAGATACTTTACTTTCTTGGTAATATCAGAATGCACTTTAGACAGTTCTCCGTTTTTCTTCGCAATGCCTGTAGATAAAAAAAATTTGAATTGAATGTTTTAGGGTAATAATAAAAATTTAGGGTAATAATTGAACCGTCTAAGGTTGCAATTTTGACGAACAATGAACATAAAATCACTAAATGTCGACGGGATGGAACTGGCTTAATGCCGGTATGTGAAAACGGATCCATACGGCCTGAACACCATGAACAAAAGACCGCAGCGGAAGGTTTTGTGCAAGAAGGCTAAGGGGAATGGGGTTGTAGGTACAGGTTAAAAGCGAAACCAGTGGCCGAGAATCGGAAATTGGTGGAACATGAGGGCAAGTGGGTGACCCCGGTGAACTCTACCCAAGACAAAGCAAACTCTTGAAGTAACGGTCGTCTTCTGCTATACAAACATAAACGTTGGTCAGATTTGTTCGCAGCATGCCAAAACCTCTTCCTTTTTGCTGACAGCAAGACAGATAAAATTGTTCAACTGCCATTGTATCAATCTAGTTCAAGGGTCTTGAGTTCGGGTGAACAAAATCTGTGATATTGGATATGTAAAGGGGGTTAGAATTCCATAAAAGGAGAACCGAACAGTGGCCAACCTAAGGATAGACTTAAGGCAACATCCAAAGACCTGCACCCGACAGATGATGCGTTTCAACGTTAAGACCATGAGAAAATGTATTACTAGACTCTGATTGTTGCAAACACGCAAGACGAATTACATGGTGGAAACGTCAGCACCAAAGAACAGAGAAACAACAACATCGAATCACACTGCTCAAATAAGAGCAATAAAGGTAGGAAACTACAACTTTGAGACCGTTGAAAATTTCTGCTATCTAGGGTCGAAAATCCCAACCGATAACAGGGTGGAGGACAAACACAAAGGGAAACGCTCTGCTAGTCCGCGGCTACTTATCTACAAGATTAACTTGCGATATTCGTAGCTGACCCGGTAGGCCATGCCATTATCCGCAACCCATGACACCCGCCTCGTCGCATGCAGCTCTGCGTTTGTCACTCAGGTCAGGATTAACCTGGTGCGCCAGGGCATATATATATATATATATAATTAAAAAGGCCCACGGACCCTCTTCCCGCCCAACCGGACCGAGGGGCGACCAACCTAAGGATGGGCTGAAGGCAACATCCAAAGGCTCGCATCACAGCGATGATGCGCAAAGTGTGTGCGACCATGCGAAAATGTATTACTACATCCCGATTGTCGCAAACACTTCAGCCAATGACGCGGAGGTTCTACACTACAGAGACATGGATCTTATATCGAAAACAGTGCGGATCAAGACTGAAACCCATTAGGTCAGATTGTTACCGGACAGGACTCTTTGAACTATAGCACAGGTTGCAAGGATAACCGCTTTTTGCATCTCCATGTATAGTCCAGCCCTATGATCGAACGAGTCTCCAAGTCTGCTTATATCTTATATATATATGTAGATACCTGTGCGGAGTTGCCAAATCTCCCATCAGGCGGAACATACCGGAATGGCGTTCGTTACACTCGGGGAATGAATAAATGAACTGTGCGAGTTCATCAAGGAGAGGCAGAATATCCACCAAAATATTCGAGCCTTGATAAGAGGCATTAAATTGTCTTATATCAAGGCACTCGAAGAAAAGAATTCTCAAGCGTCAGTTGGCAAGGTCACAAGGGAAACGCAGGTGACGCCTCCCCGTGATAAAGCAGGCGGGAAGACAGGAAAACGGGCTAGAGACGGTACCAGCGAGCCTCTTGGACCACAGCAAGTCCCGACGAAGAAAAAAGCCTCTTCACCAAAGAAGGCGGAGCCGGCGAGAGTACCCGGCAAAGTCGGTAATCTCACGATACAAAAGTGGAAGAAACCAACGCTCAGAGGCCCGAACAATGGACTAAGGTGAGCAACAAGAGGAAAAAGGACAAAAAGAAGCTCCGCCCGGAAATAATAATTATTTCCAAGAAGGAAAATATGCCCTGCCGACATCCTCCGAAAGGTGAAGTCAGACCCGGAATTGAAGAATTTGGGGGATAGTGTGAGCCGTATCAGGCGAACACAGAGAGGGGATCTGATGCTGGAGTTAAGTAAATCCGACGACAAGTCGGCCAATAACTTCCGCGGGAAGGTGGAAAGTGTACTAGAAGAGGAAGCTGAGGTAAGAGCTCGGAAACAGGAGATAGTGGTTGAATGCAAGGACCTAGATGAGGTCGCCTCACGGGAGGATATCTGTGCTGCGCTAAAGCAACAGTTCAACTTTAGCGATATAGACCAGAGTGCCATAAAAAGGATGAAGAAGGCATATGGCGGAACACAGACCGCTATTATTAGTTTGCCGACGGAATCAGCTATTAAGTTAATTACCGCGGGCAAGGTAAGAGTAGGTTGAGTCGTGTGCAGGCTCAGGGAGCAAATATCTCTAAAGAGATGCTTCAGATGCCTCGATTTCGGCCATTTTGCGGCGACATGCACTAGCCAGCATGACAGGTCGAGGAGTTGCAGGAAGTGTGGGGAAGAGGGCCACCTCATCAAAGATTGCACCGGGGATCCACGGTGTATGTTATGTAGTGGGAAAGAGGGCGTGGACAACCAGCCTGTTGCGAGAAGCAGCAGATGTCCGGTATATAGGAGGGAGCTGAACCGCACAGGCAAATGAGATTGATACAAATCAATCTCAATCACTGTGAGGTAGCTCAGGACCTGCTCTCGCAAACCATTCAAGAATCGAATGTCGAAGTCGCGGTTATTTGCGAGCCGTACAGAAACCACGGCGGTGCGACTTGGGCGGTGGATGCGTCTGGCAACGCCGCAATCTAGGCGTGCGGAAGAAAGGCCATTCAGGAAGTCATGGCCCCCCCGGCAGCCGGTTTTATAAGGGCGAAGGTCAACGGTGTCCATATTTACAGCTGCTACGCTCCTCCTAGTGCAACCTTAGCACAATATGAGGAGATGTTAGACAATCTGATGTTGGACGCTAGAGACCGCAGCCCTAAAATCGTTGCGGGCGATTTCAACGCGTGGGCCCTGCAGTGGGGAAGCCGATCGACGAACACCAGAGGTCAAATTCTGTTGGAGTCATTTGCGGAGCTGGACATCGTGCTGGCCAACGTTGGATGCGTGCCCACCTTTCGAGGAAGAGGGTCGGGTTCGATCGTTGACCTGACATTTGTTAGCACTTCACTGGTGAGGGAGATGGCTTAGCAAGTGAGTGAGCACTACACCCACAGTGACTACGAAGCCATCTTCCTCCGCATTGGGAACCGGGAAAGCAGTCAACAACGCTCTGGAGGTGGAAAGGCTAAGGCGGTTGGCTGGTCTATCGGAGCTTTCGACGAGGAGACATTCCTGGCTGCATTTTAGGGAGCCCATGATCCGGATGGAACAGCGGTGGAAAGGGTCACACAGCTGTCTCAGCGTGTAACCGAAGCATGCGACGCTACAATGCCACGACGACGTTTGCACCACGGCAAGAGGCTAAACTACTGGTGGAACACGGAGATCGCTGCCTTGAGATCCTCTTGCCTCCGAGCGAGGAGACTTTCCCACAGGACAAGGGGAAGGCCGGAACACCAAGAGCGTGAGGAGGAATACAGAGATCTGCGAAGCAACCTTAAGAAGGCCATTCGGAGAAGCAAGCGGGAATGCTACCAGAAGCTCTGCATGGAGGCTAATACGAATCCGTGGAGTACAGCCTACCAAGTTGTAATGAAGAAGATCCGCGGGCAAAAATCACCTCAAGTGACATGCCCAGGGCTCTTGTTGCAAATAATTATAGCTGTTTTCCCGCAGCAGAAACAGGGCGAAAGAGAACCCCAACTGGCAGCTCAGCAGGACGTCTTCTCGATCCCTGATGTTACCGAAGGGGAACTTTGGCAAATCTGCAGACGTATTTGGGACAGCAATACTCCGGGATTGGACGGAATTCCGAACAGGGCTCTAAAGGTGGCGGTAAAGGCCAGACCAAGGTGGTTCGCAAACACATTCGAATCGTGCATGGCGGAAGGAGTGTTTCCCGCCTAATGGAAGAGGCAGAAGCTGGTGTTGCTACCGAAGCCCCGAAAACCACCCGGCGTGCCCTCTTCATATCGCCCTATTTGTCTCTTAGACACCATGGGGAAGATGTTGGAGAGGGTGATATACAACAGGCTGCTCCCGTTCATCGAGCTTGCGAGTGGTCTTTCAGAGCGGCAATATGGGTTTCGGCGAGCCCGTTCTACGGTTGCAATGGCCATGGACAAATGCTGTGCTCTGGTGACGCTGGACGTCAAAAATGCTTTTAACTCACCCAACTGGGGCTGGATTAAGGGCGCTTTGGCCAAACTGGATGTTCCTAGCTACTTGGCTCGGCTCATCGAGAGTTACCTTTCGGACAGACTTCTCTGGTATGAGACGGACGACGGGCCGAAGGAGTACATTGTGACAGCTAGTGTGCCTCAAGGTTCTGTATTGGGACCGCTGGTGTGGAACATAATGTACGACGGAGTGCTTGGCCTTCGCTTGCCGGAGGAGACAACGCTGATTGGTTTTGCGGACGACTTGGCGGTAGTTGCAATTGCAAAGCATCCCGAGGACGTGGAGCTTTATGCAAATGAAGCCATTCATACCATCAAGTCATGGAATGGCCAAGCTGGACCTGGCGGACGAAAAGACGGAGGCGGTCCTCAGTACCAACCGTAGGAAGAACAACACGGTTACCATCCAAGTTGGTAATGGTGAGGTCGTCTCAAAATCGGTTGTCAAATACCTGGGGGTGATGATCGATGCCAAGCTGAGTTTCAAGGGACACTTGGATTATGCGCGAGAGAAGGCAGCAAATGCCAGCTCATCCCTTGCAAGGATGATGCCTAACCTGGGAGGGCCGAAGTATAGTCACAGGCTACTCTTCGCGGGAGTGGTGAGGTCGATCCTGCTATACGCGGCCCCTGTCTGGGCGGGAGCGTTGAACCACGCTGTCAACCGGAGGAAGATAAGTTCGGCATACCGGCCAATTGCGCTAGGGGTGTGCAGCGCATTTAGGATGGCGTCGACGGAGGCAGTGTGTGTTATCGCAGGAATGATCCCTATAGATCTTCTAGCGAGCGAGGCACACTGGCTCTACGAAAAACGGAAGGCAAATCCAGCCGAGGTGAATGCGGATTTCCGAAAAGCCATCAGGAGAGAGTTGTGTGGCAAAAGGCAACAACGATGGGGTAACTCCGACAAGGGCCGATGGACCCATACATTCATCCCGTGTATCGAGAAATGGGTCAACCGAAAGCAGGGAGAATTGAATTACCACCTGACACAGTTCCTTACGAGACACGGTGGCTATAGGAAGTACTTGCATTGCTTCGAGTTGGACGAGTCTCCCAACTATGCTGAATGCGGTGCTACACCCGAGGACTCGGAGCACATTATGTTCCATTGTCCCAGATTTCTGCAGCAGAAAAGGAGGTTGAACAGCATCTTAGGGGCGGACATCGAGCCTTGAACCTGGTTGAAGAGATGCTGAAATCGGAGGAAAACTGGATGGCGGTAAATGAGGCAGTAGCCGTGGTGCAGACAAAACTCCTGGAGTTGGATCGAGCTCAGAAGGCGGCGCGACGGAGACGTGACATGGACGAGCTGGTATAGCGAACCAGAGCCTCCCCCGCGAAGTAATAATTCACGGTGGTCCCGCGGGAGGGGCGGAAGAGTGGGGGTGGTTTTAGTGGGTGCGAATCCCACACACTGCTGCAACCTGGCGCAGCAGCGTCTTTCTAAGATTTCCACCTTCATCCATAAAAAAAAACAAAAAATGTATATATATATATATATATATCGGGTCGTAATCTTGCAAGTGCAGACTGGACCGATCGAGGAAAAATTGCGGGAGAGTCGTCTTCGATACTATTCGATAGAATGCACTTTCCAAGATCAGTCCGAACATCGAACTCGACGGTAAGTGACCAAAAAACTGGCCGAAACAATGGTGGCATAATACCTTGGCTGTTGATTTAAAAGCCTTGCGACTGCATTCAGATTAAGCAAATAACAGAACAAAATGCGCAACCGATCACGACGAACCGACCACGCCTGTGAACGGGACAAAGGCTAAATAAAAAGAAGAAGAATCAATATGTCATTGCAGCGAGAACCGTCGCGTGACTGTTTGAAGTTTTTGCGACAACCGGAGATGTAGCAATGTATTTTCCCACGGCCGCACACATTCTGCGTTGAAGCACATTATCACTGTGATGTTGCCTTCATCCTATTTCAAGATTGGTCCACATAAATCTCATTTGATGAAGATATAAACTCAGGCTGCAGCCCAAATTAGTCTGGGTCGAACCTGAAAGGTGCATGATGATTTGAAAATAGAACAGATTTCAGGAGTCCACTTTTCGGACAAAAGGCAAAGTAGACCTTTCAGTTCGGGCAATATGCAACGGGCGATCCTAATAGCTGCAATCTGAGTAATTGAAGAGCGACTGAAGGACAGGCGCATCTCCACCGACAGCGATGGTAGTGGTTCGATTACCTCAAGAATGGTGTTATTTGAACCCTATGTCTCCACCATATTGACTTGAGCATATTCTTGAAGGTAGTGCATGCATGAGAAAGTGGAATCCACTTAATATTTCCGATTTTACTGCACCGCCTATGGACGCATCAGGGATTGGACCTTTGGTGCTGAGAACGAGACCTGCTACACTTATGATGCTTGCCTTTTGGGTCCTAACTTCCTTACCTCTAAGCAGGTCGACGGCTTTGTCTGGATTTGGTGTTCAGGGATAACGTTTTTCAGTGTTTATCTTACTCTGAATGAAACGATAACGGACTTTCGACGCAGGCTTGATGCTTTGGAGGACGCTATCTTAGGCACAGATGGGCGCATCCTGGTCGGGGGTGACTTCAATGCCAGGGCACTTGAATGGGACATGCCTCACACAAACTCTAGAGGGAAACCAATTCTGGAAATGGTGTCGAGAACAGGACTGGTAGTTCTAAGCACCGGATCCACCCCAACGTTCCTGCGTTCCGCTGCGGGGGAAGTATTCCAGATGTAACCTTCGCATTGGAATCACTGGTGTCGCTGGTGGACGAGTGGCGGATTCTGGAAAACTTTTCGGCAAGCGACTATCAATATATTGCCTTCAAAGTGGTGGACACAAACTCTCAGTGTGCGCCACCCCGACGCTCTTTCTGGAACGTTGCGAAGGTGAACACCGGGAGGTTTGTCGAAACTCTTGGAACAGGTGGGGCCGCGCTGGAGGGTACTCCTGGGGGCGGTGGGGTTGCAGCCGAAACTGTCGTAAATTCAGTTATGAACCTGAAAACGACAGCCTGCGAAGCCTCCATGCCCAGGAGGACATCGATATGTGACAAACCTTCTATATGTTGGTGGACAGTGGAAATCGCAGAGCTCTGGAAGGAGTGTCACAGGCTCCGCCGCTTAACACAACGTCTAAACGACCGGGACGAGGCATGTACCATAATGACGGAATAAAAATCAGCCAAAGAAACCTCCGAAGCGCAATAAACAAGGGCAAAGCTCGCTGCTGGCAGGATCTAGTCGACGAGGTGAATGGGGACCTGTGGAAACTGGTAACCCGACAAATCGGGGCTCTGCAGAAACCTTGTTCACTTAAGGCCGTGCAGATGGATCGCATTGAATGGACACTATTCCCTGCGCATCCCGTATGGGATGATGACGTCAGCGCGGAGCGCACTAAAGACTGTCCACTTTTATCTATAAAAGCGTTGGAATAGCAGTCCTCGCTATGAAAAGTAAGAAGGCGCCAGGACCCGATGATATTCCAACAGAGGTATACAAACTGGTATTCCAACACCGACTAGACCTGGAGGTTACGTCTGGGGTAACACATGGATCCATCCAGTCAACTTAAACTCGACATGCCACAAGTGTCGCGCCTGGTCGGTTATGCAGATGATGTCGCGGCGCTTGTTTCTGGATGCACTGTCGAACAGGTGCAAAGCAGACTCGGCATATTGATGCGACGAGTAAGCGCATAGATGACTACTCATGGTTTCAACCTTGGACTGGAAAAAACCGAAGTAGTCATCCTGACTAAAAAGAGAATTCCGACCCTGCATCCCATATCGTTGGGCGAGTCGATAATCAAAAAGCAGCGGTAAAGTATCTCAGGGTGACTCTTGACTCAAAGATGAGCTTTTTTGAGCAAAGCAGCAGTGAACAAGGCTGCAGCTGAAGCTTCGGCGTTAAGTCGGCTAATGGCAAATTTTTGGAGTCCTATGTCTAGCAGGCGATGTATTCTGATGAGTGCAACGCAGTCTGTCCTGGTCTAGGATGCAGACGCTCTTGGCAAGGACGTATATCGAAAGCGTCTCGCGTAAATACAGAGGCGAGCTTTGCGGTGGCATTTGTCTATCGCACAGGCTCTGAACCGGCCGTTCATGCTAAGGAGCGTCAAGCCATATATAAGCGCAAGAGAGAAGAGTCAAGGGAGGTGGTTGCTCGTGAAGAACGGCAACGCACCCTAGACGAGTGGCAACTCTCTTGGCAGAATGAAACTAGAGGCAGGTGGACTGCGCGGCTCATCGACAATTTAGGTGCCTGGCTGAATCGGAAACATAGTGAGACTAGCTATTTCCTTACCCAGTTCTAAAGGGGGCATGGAGGTTTTCTGTTTTACCTGCACAACATTAAAAAGGCACGATATCCGGATTGTGTGTTTTGCAATGGAGTTGTGGACGCCGCCCATCACATTTTTTAGCTTGTGAAAGGTGGGATGGGAGTCGTCAGCAGCTCTATTTAGACACAGAGGATCTCTCTCCAGCCAACATTCTCGATTAGATGATGAAGAGTGCTGACAGGTGGACCCATGTTATCCATTATGTTCGGGTTC
Organism: Hermetia illucens; assembly: GCF_905115235.1. Taxonomy (NCBI): domain Eukaryota; kingdom Metazoa; phylum Arthropoda; class Insecta; order Diptera; family Stratiomyidae; genus Hermetia; species Hermetia illucens. The sequence continues at coordinate 90,013,521 of NC_051851.1, read as the reverse complement.
TTCTCGTTGCAAAGAAGATAGACCTCAGCCGGTGGAGGAGCCGGATGGCAGGGGGTTCCTTGAACTGACAGTTCCCTTCCTCCTCTCCATTCCCGTTGGTAAATAGAATTCCCTGGTTTGAAGGTTCCGCGAGGCGGGAGAGTTCGGGGACTAACCCGAAGTAATATGACAAACGGTTCCATGCTAGCTCTCTGACGATGAGGAGGTAGTTCGACGACGTACCGGTTATGAATGTTTAGTTATTATTGAGTAGATAATATGAAAATTGAAAAAATAATTCATGAGATGACGCATGTTAGCGTTTTTTAGTCGTTATCATAGTTGATGACGATGACCAGGATGCATTATAAGTTTTAGTATATCAAAAGGAGAGATCTGGGGCAAACAGGATGCATTGTAGAAACAAGGGTGGTTGAGGTCCGGAAAACCAAGGTTCAGTATTCCTTCGAGTGAACTAAAAGTTGTCAGCAGAAAGCCGGTAGCAACTTGACGCAAGAGCACATAGAGGCCGCTCGGTAGTTCAAAGGAATCTGACACCGCGAGGATCAAGTATTTCTCGGCGAATCTACTAACGATTGCGAACAATTAGGGCGCCAAGGGTAATGATAGATCAGTGCAAGAAACACGAACGGGGATGGAAGGAAAGGCCATACCGCGAAGAAACTGATATAGATTATAATCTGACTCTAGCCTCCTCAAAGAAATATAAGAGATCATCAATCATGCAAGGATCTCTACCCAAAAAGATTTGTTGAAGGTTAAAAAGCTTATTATACCAATCGACCAAACTTGTGGGACTAGAGTCCAGATCCTTACAGGCCTCTTCATTGGCGAATTCATTTAATGGGCACCTCGCATGCGCCGGGCAGTATAGAACTTTTAAAGACTTAAAAAGGGAGTCAGAAGCAGGGCATGTATTTTGCCCTCTAGGTGATGCGAGGGTGTAGTTTGTATAAGTAATTTGCTTTGTAAGCATGGAAAGAGTTTATAATGATAGCGATCTTCTCTTTACTCATCCTAAAAGCCTAACTCGAAACACAGCAAAACATTCAGCCGCCAAAACTGAACTGACATCTAAAGAAAAACGTGGCCATTGTCACTGTCGAACCAACTTCTCCATTGCAGGAAAATAAGGATCGGGTGGATTATTTGCAGATTACGGCAGAAGGCTGTTACAACCCGCTATCGATGAAGGATTTGAGTACTGTGCCCACAGCAGACCACCAGAGAAAAAGGCACCAGGATCGGATGGTATTCTCAACGAAGTGTTGAAACTCGGATGTAAATACATGCTTAACTTGCCACTCAACACATTCAACGCATGTTTGACAGCGGGTGTTTTCCCTCCCATTGGAAGCTTGCGAGACTTTTGCTGATAATCATGGGCAATGGCATCCCTAAGGCGCTGTCAGCGTATCGTCCGTCCAGTATGTTGGCTGAGCGGTAAATGTCCCTGATGTACACATTCGCTATTGCTAGTAAGTGATGCTCCTTGTGACCCCAGACGTAAGAAACGCCTTCAATGCCACGAGATGGTGCCACATGTTTCAGGCACTGGAAAATCGTTTCCATATTCTCGGCTACCTACTGCGGATGTTGAGGGACTCTTTACAGGCCCATGCCACACTCTACCAGTTCCGGAGAGGACAGCGTCGAATGAAGGTAACATGGAGGGCGGCTCAGGGCTCTATCCGTGTTCCGGACCTTTGGGACGCCCTATAAAATATTTTTCTATCACTCGAGATGCCTCATGAATCGCATCTGTTTGGACACGCGGATGATGTTGCGGTGCTGGATACCGCACGCGCAGTTGAGCAAGCTCAGCGTACATTGGGAATGGTGATGCGGCGGATAAGCAAATAGATGGCTGAACATGGATTCTTCCTAGATCTGGAGAAAACCAAACTCATTGTGCTGTCCAGTCAAGGAGAGGATTCGGACATTGAGGCTGGTGAAATCATCATCCTGTTGAAGCCGACAGTGAAATACCTCGGCATCATGATTAACACGAAAATGAACTTCTTCGAGCAGATTCGAAACATCGGAGCCAGCAGTAATGATGCTAACAGTAGTTATTCCGATCGCCCTACATGCTGCTGAGCAAAAGTTTACATGCCTCAAAAAAGGAAGAAGAAATAAGGAAGTCGTCACTTCTGAAGAGATAGCCCGTACACCCTGCGCATAGCAGCAATCTTGGGAAAAAGAATCGAAGGGCAGGTAGACTGTAGATCTCATCAAAGACGTGCGAATGTGGTTCAATCAAAAACACGGTGCGGTTGACTATTACCTAACCAAGCTGATCAGGAGAAATGGGTATTTTCAATCTTAAACGTACACAATTGGGAAATCACGGTCGTCCGCCTCCATTTGTTGCAAGAATGTGGTGGATGCTGCCTATCACATCTTTCTCTTTTGCAACAGATGGGAGTGCCATTGTCATCACCTTTCGATGGACGGCGTTTTTAATCCCCGGACACCATAAGTGAGGCTATGCTGCAGGGTGAGGATACCTAGAGTCGAGTGATACGTTACAATCAAGGAATCCTTAAGGTGAAAACGAGGGAGATGGATAGGAGAAATGGCAAGGGAGCTAGGGCGATAATAGTACCTCTGTCACTTACCTCAGCGTCGCGCAATTTTTTTCTAAGGTCAGATTAAAAAGGGCCCATAATAGAACATCCCCTTGTCTAAACCTCGAGATCTATTTAGGGCTTTATTAACGAGAAGTTGGTGAATTCTACGTTTGATTCAGTCTTACACGACCAACATGCGAAAATTTAGGATGTACGCAAAAAACCAACACTTAACAATCTCCATTTGCCCGCCTGTATTAAAATAGTACTTTACTGTTTGTATTTACTTACTTTGATAAGTCTCCTCAGGACCTTCAGGCTGGCTCAGCGGATTGTCTACGTCAAATGCTTGGGCGACTCTTGGAATCATATCAGACATATTATACATATCTTTTATAATATTTTCAATTAAAGCCAGGAAGCCATCGTTCGACTGTGGGTCGATGTTCGGAATATAGACGACTGCTGGTTCTTGTAGTTCCATCTTGACTTCGAAGATGGGTGCATCGTAATCAAAACGATTCTCCATTTCGAACTTCAGATACTTAATACTGTTCATTATTGCCTTTATCAATTCATTACCAACAATTTCGTCGACATAGACCTCATAATCGCGCCACAAGAGGCGGTCCTCTGGTGTCAGTGTGACTTCAGTTAAAGGTGCAACACTTTCTTCCCCTCCCTACAACCATAATTTTTAAGATAAATACATTAGTCCATTTAAGTGTGACTACCTCTTGTTCAGAGGCGATTTCCTCGGGATGCATGTCCAATGGGTGTAAGCCGAACTCTGTTGGTTTCTCCTCTTCACCTGGGAGGACATCAGTGTAGTCTAACCTCACGTTAAAAAACAGTTTCATGTTTATGGTCATAACCTTCTGTATAAGCTCCTTTGTCTCGGCACATGCCTTGAATCTTCTCTCAATGATGCCAGTGCGATCGTCGATATCGAGTAAAGCCTTTGTGTTGCCATCTTTTCGCTGATACATGGGAACGTTGCCCCAACTCCTAATGCTTTTTCTAATAGTTTCAATATTCGCCTGGGACTTTAGGACGCGGTCATGCAAGTCTTGAACTTTTTCAAAGATCATGTTTATGTAAGTTTGCTCTGTAAGGGATCCAGAATAAAATAATTATTTTCAGAGGAAAATGAGAAGGACGTGAAAAAAGTCTGACGAAAAAGTGTCCCATAGATTGCCAGACACAAACCGAAATTAATCCACGTAATTGTTTCAAATGATGGTTGCATAACTTCATCCAGGGCCTCAATTTCTTTTTGGACAAGTGCCAGCTCGCACTCGTGCGTTGTGTCATTCACTTCATTGTACCACTCAGCAATTCTGAATAATTTAATTCGGGCCTCCTGCAAATGAAACATACTAAATTAAGCTCCAAGCAGCCGGCAGGGAAGCAGTCGACCCGGAACTACTGTAGCCGGACGTACCCATAATTCTTCATCCCGTTCATAGAATTCTAGAACGTGCTCGGGTATTTCAAATCCCATCAGCTTAAGGTTTTTAATATCCCGTAGTGCTGTTCGTAACTGTACCGTTGCACATATAATGGAGGACAAATGGGATGGTCACGTTTAAAATTGGATGTTTATGATAGCAAGCAGCAGGTGAGCGCTAGTTACCTCATCGTTGAAATTGAGAAATACTTTCTTTCCCTCTTTCCGCAGAATACAATTCGCCATACCCTCGTCAATGTCCTTCACCACATCCTCCCGCCATTTAGAGATGATTTCTTCCTGAAAGCCGTCCATCAATGCAATCATTGTATCGTGTCGCTTCATTACATCTTCGCCAAGTTCGTTTTCGAAAAGCCTGTTGGGATTAGCATTTAAATACAGATATACATAATTTGCGGGCTTGAATGAGGATTCCAATGGACTTTTTTCGATGATGAATTGAGATTTGTATGATAAGGAAAGTATTATATTTGCGCGCATTGACTTGGGATACTTATTCAATAATATATATTCAAAAAAAGTTTTTATTTTTCACATTGTTTTAGACTTTTTCAACGAAATTGACACATATATAGATATGTACGTCTTTCCTTTCCTTCGAAAATTATTGCTGCGTTATAAAATATAGGATAAATATGTGTAGTATAGCGTGTCAACCACACATACATGCCTTTGTTCGTGATTATCTGAAATCCCTTTCAGCACCCTACACGACTTTCCCAGACGCTCGCACTCCTCCTCCACTGTTCTGCGCTAAGTGTCCTTGGGGCGGCCCACTCGTCGGCCATTTTGGGAGAGTAGATTCCACTGCATGGCGTAGCCCGCAATTCAATTGTCGCCCCTTTTTAATGTGCAACCTATCCATTTCCGACTTACAATCACAGTGCGTAGGAGTGGCACGCCTGTGCGCCGACCAAGTTAATCGGCCAACATTCAGTTTGGTGCCACCGTCGGCGGAAACTACACTTCCTAGATCTACTAATTGATCGATGCTTTCGATGCCCTTCCCATTAATGGAGATAGGGAGAGTGCGTTGGTCTTGTTCGTGTTTATCTTCAGTGCAATTCTAATTGCCTCGTTTTCCAAATCCAGCGCTATTTGGCCAAGGCCCATGATCCAGTGAGCGAGAAAATAAATGTCATCAGCCTTATCGAGGTGTTTGAGGATAGATGTCGTCTTCCACCGATAATAAGAAGAAATAATATCGGTGACAGAATACAACTCTACGGACTCCACGTTGGACCCCGAAAATCCTCACAGATTGTACCTCGGTGCAGCACGTGACATTTTGCGCCATCATATATCGCTCTGATAACAGCTATTAGTTTCTCCGGAAAGCCCTCCTATGTAGAGCACTCCAGATACACTTCCTGTCCATACTATCGAAACCTTTCTCGAAATCGATGATGAGCCATTGCAGCGAAGATCTAAATTTCGTGCATTCGCTTATGTGGTCAATACAAGAGGATCCGAAGCGGAAACCAACCTGCTCTCTTTCGATCAAGCTTCCCAGATGTTATTTGATGCGTTCTAGGATTATTAAAACTATTATTTTTACGAAGACAGGGAGCACACAGAAACCCCTCAAATTGTCACAATCAAAACGGGTGCCTTTTTTCGGAACCTTGATGATCATCCCCTTCTTCCAATCTCTAATGAAGGTCTTGGATTCCCCAAATTTTCGTACGAGTGAAAGCAGCGGATCTGCAGTAACCCAACGGGATTATTCCGTTTTAGTGCATTACTGGTCGAAATAATTCTTCTCCTGTTTGGAAGAATATTCCGTATCCGCATGTTATGGTGACTTCATTCAGAAGAGGAGGAGTCTTACTGTATGTGATACGATTAAGAACTATGGTGAAGTATTACTTCCACCTCTCCAGTTGTTCATCATTGTGGGTGAGAAGTTGACCCTTGACATCCTTCATAGGACCATCGAAAGATTTGCGACCACAAGATAGATCCCCTACTGTCGTGCGACAACTGGGTCACACAAGCGGTCGATGTTGAACTTAGTCCCCCCCCCCAAACCTGCAAGAAGTGGGGGATGCAACCCGCAAGTGAATGTTATCGACCATCAGACGGTGATCCCTTCTGAAAAGATTTACCTTCCGCTTGTAGATACAGTCCATATCTGCATGCTACGGTTACTAACCATTTCATTGACAAAAGGAGGAACCTCGCCGGTGTGATACCCGTAAGTATCATGCTAAAGTGTTCTTTCCACCTCTTCAGTTGTTCATCGTCCTGGATGAGAAGTCGACCGCGGAGGTTCATTACATGCAACCACATGCAAGCGCTTTCGTGATGCGGTATACATTTCTGAAATCATTGCGATCTGCGACATCTTCCATTTTCCTGACCAGCGGAATAGCAAATTCTCATTTATCATGGCGTACACTAGGCTGGACTTTTCGAGATTTCGATCGGCGTCGAAGTTCGAATGGGTCACGCCCGTCATCGCACGCATCGGTCAGTAGAGTCATCGATCCGCTTCCACGATTGCGCAGTAAGCCAGATCTTATGATGCCCCTATGAGACTTGGCTGACGACCTGTGTAGCACCCGAGAAAAGAGCATTTTTGCAGGCAGCTCAATACTCATCGATATTTTCAGGTGGGTTACTCAATATATCTGCGGCCCGATCAGCAAGACAGCTTCCCCACTGTCGAGCGGTTATACAAATGGTCGATGTTGAGCATAGCGGGTCGCGAGAACGGCCAGTAATTCATAATGCCACTTTCATTCCCCGTTCTCCTATGAAGGTACGCTCATTGCCATGCGGGGGAAACTTAGAAAGGAAGATTCTTTGCGGGCCAGTTGTGCAACCTAAAGCCAACCAATAAACCAAACAAAGATGCAAAAACAAAAGTTATAATTAAATTTCAATTGTGATGATCCAATCCTGAGTGTAGAAATCCACCTTCTTCAATACGGTCAGGTGAGAGGTCACCGATATGACGGTGGCATCTTCTGACATGGGAGCTCCTTTTCAAGAGTTGAGAATATCGACCGATGTCAAGTTCTGAGATGAAGGTTGTGCCATTTTAGAAACTTGCACTGTTTATTTTCAATCCCAACAGTTGAGACTGAAAATACGGTTAACTGAGATACACGTAGAAAAAGGAACCTTTAATTTTTGCACCGTAAAGAAGTGATGTTTGTATTTCAACTGAATTCTAACACATTACTCACGGAGACAGTTGTAGAAAAAGGAACGTTAAACTATCTTAAGAAATTTAATAGCAACGGGAAAGTAAATCCGAGGAGCTGCACCCCGCAGAGGTTACTGTGAGAAGACCGATACCATACCGCACCGACGTCTCTGCTGTGGCGCCACAGTGACAACGAACGTGCCGCCATAGGCCGCATTAACAGCGCTAGGTTCGCCTTCGCTGCTTTATCTAAAATTTGAAAATGAAGTTGTTTCAATGCGAGCATCAAGCTTGAGTTGTTCTGCGCCAATGTTTTCTGAGTGCTGTTATATGAGGATAGCACACAGATTCACTAGTGCTTCTCGCTAACACGTGGTTCTGCTATGTCGCTATGTCTAAATCAGTATAGGGGTCAATTACTGGTACCGAGTTAAGGAAGGACGACAAATACATTACTGGCTATGCAAACCACTTTCCCTTAGTAGGTGATAAGTGAGTTGCCCTTGAATCACATGGCGTAACAGAAGAAAAGAAAACTATGGTCACACGACTGTTTTCACTGCACTTATGCTTCACTTACAATGCTGGGAACACTTTCTTCTTCAGTAGAAAGTGGAATCTCACTCACAGGAACTCTTTGCATAGTTTATGAATTCACTTAAATAGCGCAGAAAGTTTGCTCATTTATTGCAAAAGATTTTTGCAAACGCGCGAAAAATTTGAAAATTATGAGGTTTTTTTAAAGGAAAATTATGAGGTTTATAAAAAGAGAGTAAAAGTGTCTGTTTGCAACTTACGGAAAATCGAGTAGTGGAAAATCATTGTATGGGACCATTAAACGTTGCCGCAATTTCCGTAGCCAAAGGATTGTACCTGATATAGCCGGGTAAGCAGGATCAATTGGTATTTTCTATTTTTAGAAGAAAATAATTCAAATGCTCATAACTAGGGTACATTTTTCTACTTACAGCAGCTCCAAATTCATTGTAGGCCCTGACCCCTGAATCGAAGGCGAATTTCACTTTATCCAATTCTATTGCGAACATTTCCACTATCGCATGAATAGCATCCATAATTTGCTCCTTAATAATATCTCGATGCAGTAATGATCCCGCCAGCTTTACAAGCTGGGTCAGTTCGCCAATCTCAAAACATTCCAAAAAAGCTCGTTCAAACTGAAACCCTAGTTTTCGCTCAAGAACATCCGTTTTTGCTTTGAAGCGCACCCGCTCTTTTTCGAAATCTGTAAGACTGGGATCAGGGTCGAGTGGATCGAATTGGATATTGCTCCATTCCCGATATATAGTGTTATATTCCTCAAATATGCCTTGAACCTCACGACTGATCTGACTTCCACGCAATCCACCGAATTCCATTTTTTCTAGTTTGAGAATCTCAACGCCGGTGTCGAAAATTACTTGAATCTCTTCAAGCCTCTTCAGAAACAAGTCCAACCGGTAGAAAATTTCATGCGGCTCCCATGTCCACAGTTGAGCCTTTGATTCTGGGTCGGTTTTGAACGTTTCGAGTTTTTGCAGATACTCTCCGTAAGACTCCCTGGGGTCAAGATGTTTATTTAGGAGTTATTATAGTTTATGCAAATTCATGTAGTCTCACTTATAGTAGTTGAGGAGTTGTATGGTGTTGGTTACTTTGTGGAGGGCCTCGTCGATTTCGCCTTGGAAAAGTGAGCCGGGATCCAGGCTTCTAGTTGCAGAATTAATCAGCATATTGTGAACAAACTTGAACAATAAAATCATACACTCATTAGTGCAATGATATTTTGAGTTCGCCCACACCAAGCATATGATGTGCAGCAACGGCTTGAGATGAGGCTTGATCTCATCGAAGTCGTGCGTCTCGAACTTATCGATGAATTTTTTCTAAAGCGGGGTAACAGTAAAGCATGCAAATATATATCTGTAGCCTTTACATGTCATTTTTTACTAAACTTACCAATGGCGTATAATACAATGTGATATCTCTTGCTTCTGTCAATGCATCCAAAATTAGTTGAAAAGCCTCCTTGAAAGCTGTGAAGTAAATGGACTTGGTTGCATACAGAATTTGGCCAGTGGTCTTAATTCGAACGTCGCGAAACTGATCTGCTAAGTTCTCCAAATTTTGCCAGCGTGTGTTCCAGAACTCAAATAGATTTTGAGGCACTGGGTTCGCTTCTTTACTATAAATAATTTCAGCTGGTCGATGTCGTACGTAGTCTGCTACCACCTTGCGCCACTTAAGTGTGATGCTTTCCAGTGAGTCCTTGATGGCGTTTGTAAATTTCGAGAGATTTCTGCATTGAAAAAGGAATTTCAATACTTATCGATTCGAAAGTAGAATGCACGATGTTGACTCACCCCCTAGCAATTTGAGGAGCGATTTTCATCACTTCGTCTATTGTGATCGGCATGGGCAAGATCGTTCGATTTATCATAATTCCTTTGAATTCCGCTATATTGTTACGTAAATTTTGAATTTCCATTTGAACATCTTTTTCAATGACGGCCGTCCACCCTTCATGATTTTGGGGATTGCTCAGAATTGGGAGGAATACATTGTCAACCAACACCGATAAATCTTCCAGAGGTTTCGGGGACACGTCGCCAATAAGGAGGTCCTAATCATAATTAAATTGGGTGTTTTGTTCATGTTATATAATTTTTGATAATGCCTACCATTCTTATGTTGTCATTAGTTATTTCCATTGGTACTTCCCTGCGGATAAAGTAGCTCACTTTCGATTTCGGTTTTTCCGGAAAATTAAAATATGGCGTTAGAAGTCCAGCCGCCGTTACAGTGAATATTAATCGTTCCTGATTTGGATCGTCCAGAAAAGTCATCACTAGTTCCTATGAAAAAACAAAAAGTTAAATACATGTGATCCTTGCCTCCCCAACAAACGAAATCTCTGGAAAACATAATACAAACATAAGTATATTGCATCTCATAAATTGAGCTACACTCTACCAGGTAAGGTTCAATAATTATGATAATTGTAACCATTACCACCAATCGGACCTTGAAATTATGCTATGGTGCGAAAAGCCTTAAGTCCAATAATTTCCTAAGAACTCCCTTTGAAGTTGGGAAGTGCATTGTACCCCCTAAAGCCCCCTCTGCAGTCCTCAACCATAAGCAATACTCTACGTCGTTAATTGCAACTCTTAAAAGATACCTGCAAATGCAATCATTTTCACCTCTGCACGGTAAAACTAGGACATTATCACGATTTACGAGCACTTAAATGAGGTGGCGATATGGTTTAACGGCGGACGTAGGTAGTTCAATGCAATGCTTTCAAGTTAAGGGTTCTCAGCATTTGGCAACCGAAAGGAGTCTGCATCTACTTCGCCTTCGAGGCAAATTAGTTGGGAATAAATACCATGCAGCGGACTAATGGAAGTACCATGTTATTTATGATATAGTTACCCTCATTTCCTCAGTGGCCATCATTTTGTTCCATTTTTCCTGCTTCAGTCTCATCGTTTTCATTATATAGTTCATTATAAAATCGAGCCGTGTGTCCACCTTTAAAGATTTGACTGTTCCACCTTCGCTTTTGATAGACATGTTGACCTAGTCCTTTACACTCTCCTGTCTTTGTTATTGAATTTAGAATGTTCTCCTTTTATGATGGCGCGTTTTTATTTGTGTACGATGTTGCTACTTTCTGCGTCGTTTAGTAAATTGCCCCGTCTCCTCGGTGACGATATGAAGTTTAAAACAATTAAATTAGTTTCATTTGATATTTATGCGGCCAGATTGCTGAGTCGGAAATTGGGTTGTTAAGTATCTACTATATGAGTGTAAGGAGTCCCACTTTCCTATAACGTCCACTTTACCAGTAGCAATTTCTACGGTGATTTCAAGTCTTTGTAAATTCGCTACAGAAAATGTCATTAATTGTTATTAATCAAGCATGCATTTGTTCAGAAAGAATTAATAGGTATGAAGACCTTATGTGGACATGGATTCTGGTAAATATAAATCATGTACTCAGCCCTTTACAGACAGCGAAAAAAAGCTACCAAGTTAACTCTGCTGAACAATTTGGAAATGTTTACATTGGATGTTAAGAAACGCAGAAGTACTTTCAAACGTCGGCTTTCCAAAAAGGCTATTGTATCTTTGTAGCCTTAGGGCCCAGATAAGTAAATTCTAGATCTATAGAAAGAAAAGGTGGCAACTGTCACTATAATCCGCAAGTATAAGAGAGAGAAGGTGAAGCAACAGTTCAGATAAGTTGAAACAGAGTCAACTCACTTTCCACTCATGGCAAAAACTATTTGATCGCATTCTTGCGAGTTTTAAAAAATATTTTTGGACGAATTTAAGGAAAAAATCCTCAAGAAACTGTAATTTCATCTATTGTTAACTTTTTGTCTTATAGCAGGCTTTTGCGACATTTGCGGGTATTATTATTTTTCAAAATCATTTTAATGGTAAGGTATAATTGACAATAACGCATATATTAATAAAATGACTGAAAAAACAACCTTATGAACTAGCAAAATGAAATTTTATGGCCAATATGGGCACTCATCTTCACTGGCGATGGTTGTGCCCGAGTTGTGCGAATCGCTGTGGTCATGACACCGAAAAATAATTTTTGACAGCGAAAATTGTTTTTCGATGTCAGTGAGGATGGAGTTAAGGAAGGATAGAAAACTCAATGAGAAACTTTGCACCGTCAAAGAAACTTGAATAATAAAAATAAAATAAAAGAATGAATTATTTTACTAAATTGTTGACACCCCCAAAAACGAATCACAAATTAAAGAAAATACTGAAAAACGGGCAACTGAAGTCTACTTCCACGGTGTTTACCTTGGCATGCGAAAAGTGAAATTCAACTGGTCGAAATGTTTGAGAAAGTTAGTGAGTAAAGCGGACGGACTGCAGTAAATTTTTCGTCGCACTCCAGTGTGATTTATGGTCTAAAATTGATCGGATTCATGGCAAAAATCAATTGAAGACAGTACTCTTCTATATTCTTTGAAGTGTTCTGTGTTAAGTACCGCCAGTTCGTCGTTGGTAATACTGGAATATAATAATGGAATATCCACGTTATTTCAAACTAAAATAATTGTCGGCGGTAGTCACTTAGACTTCTATAACGTCTCAACCAACGATAGAACTTCGTACTTGTACAAAATCTCCAACCAACTTCAGTTTCTTGGACTTCTGCTTCACCTTCACAAAGCTGAAGGATACCAGAGAAAGAACGTGCCATTCAATTTATTTCATTTGTATTTTGTTCAAACACAACTTAAAATTTATTGTTAACATATTAAAAAAAAAAAAATAACATAAATATCAAGAAAAGGAAACGCTTCAAGATACGGCGCAAGATAATTTTTTTCTCCACTCTGTCGTTCTGCTCTTTTCTGCATTCGTTCCGCTTGCGTGTTTTTGATTTCTTGTGGATAGTTGTACGGGTGCCGCCGTTTTGGTGTAGGAGCCCGGCAGCGTGGCTCCTCCAGCGTGATGGACAATTCGCTTGGCCGGCGTCACAATGGACGCCATTCGCTGCAAACACCCGCTGCTCGGGTAAGATGAGGAGACAGTTGAGTATGACACGGCTAAATTTAACCACTTGCTGACAGAGCTAACGCTAGATGGCTGTACGTCAAGACAAATGCTCCGCGAAATGAAGCAGCTGGGTGGTGACAAAGTCCGCATTGAGCCGCTGCAGTCTTTGTGTATCAGCTCCTGCAATTTCTCACCGGAAAAGCTAGGCTTTCCGGTACTTTTGGTGACTGCTACCAGAAATGCAACACCACGTCGCCTCAGAATCTACGACCCCTCGAGCCGATGCAACTACTTGTTTGGTACAGGCACTGAAGTCTCGGTTCTCCCTGTATTCCGGTATCATAATTTAACAACACAACCGTTGAAAGTCAGGGTAGCATATTCTTCGTCGATCCGCATGTATGGCTGCAGGCAGGTAGATTTGAGTTTGAGTCATTGGCGAGAATTTTTTGACGTTTCATTCTACATAACAGGTTCTCATTGATCCCACAACTATCCTTAAGTCATCAGGAAAAATCTCATTCTGCCTACTCGGTACTCTTTCCGTCATTTTGAAGGCGTTGCCGACTCACGCATTCGCGCACTTCTTCAATAATACCACAACATCACTACCAAGCGTAGCCTCTGAGTCCGTTAAATATGATGTTCAGCACTTAATCAACACTACCCGCTACCGGATTTTTCCTAAAGTGCGTCCATTACCACCCCAAAAGCTTACCTCCGCTACTTCATATGTTCCTTAAACCCAATGACGAATGGCCTTGCACCGATTACAGAAGTCTAAATGCTCAGACGATTCAAAACCGATACCCCATCCGACTCATCAACGATTTTGCGCACTCTATCGCAAACTACCGTATTTTCTCGACCTTGGACTTAGTCAAGGCATTTCATCAAATCCCTGTAGCTCCCAAAGACATTCCGAAAAAACAATATGCACACCTTTCAGACTCTTCCAACTCACTAGGATGACTTTTGGACTGTGCAACGCGGCGCAAAGATTCCAGAGATTCATTCACTTTGTGCTGCGTAACATCCACTTCTGTTTCGTTTATTCCGATAATGTTCTGGTCGCGTCTTCCCTTAAGCCCGAGTATTTAGAGCACGCCGAGTGTATTTTTTCACAGTTCCTTCAAGCCGGTCTAGTACTTAATGTTGAAAAATGCAAATTCTTGCAATTGTAGATGAGAATCCTCGGCTACCTGATTACACCCAGCCAAGGTGTAAGTTATTTCGAACTTTGCACTACCAAAAACCGTTAAGAATCTGAGAAAGTTCTTGGGCATGTTAAACTTCTATCGTCGTTTATTGCCCAAGGCCTATCTGTATTCGTCGATGGCTCAGACATTGCCGTATGTGCTTCTCTTCACTAAAAACTGAAGCAAATCAGGCAGTTCACAGTGTTCACGAACCATAAGCCACTTTTTCTTTAAAACAAAAGCCGGACAAAGCGTTCCCTCGACAACTTTGGCACTTGAACTTTATCAGCCAGTTCACTTCCGGCATTCAACACGTGTTGTGAAAACGTGGTTCCTGACGCTTTGTCATGTGTTGCAGAGGTCAAGATCTCCGCCACCGTCGATTTTCTAGCACTCGCCGAGACGCAGAAGGGCGATGCAGTTCTTCAGAGTTTTAGGACCAACTCCAAATACACATTTAGGGGGTTTCCTAGCTTCGGCTCAATATTCAGTATATACTGCGAGACATCAGACAAGAGACCGAGGCGATATATTCGGCAGATTTCCGAAAGGAAGTATTGCGGGCCATTCACGTTCTGGCACACCCAGACATTAATTCTTGGGCAGACAGTGCATCGAATGCCAGAAGTGCAAGATAACAAAGCATGTGAGGGAAGAGGTGAGAATGTTCCCGCAGCCCACCAAGCGTTTCCGAAAAATCCATCTCAACATCATTGGCCCTTTGCAAGGCCCGCACGGTTTCAGATATTGCTTCACAATCATCGATCGATTCACACGCTGGCCTGATGCGATACCTCTGAAAGACATTACTTCACAATCTTATGCAGAGACCCTCTGCCGAGAATGGATTCCACACTTTCGTATGCCGGCAATTATAATCACCGAACGGGGAATGCAGTTTGAGTTCTCTGTTTTCTCAGAGTTGGGGAAACTCCTTGGCTTTAAACACCACCGGACAACTATGTTCCACCCGCCGTCCCTTGGGATGATCGACAGATGGCCCCTCTTGCTCGCTGGTCCTACCACTCGTTCTACTTGGCCTCCGGACAGCCAATCGGGAAGAATTTGCTGCAAGTCCCGCGAAGCTCGTTTTCCGGGAAAACCTGAGACTCCCCAGTGACCATGTTCTCGATATTAGGCGGGACTCAACACTACCGGTTTGCATAGGGGCACAATGACGCCAACCCCGCGAGCAACTTGCGTGTCGAACGCAAGTAAGTGTGAATCGCTGTAGTCATGATATTGAAAAACAATTTTTGACAGCGAAACTTCTTTTTCAGTGCCGGTGTGTATGGAGTCAAGAAAGGAGAGAAAACTCAACGAGAAGAATTGCAGCGACGAGGAAAAGTGAATAATTAAAATCAAATAGATTATATTATCTTAAAAGTAAAAAAGATGAATTGTTTTACTGAAGGATAAATAAAAGGGGCTAAGATCAGCTAAGATGAGGGATCCTCAAGACCGGTGACCAGCGGCCGGATGCCAAAACTCTTAGTTGTGATCATCTCACAGTACCACATTAATGGCAAGAGAAGATTGTAATTCTTTATTTCCTCCGCTGACGCAATATCTAAGGGTCAAGTGGTGCATGTAGAATCAAATGATCCTGAATTTTTAATAGGTTCTGATGCAGACAATTTTCATATTTGCTGGGAGATCAACAAATTTAATCCTAGAGGGAGATCCTATTTGACTTCATCACTTCAGCCAAGGACAAGTAAAGTAGCTGACCTACCAATCTTCTAGATGCTAGAATTGATAAGAAGCTGGCATATGTTTCACGTAGAAGAAGTCTCTCTGTTAGACCACCCTGTAAGATAAAGATACAACCCCTAGAATATGGATTGGGCAAAGCCCAATAAGTTTGAGGGAAATACAGTGGTAGTCCCTAGATGATTAGGGATTCGCTCGAAGATAGAAGAACGATTGGAAGTTGTGAATCTCGCACTGTTAGAGGGTTTTGAAGAGCCCACATATTGTCCACTATATATAGATACAATTCATGCAAAAAAAAAATCGATTTCTCCAACCCGACACACGGGATGACCCCCTAAACAACAGTACATTACCATATTTTTAAGTTTATCCCAGAGTTATAAAAGTTGGTCGTAGTATAAAATATAATGTGGAGCATACTATTCCCAAGTTTGATCAAAATCAAAGTTACAGTAGCACAAAGTTGACTTTACCGTGTAAATTTACTGCAACTAAATATCAATATCACACTAAAGTGGATAGTCAGACATGCTAAATGCATATACATAACGGGCTACGTATAAATGGGATAGTTCTACACTCAGATATACTCACAGAAGGAGCAAACAAAACCTTGGATACCTGAAGCGCCCAGCTTCCGGTTTCCCGACTTGTTAAAAGTTTGATCTCATCTTAAAATAAGTTTTTGGTTACGGATCTGGTCTAGTCCATTTAAAGTACTTTAGATTATTTATCTATCATTTAGTTATCCAAAAGTGTTATTGAAATTATTATCAATGGTAATTTCTTCGTTTGTATTTGCAAAAATGATCTTCTATATTTTCCAGCTTTTCATTATCCATTGTACCAAACAACAATTTTTGTGCTGAACCTCCTAAATGCATTAGTCCTCACTTTTGTGGGTTTAGGTTAGTGTCCTGGAAAGGAATCAAGGTTTATACTCTAAATATTAGATCTTCCAATTCCTTCAATAGTAAGTGTTTATGTATCTGGTTTGTAGATACAATATAGGTAGAAAATTTATCAATTAAATTTAAAATCCCTTGTGTATCAATCACGTAAATTACTAAATATCTGATTTTCGGTTACTTCGTGTACGTGTGTTGTCGTCAAGAGTGGAATAAGTACTATCAGAAGGCAAACTGGGAGAGCGTGGCTGCGATATACGGCTTAAAGCAGCAACTGATTACTTGGTACATTGACGAATCCCTTTCAGCAGTGGGAGCGGGTGCCGGTGTCATTGGTCCAAGGAAAATGTACTTCGAGCCAATGGGCAATATTCCAGGTGAAAATATACGCCACAGACAGATGTGCCTCTTTTAATCTCAAAAAGAACTACAGGGGGCAGAATATTGCTATCCTCACTGATAGCCAAGCAGCGATCAAGGCACTTAGGTCCAACCAGGTGAACTCCAAACTGGTATGATAATGCCTTGAGAGACTGAATACACTCGGCTCGTCCAACAAGGTCTGGATACTCTCTACTCTGGGTTCCAAGCCATGCTGGGTTGGAAGGCAACGAGACAGCGGACGAACTAGCCAAGAAAGGAGCAAGGACACCTTTACACGGGTCAGAACCCTTCCGTGGAATCGGAAACGGTTTCATAGCTATGACACTAAGAAATGAAGAGGAACTATACTGGGCGGACCTACCAGGGATGGAGCAGTCCAAGGTGCTTGTTGGGGGATACGAACCCATGCGCACGAAGGATTGCTTAAACCTCACCAAAAAGAACCTCCGAATCATGGTGGGAATCCTCACTGTTCACTGTCAGCTAAACTATTACCTAGGGAAGCTAGGGACGTCTACGGACGCTGCCTGGGACAGTGTCCAGCATTTGTGCAAAGTAGGTCGAGGCATCTGGGAGAACACTTAATACCAGATGCAAAGTTGAAAGATCTAGAAATAAGGAATATACTAAAGTTCCTGACGGTTATAGGCTTGCTTGAGATACTATGATTAATAGGTACACTATACCCATTAAAAGGGGCACAATACTTCTTTAAAGACGCGTTGCGACTTTCCCTTAAAAGAATAATAATAATCATCATTTGCGGTTTTAAAAAAATGAGAACTTTAAGGATCTACTATTATTTTTTTCGGACTAAAAGTTTTTCTTCCATTATTTCCAAAATAATCTTTTCTCTGAAATATGAGGTATGGTCTTCCAGGAAAGCTATTTCTTGATACTTTGTGATATATTCTGCGATCACTATAATTAGTCTGGCGTGGTAACATTTTCCTTAATCCAGTTTCAAGTATCTAATTGCTGTTTTAATTTATCTAACGACCCTTGTTTTAAATATTCTTCAACGGCATTTAAAAAATTTGGTTGCTCCATCGAGCAAACCAAACGCCCATATATAACCAGCCATTTTATCTTTGAAGTTGACTATTGTCATGCATGATTTAGTGAAATAATGGAATGGAATTATTATACGAGAAAATATTCGTGTTTTACAGACCGAACTGAGTCGTGAGATAGAAAATGTATTTATGCAATTCACTTTTGGCAAGTTTTAAAAATTGATTTTCTGACTACGTTCGGCTAAAAGAGTTACTTAAAAGTTAATGATCTTGTCATTTAACCAAGAATTGTCTTTTAATGAACTCCTGCCTCCCCTTATAATGTTAATGCTGCATTTGGCACTAAGTTCTGATTTTGTGGACCTGGATTTACTTTGGGCTAGTTGTGAGCCAAAACTCTAAATTTTTTGACAATAGTTTTGTCGAGACTTTCAATTTGTCTGTGGCTGTTGACCTTTGTCCGATATAAGAGTACGTCCTCTTTTTCCCTGAAATCCTTCAATTGAATTCCATCGAATACATTACTTCGTACTATTTTCTAGGGTTTCCCAATTTTTACCAAATACTCCTTTAATTTCGCAATTATTGTAACGTGTTTTCGGTCAGGTAAGAAAATATGCCGCATCAAATTTCAAAATCTTGTCAATGATTGTTAAAAAATAAAATTTCATCAATGTATATGTCCGGATAGCTGAGTGGTTAGGGAACAAGGCTGTCGTACGGAGGGTCGCGGTCGTGATTTGACGTCGGACACCAGTCGAGTCAGCTGTGAGTGAGTACCTGAGTCAAATCAGGGTAATAATCCCGGGCAAGCGCAATGCTGACCACATTGCCTCCTATAGGGTATCCTGTAATGTATCGTTATGGTCTTGAATGAAGTGCTTTAACACACTTCAAGGCCCTGATCCAATATGGACTGTTGCGCCAACGATTATTATTATAATAGTATTATATATATTATATATGAAACAAAACCTTATTAGAATCGATTCGATGCCTGTCTGTCCGTCTGTCTGCCTTTTGTTATGGATGGAGGTGGAGATCTTAGAAAGACACTATTGCGGCAGGTTGCAGCAGAATGTGGGATTTTAACACACTAAAACCACCCCCAATTTCTCCTTGTTCCCTCCCCGCGGAAATGAGTCAGGAGGTAATTAATCTCGCCGTGTTATCGCTGGATCCACTCCTCAATACGGGAAATCAAAATATGGGTCCAGCCACCCCTATGCGAGGCACCCCATCGTTAGTGCCACTTTTCCAGCAACTTTCGTCTTACTGCCTTTCGATATTCTGTATCATTTTCAGGGCAATTTATTCTCCTTTTCGTGTACAGATAGCGTGCCCCATTTGCTAAAATGTCCATCGGGATCATTTTCGCAATAACACACGCTGCCTCGCCTCATACTTTTCTGAAGTCGCTGGGCACCATTAGCACCACTAAGCAATTTTACTCTCCTTCGATTACTCTCATACGTTACTGCTTCTTCCCAAACTGGTAACACTATAACAGTTTGTAATGAACCCCTCCGACCACACATCTCCGTACGGTTGGTAACCAAGACCGCCTCTGTCTGTTATTCCGGAAGGTTTAGCTGAACTATGTCCAGCCAAGCTTTTATGGCGCTAATGGTTTCCTTACCGTACACTTTAACAACTTCAGATTGTTTCCGACAGCCACGGCTAGATCATTTGCGAAACCCATTATCGTGGCCTCCTTTGACACGGGAAGGATGAGGACTCCATTGTATATCACGTTTCACAGGAGAGGTCGTAACACTAAGCTCTGTGGTACTCCTGCGGTGACAGCATACTGTTTGCATCCCTCATCCGTATCGTACTAAAATGTCCTCTCAGAGAGGTAACTTTCGAGGAGCTCAGTCAAATATCTAGGGGCACCTGTTTTAGCCAGTGAGCTTTTTATCAATTCTCAGCTGGCTGAATTGAACGCATTCTAGGCGTCCAACGTCACCACGGTACAGCATTTATTAGATGACATCGGGTCTCGAGCCAGCTTCAAAACAACGTCTACGACGTAGATCGTTGAAGGGGCTTGTCGAAATTCAAATTGCCGTTCCCCATAGTCCATCCATATATTCAATGATGGGTAGAACTCTATTTTAGATAGCCCTTTCGAGAATCTTTTTTACCATGTCGATAAAGCAAATCGGGCGGTATGGTGATGGATTGATGGTTGCTTATTCGGCTTCAGAAACACGTCCCAACATTTGCTCTACCTTTTACGATGCCGCACTACCGCGATTTTGGCCTCTCAACAGCATCTCTATAGCTTTATCTTCTTCAAACTTTTTCACTGACCAGCCCTGGTTTCCAACTCCATCGAAGTGCACATCGCGGCATGGCCCATATTCGATCTGGACCAGAATTGCCCGGTAGTCACCATGAGTATAATGCTCATTATAAATTCGGGCTTCCTTCCTTCCTTGCTTGCTTGCTTGCTTCCCCCTTCGCCCGTGAGGCGTATTTTTTACTTTTCAAGTTCTCCGAGGATACGAAACAATCGTTCAGACCTCTCTACTCCTCTTTTCAAGCTTACCTCCCTTTGAATTTTGAGGGGGTGTCACTTGTGTTGTCTGAATAATGCTTGCATTCTTCAAGGCATTTTTTCGTCCTTGGCACTATTGTACAGTATACGAATAGCTCGGATCATGTTCTTGATGGCCTAGCGGACGTTGTGTTTGCCCTTTATGAATTCGGACAACTCTAATATGTTTCCTTCGAGTAGGACAAACGAGAATTCGTCCGTATTCTGACACTGCTCCTCTGCTTCGTTTCCACAATGGGTACTTCCGTATTTATTACTGTTCCAGGAGCTTCTCTGATTTCCTTCTTTCACCAATTTGACTTCGGGGAGATAGCAGGACCGTCGAGCTTCTCCTCCTAGTTACCCCACAATGGGCTAATGAATTACCAGTTTGGTAAGCATCTTTCGGTGTTTTTGGAACAAACGTTCTCGGGAGTAATGTACTCCTTTTAAATACCCCACGGGGGCACTGCAGTTTTGGGATATCGACGGCGGGGAGCCTGCTTACTCACTCCCAAAAGCCGCCGGCACTGGGGTTCCGAGTCCCTGCCCCGTGTCCTTCTCATAGCCATTCTTGTCCACGAGTGTTCTTCTCCAACCTACCCAACCTGCGCATAAAGATGTCCATGCGCGCACACCGAGCGTTCCCTTATCCGCACGAAGTCTGTTCACACCTGACTTGTTCGAAAACGGCTAAACCAATTGTCACGAAATTTAGTGAGAACGTGTGATCTGGTCACTATTTTGTATTGAGTTAAATGTGGGGGACTCTCCATAGGTGCGAAAGGTGAGTGCCGTGTGTGAATTGGCCATGTAGGGTGTCAAATGAAAGGGTTCAACTAGAACTTCTTTCCGAAACTGGTCCCACATGTGATATCGAAAGAAATGTAGGACAGTCAGGGTTCAAAATATGAAAGTGTAAAAGAACCTGTCCAACCGAAAAATCTGAAAAAACTCACACAAACTCTATATGAAATCTCAAAATACATCCCGTTCCTATACATTCATAAATAAAGTTAATGATACTATATTAGCATATTTTAGAAATTTTACCCCTTTTAAGTTCATGCTAGAAGTAGAAGTGGCAGTAGTATAAGGGATAACGTAAGGCATAACGCTGGCAAATTTGAAGGAAATCCCTTTTTTTAACAAAGCTCTAGATGGTAAAACTTTTACATTTTATGTGAGTTTTGATGCGTGTATGACGTCATCATAACATATCAATTCGTCTATACCATAACAAAGTGAATGATGAACGGGGGGTAGCAAGGAAACATTTCGTTTTAGTCTTTTAATCGTTTATATATCAATATCAATCATTCGAGATAGACATATGTATGTATTTATATGTATATGATAATGAAGCTTTGGTGGATAAATATAATTGTACCTTAAACCATTGGCATTCAATATACGTACTTTTTTTTGTCCAAGCCAGGAAGCCAGTGGAATCTTCGAAAGATATCAGCAAAAACCGCTGACTTGCGCGATTCGCGGACATAAGTCTGAGCTTACGTACTAAATCACACCCGTGCATCCTTCAACCGCTCACCCCGCGGAACTGTCGTTAGACATTACTTCACGGCGCCAGGTAGCAATTATACTGTCGTTCCTTTACGGCTGTTTGCTCGCCTTTTCCTTTCCGCTATATGGAACTCTTTTTGCACGTTAGTTAGGAATGAAACTAATTCCTGCCACTTGTTTGTCGGCTGAAGTATGCGCTCCACCAGAAGACGCACGCTCGGAATGTTAGTTGTCCACGCCGCGAAGTGACTGCAATATAATATTGCATGCTTTGCGTTTTCTTCCTCTCATGGGCAGGTTGGGCATATTGGCCAGTCGTCATGCACAAACCTATGTAGATATTTGCGATACCCACCGTGGCCCAATAGAAACTAGTACCATTTGCCATTTGATCATTAATGATGTCCTTTCCTCGCTCTTGATCAATTATATATTGTCTTGTGTTATCGTTCCCTTGATGTAGATTCGTGACATCTCTTCGGCTAAGATATCTACCGGAAACAGCTTGGCTATAACTAACGCCGCCTCGTCTGATATTGCTCGAAAGCCGCACATGACTTTCAGAGCACATAACCTGTACGAGCGCAATAGGCTTCGCTTGACTTCCTTCGTCGCCATTCCTGCAGCCCCCCATACTAGAGCGGTATAGGGCAAGAATGGCGAGAGTGCTGCTTTTTTTTCGATGTACCTTACATGCATTTTGAATTTGAATCTATTGCCGAGCACCACACATAAGTATTTTACCGCCGCCTTCCTTCTTATCATCTGGCTTACAAAACGAATTTTCCAGTATTCCAGGGTCTTTCGGCTTGTTATCAATACGGCTTCTGTTTTGTGATCTATGAACACTAGTCATTTCAGCTTGTCTTGATCTTCCAGATCACTTCATGGGCTACTGCCTAAATCTCGTGAACGTTCTTTGCAACTACAACCACAGCAATATCGTCCGCGAAACCTTCTACTTTCACCTCTTCTCCTTCTTCTCTGGTAAACGCAGGCGGAAGACTTCATCATTCATGATCTTCCACAAGAGTGGACTCAGTACCGACCTCTGAGAGACTCCAGGTGAGACACTGTAGTAATTTGTGCCTCTGTTGCCTCCGTACTTTAGCTCTGTGGCTGTAAAGTAGTTAGGCACTACGTTTTTCAGGTAGCGTGGAGTGTTCATTCGGATGAGTAATGTTTTGATGACCGATCAGTTTAGTGGGTTGAAAGCAGTCCTCAAGACCAACCTGACCATCGGGCTGGTCCGGGTCAAGGAGGTGATGTGACTATTCATATTCAGCTGCCTCGGCCAATTTGTTGGCAATTATTCCCTCCAATATCTTCCCCATCGTATCTATAAGGCATATTGGGCGATATGATGACGGATCGCCATATTCTTTGTTTCCTTTCGCAACAAAACCAAAAGCTGCTGTTGCCATTTTTTAGGGAATATACCTTCGTCGGGGCACTTTTGCAATGCTTGTATAAACATGTCTGATCTCGCTTGGGCAGCAGCTTTCACTACTTTATTGAGAGTAAGATCAGGTCCCGGTGCTTTCTTACTAGCCTAAACTAACTCTAATAATGTATACCTTAGCAATAATTAGAGAAAGATGCAACATTAACCGTACAGGAATTTTACTGATAAGTCGACAATCACATTAAACTGATCAGCTGTGGAATTACACTGTGCAAGTTTTACAATTAATTCGTTAGTAAGCTCCATTATTTCTTGAGGAGAAAATAAGTCTGTTTGTACATTGATGTTAGCATTATTACGATTTGAGTTCAGATTATTTCTAACTACACTACTATATGAAGGCAAGGGTCTAGAAAATTGATTTGATCGATTATGAGGAGCTACAGCTGTAGATACTAACTGTGGAAAATTAGCTTGCGAGAGATTATAATCAGTACCTGGTTGTCGTTTATTCGGTTGCGAACGGTTAGAAATTCGATTTTTTAACGCAATGTATTCTTTTCGCTTAGGACAGTCATATTCGTCTGCCAAATGTTGTTGCTTACAATTCACACACTGTACTCGATTCGATTCAGTTTCCTTAACATCGCACTCTGAGACTAAGTGATCGCCACTGCAGATAAGACATTTAGGTGGTAAATGGCAATGAAATGATCCGTGACCGTAAAGCTGGCAGTTACGACATTGAGTTGGGCCAGATTTTCTGCGTGAATGATAGTTCCAATATACCATAGTATGATATATAGACTTGATCATTCGTAAATTACTGAGCTTTGTGCCTCGTTCGAAGAAAATAAGATAGTATGAGTTAAACCGACCTGCTTTATCAGTGTTGAACTGCTTCACGTCAAGTACTGCCAACTGATATTCGTTTATAAGCAGATTTTTCAATTCATTGGGCGGTATTTTATGCAGTCCCGATAAAATGATTTTAACTGGTCTTTCGTCGGCTCGACGATGAGTGAAGAAGTGAGCGTTAATTGCTTTTAAATGATCGTAGGTTTTAGAATAATCAGCCATATTGTTAAGCAAAAGTCTTTGCCCGATAGACATCAATCTAATGTTAAAATCCTCAATTTTGAGGTTTCCCATTATTTTGATGATGTTTTCACGCGGAAGCGAAGGAAACGTTATAGGTGGGACTTTTACCTTCAATATCTGTTTAGTCGAG
Organism: Hermetia illucens; assembly: GCF_905115235.1. NCBI lineage: Eukaryota > Metazoa > Arthropoda > Insecta > Diptera > Stratiomyidae > Hermetia > Hermetia illucens. The sequence continues at coordinate 89,988,863 of NC_051851.1, read as the reverse complement.
CTAGCTGGGTTAGGAGCTTCACTGGTTGCACTTTGTTCACCTTCATCCATGTTTTCGTCTTGTTCAGCTAATTCATTGTAGTAATTTTCACTAGTACTAGGTTCTTTAAGCATCGATGGCGTGCTGAATTTTTCCGCTTTTGGGTTCAGTTTACGTCTTTTAAGCTTATCCCTTAGGAACATGTTTTCTGGGAGGTTGTATTCAACCTCCCTTTTTTTATTAGTTGAATTCACTTTGTAACGGTACACTAAGATAAGAATTTAAGTACGTACAATTGAACACTTGCAAAAAGAACTACTTGTCGCTTTCGCAGTTGAAACCGGACTGTCCTTTATTTATTTGCTTATTTGAGCAATTCATCTTCGGTAATACGCGAATGGACCACCTGCACCGATTGCTTCGTGTGTCTTCGATCTTTGCGGGAATAGTGTCTTCATTATCGTCGCCAGCATTGTTGGACAAGTTACTTGCGGAGATTTCTGCCCCTTTATTTTAGGCATCACCAAACTATAGGCTGTTTCCCAGGGGTTTACTTCAACTCCGGTACAGAGGGTTTTAAAGCTTCTGATTTTGCTTTGTTTCATGGCTTCCTGCAAATGTTTGAGTGCGGAGAGTAGCTCCTGGAAGTCTAATCGTCTGCCCCGAACGTTGGACGCTTCTTCAGGCTTGCGAGCGCTTTGCCCCTGCGTCTTCATTTCTTCACTCCACTAGTAGCTTGGTGAACTTCTTCTGCTGGGAACTGTTCTCGGCATTACAGTATCGCTCGCGTTGGCAACAGACTGAATTAGCTGTTTGGTCAAATTTTCTGCTGACCCTTGGTTCATACTAGTTCATCACCAAGTCAAACGCATCTTTATCGAAGAGGCTGGGCTGGACGTGTTAGTTTGAGATTTTGCGCCATTCCGTGCTGTTTGATTGTGAGTGAATTCTTCACGAACCCACCACATCATTTTAGGCAGAAGCGAAAGGCTGGCGAAAGTGATGTCAATGTTTAAACCCAGACCAGCTTTACGATATGTGTTTGTCTCGCCATTATTTGCAATTCCTAATTCCGAATAAGCAAACGTTTCCAGTAGTGTTCGACTTCTGACGTACATACGTACTGTATATGTACATATGCATGCTTTTTTGCACGAAGTAAACCGGACATCGGTAATAAGCAATGTTTGTTTGTTGAATATCTACGTTTGTAATATGTACGAATATTTTGTGAAAATATTTTGTGTTTTTAGCCATACACGAATAGAAAAATGTGCGTGGAAAATTTCTCACCTAAGACCAGGAAACCTTTATACCCGAAGCATCAGCTTCCGACTTGTTAGTTTAGATCGTTGGATGTTTCGGTATATTCGAATTTTGCTTTAATAGGTTGCCTATCATATTTTACTTCCTGGCATAAATCGCATTGATTTATAGCAATTCGAATCAGCTCAAAAAGGTTTAGATAATAAATTTTGTTCCTAATTGCGTTAAATGTTTCTGCTATTGCAGAGTGCACACCCTCCTTTGCATGATATAGAGAGATATATATCTTAGGGCTCCCGTTTCCGTTTTAGTATCTCGCGCCTGAAATGACCACTTTATAAATTTAAACCAAGTTACATAACATGACTGGATTTGAATAGTCTTTTTCTGATATTTCTTTTATGTTAGTTTCTTCCTGATTCTGTTCGATTTGACTCAAAAAGTCTACGATTGTATTTTGTTTTCCCTTAAGGTATTCTATCTCGAATTTACACTTTCCTAATTTTAAGAGCCATCTTTGGTGACTTACTGACAAGCCTTTGTAAGGTTTTGTGTAAAAGAAAACCTCATTAAAATCGGTTTAAAGTCTGTCTGCCTGTCCATCACACGCATTTTTCTCGGAGACTGTAGCAGCGATAAATACCAAATTTGGTGAAAGGCTGAGAACTGTGAATGCTCATGCATACAGTGAGTTCCATCCTTTTACGTCGAATTTAAGGGGAGGTCCCCATATATGCGAAAGGGGGGTGTAAATAGTCATAGTATAGTCATGTGAGGTATCAAATGAAAGGTTTCGGTTATTACTTTTCGAAGCTGGTCTTAGGTTTGACATTTGTTGGAAAGGTAGGGAGTGTGGGAAGTCGAAATTGATCATTTCTTTAACGGACCCATTCTCAGAAACCGCACAACCGAAAAATTTAGAAAAAATCAAGAGGCTGCCACTATATGGTGGCTAGGCTCCGAAATACCTTCCATACCGATATCCCTTCAAATAGAGTTAATAATATTATATTACTATACTTTTCAGAAGTTGGCTGCAGAACCCGCGTTAAGTTCATTCTAGCGCCACAAAATGTAGCAGTGTAGGCTATAATATAAAGATTGATCCTACCAAGCTTGTTGCAAATCGCACTGTTACTAACAAAGTTATAATAGGTCAAAGTTATCACTTCTTTACAAATTCAAGATTTTGAATGTCAATATCGCCCCAAAAGTGGATATTATCACATAATATATGCGTATATTACGTGCTAGTTACTAATGGGACAAATTCACACTGAAATTTCTTTATAAAAGAAATACACAAAACCTTTCTTGCCTGAAGCGTTCAGTTTCCGGTTTCCCGACTTGTTTCCTATATTTCGCTTGTAAGTATTTTATAGGTTTGTGGCCTATAAAAATTGTAACTTTGTTCTCATACGGGTATGGGCGAAAATAATTAACCGATGGCCAAGAATTCCTTGTCCGTTGCTACACAATTTCTCTCGTGAAAATTAATGTGCCAAATATCACACATATAAGATTTCTGTCAAGGTATACTACACATTAATGAAGTCTCTCGTTCATTAGACTTTGAAATATCGCTGGGTCGCACGGTATTCTGTAGACCAAGCGGTGCGACAAATATAATCTTTTTACAATCTTCTTCCTTTATTTAAATTTGATAGTACCCCTACGCTAGGTCGAAGGTTGGACAGTACTGAGCCCGACCTAATTTATCTACTACGGGATCTATATTCGGCAGTGGGAACTTATCATTCACTGTTGCTGCGATAAGCTTCCTATAATCAATTAGTAGCCTAAATTTCCTCTCTTCAGAGTTGTCGACCTTTTTAGGCACTACAATGAGTGGACTCGAGTATTTCCTTATAATCGCTTAGTATTCCATTTCCGTGTCAATATCTATGGTAGAAAAAGTAGACGAGGCAGACCAGTTGTTGCGCCGTTGATGATTCCATTTCTGACATCTGTCTTCTCACCTCTGTTTCGTGCTTTGGTGGACAGCGGGCAACTTATAATTGGCCTGCTGATCGCTAACTGTTATAATTTCGTGTTTCTTGAGCGTACTTATAACTTTCTTTAAAGAAATTTTTTCAAACTTTTTGTTACTTTTGTTATTTTTCATTTTTTTGTATCATTTAGATGATCCTGTTTAATTCTTTTTAAAAAATCGTTATTGACATATTCTAACATATGGATTTCGTTATTTGGATAAAGATTTAGAAGTTTTATTCTATTCCCATTAGGAGTTATACTTTTCTCCTCTAAATCAGCAACACTTTCATGACAATTAATCAAATCCATCCCTATTATGAATTAATAGCGTTTATTTAAGATAAAAAGTTTGTATTTCACCACATGCGACGGTGGATTGAGTTTCTCCGGAACTGGTGTGAATAAATCGTATGTCATAATCTCAATCTCAAATATCAAAAATTGTAGCAAAATTTAAAGGGTCTATTTAAACTACATACCTTGCTTTCCGAGTTGTCATAATCTCGGCAGACCCCAGATTTTACCTACTTTCTTAAAAGATAAAGGAGCTCTGGTAGCGGTGGCCGATGTAACCTACCATCGGCATATTATAGAAGGATCCGTGGCGTGGTTTGAGTCAGACTGTCCGGGAGTCCCACGACATCAAGAAAAGCCGTTAGTGATTTAGACACAACACCTGTAGCTTACAATATTATGGGAACTACAACCATCTGCTCGCTCTAATACCAAACCACAAATTCTGAACTGGTCGTTCTCCACCCAGTCTTTCATTTTGAACTTTTTATAAGCTCGGGTAGCGATCTTTAATTACATGAATACACTTATTTACCCTTTGCGGATTTTCCAGAGTGAAATATTTCGGGTTTTTTTTTCTGAGTAATATATTATTATTAACTTTATTTGTGTGGGTATAAATATGGAGAATATTTTGGGGCCTGGACACTGTATTGAATTTCATGATTTTGAACAGATTTGTCGGTTCTGAAGTTAGTTAGACAATGGCTCAGTTAAAGAAGTCATCACTTTGGAGCTCCTGCACTCCCGCGTTTCCAACAAATGTCATCTCCCTTTTGCAGATATAAGGGCTCCCCCATAAACTCAATGTAGGAAGATGTAACTTACTGCATGTTTGGGCGCTCATAGTACTCACCCTTTCACCAAATTTCCTTTGAATCGCAAAAGCCATTCCTGAGAAAAGTGCGTGTGACAGACAAATAAACGTCATTACCAGCGGTGTTTGAGTGCCCTGGCCCCTACATCAGGAATGTTTCGTTCAGTCAGCCAAATTTCGGGAGCAACTGAGGGCAACTCCACTACCAACTGACTGGACATATTGCTGTTTAGTGCTGATAATGCTTCCCGATTGTCGGAACCGATTCAAATGTTGAGACCCCTTTATTTTGCCGCGAACATTGTTCTGCTGTCAATAAAATCGCATATATCTCCGCCTGGAATATAGTCATCATTTTCATCGAAAGGACGAGCTATTCCCATAATCGGATTTCCCGAGAACACCCCTGCGCCCGATCCGTTTTCCATGACTCACCCGTCGGTGAAGATTATTAAGTCTGCAATCCCAAAATACTCGCGACCATTTATGGACTATTCTTCTCTTTTGGTGATTACGACGGAGTATATCTTTCCGAAGACGAATCTGGAAACCATATAATCAGCGGGTATCAGAGCCACTTAATGTGTGCCAAGAAATTTCCAGATGGACGCATGTCTGTATGATTGGCCGCCTTTCCATGCGCCAATGGTATCAAGCTTATATACGTCCTAATTGGGGTAAGTTTAGAAAAGCTTTAAGTGTCATTGTCGTCGTACTAATCATTGGCCTAGTAATAGTTAGGTAACCGAGCCTCTGAATCGACGTCTGAAACTTTCTGTTGTTAGCAAAATTCAATCTCGGCCACCAGACGTTGGTTATGACATCGCATTTGAGATCTGGAAAACGAAGAGCTGGGACACAGTATTGTGGGTTATTGAGGAGTCTGACTAGCAAGAAAGCACCACAGTTCCAATATGGAAGAAGAACAGCCGTTCTGCAGAGTAATCAAATTACAGTCCGATATGATTGCTGTCCCTTATCGTGAATATTTTTAAGCGTATTTTTGATAACATTACATTACTTTCATGCACCTAGAGAAGCGGTTTGACCGTGTGCTATGTAAACTCAACAACTGATGCGCCGAGTAAAATTGTTCTACTATGATCCGAAGAGTAAAGTTCACACTGTGGCAGGTATGCATATCAAAATCGTTTCGTAGCTCTGTCAATGTTCATTAAGGAAGCACAAAGGAAGCACTATCTACTAGGAGTGTCTCGTAGCAAAGCTCATCTCGAGCAACTTGTCCAAAAATGAAATGACCACCTTATGCAACAGAGTGTCGTTCACCCCGCTGCTTTCTATGGTTTTGTGCGTTGGACGACTTGGATGGTATGAACATGTAATAACTTACGACAACTCATCCCAAGCAAAAAAAATATCATTTTATTAGTTTAAACCAGTTTAAGTTCTAACCAGGCGATTTCGGTCGTTATAATTCATACCCTTGGCGGGTTTTGAATTCAATAAAAACGCCTCTGCCCTGCGATCGAAACCGTCAAAGCCAAATTATAACGTAATCTGCGCTTATGAGAATGCACTTGTCAAGATAGGTCCGAACACCGAAGCCGAATGCTGAACCGACGTTCGCTTGATACGATTAATGCTGATTTGACAGTCTCTCAACCCGATCAAGACGAGCTGCCCTACTTTTGAACGGGAAAATGGCTGAAGGAAAACAAAAACACTTAGACAATCTCTAAGAGATATTTATCACACATGTGTTGCTCTGGGCTACGTGCCTAGCTCTTGATAAAAGTTTAAGGTAGTCTTCATGGCTAAGTCTGCGAAATACTACTATTCAAACCCAGAAAACTTCAGATTGAACTGCTTACCAGAATGGCATCGAAACGGCCTTTCACCATGCGCTTTTCCAGAAATTAAATGATGCCGATGGAGAGTATGGTGTCGGTAATACTTCAATTAACTGAACTAATGCTATGCTAAGAGCGAGATTGTTGTGTGCAGAAGTGAGAATTGATTGCTACTTAACAAGGAAAGGGACGAAAGGCTGCCTCCAAAGTGGCCACTTCTCCGGAGTATGTTAAGTGTCTCAATCTGAAGTCTGCAAATAGACGCCGGTGCTATTTACAAGAACGGGACAGCCGAATAATCTTTATTTTCCGGGGATGAAGGAAGCAACCATTTAACTTTCCGAAGTAGTAAAATATCTGGGAGTTATTCTAGATAAGAAGTTTCTTTGGAACAAACATATAGAAGTTAAGATGAAGCGAGCCTTCATAGCTTATAGGTTGTGAAAGAGGACTTTTTCTGGACATGGGGACGTAGCGCGATATAGGTCGATGTTTGTGATCGCATCTCTAGTGTGGCGGGTGAAGCAAAAGAACTTTCATTGTTAACTAACGTCACTGCAAAGAACTGTTTGCGTGGGAAATCTGGCGCTGAGTGAAATGCGTTGCTCAATTTGGATATATCTATTAAGAACAAAAAGTGCAGCTCTTTGGATCTATGGGGAGAGGTGGCATTTTCGCCTCGAGAAAACATGCCAGGCCCTTGCAACCTAGCCTGTACAATCCTAAGGCAGCAAACTGGGTGATAGATGAACTGTTAGAAGCCAGGTGCTGCACAATTTACTGCGATATTTCAGAATCGACTGAACCGATTACAAGACTTCAATGAACTATGGCATTTTTCCCCAAACACCTCGACTACGCTGTTGAAATCCGCTTGCTCTTTTGATCAAAGGCTCCAAGCCTTAGTAAGCAAATGTCTCCATTGTGTCATCCGTTTACTCTGACCCGACGCAAACTCGATTGATAAGTTTGTATCGGACCTCGTGGCTGTAGACACGTTTATTAGACGGCTAAAGTGGCAGTGGATAAAGCATACTTTACGAAAGGGTGCAAATAGTCGAGAGCTTCTCGAGTAAGTCTACTAGGAGTTGAAGAACATTTCGCTACCTGAGAATGAGAGCGCTTTGCCGTGCAGGACGCGCGACGTTAGGGCAAAGAATTTATCGCAAATTGGTATTGCTGTGTTTCACGCAAGACGTGAGCATATTTGGATCGTATAACACTTACATGTGTGGAGAATGTCGAAGTTGAGAAATTTTACATAAAACTACCATTTGCCGACAAATCATTTGAATTTCTACTCGGCCGACTAAACAGTTCAATGATTCTAATATTCATAGTTCGATACTATGACAGTAATTGATCGCGCCACCAGTCCAAAGAGGATCTAGCTCTAGAAGTGTGTTAGAGCGCCATTTTTGTGCAATAGAAGGCAAGTGGTTAGCATTTGTAAAATACTGTAAACTTATCCACATTATCATTGCCTACTATGTAATATTTTCTCTAAAATACTGTAAATTCATATTTACCGGCCTACTAAGTATAGGTAAAAATTGTATAAAATAGGAAATATGAATTAAAAATACGTAGTTCGTTGGAACTATCGAACACAAGCCTAACGTGTTTTATTCTGTGGAGTCCAGGCAATTTACTGCTCCCAAAATTTACACTGCTTGACTAGATCATTGTGGAGTTCAGGCAATTGCTGCTCCTATAGCTGGTTAGTCTGGAGTTTTGGCATTTAGCTGCTCCGACTAACCATAAACTAATTTACAAAGAAAGAAGAGTAAGGGATTGCCAAGTGGACTGGCAACAACCACATAAGGTGGCACATCACACATTATTAAACTAAGTACTAGGCCATCCGACCATTGGATGGATTCTAAAAGGTTCATTTCAATTTTGAACGTATCTGCAAATCGTCGGAACAGGTTGGTGAGCTGTCAGTGGTCTGTGACGCCTTGACCAAAAGGCGTCTGTGGAACTGATCGGGTTGATGTTGTTCATCGGAATTTATTAGTGAGTGATAAGGACTCGTTTCTGGACTGGACTCTTTAGCATTCTGTCTACAATAAAATTTATTTATTGGCGATCTATTCAATACGGATGAAGGCCACTCAATTGAAAATACCTTGTTTATGTCATGTAGTCTTCAATGTGGGGGGAGTCTATGTAAAGTCTTGTTCTTCATGAGAAGGCGTTCTATTTCTCCACGTTGTTAGCGAGAACTCCAAGGCAAGAACTTCGTGACTTTTTAACAGGGAAGTTTTTGGTGATCTATTGGTAAAGAATTTTCTCAGTGGTCCTGAAATTCTCTGCTTCTTGATCCAGTCAGCCTGGATCCCCAAAATCCATTTTTGCCTTAATATCTTATGAGAACTGCACAGTTTTGGCGGTAGCTTCTATGTATAGTTTAATTCTGCTGAATAAATTTTGAATATTTGCATAAGATGAAATGTCTCTCAAAAAATCCTAACCTGCTTTCCCGTCGTTCGCCTTAAAGCATTATGTAAGCATGAGTATTCTAAACTGCAAGCTGGTATGTGAAGTGGATCTTAAAAGTGTTAATTTAAATCTCGCCTGTTTACAAATAGGATGTTGTTTTTGCTGAAGCTTTAGCAGCATCTTTCAGTAAGAAGTCTACAAACAATATTAGGATATTTATTCAGTATACCATTAATGAAATTACGTACATTGCTAAGAGTATATATTTTCAGGAGGAAGTAGACGCCCTGGAAGTGGCAGGAACCAAATCTACTAAATTTCTGGCTGACTAGGTTTTTGAGTTTCTATCAGCATAAGGCTGTACTCCTATAAGCGGAGGCACGCATCATTGTCGATGTAGTGGATTATCACTAACTAAAGGGCCTGAATTCTCGCAAGAAGGAAGTTTCTATTTAACAAAAGAATGAACTGCGGAACCGATTTATATGGCTCATGTTCTTTTCATGATATTCCGGGAAATCTTGCCTATAACCAAATTACGGAGAAACAACGCAAACAGAACTCAACATCTTCAACTCAGAGGGATGATTTTAGATCATGCACTGTTCCGGAGTGTTTAGAAGATTCACGAGCAGAGTTACAAAGTTTATTCATGCGGAAACGAAACTTGAATTTTTGTGATGTGTATGCATGTGATGTGCATAGTAATGACACCAGCAGGAGCAGAAGGGGGGGCCTTTGATGGTATGTGAATGTGCCAGTTGCATCGTTAAAATATGTTGCAGTCCTTTCACGAGGCAGACAAGTAACAAAGGCACCCACGAAAATAAAGAAAGTATAGAAAGTTCCAAATGTGCTGCACGGAAAAGGGTGAGACAAAAGAAAAAATATTTGCCACCAGGAGGGGAGCAATAATCTGGAGAGTGTTGTAGAAGCGTTAGAAAAGGAGAATTTTTCGTTAGCATGACGGAAGGATAGAGTAATGAATATAGAAGAAGACTCGGATCCACGTGAGGCTCCTTCGTGCACGTAAAGAGCTGATTTGTTTTTAACTTGCGTGGGTTATGGCTCTGTTTATAGTTTCCCTACGTGCCTGCTTGAATTTAAATATGCAACAGCAAATTTCAAAGAGAGTAATCAAATCTACTGTTGAAACATGATGAAATCTTGCAGGTATGAGGAAAAAGTAAAAGCTATCGATCCGAAAGGCGAGAGTTAGTTAAGTGCTTGCTGATAGGTTTTTGTTCCTAGTTAGGTCATAGGTTCTTTTTAATAAAACTTAGGTATCAACGTTATTATGGCAAATTGAGAACTTTATGTATTGTCGAATTAATATTGAATTTTACCTCACCACCTTTGATTATGCATTATATTTATATACGTATGTTGGCCAGTTTTTTTGCTGATTGGAAGCGGCTGGTTCAGATGGTGAAGGTTTTGGACTTGCTTAGAAAGCTCGTTCAGCCTTTTAATATATGAGATGCTTAAATTATTCAGTTCTTGACAGTGGGGGTGTTCTCGACAAATCTGCTCGGATCATTCAATACAGACCTTACTATATCCATTCTTGTTCTTTGTTGGTATACAACCATGTGATTAATCGCTTGCCAGGCTTGGAGACCCAGAGCATTACATAGGTCGCTTTGTAGGTCGTGTCTTTAACTTGGTTCCACGATTCTTCCAGATCCTTATGGCTGGTAATTACGTAAGTGAGATATTTTTTTCTTTTTTCTCACGGAATCGTCACCATTTTATACGCAGCAGGCCAGTGTATTGTTTTATCGGTGCCTTGATTCGTAAGGGAGCAATCGAAATCCGACGTTCGAAATTTATTTCGAATGTCGCGAATACCAGCGGACAGATGACGTTTCTGGTCACCTACTCTGTTCTTCACTCTTGTAGCGAGGTCTGAACTGAGTGGAGCGCCGGTGACATTTTTTTCACCAAATATATTCATCTGGAGTATCAAATCAAATCCGGACGGATCAAGGCTTTTAGTTCTAACATTGAAAGCAAACGGGGGAAAGCGATTGCTGAACAGTGGTCATTTCTTTCACCGACACTTTCTCATTATCTACTCACTCGAGAAATCTAAGAAATATCACTAAGTCGCCACTATACCGTGCCTAGACTCCAAAATACCTTCCATACCGATATATGTTTCCCTCCGGTGACGCACCACAATATCATAATGCGTCATCAATACCTAGCAAGTGGGTTGTAAAACATAATTGGGGTGTTTGTCCGAAAAATACAAGACGGTCATTAAGACATGCGAAATCCGTTGGTAATTAGGGTAAAAATAAAGATAAGATCTGGAAAATCGCACAAAAGATAAAAATGTGTATTAGAAACGTAAGTGTAAACCTAAGAAGAAATTTGTATCTGATTCAGTATTGAAATTGTACTCGAGAAAGAACCAAGTCTTTTCTTTCGAAACGAAGATCGAAAACCGATCTTTTAAGTGGGGTCGTCAGCCATTCTCAATGGGTCGCTTAGGTGCTCGAGGTGCCCAAGCAAGTAGTTCTAACTCCCTAGCCGGTATAATACCTGTTTCCTAGGTAGTAAAATCGAGAAAGTTTCTTGGTGAAGAGCGAACTGCTAATGATGGATACACACAAGGACACACTGGGAGCCCTTGCCGACGTTGATCTGGTGATGTGAACCTAGCGTTGTCAAGGTGGTAGCTGTGGCGTGTATCAGGAGCCAGCCGCTTCGGGACCTTGGTTAGGTAGTCTGCGTTGAACCGGTACAATAGACCGCGTTGTTCCGAACGAGCGCTGATCCCTTCATGAGCTCCGGGATCAGTTAAGCGTAGGTCAGGCCTCAAAGAATTGCGGTTGGAAACTTTGTCCACGAGGGTACACCCCTTCCTGACTATTGCGTTCAATCATCAACGTCATCAACGGCGCAACAACCAGTATCTGGTCTAGGCCTGTCTTAATAAGGAACGATATGCTTAAAAGCTGCCTGCCGAACCTACGCCATCGGTCCTTCTCAGGCAGGGTCTGTCTTTTTTTCTACCATGGATATTGCGCTTATAGATTTTCCGGGATAAATCATCCTCACCCGTACGGATTAGGCGTGCCAAAAATTCTTCAGAGGATTTTTCTCTCGAACGCGGCCAAGAGTTCCTAATTTTTTTTCGCTAAGAACCCAGGTCTCCGAGGAATACATAAGGACTGACAAGATCATTGTCTTTGACCCACTGGTGAGATGTTTCGAGCGAAACTGTTTCTGTAAAATGAAATATGCTCTGTTGGCTGCCCTACAACTGTACACGAATTTCATCGTCGTGACTGTTATCGGTTGTGATTTTCGAACCTAGGTAGGAGAAATTATCAACGGTCTCAAAATTGTAGTCTCCTATCTTTATTGTTTTTGTCTGACCAGTGCGATTCGATGTTATTCGTTCTTTGGTTTTTGGCACTGACGTTGACTTTGTCCCCATCTACTTCGTCTTGATGGGCAGCCCCTGCTCGATCTGGATGACTGTGCATTTCGGGTTGTTCGTCCCATGATGTCAATATCGTCAGCATAAGCCAGCAGTTGGAGGGACTTGAAGCGCACGCATCTTGCATTTACATCTGCATCGCGAATCCCTTTCTCAAGGGCCAGGTTGAAGAGGACGCATGATAGGGCATCCTCTTGTCTTAGGCCGTTGTTGATGTTGAATGGTCTCGAGAGTGATCCTTCTGCTTTTATCTGGCCTTGCACATTGGTTAGGGTCAGACTTGTCAGTCTTATCACTTTTGTCGTGATATTGAATTCCCTCATGGCGTGTAGTTAGTTTTACCCTGGCTATGCTATCATAGGCGGCTTTAAATTCGATGAAGAGATGGTGCAACTGATGTCCATATTCTAACAGTTTTTCCATCGCTTGCCGCAGGGTGAAAATCTGATCTGTTGCTGATTTACCTGGAGTGCAGCCTCTTTGGTATGGGTCAATGATGTTCTGGGTGTATGGGGTGGAAAATATTTTATAGATCACTGCGTCATATCTCCTTTTTCATGAATGGGACCTCCTATACCTTGAGCATAAGTTGATGAACCGTTTGGTGTAGTTAGTCGCCTCTATATTTAAATACTCTGGTTGTTGAGCTGTTCACCAAAATACTCACCCCATCGCTCCAATATGCCCATTCTGTCCAAAATCAGATTTCCATCTTTTCCTCGGCAGGATGAGTATCGAGGTGTATAAGGGTTCATCCTGCTGACTTGTTGGTAAAACTCACGCGCCTGGCGCGATTTCTCCCTTTACTCTTTGAGTTCATAGACCAATTGCCTTCTCCGTTCGACGGAATTCGTGCTAAGCCTCCGGGTGTGCCCGCGTTCTTTGAGAATGCAATATTGCTCGGTATGCGGTATTTTCCCGTTCCGTTGCTGTACTAACCTTTGGCCGCCTAACACTGTAGCAGAGTTTGTCAACCAAACCCGCCGCTATTGGAGGAAAAATTATCATTTTCAATTTCCAGAGATGAACCTAAACCAATTGGTTTTAATTTCCAAAGTCTTAAGAATCTCTTGAGATAACATTGATTACGAAAAGCCTCCAGGTTTCGAACTTATAACAGACAAAATGATCAAAGAATTGTCCAGATCTGCAAATATTCAACTGGGACACATATTTACTTTTACTTACTTTACTTACTTCCCAAAATGGAAATTTACTCAAATAACGAAGATCCCGAAGGAATCTAAAAATAAGCTTGCTTCCCTCACTATCAAAACTAATCAGGAAACTCCTACTATCCAAACTACAGCAACACTTGAACGACCATATCCCTTGGCATTGCACACGCATTTCGCAAGGTCACTATGGCCTCATCGACAAAATTAAGAAAAAGCTACCTACGAATACCCATAAAATTTTCGAGTCGTATCTGACTCCCAGTAGATTTAGTCTTAAACAAAAAAAACTTCCACCTCACGAGAATATGAAATCAAAGCAGATGTACCACAAGGTAGTGTTCTCGGACCTCTGTCTCTCTATTGTTAAGGTTTTGTTTCTAAAACAAAACCTTATTAAAATCGGTTCAATGTCTGTCCGTCTGTCTGTCACAGGCACTTTTCTCAGAAACCGCTATACCGATTGACACGAAATTTGGTGAGAAGGTGGGACCTGTAGATCGCCAGACATGCAGTCAGTGATATCTTTCTACGTTGACATTTGAGGGGGGTCCCAATACATGTAAAAGGGGGGTATAAAATTTTTTTTCATCAAATATAGTCATATGGGGTATCAAATGAAAGGCCTTAATTAGTGCTTTCCGAAGCCGCCTTAGTTTTGTGATTTGTTAAAAAGGCAGGGAGTGGGAGGTGTGGAAAGTGATGATTTCTTTAACGGACCCATTGTCAGAAACTACCCAACCAAAAAAATCTGAAAAAAATCAAGAAGCTACCTCTGTATGGTGCCTAGGTCACAAAATACTCTCCATATCGATATCTGTTCAAATTAAGTTATAATATCAATCGCCATCAATAATAGTATCATCATCATCAACGGCGCAACAACCGGTACCCGGTCTAGGCCTGTCTTAATAAGGAACTCCGGACATCCCGGTTTTACGCAGAGGTCCACCAATTCGATATCCCTAAAAGCTGTTTGGCGTCCTGACCTACGCCATCGCTTCATCTTAGGCAGAGTCTGCTTCGTCTTTCTTTTCTACCATAGATATTGCCCTTATAGACTTTCCGGGTGGGATCATCCTCATCCATACGGATTAAGTGACCTGCCTACCGTAACCTAATGAGCCGGATTTTATTCACAACCGGACGGTCATGGTATCGCTCATAGATTTCGTCATTGTGTAGGCTACGGAATCGTCCATCCTCATGTAGGGGGCCAAAAATTCTTCGGAGGATTCTTCTCTCGAACATGGCCAAAAGTTCGCAATTTTTCTTGCTAAGAACCCAAGTTTCCGAGGAATACATGCGGACTGGCAAGATCATAGTCTTGTACAGTAAGAGCTTTGACCCTATGGTGAGACGTTTCGAGCGGAAGAGTCTTTGTAAGCTGAAATAGGCCCTGTTGGCTGACAACAACCGTGCGTGGATTTTATCATCGTAGCTGTTATCGATTGTGATTTTCGACCATAGATAGGAGAAATTGTCAACGATCTCAAAGTTGTATTCTCCTATCCTTATTCTTCTTCGTGTTTGACCAGTGCGGTTTGATATTGTTGGTTGATTCGTCTTCGGTGCTGACGTTGCCACCATATATTTTGTCTTGCCTTGATTGATGTGCAGCCCAAGATCTCGCGCCAATTTCCGACTGCTCGATCTGGATGAAGGCAGTTTGTACGTCTGGTGGTTCTTCCCATAATGTCGATATCATCAGCATATGCCAGCAGTTGGGTGAATTTGAAGAGGATCGTACTTCTTGCATTTACCTCAGCTTCACGGATCACTTTCTCGAGGGGCAGGTTAATCACTTTCTCGAGGGGCAGGTTAAAGAGGTTAAGTCGTAGACCGTTGTTGATGTCGAATGGGCTTGAGAGTGATCCTGCTGCTTTTATATGGCCTCGCACATTGGGCAGGGTCAGCCTAGTCAGTCTTATTAATTTCGTCGGGATGCCGAATTCTCTCATGGCCGTGTACAGTTTTACCCTGGCTATGCTATCATAGGCGGCTTTAAAGTCGATGAACAGATGGTGTAACTGTTGTCCATATTCCAACAGTTTTTCCATCGCTTGCCGCACAGAGAAAATCTGATCTGTTGCTGATTTGCTTGGAGTGAAGCCTCTTTAGTATGGGCCAATGATGTTCTGGGCGTATGGGGCTATCCGGCCTAGCAAGGTAGTGGGGAATATCTTATAGATGGTACTCAGCAACGTGCTACCTCTATAATTGCAGCACTGTGTGATATCTCCCTTTTTATGTATGAGACAGATAATGCCTCGTTGCCAATCATCAGGCATTGATTCGCTGTCCCATACCTTGAACTTCATTGCTTCGTCTTAATTTTCCGTTGGAGCGTAGGAACTGGTGGGCCTGAAATTAAGAAAAATGTTATATATGAGGAGCGTGCACAATCGTTCGTTAATGGGTTGCAAGGTTATAACTTAAGGATTTAGATTCTCATCAATTACAGATGCGGCTAAAACTCCCGGTTTCCTGAAAATTTACCATTTTTCACACCCACAATTTCATGATGGAGCACGGTGGATGTCCGAGGAAGCTGCGCAAATATTCCTTCCTCAGGCGTTCAAATACCTATCATGCCCTTTGCTAATTGACAATGCTTCGAACTACCATTAATGTGGACTCAAAATACTCAAAATGATTTTGATTTCAATATATAGTGCGTACATGTTCGCCGGCGTTTGGTGTATTGTTTTTGCACAGCACTGTACATATTGCAAACATCGATGATATTTAATAACGCCGGGGGTTGACTGCAATTAGTTGTTAGTGCACACAATGGTTTTTATGTAATTAACACTTCGTTTATGTGACCCAATTTTTCCGCTACGCGAATCCTTCTCAACAAATTTGGTTTTTAATTAAATATGCCAATGAACACGCAGAGCAAATCAACAATCTTGTTATTTAATTATTTCGCGCGAACACGGCGTGCATTCACTTGAAATGAAGTATTTGATTACGGACTTTTAGGTGCGAGGGGACTCGTATGCTTATGTAAATAAACTGCAGAAATTGAGGAGAATTCTATTTGCCATCAATTGAAAGGAAATCGGAGTTAAGGTGAAGGGATTCTTTTCAATTACTATATGTCAAGTTCAATTTAACTGCACCAAGACAACCGAGGATGTTTTGCTTTATTTCATTAATAGACGCAATAACTGCTGCAAGTGGACTAGATAGGTGCCATGGAGTTGGAAATTATCAATTTTGCTCAACTTCTAAGAGTTTTTGCCAAGCCAGCTCTTCCCATCAACAAATCAATTCTGAAGAAATCATTGCTCAGGGCGGTATGCTTTCTAAAATAATTATATTGATCATTGCCGGCACGTCCTTTTAGTGGACTGGAGCCAACCGCGCCTTACGTTCATCTTGTGATGACAGTCTTTGTGCCTCGTACAGAACTTCAGTTGAAAACTCACAAATTATTATTATTATCATATATTATTATAGTACAAAAAGCCCACGGACCCTCTTCCCGCCCAACCGGACCGAGGGGCGACCAACCTAAGGATGGGTTGAAGGCAACATCCAAAGGCCCGCATCACAGCGATGATGCGTTTTAACGCAAAGTGTGTGCGACCATGCGAAAATGTATTGCTACATCCCGATTGTCGCAAACACTTCAGCCAATGACGCGGAGGTCCTACACTACAGAGACATGGATCTTATATTGAAGACAGTGCGGATCAAGACTGAAACCCATTAGGTCAGATTGTTACCGGACAGGACTCTTCGGACTATAGCACAGGTTGCAAGGATAACTGCTTTTTGCATCTCCATGTATAGTCCAGCCCTAAGATCGAGCGTTTTCAGCGCTTTATGTAAGTTCTGCGGGACTAATCCCGTCGCTGAAATTATTACTGGGACTACTTGGATCTTTTGTAGTCTCCAAGTCTGCTTCATATCGTCTGCCAAGGGGCCGTAGTTCCGGATTTTTTCGTGCTGTTTTTCAACAGTGTTCCGGTCCAACGGTACGGCTACATCGATTATAAAGCACGCTCGTTCTTCCTTCAGAAGCAGAACTAGATCGGGTCTGTTATGATTTACACTGTGGTCGGTGGCAATAGTGTGATCCCACAGTAGTTTGACCCGATCATTTTCCAAGATTCTCTGCGGAGTATACTTATAGTAAGGATGGTATGTTGCCACTAAGTTATACTTCAACGCAAGGTTTTGATGGAGAATCTTGCAGACGGAGTTATGACGATTGGTGTACTCGGTACCGCTCAACATCCTGCACGCAGATGTTATGTGCTGGATGGTCTCCTCTTCACAGTTGCATAACCTACAACTGGAGTTGGTGATTGAGGAGTCGTGAAGAATGTACCGTTTATAATTTTTTGTTGGGAGCGAAGCATCCTGAATTGAAGTTAGGAATGCTTCGGTCTCATAGAAAAGTACACCATTTGTCAACCATTTGTTGGAGGCTCCGATGTCAATGACTGACAACAACAAATTTTTTATATGACCTCCGTGAATGGGTTTCTCTTTCCACATGTCAATCTTCCGTTGGACTGAAGTAACATTCGACATGGGATCCCATTCTCTGCTTCTCAAGTTCAAAGGAGATAATTTATTATCTGCCATGACGGTAGCCTGATGTATTTCGCTAGAGGATTGTTTCTCATAGAAAAACTCACGAAGAGAATGCACTTGATTGTAGTGCAACGTTTTTAAATCAAGTACCCCCCTTCCTCCCTGATGACGTGGGATAGTGATCCTCAATTTTTCGGCAGCTCTATTGTGCATGTTGTTGTTTGCAAGAACTACCCTTACCCGTCTATTGACAGATTCTAAATCAGTATTACTCCACTGTATCACACCGAAAGTGTATAGAAGGACGGGAATGGCAAAGGTGTTGATTGCCATGATTTTATTTTTCCCGTACAGCTCAGTTTTAAGGACAAGATCCAGACGCCGCTCAAATTCCCCCAGCAACTTAGATTTAATTATTGCTACAGCAGGTGTTGTTGCTTGCAATATGCCGAGGTATTTGTAGACGTCGTCCGAATCCATGCCCTCAATTCGGATGTTATTTTGGCTGTATCCTTCATTGTCGGTGTGTTTTCCCCGAACAATTGTTTTTATGCGACATTTCTCCAAACCCAACTGCATGCCGATATCCCTGCTGAACTGGATGGTGATGTCCAGCAAGGAGCGAAGTTGGTTCTCGTCTTTGGCATACAATTTGATGTCGTCAATGTACATTAAATGGCTTAATGTACATTTCGACAATATGCCATGCTTGACTTGGAACCCGTATTTGCTTTCATGCAAAAGATGGGATAGCGGATTCAAAGCCAAACAAAACCACAGTGGGCTTAGAGAGTCGCCTTGGAAAATGCCACGCCTGATTGGTATCTCTCCTGATGTTTGCGAAGATACCGATAGCTTCGTGCTCCAATTCTTCATTACTGTTCTCAGTAGAAGAACAACATTCGGGTTGATTTTATACAAGCGTAACACTTGTAGTAACCACGAATGTGATATGGAGTCAAAGGCTGATTTATAATCGATGTAGGCTGTCGAGATGTTTCGTTTTTGGTGGACAGCCTGCTTTACAGCTACCGTATCGATTATAAGCTGTTCTTTGCAGCCTCGGGAGCCTTTTGCGCATCCTTTTTGCTCCTCAGCTATCAATTTATGAACATCAAGATGTTTTGAGATGTTCGCGCACAGAACTGAAGTGAAGACCTTGTAGATGGTAGGAAGACAAGTAATTGGTCGACATTTTGAAGGGCAAGAGACACCCTGTTCCTTGGGGATGAGGTAAGTTATCCCCTTGGTGAAAAATGGTGGAACTAAATCAGGATCGGCAATCATCTGATTAAATTGATTTGCCAATATCCTGTGAGTGCTCTTGAACCGCTTCAGCCAGAAGTTGTGAATCTTGTCAACTCCTGGCGCCTTCCAGTTACCTGCCTTGTCAAGGACTGCTTTAACGTCGACTTCAGTTACGTCAGGCATGGTCATTTCGGGGAGGGCCTCGCATGAACGCATAAGGTGTGGGAGCCACGCTGCTTCTAAATTGCAACGACTGGATTCGCTCCAAATACTTCTCCAGAAGTCTTCTGCCTGATCCAGATTGAGGTTACTTTCCCTACCTGAGTTGATGAGATTTTTGTAGAATCCTCGTTGGTTCTGGAAGAACAAGGTGTTGTCTGTCCTTCGCTGAAAGCTTTTCTGATACCTACGGATGCGATTGGAGCATACCGCAAGTTTCTGCTTCAGCACCTCGAGGATTTCTTCGATTGGCATATCATTGGACAGATGGTAGTTTCCAATGATGTTCGCAACGCATCTGTGCACTCTTGGTGATGGATTTCCAAGGAGTGCTTGCGTCACACGACCAATCTCCTTTCTCAACTTTTCGACTCTTTTGTTGAGTCGAAACACCCAGAACGGCAAAGTCCTTCTGCGCATACCTCTGTTATTCGCTCTAAGATGTTGGTTATGGAGACGAATAACCGTGGCAGCTGCAACGTAGATCAGGCTGTGAACCTCTGTAGCAGTAATCTCGCTAGCCAAACGATCAGCCAAAATTCTGTCAACGGCAGCAATGATGTTAGTAGTTGCCGAAGTAAACTTCAGTTTTGGGATCCTTGGCCTAGCGTCTGGGAGAATCTCAGCATACTCTGTGAATGCGACCTGGAATGCGGTCAAAGCCTCATTATAAATTGGGTCGACATCCCCAGTTACTAAGCTTCTCCTGACTACTGGATTCATGGAGTGCCTTACAGGTGGAGTACTTGTGTTACTCCTTTGACTAGTCCGGTAATTTGATGACTCCAGCCCGAGCTCAAGTGAAACCTCTTGGAAGATTTGTTGCCTAGTTGGTAAGGCAACTCGGTTGTTATTCACGATCACTCGGTACTGGTTGACGACGTTCTGTTCCGGAACATGACTTAGCTCCGGAAATCGGGTTATGAACGCGTCATGTAGTGGATGTCTGTACCCTGATGGATTCCGTTCCAAATCCGTGACACGGTAATAGGCGCGGACGATAAATTCGTTGAGTTGGCTCGTCCAAACCATACGACGCCTAGGTCTCCCGTCCCTGGTGGTTGACGGCATAACCGCCAAAACATCCAAGGGCGAAGAGCCGCTCTGATGTTGTTGAACGACCCTTATCCGTGTTGGGTACTGTCTTCGTGTCCCTGGGGTCCCATTTAAAGAATTTAAACCAAAGTCCCCAATTTTATTCCCACGAGTGATGGGGAACTAGTCAGCCCTGCAACAGAGCCCCAATGTTGCAATGCCCCATGGTTACCTCCAAAGGTAGGGAAGGTATTTGGAGGGGAGCCGCTGAAATACAGTGTAACGTCACTGCAATTCATCCGATAGGCGCGTCGATCCCTTCACCCCGGATTACGGATTTGTTAAGGACGTTTACTCCCTCTGAACGGGAAGAATCGGTAAGGGAGGACGAACACAAAGGGAAACGTTCTGCTTGTCCGCGGCTACTTATTTACAAGATTAACTTGCGATATTCGTAGCTGACCCGGTGGGTCATGTCATTATCCGCAACCCATGACACGCGCCTGGTCGCATGCAGCTCTGCGTTTGCAACTCAGGTGAGGATAAACCTGGTACGCCAGGCTATTATTATCATATATACACATACATATATCTTAAAACTCTTTTACTTCTAACAGAAGTTACATGAGATATGGGACTCTTCCTTATTTTTTCTAACTTCAGCTACTAACATAATGATAACATGATCAGAGAAAAAATGGTGCGACGTGGGCATCTCCTCTTCTATTTCTTCCGCCTTTGTTCACAAGCGGGATCGGCTCGTCGTGGTCGGTTTCGAAATTTTGCTTTATTAAGAACCTCATCTGGATGCAATCATGAGGCTTTCAAGTCCCCATCTAGCGTATGCTGGCCTATGCTGACGATATCGACATCAAGGGAAAAACCACCCGAGACTGCCTTCATCCAGATCGAGCTGGCGGTAATCAGCGCGAGCTCTTGGGCTGCACATCAATGAAGGCAAGACAAAATATATGGTGCCAACGTCAGCACCGAAGACGAATCAACCAACAACATCAAACCGCAATGGTCAAACACGAAGAAGAATAAGGATAGGAGAATACAACTTTGAGACCGTTGACAATTTCTCCTATCTAGGGTCGAAAATCACAACCGATAACAGCTACGATGATGAAATCCGCTTACAAAGACTGTTCCGCTCGAAACGCCTCACCACAGGATCAAAGCTCTTACTGTACAAGACTATGATCTTGCCAGTCCTCATGTATTCCTCGGAAACTTGGGTTCTTAGCAAGAAAAATTGCGAACTATTAGCCGCGTTCAAGAGAAGAATCCTCCGAAGAATTTTTGGCCCCTTACATGAGGATGGACGATTCCGTAGCCTACACAATGACGAAATCTATGAGCGATACCATGACCGTCAGGTTGTGAATAAAATCCGGCTCAATAGGTTACGGTGGGCGGGTCACTTAATCCGTATGGATGAGGATGATTTCACCCGGAAAGTCTATAAGGGCAATATCTATGGTAGAAAAAGAAGACGAGGCAGACCCTGCCTAAGATGGAGTGATGGCGTAGGCCAGGACGCCAGACAGCTTTTAGGGATATCGAATTGGTGGACCTCGGCGCAAAACCGGGATGTCTGGAGTTCCTTATTAAGACAGGCCTAGATCGGATACCGGTTGTTGCGCCGTTGATGATGATGATGATGATCTAGCGTATCAAGCTATCATTGTTTCGCTCGCGTTTTTGGTCGCTTACCATAAAATTCGATGTTCACACCAATCTTGGCGAATGAATCCCCATTAGCGCAAATCACGTGACCATACCATCGGGAACACCTTTATCGCAATTTTTCCACGATCAGTGCAGGACCGTAGAGGGCGACAAAACTGACGACATTGCAATAAGTTTTAGATTTGAGACGTTCGTTGATACGTCGATCACAAAGAACATCAGTTGAGGGGTTCCATCCGGCAGGTTATGCTAATGCGAGAAACCATTTCATAGCGCAGTTGGCTGATAGCATTGAGTCGAGATATTTAAATCACTCAGTTCTGGACAGGACACTGCCGCTGACAAGCTGACAGTGATTGTGCCTGTTTCGTGGAGATTTCATTCATTCATTTATTCAGATTGAATTTGAGACCGTGTTGCATGAGACAATTATGTGCATAGGGTGTTCGATGTTGGATATCTCGTGTGACGGTGTACCCAACAAGAACAAAGAGGTGCTTCCTTAATGAATAGCAGCAGAAACTCGAAGCGGTTTTGATACGCCCGCCATACTTCGAACTTTACTTTTCGGATCTTTTTAGACCAGTTGGATCCACCGCACGAGTTCTGCTGTTGTTGTTTTGTTGTCACAGGGTATACAAGTTGAGTTCGTATGGCGCACGGTCAAACGCTTTCTCTAGATTCAGAAACACAATGCAAAGTTGGAAATGCTTTTCACGGTGTTTGCGGTCTCCTCGAAGTATTCTTGCCATCTATTCCTCCTCCGGCTCGACGGTAGGTAAGCAAAGTACCGTTCTTGTCATTAACGCAACAGAAGGGTTCGATATCTTGTGTGCATTCGTATCGGCTTTTGGCAAGTCGATACAGATCTCGCTCGCCATCTCGAGTGTCCAGTTTATCGTAAAGACTTTTGTAATGGACCGCTCGGGTGACAGCAATCGCTTTCTTTGCTTCCCGGTTGCCATTCTTATAAATTTGTCAATTAGTGAGGGTTTTATCGTCGAGAAACTTTTGGCAGAAGTTTCTGGTGTGATTCCAAATTCAAGTACCTCGGTTGGGGAATCGCTTACCTGGATTGATAACCCCGAGGGTTGCAGAGGTCGCTTTGGAGATCATGTCTGTTGAATTCTATGCTTCTAATATTCATATTTTGCATATTTTTTTTATACTGTAATATTATACATACAACATACATTATATTGCAATTTAAACGTAAGATATACGCGAATAAATTAATGACCGCATTGAAATCTGCAAACTTATTCCACGTGCATGTAAATTGCAACCTAAGCAGATCAATGTCGAACATTTTTTCCCACAAAGTAGCAAGGTGCACTGTACGCACTTTGTGATCATCAGCATTTTTTTACTATTATATTTTCGCGTATGTCTTACGTATGCACAAAATTTGTATTTAAACTGATGGTGGAAAATAAACAGTTCAATTCGATCAGAAATAAGCCACCTTTTTCTTCTTCTCTAATGAG
Organism: Hermetia illucens; assembly: GCF_905115235.1. Taxonomy (NCBI): domain Eukaryota; kingdom Metazoa; phylum Arthropoda; class Insecta; order Diptera; family Stratiomyidae; genus Hermetia; species Hermetia illucens. Next base: position 89,965,389 of record NC_051851.1, on the reverse strand, counting down.
GCTGCTAGAGACGATCGAGCTCGGTACCTGAGTTGGTGTATCACCAAATCAAGAACACTTTCCCCATTGGTGTTTCACCAAAGGGTTAACATTTAGTAATTGTTCGGTTGGTGTTTCACCAAACGACACTCCCGGCAACTACATCGATTGGATCGTGTTTCACCAAACAATATTAGGGAAGAAAATTGCGGCAAAAGAGTCGCAACAGTGTCTTTAATTTGGTTCCATGATTCTTCCATATTCATAATGGTTGGTTATCGCGTAAGTGAGATCATTTCTTCTAAAAGATTTTTATTTTATAGTTTCTTTCGAAGCTCTTTTCTTAAGGGTATTTCACAAATGCACAATGGTCGAACGTCTCGAACGCCGAACCGCACATTCTGCACTGGTCGTTCTCTACCCGTTCATTCATGATGAACTTTCTATAAGCTCGGATGGCGACCACGCCTTCCTGAATGGCACACATAAATCCCTTTGTCTTTGCAATGAGCTCCCCAACACATAGCCATCTGTTCGACAAATGCAAATCGACAAATGACTGCCAAGGGCAATTCAAGTGTTTCACCGTGCATTGCCTTTGATTTCCATTCATCGATCCGCTCTTGGTCCGACTTCACCCCACTCAGAGGATTTAAAAATCGATTCGTCAAGTTAAGTGGAGTCAGTCCACAGTCTGCCTTACAGACAGCTTCATGCAAGGGACTCGCCTACTCTTTGCTGTAAGAATAAGCGCGCAGCGAGTCGACTTGGCGATGACGTTGTGCCACCATGTCAACCACGACCCTATCTCTAAGATCACGATGCAAATTCATCCGCCGCACGGCAGAGTTTGGATGATGCATTCGGAATTTGGACATAGACAGGAGAGCATCCCTTAGATCACCAGTTCGAGCATGAGTTCCTTGCAGAATTCCTAGGTATTTGTAGAAGTTTGTCTCGATCATAGCTTCGACGTGGAGGCCACCAATGCTATGTCCGGCATGCGGCTCGGAATGACTTTTGCGGATGGCTTGGTTTCGACACTTGTCTAATCCAAACTCCATCCGGCTGTACATGTTTACTATTCGCAACAGACTTCTAAAATAGTCGTCAGTACCACTATACAACTTGATGTCATCTAAGTACATCAAGTGTGTCGGTTCACACTTAGCACGTAGGCCATATTTAATTGCAAAACCATGCCCTCTAGCACCTTTCAGTAGCCATGAAAGGGGCTTAGTACCATACAAAACCAAAGGAGACTCAACGAATCCCCCTGGAAGATGCCCCTCCCTATGTACGCACTGATAAGATGGTATGCCACCCTTCGATAACTGTCGCCAAAAAGTTTATTAGTTTCGGATCAATGCGATTTAGATATAGGACATCGTGTAGCCAGGTATGCAGGATGCCATCGAAAGCCATGGCATAATCGATATAGCAACTAAAGAGGTTTCTTTGGCCTCTAATTGCTTGTCCCACAACTACCAAATCGAAAATGAGTTGCTCTTTGCAACCCCTTGAACCAACTCGGCCGCCCTGCTCCTCGGAAAGAATTTGGTTGGTCTCAAGGTGCGCATTGACCCTTCCACTAATAATGGACGCAATAAATTTGCAGAGGGTTGGTAAGCAAGTAATCGGTCTTATCTCTGCGGGATCCTACACCGTGTCCTTCTTAGGGATAAGGTAGTTTATTCCCGCAGTGAGGAAGGGGAAAATTCCATGGCAGACTCATGGCCTGATTTAGGCGGTGTGCCAACCGACCATGTATACTGGTGAACTTTTTGTAACAGAAGTTCTGCAACTTCCTCTTCGGTAACATCTACCAAATTCATCCGAGGCGTATTGGAATGGTGGGTGCCTTCGGCGGTTATCCACTCTGCATGCATGGCGGGTAAGTCCACCTCAGTATTCTTTCGCTTCTGTTACCGAAATTGCGCTGTCTGGACGCTCTGTTGTTGTTCGTTGAGAGATCTGAAAAAAACTCAACTGGTTTCCCGCGTATCTTGCATTCTAAACACGTCTGGAGTGACTTTCGTCATACCGTCGTAATCGGCTTACACTATATTCCTCACCCGTCTGCTGGAATTGACAGCGCTGATCTGGATCAGTCTAGCAATGTCCTGCCTTAGTGAGTCCCGCCGACGTTCCAGACAAATTTTCCACGGTGGATATATTCGGTCCCTCAAACCAATAACGTGAAAGCGAATCTTCTGACCGAGTAATCTGACAGCCATAACTGTACCACAATACACAAGTGATTGTAGTTGCAGCAGCGACATATCAGCACACAGTCAAGATGCAACCTCATCATTGATGTGAGATAGAATTTTCGGAGTTGCTCGAGATGCAGAGAACCTCTGAATACCTGGTCTATGTAAAGGATCCATTTCCGGGAATTCAATACACGCTCTTTGGAATTTGTGCCAAACCTTAGCGGAAACCTCAGCTACACGGTGGAGGAGAGTCCTTCGGCGAGTATTGAAACCGTTGCCTGCAGTGCGGCGTGGTGTTGTTAATGCCGACGCCTCTGCCCCCGTCGACTCTCGGTCACCAGTTTCCGCGATGACCTCAAGTAGAACACGCTCCCTGGTGATAGCCGGGATTGTGTCGCCGCGAGTTATAAAGCAATATTGGTTTGCGGCTCGCTGTACGTCCACGAATTTCGGGAAACGCTCGACGGAAGTGCAACAACGGGCAGCCCCCGGTGTTATTTCGTAGTAGGAGTGGATGATGAAGTGGTTCATTTCCTCAGTCCACTTCATTTGCCGCCTACGAGGATCTGCTGAAGTGGTCGCCATAAATTGTAGCGAAACAGTTGAAGCAGGCGGCGTAATGCTCCTGGTCGTCGTGGCGCCTAGACGACGAACCGCCCCACGACTAGCGGTTTCAACCCAGTCACCAAGACAGACGACTCCCGCCGGTTATCCGTACCGGACCTCACATTTCTCCTTTTCCTCGTTTTTGGTAGTGCAGTGTGAATGGCATGAAGAAAACTATAGTATGTTACACAGGAGGTGAAACTACTTAGGTAAACTTTTACAGGATAAAAAAGTTCGCGTCCAGTGGATGGGGCTTTTGATTCAAGGTGTTGCAGAAATGTTCGTGCTTGGTTTGAAAATCAATCCTAATAAGCAGCGATCCGAATAATATCGCAATGGAACTTTATGAACTCCCTATCGGCTTTCAGAAAATCGTTATAAGTTATTCGATTGTGATTCGTTTTGATGACTAACTAAATCACATATCGAAAGAATTTGGCAGTGCCATTGATTGCTTACATCTTGCAACCCTCCGTAGTAGGTGTTATATTTTTGTTGAGTTTCGTAGAATTTGTTAGAAAAAAATCCCAAATACTGTTGTTAATTGTCCTGATGTGCGTTTCTAATGAGATGTCGAATTAACAGTGGATTGGTAATTTTGCTCCCCAGTTGTTAGAATTTCAGCAGTATCCTGCAACGTTTTCCGGTAAAAGCTAACAATTCGCAGGAATCGTCCAATTGTTCTGCTGTTCAAGACTTCTCGAAATCTAAAATCATTTGTATTCGACCAGGAAGCCTTGCCCTGTTCGGTCAACAAACATGCATGGTGTATAGACAGTGCAAAGCCGTAGGTGCTTACAATTTTGCGAAAATAAAGAATCGATTTCTTGAAACCACGACCGTAGAAGGCCCCCTTAATAGCTCATCTTCGAAAGTGCCCCAATCGTTTGTCCGCTCTCATTGCCGGGACTGTCGTTGTGCTGCCAACCGATTCCGTGGCTCCAAAACAGGTCCTATTTCATCTATGGTTATCAGCCCCTTCCAACCGCCAACCTGGAGAACTTGTTAGTACAGACTCGCCTTCATCCAACTCAGTCAACAGTATTCCATTAAGAAGGAACTCTCAGGGTGTACCACGTTGAAGTGGAGATTGTATTCGGTAGTAGAACTGTAGGTGTTGGCTAAGCAGTCTTTTCCGAGGTTTTATGCCCGCTCGAACATACCAATCTACATTTTTGCTCTGGGATCTGTATTGGCTTTTGACCGCCCTCTGTAGGAATATGTTACTTTTATACGCTAGCAACAATAGAGCAGGTATGATATTTTTCCAACTCTGCCCTTACGAGTGTGGCGCGAGCTGTTCCAGTAGATAATAAGTAGATATGCTATTACGTAATTGAATCACATTTCTTGCTTACTACTCACGAACCCTGTACTTACTTATATGTACATATTACTTACTTACGATCACCCAACTCTTTGATAGATAGACACCGGGTAGTCAATATTCTCTGCTATTGGTAGAAAGCCATGCAAACTCTCACGTGCACCCTAATTGCATACATGTGCTCATGTTTGATGCCACATGGCGTCCTGCTACGCTTTTAAATACAATTAATTTAATTAGCATACTTCATTAAGCTAGTGTTTGATGCAAACTTGCTCAGCTTCGAGAGCTGCAGCATAGTTTATAATCCATTAAAACGTAAATGCGCAAGCATTGATGAAGGGGGTTTTGGACATTTATTTGCTTTCCTGAAATCTGTTCAGGGGAGATTAGTTCACAGATAGAAACTCCATTAGCTGACAAAATCCAATGCTAAAGGCGTGGATTAACTCGCTTTCGATGATGTTTGCCACTTGTGTAGCGTAAACATGTTACTCGGGAAAAGTACCTAATTAGGGGCGTAATAACATTTTGCTTAGTTACATGTTGGAGAGTTCGAGGTGCACCAATGAAACTGTAGAAAATGGGAACTCGAATAAATTGCTCCCAAACGGTATTTTATGAAAAAGGTGCTCCACTGCAAGTAGAATGGATAAAACACATTCTTATGTGGAATAACCCGACAAGCAACAGGACGCTAAGAGGTGCTCACGTTCATAATTTCCACTTTCTATGGAGTATTAGATGTTGTTTGCACAACTTCCACGCGAGGATGATTTCCCAAAAATTTATCCAAAATGAGGAATATTCTAGAGGCTAATCTGCCTTAATGCTTCCAGCTCTGCGAATGATCCCTTTGAAAATTTCCACTTCGTCTCTGAGTATTTAACGGTAGTGGCTTATAGGGGGTAATCCCACATAATTCTGGATAATACATGCTCTATAATATTACCTAACGCCAATATCCATTGACCAGAATATTGTTCATAAATTGTGATGCTGTGTCGAATTGAGGTTTACGTACGGATAAGGCTAAGCTAGTTAGCATGCCTTATTGTGTCTTATATTTGAGCGTGATCCACAGCTGCCTATTGGATATTTAACACTAAGTCCATTCAGATATTAATTGAGGAAGTGCTGTCGATTTGAAAAAAAGTTAAAAAATGTTTCAGTTCAAAATCTTCTACCTCAAAAGAAGTCAAACAGTCCAGCTCCTGGCCAACTTTAGATAAATTGTTGTCTGAATTCGAAATTAACCTTTATAATTAGTTCAATGATCAACAAAACGGAAGATAACACGATTTTAAAAACGATTTCCCCCAGCGACAAATTCACATGAACCGGCGTACAAAGTATTCTGATATGTATTCCTCCATTGTCTGCTTGCATATCCGTGCAGGAAGTTGTGAAATGAAATTTTCCGTGTTGGAAAATTGCGTATCATCCTCAGAATCTCAGTTGAACGAGAAAATGCAGTGATGCAGTCTCTGTAGCTTTAATTTGGGGATTGGAGATATAACCAGGAGGGCTCCAGTGCTAATAAACAATCGAACGGATATATATCCTTCCGCTTTTTGGTAGCCACAAAACCTGATTTATTAGGGTGAAACTTGAAATCAGTATTCCCCGTAGAATGTTAATTTTTGTTGTTGTTTTATCAATGATGATACTAAAAGGTTCTGTGGAAATGCAAATATTAAGGCTTACTGCTTTTAGATTGAATTATTTTCCGCCTTTTTCATTTTTTCATTTTTACTATTTGAAGGAAATTTTACAAGTTTTATTTTTTGTTGATTTAAATTAATTAATTTAAAATTAAAATTAATTTTTGAGTATTCTATTTGTTGGTTCATTGTCAAAATTAAGAACCACATATGCTCAAAACAAAAATATATGGAAAATGCTTAGAAATACCAACTATATAATAAATATACTTAAGGCAAATTTGGGATATGAGTATGTTTATAAGAACAGCGGGTTCTTAGTAAGCTAATTAGGGTTTTCTAAATGAAATTGGAAAGCTTCAAAAATTACCGTTTCCTCCTAACAGATGGTCTTACTCTCTAAAACCACCTCCTGCTCCTTCCAGTCTTTAGACAGAACTGCTATATGCTATGATATTATGTCGCGGAGCTGGCTCAGAATTTATCCTGCACAGACATCTACGTTCATATTTCTCCTCCTCGATCCTTCCCTTTGTGGTGTTTCGTTATCGATTCATCTCGGAATATCCATTCCGTATATCGCAGGACCCTCTTTTGACCCGTTTGACCTTTCCCACAGCTCACCAATAGTTAGTCCCTCGTCAGAATATCAATTAGAATTGTCCCTGCTGTCACGCAGACGTCAACTACTGTTCAGAAAGCAACTAACTCGGAGTCCACTTATTTGATATGTCTACTCATCTTCTTTTCCAGTGCTTCTTCCAACGTTGCGGCTGCATATTGCAGGATCAAGCTGAGCGCCCTTGAAACTAGGAGGTGAGGGCTTGGCTTTGGGCCACCAGTTTGGTATCACTTTCGAGATCACTACTCCGGCGTTATATGCCTTGGTTCCAGTCGATCATTACGATATCATCCTTTAGTCGAAAAATGCATGATTTATGTTCCAGCTTTATTCTTGATAAGTTTGCATCCGTTTAGGGATAAGTACTAAGCAAAAGATGAAAGATTTATTCGACATTGAAAAGAAGCCAAAGTGGACGCAGCGTGAATTGATACTCACGGTGACTCGGATCATATCTCGTTCGCATGGTATTATGCGCTCGAATTACAAAACCGCCTGCAATCCCCTCTGGTAATCAGGTGATAGTTAACAATGAAGCCATCCATATTAAATGCCTCCGTAACGCCAATAAGGGGAAAATTATGCGGCAGCAACCACGGTCAACAGAAGTCTTGGAGATGAAGCATCAACAAATGATCATCACAACCACCTGAAGAATGCTATCATTAATACGGCTAGAGCATATTCGGCGCCAGCCGCAAAACAAGTCCCAACGGATGGTTGGATGATGGATAAGCAGCAACGGAACGGGAAAATACCGCATACCGAGCAATGTTGCATTCTCAAAGAACGCGGGCACGCCCGGAGGTTTATCACGAATTCCGTCGAACGCTAGGCGCGAGTTAGTTATTGGAAGGAGAAACTCCAAAAAAATATAGTTATTAATTTATTTGGACAACGTTCCACGGCTACAATATAATTACAACTCCGCTCTTACGTGCTAAAGTTACAATTTTATATTTTCTAAATCTGCTTACACAGGTGGGTCAGGTAAAATGCATATCCGGCATGTGTCGTTGGAATTAGCTCGAATCGTTGGTTCGATGATCTGCACATTTTGCTGAGTGGGTGGTTATAATGTTTGGCTGATTCGATGGCATGTGTTGCATTGTCGGAAGGTTTTAGATGTTAAGGGGTGATCCCGTAACTTCTCCCCCCTTAAGAGATGACGACGGCCAGGGGAACTGGATCTTTGGAGGTTCACTGGCAGGAGATACAATGCGTGAATTTTGCAGAAAATATTCTTTGTTTCCGGTAAAGGGTTAATGCACAGATAGCCAAGATGATATGCCCGATATAATGGTAAGTGTTGTAAGGAACTGGTCCTGGCTGATGTAAGTTTCGCGGGTGGCGTAATTCCTTCTGGTGAATTGGTAGTTTCTTAATTCGTCTAGATGGATGTTGTCGGTGTTGACAGTTGTGAAGTTGACTTCGGAAAACAGGGTAGGAATGATATGGATTTCGTCCCAATAAACCGTTTGTTGGGCTCGATATGTAACGCCATTTGTGGTGATTTCACAGTTGTTATATCTCATGAGGATAGTTCCTTCGATTTTAAATTCGTCTTGTCACAGGTTGTAGTGATGGTGGTGGCAGGTACGTTTATAAATAGAAGATGATTAGGTTCCGGCTCGTAGATATCCATTTCGAATTCTCGGTCGTGTAGTTCGCAGTGTGTTGGTATGTTTTTGATGATGTTTGCGGCGCAATTTGATTGATTTGTTTCTCTCAGCGTTATTTTAGAGCAGTAGAATGTATTTTCAATGCTTTGACATTTTTCGTCGAGATTTTGTGTGTTATTAGGGCTTAAAAGGAGATAGGGTTTAGCTAGGATGATTTTGGTTTTGCCTATAGGGAGAGGGATTATATGATATAGGGAGAAATTTTCTTTCAGAGTGATAGGGACCTGAATGTTAAAGATTATGTTAGAGTTATTGTAGTAGGCTTGCAGGCTTAACAATTCATAGATATTTTCGTTAGATTTTATTTGTATTTGCTGATTTTCTAAAATAGAATAAATTTCGGATAGTTCCAGTGGACTCAGGATAGTTTTTGATCATCATCATCAACGGCGCAACAACCGGTATCCGGTCTAGGCCTGCCTTAATAAGGAACTCCAGACATCCCGGTTTTGTGCCGAGGTCCACCAATTCGATATCCCTAAAAGCTGTCTGGCGTCCTGGCCTACGCCGTCGCTCCATCTTAGGCAGGGTCTGCCTCGTCTTCTTTTCCTACCATAGATATTGCCCTTATAGACTTTCCGGGTGGGATCATCTTCATCCATACGGATTAAGTGACCCGCCCACCGTAACCTATTGAGCCGGATTTTATCCACAACCGGACGGTCATGGTATCGCTCATAGATTTCGTCATTGTGTAGGCTACGGAATCGTCCATCCTCATGTAGGGGGCCAAAAATTCTTCGGAGGATTCTTCTCTCGAACGCGGCCAAGAGTTCGCAATTTTTCTTGCTAAGAACCCAAGTTTCCGAGGAATACATGAGGACTGGCAAGATCATAGTCTTATACAGTAAGAGCTTTGACCCTATGGTGAGACGTTTCGAGCGGAACAGTCTTTGTAAGCTGAAGTAGGCTCTGTTGGCTGACAACAACCGTGCGGGGATTTCATCATCGTAGTTGTTATCGGTTGTGATTTTCGACCCTAGATAGGAGAAATTGTCAACGGTCTCAAAGTTGTATTCCCCTATCCTTATTCTTGTTCGTGTTTGTGTTTGACCAGTGCGGTTTGATGTTGTTGGTTGATTCGTCTTCGGTGCTGACGTTGCCACCATGTATTTTGTCTTGCCTTCATTGATGTGCAGCCCAAGATCTCGCGCCAATTGCCGTCTGCTCGATCTGGATGAAGGCAGTTTGAACGTCTCGGGTGGTTCTTCCCATGATGTCGATATCGTCAGCATAGGCCAGTAGTTGGGTGGACTTGAAGAGGATCGTACCTCTTGCGTTCACCTCAGCATCACGGATCACCTTCTCGAGGGCCAGGTTAAAGAGGACGCATGATAGCGCATTCCCTTGTCGTAGACCGTTGTTGATGTCGAATGGTCTTGAGAGTGATCCTGCTGCTTTTATCTGGCCTCGCACATTGGTCAGGGTCAGCCTAGTCAGTCTTATTAATTTCTTCGGGATACCGAATTCCCTCATGGCCGTGTACAGTTTTACCCTGGCTATGCTATCATAGGCGGCTTTAAAGTCGATGAACAGATGGTGCAACTGTTGTCCATATTCCAACAGTTTTTCCATCGCCTGCCGCACAGAGAAAATCTGATCTGTTGCTGATTTGCCTGGAGTGAAGCCTCTTTGGTATGGGCCAATGATGTTCTGGGCGTATGGGGCTATCCGGCCTAGCAAGATAGTGGAGAATATCTTATAGATGGTACTCAGCAACGTGATACCTCTATAATTGCTGCACTGTGTGATATCTCCCTTTTTATGTATGAGACAGATTATGCCTCGTTGCCAATCGTCAGGCATTGATTCGCTGTCCCATACCTTGAGCACAAGTTGATGAACCATTTGGTGTAACTGGTCGCCTCCATATTTAACCAATTCGGCTGTAATTCCATCGGCTCCTGGCGACTTATAATTTTTTAGCCGATGAATTGCACGGACTGTTTCTCCTAAACTTGGTGGTGGCAGTATTTGTCCGTCGTCTTCAGTTGGCGGGACCTCCAACTCGCCGATGTTCTGCTTGTTCTGTAGCTCATCAAAGTACTCAACCCATCGCTCTAATATGCCCATTCTGTCGGAAATCAGATTTCCCTCTTTGTCTCGGCAGGATGAGCATCGAGGTGTATAAGGCTTCATCCTGCTGACTTGTTGGTAAAACTTCCGCGCCTGGTGCGGTTGCTCCCTGTACTTTTCTAGTTCACAGACTTGTTGGTTCTCCCAGGCCTCCTTTTTCCGTCTGTGAAGTCGCTTCTCCGCTCGACGGAGTTCGTGATAAGTCTCTGCGCGTGCCCGCGTTCTTTGAGAATGCAACATTACTCGGTATGCGGCATTCTTCCGTTCCGTTGCTAGCTTACATTCATCGTCAAACCAGCCGTTCCGACTCCTTTTGCGGCTGGGGCCAAGTATATTTGTGGCCGTATCCATGATAACGTTCTTCAGGTGGTTGTGAAGATCATTAGTTGATGCTTCATCTCCAGGTCCTCTATTGACTGCGGTTATTGCGGCATCCATTTCCCTCTTATAGGTGTCGCGGAGGGTTGTGTTGTGGATGGCTTCAGTGTTCACTCTCACCTGATTGTCAGAGGGGATTCTAGGTGGTATTGTTATTCGAGCTCGGAGCACCATGCCAACGAGATAGTGATCCGAGTCTATATTGGCCCCCCTATATGTTCTGACATTCATCAAGGCTGAGAGGTGGCGGCGTTCGATCAACACGTGGTCAATTTGGTTGAAAGTGGTCCCATCTGGAGAGGCCCACGTATGTTTGTGGACCGCTTTCCGCGCAAACCAGGTACTTCCAACAACCATTTCGTGTGACCCTGCTAATTGAATAGTCCGCAGTCCGTTATCATTTGTTTTTTCGTGTAAGCTATGGGAGCCAACATATCGCCTGAATACAAGCTCCTTCCCTACTTGGCTGTTAAAATCCCCAAGTATGATTTTGATATCATATCTGGGACAGGCTTCGAGGGTTCTTTCTACTGCCTCGTAGAAGGTATCCTTCTCCGACTCTGCAGTCTCCTCTGTAGGGGCGTGAACGTTTATGAGGCTTATATTTCTAAACTTGCCTCGCAAGCGCAGAGTGCATAGCCGTTCGCTTATACTTTCAAAGCCGATAACAGCAGGTTTCATTTTTTGGCTGACTAAGAAACCTACTCCGAGCACATGGTTTACTGGATGGCCGCTATAATATATGGTGTAGTGGCTCTTCTCCAGGAAACCGGTCCCTGTCCATCGCATCTCTTGCAACGCTGTTACATCAGCCCTATATTGGGACAGGGTATCGGCTAGCTGCTTATCAGCTTCATCTCTGTACAGGGAGCGCACGTTCCATGAGAAAATGCGCAAATCGTTGTTCCTTTGTCGTTGCCGGGTCCGTCGTTTTAATATCCGTCCTATCCGAGGCTCCTGTTGTGGCTTCGTAACGGTTGTTTTCCGTGTAGGGTTGTCAGCCCTACCCAACCCCCAACCTGGAGGACCAGTTGGTACAATTTGTCCCGTTTTTAGGCGCGGGAGACTCGCCTTCATCCTTCTCCGTCTGCAGCTTTTCGTCAAGAAAGAGCTCCCAGCGGTCACCACGTGGAGGTGGAGATAGGGTTTGGTAGTAGAGCTGTTGGTGTTGGTTCAGCAGGCATTTCCCAGATTTTATGCTCCATCGGGGGTACCAATCCACGTTTCGCCCCGGGACCTATACTACCCTTTGACCACCAGTTTTTGATATCAGATTCAATTTTGAAAGGATAATCGCTTCTGAAATACTACTAATATGATCGTTAAGTAGGTCGATATTGTAATTAACTTGGTTTAAGAATTGTGCGTATTTCAAGATTCGATTACCATTTAAAATTTGATTTTTAGAATTTTCATTAATGTAATTAAGGTAATCAGTAATAGATTTGTTGGTTAGTATGATTTGTGATATTATCGAATCGGTTGATCATTTGCTCGTTTAATTTGGTTTGTTGGTCAAGGTTATTGTTTATAATTTTTTCGTTAACAAGTAGTTGGTTAATTTTGTTGTTTAGGTTGATAGCGTCATTCGCATCTAGGTTCGCTGTTATGGTTTTTATAATTGTGTCGAGTCCGTTAATTAGTCCTCATTCGGTTTTTTGGCATAAGGTTTAAGAGTTCTTCTTCTTTAGTTTGCATTTATGAATTTTTTGATTTTTGTCAGAAATTATCGTTGCATGATTATCTTCTTTCACCTTATGTTTTGAAAATCTACGATTTAGTTTATTACGTCGACATTCCTTTCTATATGCTACTGATCCTACGTTATAATTTTCGGGGTCTTCCCTGGTAGAATTTAATTTTTCACATCGTTTTTTTAACCTGGTCTTCTAATAGTTGTTTGATTTCTGGATACAATTTAGATTGAAATTTTGAAAGTTTCTCAAGATATTCGTGGCTGTTACTAGATGTTATACTATTGTTGAATTTGTAAGTTCTACCATAGAACAATTCATAGGGCGTGTGTTTTGTAGTGAAATGGATGGAATTATTATAGGTGAGTATAACTTCATTTAGAATGTCCTCTAGGTCGTTGCTGCGATTCTTCTCATAAACTATCCTATAAGTTTCCGTTAGTGTCGAGTGGAGTCTTTCTCCTGGAGCATTACTACTAGTCTGTTGATATGATGTTGTTGAATGTTTAATACCGAACTGTTTGCAAAAATCATGGAATAATGTGGAAGTGAATTCCGATCCCTGGTCAGTTATTAAATTTTGAGGAATGCCATGTAAGCTGATGTAGTGTTTTAACGACTTGATTATTGATAGGCTATTTCTGGCAGGCAGTGTATATGCTGCTGCAAATTTCGAGAACTTCTCGATGATCGTTAGAATGTATTGTTTGTTTATGGTATAGATATCTGAATGAAGGATTTCCAAAGGTTTACTAGGTGTTTCGGGTGCTTGAAATATAGGTTTCGGAGGGTTCCTTTCGTATTTAAGGAGTTGACATTTTTCGCAGTTGTTTATAATCTGGGTTATCTTGCTTTTTAAATAGGGGAAATAGTAATCTCTCTTAAGGTGTGCTAAGGTCTCGTTAATCCCACGGTGGTTGCTATTTATGTGGTAACTGTTTATGAGAGCGTCCTGTTCATCACTTTCCGTAATTTCTTTAAGCCGCACAGTACATCTGACTAATTTATAGCATCCAGACTGTGAAAAGTGTTTTGTATATACATTCTGAATTGTCCTGAAGATGTCGTCAGAGGAAAAGATTGCTGTAGTTTTATTAGGGGGAATGTATTTCTTGAAAATTTCAGTTAATGTAGGTTCGGAAAAATCTTGCAAGATTGTTCGTCTTTGTTTCTTCTGAAGGGTTGTTTCGACGGATGTTGAGGGCTGTCTGTTCGTCCTTTCAATGATTATTTGAAGTGAGAACTCATTTAATGGCCTTTCTGCAATTGGGATGCCAGTATTCATGTTTTTTTCTGCTGAGTGTACTGTGGTACCTCTCGTACCTTGTGCTGAATCGTTCGAGGGAGAGGGTGCGTTCTCGTTAGCGTGAATTTCTATTTTTTCCGTCCTGGTGTAGTTTGGGTTTTTTATCCTACTCAGGGCGTTAGCGTTGCTGTTTTGGCTCCCCTTTTTATAAATAACCTCATAATCAAACTCCTCTAATTTGAGCTTCCACCGGATTAATCTGGAATTCGGGTCTTTCAGACTCATCATCCAGGTTAACGGCTTGTGGTCAGTTATGATTTTAAATTTCCTCCCAAACAGGTATGGGCGGAAATATTTGGTGGCTCAGACTGTTGCCAAGAGTTTTTTCTCTATTGTAGAGTAGTTTGTTTCTGATTCACTTAAGGTCCTGCTTGCGAAGCAAATGGGACGGTCGCTACCAATAGGGCCTTGTGATAAGACGGCTCCTATTTCAAAGTTCCTAGCATCCGTAGTTAAAACAAACGGCTTGTTAAAATCAGGATGTTGCAAAACTGGATCATTCATAAGGAGTTTTTTACAATCCTGGAATGCTCGTACATAACGGTCGTTTAAATTAATGGTACGTCCTTTCTTTAAACACTCCGTCAGTGGTTTTGTCAGTTTTGCAAAATCCATGAATAAATTTGCGATAGTATCCCAAGAGACCTAGGAAGGATTTTATTTCCTTTTGTGTCTTTGGTATGGGATAGTCAATAATCGCTTGCACCTTGTCCTGGTTTGGTTTTATTCCCTCAGTTGTCACAATGTGACCGAGAAATGCTATTTCTTTTTTCATGAATTCCGATTTATCAAGTTGTACTTTTAGGTTTGTTTCACGCAACTTCTGAATTACTTTCCTCAAATTTTCGCCGTGTTCCTGCAAGGATATGGCAAAGATGATGATATCATCTAAGTACACCAAGCAGGCTTTGCCCTGAATATCTTTTAGAACATTATCCATTACGCGTTGAAACGTAGCAGGGGCATTTTTCAAGCCGAAAGGCATTCGCACATACTCATAGTGGCCGCCTTCGACTGTAAATGCTGTTCTCGCAATGTCCCTCGGATCCATTTCGATTTGGTGGAAACCAGACGCAAGATCCAATGTCGAGAAGTACATGGATTTCCCTAATTTGTCTAATATTTCATTAATATTAGGAAGTGGATACCTATCGGAGGTGGTTTTTTCATTGAGTTTCCTGTAATCTATTACAAGTCTCCACTTTTGTTTCCCACTAGCGTCCATCTTCTTGGGAATTATCCAGAGGGGAGAGCTCCAAGGCGAGTGCTAGGGCGGATAATTTCTTGTTTGAGCATGTCCTCAATTTGCTTTTGGACTTCCTGTTTATGGATGTAGGGGTACCTATACGATTTAGTATAGATAGGTAAGTCACCGATGGTATTGATTTTATGTTTGACTTGGTTAGTAAATGTCAAATCTTGGTTGTCTTTGTGGAAAATGTCGTTGTATTGCCGGCAAATTTTGAATAGTATTGTTTTTTCCTCGTTGTTAAGGTGGGAAACTCTCAGTAAATCGAGATCATTAGAGTTAGTGAATGGTGAACTTTGTTCATAATTTACTTCGACATTATTAACTTGTTCATAATTACCGGAAAGTGGTTCAACCATTAGGGGTTGTTCTACAAAAAGGACCTGCTCGCTTCCAGATACGTTGGTTACTTCGATTGGAGCGTACCAATCGGTGGTATAGATGCCTTCAGAGACAAGCAATTCTGGTGTTAGCTTAATGGGTTTTACTAAAATGTCCCCGTGTTGTTCGTCTACTGGTAGTTTAGCGACAAATTTCGAGTGTGGTGGAATAGTGTACCTTTTAGACATGAAATTTGGCTTGAAATTGAGCGGAATGGATGCGTTATCAGTTACTAGTAAATTTCTCATTAAATCGACAATTAGGTTAGTGCATCCACACCTAAAAGGCCATCGAAATAGTCGTGAAATTTAAAGATAAGAAATCTTATGTTCCCTTGTTTGTTGAATTCAACAAAGTTAGGAAGTGTAACTTCTTCTTTCACTTCATGTTTTGTTAGAATCGTTATAATCGAAATGGGTTTTGTGGGTTTTACATCGCGAGGGTCGATGTATTCAATGTTAATAAAGGAAGAAGATGCGCCAGTGTCAATCAGGAATTTTAGCGGTCTTTCAAAAGGCGAAGATATTTCGATGTAAGGAAGTGTGTGCTTATTCACATCTAGGTATCCGATTGGTCTGTTGAGGCACTCGATTGAACATTTTCGTCATCAACTTCAACGTTTGTGATATAGGGGTTAGACTCAGGATTAGAACTGAGAGGTTCGCAAGGATACTCGATAATTTGGCTAGAGTGATCCATAGGGGAACACTCCTGTAGTGGAGCTTGATAGTATGGTTGAAATTGTAGTTGTTCTTCAGGGTAAATAACTCTGGACGAATAATCGTTTTCAGGATTTTGTTCAGTGATATTGAACAGTTCCTGTGCAGTGTATCTTGGTGTTGGTTGGGGGTTGAAGAACCTATTGATTTGCGGTGTTAGTTGGCTTTGGGTTCTCCTAGTTATTCACGAGGTTTCCATTGGTTCAGGTTTTGGCTGAGTGTTATTAAAGGACCTGCCAACTGTGGGTTGTCTAAACTGGGGATTAAATGAATTTTTAAATGTGGTTGGCCTAAAGTTGTTATTAATAGGATTCATAAATTGTCCACGGTTTGCATTTTGATTTGAGTTATTAAATCGTTGGCTGTTATTTATGAATGCGGGCTGTGCTTGAGGATTTGTCAAGAAGGGTTTTTGTGGAAAAAATGTACATGGCTGGTAAGTTGGTCTTGGGTTGCTAACACTTGGTTGTATACGAAATTGTGGTAGCATTGATCTTGCAACAATAGGTTCACTATTTTGGGGACGCGGTTTTGAGTTATTAAATGGGTTTAGATTCGAAAATTGTTTATTAGGACCAGATTTGGTATAGAATATATTTTGTTCTTGTATACAGCAAGCGTATGCTGCTGCGAGGGTTACTGGTTTCATGGCCCGAATTGTTGAACCAAGAGGTTCCTTGAGCCCTGATAGGAATGTGTTGAGACACATTTCTGCAAATAGGGACTTCTTAGCTGCTATTACGTTTGGGTCCACTTCGTGAATTTTTACGTGGGTGGTCATACTGGATAATAGTTCGATAATATTACTATAAAATTTTTGCACTGTGTCGTTATTCTGACGTAGACCGTGGAGGTCTCGGATAAGGGAAGTCTCGTTCCTTTTATCAGAATAGTGTAATATAAGATTTTGTCTTATTTGCTCCCAATCTAATGGTGTTCCGTACATATTAAGTACTTCGTTGGCTTCTCCAACGATTTTGTTCCGTATGGCTCTTAGGAGTAGTTGGCCATATGGTGTACCATCTGTGACACTTATAATTGACAAAATTTCTTTCACATTACCCAGAAAATCAAAAAGAAGACGCGGGTTCCCGTCGAACCTCGGTAGGTCTTTTATAGCATCCGGAACGCGAAGAGAATTGAATAGATCAGTGGTGGTCAATATTACATTGTTTTCGTTCGTGCCATATTATAATTACTTTCACTTTCACTTTCCGAAATTTGATTCACTCTTATGTTTTCTATTGAAGTTGTAAATTGATTTTCTTTAATATTTTCACTTTCTAATACACTAGGATTTTCTATTTCTGTGATTGGTTCTAAATCTAACTGCCTAAGTATATTTAGTTGCCTTAGCCTACGCGGGAGGATGGTATAGGGGGCGGATTTCCTTTTGGGTGGAATGGGTGGAGGTGGCATAGGAACAAAATCTCAACTTACCAGAAAATTAGTTTCCACATGCCTGGGAAGATTTTCCAATCGATGCCCTTGCTGCCACAATACACCAATAACACACTTAATAACACTTTGATACCGAACAGGATAAACCGTCGTACTGCGGGATCTGCGTTATACACCGATGAACCTTCGGAAGAATTTAGGAATCTGTCCGCCGCCTAAGTGCCGACTGCGCCAGTTAACGTCATTGGAAGGAGAAACTTCAAAAAAATATAGTTATTAATTTATTTGGACAATGTTCCACGGCTACAATATAATTACAACTCCGCTCTTACGTGATAAAGTTACAATTTTATATTTTCTAAATCTGCTTACACAGGTGGGTCAGGTAAAATGCATATCCGGCATGTGTCGTTGGAATTAGCTCGAATCGTTGGTTCGATGATCTGCACATTTTGCTGAGTGGGTGGTTATAATGTTTGGCTGATTCGATGGCATGTGTTGCATTGTCGGAAGGTTTTAGATGATAAGGGGTGATCCCGTAACTCGCGCGGGTTTTACCAACAAGTCAGCAAGATGAAGCCTTATACACCTCAATTCTCATACTGCCGAGACAAAGATGGAAATCTGATTTCCGACAGAATGGGCATATTGGAGCGAAGGGTTGAATGTTTTGGTGAACTGCTTAACAACGAGAACATCGGCCAGTTGGAGGTCCTGCCAAATGAAGACGATGGACAAATTCTGCTACCATCATTTACCCGCTTAAAAATCATAAGCTGCCAGGAGCCGATAGAATTACAGCCGAATTGGTTAAAGACGGAGGCGACCGATTGCACCAAGCGGCTTATCAACTTATGCTGAAGGTGTGGCGATGGGCGATTATTTGTCCCATACATAAAAAGGGAGATAACATGCAGTGCCGTCAGATACGTGAGATATCACGTTGCTGAGTATTCTCCGTTATCTTGTCAGGTCGAATAAGCCCATACCCCAGAATATCCATATATGGCCCATACCAAAGAGGCTTCACTCCAGATCAGATTTTTTCTCTGCGACGAGCGGTGGAAAAACTGTTGGAAAATGAACGCCAGTTGCACTATCTTTCCGTTGACTTCAAGGTCGATAACACTGACTGACTAGGCTGATCCTGGCCAATGTGCACGACCAGATAAAAGCAGTTGGATCACACAAGATAAAGGGATGCCTTATCGTGCACCCTTTTTATTCTGGCCCTGGAAAAAGTGATCCATGATGCTGAGGTAAGTGCGAGAGGGGTGTGTGTTGCCATTGGGCAGCGTCTGTCATAGGTGCCTTCGGAAATCCAAATTGATCTTTAGGGAGACTGCTTTGCTCCCAGGAAGTAATCTTAGTATGAGTAACTTGCCAGAACTGCTACTAGAAGACATGTTACAAAGCATGACGAGGGACCTCCGTGCAGGACGTTGGTCTTTGATTTTTGACATCATCGTTTCATAAACGCAGCCCTGTGGCTTAAAATTTTAGTATTTTTTATGATAGTCATGTGCGATTTATTCCGCGTTTCATTATATTGCTCATGTAACTGTTCGTTTTGAAATCGGTTTCCCTTTTCCTGACTACTTCGTCCACCTTGCGGTATTTCTCGATTTCATAGTTCCATCAAATGTGCGGAACACGTGTGTGGAAAGCAATTCTCCTCAATAGTGTCTATTTGTAAAGCGCCTTATCACTTTCGTTTCTACCTATCATTGCATTTTATGAAACAACTTTGAAATTCTCCTCATCTAACTTGCTGACAGCGCATCTTACATCTTTTGTTCTTGTGAAACTATGGCCCAGCAGTTCGTTATTTTTCCTCTGGCTCCATATCCGCATGCTTATATCACCGTTTTTCATCTCCGATCCGTAATCCACGCTCCACTGTGTAGATCTTTATGCTGCTCGCAGTCAATAGCGAAGCTAATTTTCTGTTGCACTGTCTGCAAGATAAGATCATCAGTTACTTGGCGATGGTTCAGGCTTAGTGGTGTCCTGTGCGGAGTTGCCAAATCTCCCATCAGGCGCGTCCCTTCGTGCGGATAAGGGAATGCTCGGCGAATGTGTCATGGGCATGCACATGCACGCATCCGGAGATGTGCGTGTATGGGCATGCTTATGCGCAGGCCGGGTAGGTGGGAAGTAAACGCCCACCCGTGGATAAAAATTGGCTATGGGAAGGACACCCAGAAATTAAACCAAATATGGAAGGGGAGAAAAGTAGTTTTTTTACGGTGCAGGGCTTCGGAAACCCAGTGCCGGCGGTTTTTGGGAGTGAGCAAGCGGGCTCCCGGCCGTCGATATCCAACGACCGCAGTGCCTCAGTAGTGGAAAACTTGGCTACTGTGGCATCTAATGCTACAAGAGATAATGCTGGAGTGGAAATTAGGTCCACACCGGATCCTTTTAGGAGGAGTTCGAAGCTTGGGAGATCACCACCGAGAACAATGGTTCTTTTTGGTAGTCGAGATTCGTCGCGGGACTCTGAAAGAAATACGAATAGTCCCTTAATCGAGATCATTCCTTGTGGCGCAAGGCGCGAAAGCAAACGGGAACATACCGGAATGGCGTTCGTTACACTCGGGGAACGAATAAATGAACTGTGCGAGTTCATCAAGGAGAGGCGGAATATCCACCAGAATATTCGAGCCTTGATAAGAGGCATTAAATTGTCTTATATCAAGGCACTCGAAGAAAAGAATTCCCAAGCGTCAGTTGGCAAGGTTACAAGAGAAACGCAGGACGCCGTGATAAAGCAGCGGGAAGACAGGAAAACGGGCTAGAGACCGTACCAGCGAGCCTCTTGGACCACAGCAAGTCCCGAAGAAGAAAAAAGCCTCTTCACCAAAGAAGGCGGAGCCGGCGAGAGTACCCGCGAAAGTCGGTAATCTCACGATTGCAGCCACAACACCTACAAAAGTGGAAGAAACCAACGCTCGGAGGCCCGAACAATGGACTATGGTGAGCAACAAGAGGAAAAAGGACAAAAAGAAGCTCCTCCCGGAAATAATTATATAATTATATATATATTATATATATAATTATTTCCAAGAAGGGAAATATGTCCTATGCCGACATGCTCCGAAAGGTGAAGTCAGATGCGGAATTGAAGGATTTGGGGGATAGTGTGAGCCGTATCAGGCGAACACAGAGAGGGGATCTGATGCTGGAGTTAAGTTAATCCGCCGACAAGTCGGCCGATAACTTCCGCGGGAAGGTGGAAAGTGTACTTGGAGAGGAAGCTGAGGTAAGAGCTCGGAAACAGGAGATAGTGGTTGAATGCAAGGACCTAGATGAAGTCACCTCACGGGAGGACATCTGTGCTGCGCTAAAGCAGCAGTTCAACCTTGGCGATATAGACCAGAGTGCCATAAAAAGGATGAAGAAGGCATATGGTGGCACACAGACCGCTATTATTAGTTTGCCGGCGGAATCAGCTATTAAGTTAATTACCGCGGGCAAGGTAAGAGTTGGTTGGGTCGTGTCCAGGCTCAGGGAGCAAATATCTCTAAAGAGGAGATCCACGGTGTATGTTATGTAGTGGGAAAGAGGGCGTGGACGGCCGGCATATTGCGGGAAGCAGCAGATTTCCGGTATATAGGAGGGAGCTGAACCGCACAGGCAAATGAGATTGATACAAATCAATCTCAATTACTGTGAGGCAGCTCAGGACCTGCTCTCGCAAACCATTCGAGAGTCGAATGTCGATGTCGCGATTATTTGCGAGCCGTACAGAAACTACGGCGTTGCGACTTGGGCGGTGGATGCATCTGGCAACGCCGCAATCTGGGCGTGCGGAAGACAGGCCATTCAGGAAGTCATGGCCCCCCCGGCAACCGGTTTTATAAGGACGAAGGTCAACGGTGTCCATATTTACAGCTGCTACGCCCCTCCTAGTGCAACCTTAGCACAATATGAGGAGATGTTAGACAATCTGGTGTTGGACGCTAGAGACCGCAGCCCTAAAATCATTGCGGGCGATTTCAACGCGTGGGCCCTAGAGTGGGGAAACCGATCGACGAACACCAGAGGTCAAATTCTGTTGGTGTCATTTGCGGAGCTGGACATCGTGCTGGCCAACGTTGGATGCGTGCCCACCTTTCGAGGAAGAGGGTCGGGTTCGATCGTTGACCTGACATTTGTTAGCACTTCACTGGTGAGGGAGATGGCTTGGCAAGTGAGTGAGCACTACACCCACAGTGACCACGAAGCCATCTTCCCCCGCATTGGGAACCGGGAAAGCAGTCAACAACGCTCTGGAGGTGGAAAGGCTAAGGCGGTTGGCTGGTCTATCGGAGCTTTCGACGAGGAGACATTCCTGGCTGCATTGAAGGGAGCCATGATCCGGATGGAACAGCGGTGGAAAGGGTCACACAATTGTCTCAGCGTGTAACCGAAGCATGCGACGCTACGATGCCACGACGACGTTTGCACCACGGCAAGAGGCCAAACTACTGGTGGAACACGGAGATTGCTGCCTTGAGATCCTGTTGTCTCCGAGCGAGGAGACTTTCCCACAGGACAAGGGGAAGGCCGGAGCACCAGGAGCGTGAGGAGGAATACAGGGATCTGCGAAGCAACCTTAAGAAGGCCATTCGGAGAAGCAAGCGGGAATGCTACCAGAAGCTCTGCATGGAGGCTAATACGAATCCGTGGGGTACAGCCTACCAAGTTGTAATGAAGAAGATCCGCGGGCGAAAATCACCTCAGGTGACATGCCCACGGCTCTTGTTGCAAATAATTACAACTCTTTTCCCGCAGCAGGAGCAGGACGAAAGAGAACCCCAACTGGCAGCTCAGCAGGACGTCTTCTCGATCCCTGATGTTACCGAAGAGGAACTTTGGGAAATCTGCAGACGTATTGGGGACAGCAAGGCTCCGGGATTGGACGGAATTCCGAACAGGGCTCTGAAGGTGGCGGTCAAGGCCAGACCAAGGTGGTTCGCAAGCACATTCGAATCGTGCATGGCGGAAGGAGTGTTTCCCGCCTAATGGAAGAGGCAGAAGCTGGTGTTGCTACCGAGGCCCCGAAAACCACCCGGCGTGCCCTCTTCATATCGCCCTATTTGTCTCTTAGACACCATGGGGAAGATGTTGGAGAGGGTGATATACAACAGGCTGCTCCCGTTCATCGAGCTTGCGGGCGATCTACGGTCGATGCAGTTGCAAAGGTCGTGGAATTGGCTCGAAATTCAATGGCCATGAGCAAATGCTGTGCTCTGGTGACGCTGGACGTCAAAAATGCTTTTAACTCAGCCAACTGGGGCTGGATTAAGGGCGCTTTGGCCAAACTGGGTGTTCCTAGCTACTTGGCTCGGCTCATCGAGAGTTACTTTTCGGACAGACTTCTCTGGTACGGGACGGACGACTGGCCGAAGGACTAAATTGTGACAGCAGGTGTGCCTCAAGGTTCTGTATTGGGACCGCTGCTGTGGAACATAATGTACGACGGAGTGCTTGGCCTTCGCGTGCCGGAGGAGACAACGCTGCTTGGTTTTGCGGACGACCTGGCGGTAGTCGCAATTGCAAAGCATCCCGAGGACGTGGAGCTTTATGCAAATGAAGCCATTCATACCATCAAGTCATGGTTACGAATGGCTAAGCTGGACCTGGCGGACGAAAAGACGGAGGCGGTCCTCATTACCAACCGTAGGAAGAACAGCACGGTTACCATCCGGGTTGGTAATCGTGAGGTCGTCTCAAAATCGGTTGTCAAATACCTGGGTGATGATCGATGCCAAGCTGAGTTTCAAGGGACACTTGGATTATGCGCGAGAGAAGGCAGCAAATGCCAGCTCATCCCTTGCAAGGATGATGCCTAACGTGGGAGGGCCGAAGTATAGTCGCAGGCTACTCATCGCGGGGGTGGTGAGGTCGATCCTGCTATACGCAGCCCTTGTCTGGGCGGGGGCGTTGAACCACGCTGTCACCCGGAGGAAGATAAGTTCGGCATACCGGCCAATTGCGCTAAGGGTGTGCAGCGCATTTAGGACGGCGTCGGCGGAGGCAGTGTGTGTTATCGCAGGAATGATCCCTATAGATCTTCTAGCGAGCGAGGCACACTGGCTCTACGAAAAACGGAAGGCAAATCCAGCCAAATTGACCACGTGTTGATCGAACGCCGCCACCTCTCAGCCTTGATGAATGTCAGAACATATAGGGGGGCCAATATAGACTCGGATCACTATCTCGTTGGCATGGTGCTCCGAGCTCGAATAACAATACCACCTAGAATCCCCTCTGACAATCAGGTGAGAGTGAACACTGAAACCATCCACAACACAACCCTCCGCGACACCTATAAGAGGGAAATGGATGCCGCAATAACCGCAGTCAACAGAGGACCTGGAGATGAAGCATCAACAAATGATCTTCACAATCACCTGAAGAACGTTATCATGGATACGGCCACAAATATACTTGGCCCGAGCCGCAAAAGGAGTCGGAACGGCTGGTTTGACGATGAATGTAAGCTAGCAACGAAACGGAAGAATGCCGCATACCAAGTAATGTTGCATTCTCAAAGAACTCGGGCACGCGCACGAACACGGTCGAGCGGAGAAGCGACTTCACAGACGGAAAAAGGAAGCCTGGGAGAACCAACAGTCTGTGAAGTAGAAAAGTACAGGGAGCAACCGCACCAGGCGCGGAGGTTTTACCAACAAGTCAGCAGGATGAAGCCTTATACACCTCGATGCTCATCCTGCCGAGACAAAGAGGGAAATCTGATTTCCGACAGAATGGGCATATTAGAGCGATCGGTTGAGTATTTTGATGAGCTACTGAACAACCAGAACATCGGCGAGTTGGAGGTCCCGCCAACTGGAGAGGACGGACAAATACTGCCACCACCAAGTTTAGTAGAAACAGTCCGTGCAATTCATCGGCTAAAAAATCATAAGTCGCCAGGAGCCGATGGAATTACAGCCGAATTGGTTACACCAAGTGGTTCATCAACTTGTGCTCAAGGTATGGGACAGCGAATCAATGCCTGACGATTGGCAACGAGACATTATCTGTCTCATACATAAAAAGGGAGATATAACACAGTGTAGCAATTATAGAGGTATCACGTTGCTGAGTACCATCTATAAGATATTCTCCACTATCTTGCTAGCCCGGATAGCCCCATACGCCCAGAACATCATTGGCCCATACCAAAGAGGCTTCACTCCAGGCAAATCAGCAACAGATCAGATTTTCTCTGTGCGACAAGCGATGGAAAAACTGTTGGAATATGGAATAGCCAGGGTAAAACTGTACACGGCCATGAGAGAATTCGGTATCCCGACGAAATTAATAAGACTGACTAGGCTGACCCTGACCAATGTGCGAGGCCAGATAAAAGCAGCAGGATCGCTCTCAAGACCATTCGACATCAACAATGGTCTACGACAAGGGGATGCCCTATCATGGGTCCTCTTTAACCTGGCCTTTCGAGAAAGTGATCCGTGATGCTGAGGTGAATGCAAGAGGTACGATCCTCTTCAAGTCCACCCACCTACTGGCCTATGCTGACGATATCGACATCATGGGAAGAACCACCTGAGACGTACAAACTGCCTTCATCCAGATCGAGGAGTCGGAAATTGGCGCGAGATCTTGGGCTGCACATCAATGAAGGCAAGACAAAATATATGGTGGCAACGTCAGCACCGAAGACGAATCAATCAACAACATCAAACCGCACTGGTCAAACACAAAGAAGAATAAGGATAGGAGAATACAACTTTGAGACCGTTGACAATTTCTCCTATCTATGGTCGAAAATCACAACCGATCACAACTACGATGATGAAATCCGCGCACGGTTGTTGTCAGCCAACAGAGCCCATTTCAGCTTACAAAAACTGTTCCGCTCGAAATGTCTCACCATAGGGTTAAAGCTCTTACTGTACAAGACTATGATCTTGCGAGTCCTCATGTATTCCTCGGAAACTTGGGTTCTTAGCAAGAAAAATTGCGAACTCTCCGGCTCAATAGGTTACGGTGGGCAGGTCACTTAATCCGTATGGATGAGGATGATCCCACCCAGAAAGTCTATAAGGGCAATATCTATATTAGAAAAGGAAGACGAAGCAGACCCTGCCTAAGATGGAGCGATGGCGTGGGCCAGGACGCCAGACAGCTTTTAGGGATATCGAATTGGGGGACCTCCGCGCAAAAGCGGGATGTCTGGAGTTCCTTATTATGGCAGGCCTAGACCGGATACCGGTTATTGCGCCGTTGATGATAATGATGAAATCCAGCGGAGGTGAATGCGGATTTCCGAAAAGCCATCAGGAGAGAGTTGTGTGGCAAGTGGCAACAACGATAGGAGAAGTCCGACAAGGGCAGGTGGACCCACACATTGATCCCGTGTATCGAGAAATGGGTCAACCGAAAGCACGGAGAATTGAATTACCACCTGACACAGTTCCTTACGGAACACGGTGGCTATAGGAAGTACTTGCATCGCTTCGAGTTGGACGAGTCTCCCAACTGTCCTGAATGCGGTGCTACACTCGAGGACCCGGAGCACGTTATGTTCCATTGTCCCACATTTCTGCAGCAGAAAAGGAGGTTGAACAGCATCTTAGGGGCGGACATCGAGCCCTCCAACCTAGTGGAAGAGATGTTGAAGTTGGAGGAAAACTGGATGGCGGTAAATGAGGCAGTAGCCGTGGTGCAGACAAAACTCCTGGAGTTGGATCGAGCTCGGAAGGCGGCGCGACGGAGACGTGACATGGACGAGCTGGTATAGCGAACCAGAGCCTCCCCCGCGAAGTAATACTTCACGGAGGTCCCGCGGGGAGGGGCGGAAGAGTGGGGGTGGTTTTAGTGGGTGTGAATCCCACACCCTGCTGCAACCTGGCGCAGCAGGGTCTTTCTAAGGTTTCCACCTCCATCCATAAAAAAAAAGGCTGATTGGTGTGAACCTCATTTCTATATAATGTTGATCTCTTTGGCAAACGCCTGTTATGTGGGTACAATAACTGTCAGTGGTTTTCCTGCAGAACAGATAATTGAATTCACGACAGGAGGTGCATGCTGTTTATACTGATTTCTCCAAAGCCTTTGACACCGTTGACCTTAAAATTCTCCTCTCTAAATTTTCTTCGCTAGACTCCCCTCCTTCGGTCATCTCCTGGCTTTCCTCCTATCTCTCATACCGTTCCTGCAAAGTTTCTTTTCATGGTCACTCATCTTGTTCCCTCTCTCCTTCCTCTGGTGATCCCCAAGGCTCTATACTTGGCCCCCTACTCTTCCTGTTTTTTATCAATGACCTCGCCTCCATCCTCACCTGTCCGTATTTGCTTTACGCAGACGACCTTAAATTGTTTGCCTCCGTTTCGTCTCTATTGGGCTGTGCTCTCTTACAATCCAACCTTGATAATTTAGCCCGTTGGTGTTCGGTCAACAGGCTAACACTGAATGTCAACAAATGCCACTGGATGCGCTATTCCCTGAAACCCTCCCCATCATCCTTTTCCTATTCTCTCAGTGGTCAACCCCTTTCACTAATGACCTCCTTCAAAGACCTGGGTGTAATATTCGACGATAAACTTCGTTTCAATTCCAACTTCGTTGACATCATCAATAGAGCTTCCAAAATGTCTGGTTTTATCCTACGTTCCTCGTCCGACTTTACCTCAATCCAGCCCTCCTTAACACTCTTCAATTCCCTTGTCAAAAACATCCTTGAATATTGCTGTGTCTGGTCCCCCTACCGCATCCGTGACAGCCTCGCTCTTGAAGCTGTACAACGCAAATTCACCCGGACCCTCTTTTACAAAAAGAACCTTCCACGGGTTGATTATCCGTCACGACCCGTTAATCTCCCCACCCTACAGCAACGCCGTATCTTCCTTGATATGTGTACTCTTTTCAAACTCTGCAATGGTCTGATGGACTGCTCCGCCAACTCGGATATTGCTCTCCGTATCGCCTCGTCTCATAACACACGTAATGCAGACATTTTTGATGTACCCTTCGCCTAGCTCGAGATTTATTTTCACTCTCCGATCCCGAGGTTTTGCCGGTCCTACAATGCCCTACAGCTTGGTTCCTTTGACTCTATGTCGCTCTCTAGCTTTAAGCGCAAAATATGCCATTTACTTGCTCCTCCCTCTGAGGACAATATGTAATAAGAAATTTGCTTTCTGTGTATTGTCCTCATTAAATAAATAAATAAATAAATAAATTGGGTCCTTCATCACAACCCTTAGAAAGTGGTTTTTCTTCTGAAGTTGTACCTAAAGTGTTTTCCTTGAGAGATTTGCTATGGCAGGCGGCAGTAAAGCTAATCGATCCAGACTTTGCAAACACCTCTTTTCGCGGTTCAACCAGTAGACTTATTGACATGGCTTATATGCCGCCTTAGCAGTAAGCTTGTTCTGCATTGACTGGGCTGAATTCAAGCAATAGGTCGCCGTTATGACTTCACCTTATACGGCTCAAATTTTCACCTAGACGAATATCTCTGCCTTTACCTTCCAGTTGCCCTGGTCGTTTTTCAAGTGGCTGCTTCCTTGCTTCCCTGTGGGATTTTTTGCCTTTTCGTTTCTGGCTTTGTAATGAAAATTCTTCCTTCTCGTTAGACTCTCTCAGTCTTTTATACGATAGACTTTACGCTGCTGAATCTGTAAGAGTGCCTGATCTTCTTTAAATGAGAACGGTCTTGCCATTGATTTTACTACTGCAGTCTCTACCTATTATCGTTTATTATCCGGTTTTGGCGTTTCTCATGAATCAATATAAAACTTTAAGGACACATACTTGACCCTTGATTCCATTATGCATATTATGCTGAGTGGTGA
Organism: Hermetia illucens; assembly: GCF_905115235.1. Taxonomy (NCBI): domain Eukaryota; kingdom Metazoa; phylum Arthropoda; class Insecta; order Diptera; family Stratiomyidae; genus Hermetia; species Hermetia illucens. Next base: position 89,937,275 of record NC_051851.1, on the reverse strand, counting down.
CATCATTCAATTATTGTGACTAGCCCCTAACCGTCTAGAGTTGAATTTTCACGTCCTTCGCCGACCGGCATCGGCGGATTTGGTGTTGTAGGCGATCACACTACTTTTGTATTCTTCCTAAATTAATCACTGACAAAATTCCCCCTGGCAGCTTCTTACTGACAGTCTCGTTAGCTGGAAGCCCGCTGAAGGTCGCACAGATTGTCAGTATCAAAGAAACTGAACAGTGTGGCCAACTTAATTGCTAATAATACACCAAAGGATCAACAAATACTGCACCACTGATAATATCCAACATCAAATCGGTGGAAATTAGTGGTATCCTAGATAAAAGGGTCATTTGATTTAAAACACACAGCCTGGCATAATAATCTGTCGGGATGAAAAGCTTGCCAACAATGCTGTCGTATCTAAACAGTGGGTGTACAAATGTGTAATACCTAATTTTTTGTGAAATTAATTTGTTTATTAGCCGTAAATAAGACTCTATCGTATTGCCTATCAGAGCACATTCTACTATCCAAACTTAGTGGTAGGATCAATTCTATTCAGCTCCACATTATCCGCATTATAGGAATATATGGTTGCTATTCACCCCTTGGTAGGGTATGGCGCGTCAACCATAACTACGTGTCATCATTCACGGTTACCTGAAATGTACATCTGCTGTTCATACGAGTTTGTGCGACGCCCGTACTTCCAACAACATAGGAAGGACACTTGCACAAAAGATTCACTCGCTTGATCTTGCGATAACTGCATTTCCAGATTTGAGACAAGGCAGCGAAAGCAAATCGAGCGCTGTTAATGCGTCAGGCAACACTAGTTTGGTTCCATGATAGGCAGTTGGAACAAATGGTAGTTAGATTGCTCCATGAGAAACCTTTTAGTTTTTTGGAATCATTTTTATTTTTAAGAAATAGGTAACAATAGTATATAGACTGGAAAAATGAACAATAAAAAAACAATCTTTTAAAATAACAAAAATAACTTAAATCTAATGGCCACTGTGGGCTCTCAAAGTCTTCGAATAACAATTTACAGGCAGAAAAGAGAAACAGTAAGGAATGAAGCCTGTCGTGAGAGTTTTCTCAAAATACCCATCATTTGGGTAGAACGGCTGCGAAACCCAAGGGTTCTCACTATGCGAAGCAGATCGCAATATATGATTCCGAATCAATCTGACGATAACTGTGTCGATTCTTGGCACAGCAGCAGTTGCATACATTACTTCATTAGTTACATAGTGCTCATAGTTTGACGAAGCAGTCCTATTAAGCCCGTGCAAGCACGCAGAGATTTCCTTTCAAAGATCCTTATTTTCTCCATTTGGCTAGCACTCAAATTAAACCACGCAACCGTAGGTGAGCACCGGTCTAACCAAAGTAAGATAGCAAATAATCTTATCCTTCGGGCTAAGTTGTGGAGCATAAAAGAGTCTTCGAAGAGAGCACTTTCTAGCGCTACTTTAACGTGCTCGTTAAATTGGAGACGCTAGTCAAGACGCACACTCAGATATCTACGCACTTCTTATGATGAATGCGCTCAGAACTATCCTCGTTCGCGACAATGTGGAAATCTCTCTTATTCCTTTTTAAGTTCCTACTGGCGTACGTCAAAGAATTTCGAAACAGAATCGTTTAACACTTTTGCGCATCGATTTTCATCCGCCAACTGTTCGTGAAGAACTTAATATCATTGAACATCTTCCGAAGTTCAACTTGCACCTCAGTTACAAGAAGGTAACTGTGTAGGCTAGCAGATCGTCAGCAAAAGCAAACAACGACCTTTTAGGAGATTTATTAAAATCGAAAGAGTTGAGTAATTCGCCGGCAAATACCGCAGAAAGTGTAGGCGTAGTCACTGTCCCTTGCTGTAATCTATTCAGAACATGAAATTCTCTGCTAGTAGTGAGATTTCCGTCCATAATGGGAAAGTACTTGCCATACAGCATACTACACATCATCGCTACGAGGTGGCTGGGAAACTCATTCTTCAGGAGCTTGAAAATCAGTCCATCCAACCAGACGGTATCAAAGGCTTTCTCCATGTCTATAAGGCAAGCGCCTACGCACTCACCATTGTCAATCCGCCAGCAAATATCATACGCTACTTTCGTTATTGCATGTATTGTCAAATGTCCAGATCGAAATCCGAATTGCGCGTTCGTCTTTTTAAGCTCCGCGCTCCCATTAAGTAGACTGGCAAAATGTCTACCACCTGATTCATAAACATTAATGGGGGGCACCCTTTCCCCCTTTTTTTATTTCGGGTGCTAATTGCATCCCCAGTCGGACCGTTTTTTTAATTTTCACTTGTACTTGCATTATTTTTTACATTAATTAACATTTTTTCTTCTCTAATTTTTTAGAAACATAAAGCAAGAACTCACCCCATTTTTCCTCTTCACTACTAAAACTTGCCTGGTGAGCACCCTCTTCTGGGACATTTCCATCGCCACCGTTGTCGCTGTCTCTCGTATCGTCAGCTTTATTGTTTTCTATGTCCTCCATACGGACAGATTCGCTACCGAAAACTTGTTCGCCCTCAAGGCAGCCCGGTTCCTCCATGGCTGCAGAAGTAGTCGAAGAAAGCTTCACTTTTTTCCTGGCTACCTTTGGAGACGGCGGGCCCGCCTCCCCAGCCATTAGCTGCTCCGTAAGCTTTCCATTTTTCTGGATAAATATTGTCATTTGATTTTTCAAATCTGGGAGTGTCTTCGCCAGCTCGCCATTTCTTCTTTCAAGATTGGCTATCCTTACTTTGGCTCTTTTCAAGTCTGGATTCTCCTCGTTGCGGACACCACGACCGATCCGAGTGCCCCTAGGCCTTATGGTGGGGGGGCCGGTCTGATCCGTTACCCGTCGCGACGGGTGACGCGTCGGTGGCGGTGGTCATTTCCGCCAAGCCAAAAAACGAATTTTTTCTCAAAATTTTTTAGATAAAAAATCAAAAGTAAATTAGTTTCAATTAAGTTCTAAATTATATATTATTAATTAAGTAATATAAATATATTTTTATATTCTTGATAAAAGTTAATTTAATTTCAACTTTAAATTCCTTTTATTAATAATATTAATTTGTGGACACGTCCGTTCTCTACAAATGTCAGCCTACTTTTCATGAGAAACCAAGTTGCAAGTTGAACGTTCAAAAGATTACAGATAGGACTGAATTGGTCTAAATCTGACTGAAGGGAATGAAAATGAAAAACGTGACGTGGTAAATCACAAATGAAAATTTTAAATAAGAGAGGGCCAACACTAAATTATCTTGGAAGGGGGAATCACATCTTCATGCACTCAGGTCTTTTATTATACCCATTGTACTGTCGATGAAGAAATCTTTTCGGGGGTATCTCATCTAAGTTTGAGGGTTCTGTATAGCTGCATGATGCTATCTCCTTCCATTGCTTATGTTAATGCCGAGACCATTGCTTGGAGCTAATGAAACCCCAAATTGAACCCCGATCAACCATTCCTAAGGTCTCCAGAGAAGTTCGGCATCGTGTAGGGCGATTACTTGGTATAGAAGAGATCTTACCCCCTCGCTCCATGTTCCGTATTTGGTTTGTATTTCCCCGTTTATATTATTTTATATTTTGTTACTGTTCAGTTTAAACTAGGTGTAAGTTTATTACTTAACATAAAAAACACACATCGAAATAAATCAAGAGTTTAGTTTTATATTGAACATTTTGAATTTGCAACCTTTTTCAAGAACCTGCATTAAACAATACACATTACTCGCTTTATTTTTCTATCGTGAAAGATTGGTGAAACATATATCTAAATATATTTTAGGTGCATAAAACAATGTAAATTAACATTTATTTAAAGATTACAGGGATCAAATAAGTTGGACTATCGTTGTAATCCAACGGCCTAGTGGTTAGCCCTCCCTCCCTCCACTTTTTTTCATTTCATCCCTTGGGTAAGTGACTTAGATCAATCAACAATTTTCCATGAAGCTCATGCGCGATAAAAAGAATAATAAGTCGGAGCCTGGACGCTTCGGGTATGAAGGTTTTGTTTTCTTGTGTCTGTGTGCGAAATTTCCTATTCATGTTTCCCCATTTGCAAATACCTCCGCCATTCATATGAGTTCACTTTATATGATGATGGCGTCATACACATGTGATAAAGGTTGATAGTTGGAATTTCCAAATTATGCATTATGTTATCACTTATCTATTATAGGATAAACTTCAGGATGTTTTTCGGGTAAATTTCTAAAATCTGGTATTATAATATTATCAACTTGATTTAAGCAGGTGCCGGAATGGCATGTATTTTGAGACCTAGACCTCGTATGGATGCATCATTGTGATATTTTTCAGATTTTTCGGTTAGTTATGTGGTCAGCATTTTATTTGCATTGCGTTAGATGTAGTAAATTCGCGGGAAATTGATAAGTTTGAACTGCTATAACTTTGACATTAATGGCCGGATTTCCATGGATGAACCTAAGGGTTCCTTTAGTAAATTCTTAAAAGTTGATAATATACTATTAGTAAGTGTATTTGAACAGATATCAGAATGGGACATACTTTGAGGTCTAGATTTCATATATGGAAGGTATGTGGTTTTTATCAAATTTTTGGGTTGGGAAGTTTTCGAAGTCCTGTTGCTCTCCAAGTATGCACATTTCGACACCTCACTCGCGCACTTCACAATTCCCGTCAAGATACAAATACGAATTCACCATAGATTTATTAATATCTTGAACGTGCATAATAATTTTTTCAGCCTGATCACATAGTTCGTTATTGAAATACAGAGCAATTTATGCACCTATCTCCAAAAAAAAGGTGTTTCTGCTGCCACGCTAGAGGGCGCTGCGATCATCTTACAGAAAAAAAGTAAACGGCATTTAAACGTGCAGACTTAACTACAGTCCGGAAACTAAGATTATTAAAAAATATTAAAAACTAAATTTTTGGTGCCTTGTTAGAGTTTTTTTGAATTTTGGTGTTTTTTTACGGCTTCTTCAATGAATAAAAAAAAACTACTGAATCAATCTGGGATGTGACTTATCACGTGTTTAACACTATAATTTCCGAACGAGTCCGAACATCAAAAAATCACTTTGCCCATATATTCTACACTATATCTAGACACCAAAAAAACTTCGATTCCGCGGATCCGACGCACGAGGTGACCCCCTTAAACTCCACGTAAGTTTAAGTTACTCACCGTATGCGTGGGATTTCATAGTTCCCATATGTCCACCAGATTTCGTTCATATAACAAACAGACAAACAGTGGTTTTTTTCTACACAAAACACAATGTATTTGCGCGTATACCTCCACCAAACTTCCTACAGAGGTATTTTGAAGCATCATTCGCTCAATGATTCCATAAAACTCAATTGCCATTAATCCTCCAGAAAGCTTTGGTTTCAACTGGATTGCAATCGTGTTGAGCCGCGTTAATACTAGCTACAGAGAGATTACGCGTTTGCCGCGAGTTGCGGTTGCAGCGAGATTGCACATTTGTGGATTGGTCGATCAGGTTGAGGCAACTGCAACTTACCCGCATAGTGCAATTCCGTGCCACCCGCAACTTGCTCGACGGTTGCACGTCTCTGGCTAGTGCAACGCACTTGCACACTACGACTATATTGATACGCAAAATCACGATAAGTATTTGTTGAAAGTTTGGAATTTGCGGCAAGTGGCGAGTATGTAATTGTAGCATCATAATTTTCCTTCCCCACTTGCGATGTTCTCCTCTTAGTATTGCAGGTTCTGGTGGGGTCCCAACACAATTGATTAAGGAACACATTTCCCAGCTTGGCTACGAGGGAAGGATATGCATGTCGACAAAACTTCAGTAGATCTGCGTTGGGAAGCTGGGGGTTTGCACGGCCTACTTCGCTACCTTTCCTCTAGGATATCTCTGTCCTCTTGGTTGACCCTGCAAAAAATTGCATATAACATGTTTCTTTGTTTTAACAAAAAACCATATGTTGTCTACTAGTTATGTTTTTTTATTTTATCATCACCACTTCGAAACATTTAAGGGGGTCATCCCGTGTGTCGGATCCGCGGAATTGTACTTTTTTTTTACTATCAATTGTATCTACATAAAGTGTAGAATATATGTGGTGGCAGTATTTGTCTGCCACCACCAAGTTTAGGAGAAACAGTCCGTACAATTCATCGGCTAAAAAATCATAAGTCCCCAGGAGCCGATGGAATTACAGCCGAATTGGTTAAATATGGAGGCAACCAGTTACACCAAGTGGTTCATCAACTTGTGCTCAAGGTATGGGACAGCGAATCAATACCTGACGATTGGGAACGAGACATTATCTGTCTCATACATAAAAAGGGAGATATCAGACAGTACAGCAATTATAGAGGTATCACGCTGTTGAGTACCATCTATAAGATATTCTCCGCTATCTTGCTAGCCCGGATAGTCCCATACGCCCAGAACATCATTGGCCCATACCGAAGAGGCTTCACTCCAGGCAAATCAACAACAGATCAGGTTTTCTCTCTAGGGAAAGCGATGGCAAAAATGTTGGAATATGGACAACAGTTGTACCATCTATTCATCGACTTTAGAGCCGCCTATGATAGCATAGCCAGGGTAAAACTGCACACGGCCATGAGAGAAGTCGGTATCCCGACGAAACTAATAAGACTGACTAGGCTGACCCTGACCAATGTGCGACGCCAAATAAAAGTAGCAGGATCACTCTCAAGACCATTCGACATCAACAACGGTCTTCGACAAGGGGATGCCCTATCATGGGTCCTCTTTAACCTGGCCCTCGAGAAAGTGATCCGTGATGCTGAGGTAAATGCAAGAGGTACGATCCTCTTTAAGTCCACCCAACTACTGGCCTATGCTGACGATATCGACATCATGGGAAGAACCACCCGAGACGTACAAACTACCTTCATCCAGATCGAGCAGGCGGCGCGAGATCTTGGTCTGCACATCAATGAAGGCAAGACAAAATATGTGGTGGCAACGTCAGCACCGAAGACGAACCAACCAATAACATCAAATTGCACTGATCAAACAGGAAGAATAAGGATAGGAGAATACAACTTTGAGACTGTTGACAATTTCTCCTATCTAGGGTCGAAAATCACAACAGATAACAACTACGATGATGAAATCCGCGCACGGTTGTTGTCAGCCAACTGTTCCGCTCGAAACGTCTCACCATAGAGTCAAAGCTCTTACTGTACAAGACTATGATCTAGCCACTTCCCATGTATTCCTCGGAAACTTGGATTCTTAGCAGGAAAACTTGCGAACTCTTGGCCGCATTCGAGAGAAGAATCCTTCGAAGAATTTTTGGCCCCCTACATGAGGATGGACAATTCCGTAGCCTACACAATGACGAAATCTATGAGGGATACCATTATCGTCCGGTTGTGGATAAAATCCGGCTGAATAGGTTACGGTGGGCGGGTCACTTAATCCGTATGGATGAGGATGATCTCACCCGGAAAGTCAATAAGGGCAATATCTATGGTAGAAAAAGAAGACGAGGCAGACCCTGCCTAAGATGGAGCGATGGCGTAGGCCAGGACACCAGACAGCTTTTAGGGATATCGAATTGGTGGACCTCGGCGCAAAACCGGGATGTCTTGAGTTCCTGATTAAGGCAGGCCTAGACCGGATACCGGTTGTTGCGCCGTTGATGATTACGATGATATGGGCAGAGTGATTTTTTGATATTCGGAGTCGTTCAGAAATTACAGTGTTAAACAGGTAATATACCACATGCCAGATTTATGTCGATCGCCGTAATAAAGCGCGTATTTATCTATCCGAATGATGTTCGAATAACTTGGCTAAAATGTCAATAATTGAAGCCTAGGCTGTACATGTGTTTCTTGAAGAAACTTAAGGTTTATGGATTAGGTATAGCAGGTTAATGGTCAGGTAAGATTTTATGACTAAAAATCGCATTCTACTTTTTAAATGCGTTTTTCTCGAAACCGCATGCTGAAAATCGCCACCGTAGCCCAAAATCGATTCAACGAAATTCGTTGAAATTTTCGCGACTTATTCAGAACATATTTCTACGATCCGCAAACTAGGATAATTGCGATCCATTCAGTTGTTTTTAAGGTTTTGTGTAAAACAAAACCTTATTAAAATCGATTCAATGTCTGTCTATCTGTCACACGCATTTTTCTCTAAAACGACTAAACCGATCCGAACGAAATTTGGTGGACAGATGGGAGCTACGAAATCCCACGCATACAGCGAATGGCATAAATTTAGGTGGAGTTTAAAGGGGGGCTCCCGATACATGCAAAGGAGGATTCAAAATTTTTGTTCACCGGATAAAGTTGCGTAGGATATCAAATGAAAGGTCTCGATTTGTACTTTCCGAAACTGGCATTAGTTTTGGCATAAATTGCAAAGTGCGTGAGTAAGGAGTCAAAACGTACGCACTTGAAGTGAGACAGGACTCATTCTCGGAAACTACCCAACCTAAAAATCCGAAGAAAATCAGATGAAATCTAGGCCTCACAATATGTCCCATTCCGATATCTGCTCAAATAAACTTACTAATAGTATATTACTACTTTTCAGAAATTTACTAAAAAAACCCCCTTAGATTCAGCCTAGGACTTGCGGACTTTGTACCAGCATAGAGGACAATATTTTGTATATACGTGGTAAATTTCGTGGAAATCTTGCAATTAACACCAAAGTTATAGCAGTTCAAACTTAGCAATTTCGCGGGAATTTATTGCTTCCAAAGCCATGCAAATCAGATGCTGACGTCATAATTAACCGGAATAAGATTTGTGTAAAACAATAATGTGAAATCTAATCTTTGAGAGATGCCCCCTTCCGGTATCTTCTCAAATAAATTTTTCGAATAGTATATTATAAACTTTTAGAAATTGACTAAAAAACTCCCCTTAAGTTCATCCTAGGTGTACGAAATAGAGGACCGTCTCGTGCATATACAAGCCAACTTCCATGAAAATCCAACTGTTAGTGTCAAAGTTATAGAAGTTCAAACTTATCAATTTCGTGCTAATTAACAGCATCCTAAGCCATACAAATAAGATGCTGACGTCATAATTAACGAGAATAATTGAAATTCCAGTGAAATATTAAAATTCCATTTTTAAGGTTTTGTGTGAAACAAAACCTTATTAGAATCGATTCGATGTCTGTCTGTCCGTCTGTCTGTCTGTCTGTCTGTCTGTCTGTCTGTCTGTCACACCCGATTTATTCAGAAACGGCTGAACCGATTGTCACGAAAATTGGTAGGAGTATGTAATCTGCCGTTCCCTTTACATGCAGCAACTGACGCCATTTTGTGTTAAGTTTAAGGGGGGGCTCCCCATACATGTGAAAGGAGGGTGCAAAAATTTTTTTCATAAAATGTGGCCATGTGGGGTATCAAATGAAAGGTCCCAATTAGTACTTTTCGAAACTGGTTCAATATTTGATATTGGGTGAAACATAGGGGAGTGAGGGCTCAAAATATGACCCCTAAAAAGTGTAACAGGTCTCGTTCTCAGAACTTATCCAACCGAAAAATCTGAAAAAAATCTCAATAGTGCATCTCTACGAAATCTAGGCCTCAAAATATATCCGGTTCCGATATCTGCACAAATAAAGTTAATAATAGTATATTTCCACATTTTAGAAATTTACCCAGCAACCCCCCTTATATTCATCCCAGAAGTACAAAATTTGGCATGCATATAATAAAGAACATAGTGCACAAGCTAGTCAAGTTTGAAGAAAATCCAACTATTATTGACAAAGTTATAGGGGGTAAAACTTTACCATTTTTTTGTGAATTTCGGGCACTCTTCATGGATGACTGCATGACGTCATCATCACATATCAATTCGTCAATACCACAACCAAATGAGTTCTTAAGAATGGGGTCCCAAAGAATTATTTAGTTTTAGTTTTTTAGTCATTTGTATATGAATATCAATTGTATATGTAGGTATATAGTATATGCCTGCTAATGAACTTTGCTGGTCGTGACTATTCAGATAGATATAAGAAGTAAATCGGAAATATGGGTACGATCAATTTATATATGTGTACGGTATTCGGAAATAGGCAGTTTGTTTGTTTAAGGTGAGCGTAATATCTATGGCTGTAATATGTACGTATGTCTCATAGTTTGGAAAAATATGAGGCAATATGTTGGGTTTGTAGCTATATACGGATAGAAAAATGTGCGTTGAAATTTCTTACATATGATGAACACAAAACCTTTATACCCGAAGCGCGAGCTTCCGGTATTCCGACTTGTTTATATTTGATGTTGGTTAAATTGTTGGCATTTTCTAATAATATCAAACTCAGAGTGTGAAGCGTATGAGGTTGACCATTACCAACACAGGGCTTTCCATCAAACGATTTATTTAAATCGCTAGAATCGCTAGAAAATAGAGGGCACTGGAATTTTTAGCTATATTACACGGAGCTGTCGTGCACTCGTCGCTCCTCGCATCTTTTTCTTTTTCTTCAGCCTTCAGTTCACAAGCGGGGTCGGCTAGTGGTGATCGGTTTCGTCATTTCATTTTATCAAATGCCTGATCAGGATGTAATCTTGAGACCTTTAAATCCCTATCCAGGGTATTCAAGCCATCATTGTTTCGGCCGGCTTTTTGGTTGCTTACCATTAGTTTCGATGTTCTGACCAATACTGGTTGTTGAATTCTTAGCGTGAATTACGCGACCACACCATCGAAAACACCTCTCTTGCAGTTTTTCCTCGATCGGTGCAAACCCATATGGATCGGAGATATTCTCATTTCAGACGTAAGCAAAACGTGTCACGCCACCAGTGCAATGCAACATCTTCGTCCGCATTATCGCAAGACGCCGTTCATTGTCCTTTATAGTCGGCCAACACTCAGAAGTATAGAGAGCGGCAGACGGACAACATTGCAGTAAATTTTAGAAGTGGGACGTGCGCTGATACGTCTATCACAAAGAACACCAGTTGGGGAATGCCACTTCATCCAGGTTGCATTAATGCGTGAAATAATTTCATTACGCAGTTCTCCATTGGCTGATAGCATTGACTCGAGATATTTAAATCGCTGAGTTCTGGCAATGGCAGTAACTTGCCCAGAACTGAGCGATTTCAATATCTCGGGTCAATGCTTTAAGCCAATGGAGAACTACGTTATGCTCCTCACATAGGGAAACACAAAACCTTTTATACCTGAAGCGTTAAGCTTCCGGTTTCCCGACTTGTTTATTCATTGAAGAAGCCGTAAAAAAACACCAAAATTCAAAAAAAAAGTTTAACAAGGCACCAAAAATTTAGTTTTTAATATTTGTCAATAATCCTAGTTTGCGGACTGTAGTTAAGCCTGTACGTTAAAATGTTACTTTTCTTTCCTAGATCGTAGCGCCCTCTATCGTGGCAGCAGATAAACACCTTTTTTGGAGAAGGTGTATAAATTGCTCTGGATTTCAATAACGAACTATGCAATTGGGCTGAAAAAATTACTAGGCACCCTCAAGATATTAGTCAATCATGGTGACAAATTCATTTTTGTATCTTGCTCCAGTTCTTCACAAAAAATTTCAGAAAAAAAAACGGCCTTCACACGAGATGACCCCCTTAAAATGGAAGCTTTCTAAATATTTAATTAAAATTTTCCAAAAAGCTGGTTAAATAACATTTAGGCTTTTAAAGGAAGAATGAGTAGAGTCGACAAAATCACTATAAAATCATCAGCTAAATGCATGGGTATATAAGGTAACAAAACATGCGGTCCTAAATTCAAACAAGGAAAAGAAAATAAGATGCAAAAATTATGTATTTCAATATCAGTCGATGAGATAGGAAAAACCTATATTAGCCTTACACTCTGCCTGCACAGAAAGGCCAATCTGTAAAGTTATCATTTTTGCTTTTTGTGGTGGGGGTGCAATCAACTCGAACCGCATATTGCTGGCATCATTGCTAGCATCTAACGCCTGTTTTCCTCAAGTAAAGGCAAACAATTTTTATAGCAGTCGAAACAGGGAAACGAGCCCCTCGCATAAAGGACGCAGCCTATATGCACTCAATTTCGTCATGGCCAAATCAAAATGTTATCGCCATATGGAGGCAACACAAACAGGATACTTTGTACATTGTCCATAGACCACACGACCTTATTGCAATTTTGTTTAACAACTCGCACAACGACGCCGGCCGCCGCCATTCTTGTCGCGAATACCAGAACACCAGTTTAATCGCAATTTTCAAGAGTCGTTTTGACTGTCCGCACCTCTATGCAGGCAGAACTAGGACATTGTCTTGATTTATGACCTTTTAAATGACCCCGCGGTATTCTAAAATATTGTTGAATAGGACAAAGTTTGCTGGCTGCTTCCCGCGATGCTTGCGGATTAGAAGGATTATTGCTTTCGGCGTGTAATTTACCAGCCATATTTTAAGGAAATATTTATTTAAGAACTTTAGTTATGCGATTGTGGTTTTAATCTTGCATAATTTAGTCCGCGGGATTTGAGCGATAAATGTGATAAATACACACGACCGCAATTAAATGCTGGTCATTCTAAGTTTGGTTTTGAGTCAGATAACAGTATTCCTACTAAATTTCTCTAGATAGAAATAAATAGATTAGTTTGCCAAATTTATGAGGCAGCTGAATTGGGTATTGAAAAGTAACCAATTGCAAACACAATAGGGATCATCGAATTTTAGAAGTCCTGAAAAGAATCTCTGGGTCCACCATTGCTCCATTGTACACAGTTCATAACATATTTACATTGATAAGGTTTCCAAAATGTTATGCCTGAGGGATCAGTAATCTCACGCTAAATGTACAAAGCTGACTCTGATCCACGAAGTCTGGTCAGTAATGTCTTTACTAAATAATAAACGCTCATTCTGCCTGTCACTTGTCCTAAGTTGTTACAAAACAGAGTGAACACACTGAACAATGGAAGCTACAAAAGCTATTGTTCATTCCGAAGTCAGGTAAACCATTAGATAACCCTTCCTCATATATACTTATATGTCTGATCAATGCTAGACTGCTCTCTATTGCGGAAAAGGGAAAAGACCCTTTGGCAGGCAATGCCGATCTCATAAAGCCAAATCCTGGTGACGCGATCAATGAAGTAACTGGCTGGTGCAGTGATAACCCTAAATGTAAAGCGTGCGTTCAATTCTGCAAAATGGAAAAAAATAATCAAGGCCCTAGTCGACCTACAGGTTCCGATATACCTTGTACGAATTGTTGTCGAATTTCTCCTGGGGAGAAGACTGAAAACGCATGGGAAATTATCCAGTCAGCTAATGGTGTGTCACAGGGTTCAGTCCTAGGTGATTAATTATGGATGATGGAAGCTAGCAGTACGCAGTACGATTTCAAGAATACGACCAGGACAACCCCGACGTCTTCTTGTTTCAAGGGTAGTTGATTTTGTGCCCATCTCCAGTATGGGGAACTGCGTTGGAAAGTAAGTTAAACTGCAGACAACTACGAATTGCATTTTGGCTGAGTGTACGAATACATATAAGGGATATAAATAATTTAAAAATCAGAAGGTCGTAACCAACTCTGTCGTGAAAATGAATTGAGAATAACTGGCGGTAACATATAACGGATGAAGCCACATAACGTGGTTCACCTGAAGCCTACACGGGTTTTGCAATAGATCGGCAATAGACTGATGAATGCTATCTTTTCTTCGTAATATAAACTACTATGCATAAAAACTCGTAGTTTGTAAAAGAGCCAGATACCTACCATGTAAGGATATCCTCACCGCCCTCTTCAGACGGGGATTAATTTGTGACAACAATCATAGCCCCGCCATGCCTATCACAGCGCTACTGGTTTATAACGATTGCAGGCTGAGTATTCATACCAGTGGATGCAAGGCCCATACTACACATACTGCAACTAAGCGGTACGGCGCTCGAATTGTACAGCATAACTTTAGCCCACAAGAAACTCTGGCTGCGATATGGACACATTCAAACCACACTCAAACTCCCTCAAGGGGGCCCAACGCAAATATCCGGCCAAAAGCATATTAACTAGAAGAACTCTTCGTTCAGAGGTCTATTTTGTAATTTACCTGTATCTAATGGGAACAACAATTGACGAACTAATGGACAAATATGGTAGTTTAGGGAAAACATTATCATCACATTGGTGAAAAATGGAATTAAGGGAAAACCAAATGATAGGCAGGGAACAGAGACTCACACTTTAAGATCATCAGATTTCGGATATAATAGAATAACAGTATACTCCTTGCCACAGGGACCGAAAGACCGAAAGGTTATCAAAAATTCTTCCGACCATTTTTTTCTTGAACGCCGCTTAGAGTTCCTAATTTCCCTTGCTATGAACCCAAATGTCCGAAGAACACATGAAGACTGGAAGTTACGGCGTAAGCCGGAGCTAGTATAGAGGGCGTGCATTAAATAACAGCTTTCAAACGCGTTTTTCCAAAACCCCATTTTTTTAATGAAACAAAACCTTATTAAAATACATGAACTTGATTTACTCGGAAATGGTTGAACCGATTGTCACGAAATTTGGTGAGAAAGTTTGATCGGCCCATGTATATTGGCATGGTATAGAGCGGAAAAGTGCGCCCCAAAAAGTGAAGCAGGTCTCATTTTAAAAACCTATCCAACCGAAAAATCTGATAAAAAATCAATATCTGGACAAATAGTTAATAACAGTATCTTACCATATTTTAGAAATTTCCCCGGAGACTTCCTTAACTTCATGCTGAAAGTACAAAATTTGGCCCCAGTATAAGTACATATAATATAGGACATAATTCTGAAAAAATTAAATTACAATCCAGCTATTACTAGCCAAGTTAAATAAGGTCATAGTTTTCATTTGACGTAATTTCATTGCACTCTAAGCGCTTGCCGAAAACAGGGCATTTTCCCAGCTTGTTGGAAGCTAGGGAGGCTTGCACTAATCAGCAAACGGAAAGGCGACCCCAATTTGCCATCTTCATACCGTCCACTTCTTACGTTTGACACTGCTGGAAAAGTGCTCGAAAAGCTCATCTGAAGTAGATTCACTGAAGCGATACGCGCTGCCGGAGATTTATCTCTACCGCAGTTTGGTTTTAGAGCAGGGATGCTGTCATGCAATTCGTGCGTGCCATAATCGCCGAACTCGTCGGGTGGTGCTCCTCGTAACGCTTGATCCCTGCAATTCCGTAAGATGGAAAGGCATTCTAGGCACACTAGACAATAATTTCCATATGCCCAACTATCTCTTACGGATATTGAGCGACCATCTAAGGAACCGCTCCCTGTTCTACGAAGCGCTAGAGGATCAGAGGAGAATGGAAGTCACTTCGGGGATAGCGCATGGATCCAGTCTAGAACCGGACCTCTGGAAGGCTACCTATGATAGTCTACTTAAACTATGATAGTCACAAGAGTCGCGTCTGATCGGATTTGCAGATGGTGCCGCGACGCTTGTTGCTGGACGAATTGTCGAACAGGCGCAAGGCAGATTTGATGACCACTTGATGCAAAGGGTAAGCGGATGGATGACTACTCATGGTTTGAACTTTGCACTGGAGAAAACCGAAGTAGTCATCCTGACTAAAAAGAGAATTCCAACCCTGCATCCCATATCGTTCGGTGGAGTCAAAACCAGCGGTAAAGTACCTCGGGCTGACTTTTGACTGAAAGATGAGCTTTTTTGAGCAAATCAAAGGAACAGCGACAAGCGTAATATTGACCACATTGCCTCCTACAGTGTACTGTAGAATACCGTTACGGTCTGGAATAAATTCCTCTAACACACTTCTAGCCCTGATCCAATATAGATTGTTGCGTCAACGATTGTTATTATTATTAAAGCAATAGCAAACGAGACTGCAGCTAGAGTTTCGGCGTTAAATTAATATTGGGAGTCCTACGTCTAGCAGGCTCAGGCTCAGGATCACCCTGATCTACGGTGCAGAGGTATGGGCTGACGCTCTTGGCAAGGAGGTATATTGTAAGCGTCTCGCGCAAGTATAGAGACAGGAGCTTTGCGGGTGTCGTCTGCGTACCGCACTGCCTCTGAACCCGCCGTGATGGTGTCCGCGGGAGTGGCCCCGGTTACCCTTCTTGCTAAGGGGCGTCAAGCCGTGTACAAACGCAAGGGAGGAGAGCCAAGGGAGGTGGTTGCTCGTAAAGAACTGCAATATACCTTAGGTGAGTGGCAACTCTCTTGGCAAAATGAAACTAGGGGAAAACGGACTGCGCCGCTCACTATCAACTTAGATGCGTGGCTGAATCACTACTACTTATACTGTACTTATTATTTCCTGTACTGTTTTTAAATTAAATGGTATTATTTTCATTCTGAGACACAATTTTATTCGACATTTGTCAAACTTCATAACAGCGACTTTAGCAGAAACAGAAGCCCCATCAATATCTTTCGAATCACAGGGCAGCAATGCCCAGACTTCTGTCTCTTCCGTTTGTTGTTAGAAAGCTTATGGTCCGTATCGTGTTCTTCATTGAGGCTAAACTGCCCTTGACGAAGGGATCTACTGTCACCGATACTATTTCTTCTGTTTTTCTGTTAACCCCTTCACGCGGCCCTCCATGAAGGGCAAAAGTTCAATATACTAAATATAACGTCGGTCCACAAATCCCCTTTTTCAATAAATATTTCTACCTATTAAGCTGACATTTTTATGCGCCTTGTGAAACTAAAGATTGCAATCATTTATATTGTTTACACGTGTTACCCAAGAAATTTGTTTTTACGCAAAAAGGATTTTTCATTATAATTTCTGTAATAATAAATTACACAATAATCAGTTTTGGTATTATATAGAAGCACCCGTATTTAAGTGTGGACGTAACTTAGTAAGAAAAATATAATTTTCGCAAATCCTTGAATATTTCTGTGGCTCCATTAATATCCGTCATTCATATAATCACTTAATAAGAGAGCTTCAATCACCCCATTCCTTCCATCCAAGGTGAATGCGAATTTCCAGCAGACTTTACTTTAGCGAGGGCTTGGAAAGATTAACGTGAAGGATATACTATCTTCTGAAGGCCATCGAATTAATTCGCGCAAAATAAATTGGGCAATGAAAAAGCCACTACTCAAAATCATGCCCTCGGCGTTATGAATCAGAATTGCTAAAGATTATTAGTTAACAGCGAATAAGGCCAAATGTTTAGATGCAAACAGTGCAAACAGTAAGCGATGGTACTCGTTGAAACGGTTGGCAGCTAAAGGTCAGTAAGAAGGTACTAAGCATGTAAGGATGTCATGCACTATACTATACTGCTAAATTGCACCAAAAATAAGGGAATTCGGTTTTAGATTTTCAGACCCAATTTCAGATCTGAACTTTGAAAATATAGAACATGTGCTCCAATCCCAGGTGTGTGAACCAATGAATCCAGTGGATACGAAGTTTTCCGGTGCAGTTTCATTCTTAAATTCTTTGAATGGTAAATTTGCTGAAGGGCAGGGAGATTAGGTCACAAGAACCAAAGTATGGACATTTTCTCGTGTGCCTGTGCGCTTGCTAGCTTACTCAAGAAATATTTGCGTGTGCCCCGATTCCGTGGAGCCGATTTTGGGGTGAGCGTTGAGTATAAGACTCCCTCGTGTACTTGAGTAGTTAGCACTTTCTTGAGGGTATATATGTGTATGCAAATCCTGACACCGAAACATGCCCCAGAATGACCATATGACTGACCATAGCGGCCAATAGGGTGTAAAACCGCGCAAGCTCTACTAACCCACTTAAGGAACAGCCCCGTTTTAATTTGTTGAATAATAAAGACCGAAATACGACTCAAAGTCAGTCCGACTCGATTGCTGGATACTATTGCAACCGATTTTTGAAATTCTTTTTTCAATCAGTTAACGTGCCGCCCGTCCAACGAAGCGTATCGAATTCAGGACGTTCTTAAAATGTGTGTTTCGGACGTTTGTTGCTGAAGTTTCGAAGAAGAAAAGTGTTAACTGAAGTTTTTAAAAGTAAAGTTCTCTGCAGTCAGGATAGCCGCATAGATCACCCTTTGAGATTTATCACGAAAAGTTTCCGTGAATGATTTGTGACTTGCTTCATACTTGTCGAAGTTTCCGCTGAATTCTTCATTGTCCTTGTGAGCTGAGCTGAACAAGTAGGTGAGAAAGGAATAAGTTTGTCTAGCCATTCCTCCAGTTGCTTTTCTACCATGCCAACTATAGGTGAAGTATTTTAAAGTCTGCTGATTCTACCTGGATACTTCAGAATGTTGGGGAAAAACCTGGATTTGGACCATGTTTTGTCCATATGGACAAACATACGTATCCAAGTTCATATTTTTCTATTAGGTCCTGAATGGCGTGATATATGCGTGCGACTTCCATTGAGTTGGACTAAACTTTTCGCATTTTTCATCCCATTCCTCTTGCTGAATAATAACGTTTCACAAATTTCATCCCTTCATGATTGCGTAGCCTGCATACTTGTATTGTTAGTGTGACCTATTTATGCCAATCAGCAGCGGACGGTTGTTGCTGACTAATGAATAGCAATGTGTCCGATGGGCATTGTTGGCTGAAAGCAAGAACTGCATCCGTAAAGACCTGACCTTTGGATGAGGAAGTATAAGAGCTCCGATTAATTATAATTGGACTAGAACTGACTTGTTGTCAATTACAGCTTTTATACAATGGTTTAGCCTCTGCCTTTATGCAGTTTGGAAGTCGAATAAATTTTGCTTCATTATATTTCTCAATTTCGGGACAATCAAATGTTAACCATTTTGAAAAGAAAACATAACAAAGATATTGTGTTTCAAATATTATTATTTCAGTTAAATTTATATTGGTTGTGGTGAAATTTGAAGAAACACTGCATTTTCAGGTAGGATATGGATGCATGTTTCCAAAAATTTGCAAGATAGTAATGCTGCCATGTTTAAATTCATTAAACCATTGAACTTAAAAACCGAAGTTATTTTCACAACTTCATTTGCTAAATCATTGAATTTCCATGGAATATATCAATCAACATCATAGAAACACGTATCTGACGGCCTATTGAAAAACCTGAGGCGAAAGTTTCACGACCTTTTTAAGGTTTTGTTTGCAAAACAAATTAAAATTGGTTCAATGTCTGTCTGTGTGTCCGTCTGTCTGTCTGTCTGTCACAAGCACTTTTCTCAGAAACAGATGTACCGATTGACACGAAATTTGGTGAGAAGGTGGGAACTGTGGATGCTCAGACATGCAGTGAGTGATATCCTTCTACGTTCAGATTTACGGGGAGTCCCCATACATGTAAACCGGGGGTGTAAAAATGTTTTTCGCCGAATGTAGTCTTGTGATGATATCAAACGGAAGGCCTCGATTAGTATTTTTCGAAGCCGGTATTAGTTTTGAGATTTGTTAGAAAGATGGGGAGTGGGAGGGGTGGAAAGTGCTGATTTCTTTAACGGACCCATTCTCGAAAACTACCCAACCGAAAAATCTGAAAAAAAAATCACGAGGGATCTATATTGTGCCCAGGCCTCAAAATACTCTCCATAGCAATATCTGTTCAAATTAAGTTAATAATAGTATATAACCATATTTTTGGGGAAATTGAGTAAAATCCCCCTTAAATCTATCCCAGAGTTATAAAAGGTGGTAGTGGTATAAAATATGATATGAAACATATTATCTCCAAGTCAAAATCATGCTATTAGTAACAAAGTTACAGTAACTCAAAGTTGACTTTACCGTGTAAATTTACTGCAACTAAATATCAATATCACACTAAAGTGGGTAGTCAGACGTGCTAAATGCATATACATAACGGGCTACATACAAATGGAATAGTTCTACATTCAAATATACACACACGCCCAGCTTACGGTTTTTGTATAAAATTTAAAAGAAAAGAAAATAGTTGATTTTCACAGTTTCAATATAAAGGACAAGTATTGGGTTACATAAAATGGAAATTATAAAGATTCCAATTTTTGTGGAGTGCAACATTTGCTTTCCGAAACTTTTCATAAATCCTCCGCCGAAATTGCGTACCACTCATTTTGTAGTTATTCAATCAAATACTGCCCTTTTTTGGGTTTGGGCTTCGTAAGTACACTCTTTTTCAACCTACATTACACGTTTTCTGTTGCCAGGCCAATATGTCCAACCATCACTTCCTAGGTTATCAAAGCTGAATACGGTCGAATTCCATTCTGCGTTCAAATCGGCCCCTCTCTGCCCAAGAATTCATGGACATTATTGAGGCATTGTGAAAGGACATTCTGCCTTAACTAACACTCTTTCCTCGACAAAGTCTAGTTGGTTTATTCCACGACTACTATCAATCATGTATCTAGATTGCTCAAGAGGTTAGAGCGCTGGGACTGTTGTTGAGGAAGATGGTGGTTCCAATTTCACTGGCGCAAAGGGATTTGTTATCGTGACTGGATGTGGGATAGTAATGGACCCAGCTGCGGATGACCTGAGACCTGAGTTAAATAAGGGTAATGATCTCGGGTGAGCGCAATGCTGACCACATTGCCTCATACGCTGTAGTGTACCGTTACGTCCTTGAATTAAGTACTCTAGCACACTTCAAGGCCCTGATACAATATAGATTGTTGCGCCAATGACTTTTAATTTTATTACTCTGTATCATGATTTTATGTCGAATATGGGGAACTATATTCGTTTTGTGGGAATACTCCCTGAATCGCTTATTCTCAGTGTTCTCTTTAGTTGATTAGGAGTGGGTATAATTGTTGTTTTTAAGGTTTTGTGGGGAAGAAACCCTATTAAAATCAGTTAATTTTATGTCTGTCCATCTGTCTTCGAGACTTAATTCGAAATGCTGAATCTATCTTCACGAAATTTTATGAGAACATATGGTCTATGAACCGTAACATGAGCACCGAGTTTCATCATTTTCGATCTAGTCCCCATATATGCGAATGGGGGGGAAGCAACATGTCTTTTTGTAAAATATGTTAATGTAGGATATCAAATTAAAGGACTCAAATAACACATTTCAAAAATGCTCACTTCTGATATCGGGTTAAATGCAGGGAAGTAAGGTCTCAAAATATCTCCCCAAAAGGAGAATCAGGTCTCATTCTCAAAAACTATCCAACCGAAAAATCTGAAAAAAATCACGATGGTGTATTTATACACAATTTAGGTCCCAAAATAAACCCCAACGATATCTGCTCAAATGAAGTGAATAGTTACATATTAATCCTTAAGTTCATCCTAGAAGAACAAAATTTTTCATTGGTAGAAAGGACATAATTCTGGAAACTGAAACTGATGGATTTTTTTTTTTTTGGTTTTAGCCAGGTGTATTGAAATTACACATAAGATTCCGGACTCTTGTTTCTTCTATCCATCTCCCTCTTTTTCGCTCTAAGAATGCCACTCAGCTGCACGTGTCCTCACCCTGCAGCATGGCCTCAATTATGGTATTAGGGAGGAAATATGCCCTTCCATCGAAAGGTAATAGCGATGGCGCTCTACCTTTTGCAGAAGAAAAAGATATGGCAGGCATCATCCACCGCATCCTTACAATAAATGCAATCGGACGACAGTGATTTCCCGATTGTGTCCTGGTAAGGTTGAAAATACCCATGTCCGTGGAGCAGTTGGTTTACGAAATAGTCAATCTCAACGTGCTTTCGATCGGGTCACGGCCACACCTCACTTATGAGATGCGCGGTACATCGATTCTGTTTCCCAATATTGTTGCCATGTGCAGAGGGTACTGACTCTCCCTCCAAAAGCTACAGCTTCTTCAGGATAGCAGCTATGACGATGAAATCCGCGCAAGGTCGTTGGCTGCCAACACAGCCTATTTCAGCTTAAAAAAACTGTTTCGCTCGAAACGTCTCACCATAGGGTCAAAGCTCTTACTGTACAAGACTATGACCTTGCCAGTCCTTATTTATTCCTCGGAAGCCTTGAATTGTGAACTGTTGGCCGCGTTCGAGAGAAGAATAATCCGAAGAATTTTTGGCCCCCTACATGAGGATGGACGATTTCGTAATCTACATAAAGACGAAATCTATGAGCGAGCGCACAGTTGTTGGCAGCCAACACAGCCTATTTTAGCTTACAGAACCTGTTTCGTTCGAAACGTCTCACCATAGGGTGAAAGCTCTTGCTGTACAAGACTATGTGTGACCTTGCCAATCTTTTTCTCGGAGACTTGGGTTCTTAACAAAAAAGATCGCAAACTCTTGGCTCCGTTTCAGAGAAGAATCCTCCGGAGAAATTTTGGCCCCCTACATAAGGATGGACGATTCCATAGCCGATGGCGTAGGTCAGGACGCCAGATAGCTTTTAGGGATATTGAATTGGTGGACCTCGGCCCAAAACCGGGAAGTATGGAGTTCCTTACTAAGGTAGGCCTACACTGGATACCGGTTGTTGCGCCGTTGATGATGATTTTGTAAGGTATATAAGCCGGAATAACTCCCGCTATTACCATGGGTGCAGTGTATAGAAAGTTTTTTGCACTGATTAACACAAAACCTTTATATCCGAAACGTCTAGCTTCTGCTATTTCGACCTGTTCCAATGTTCATGTGCCTACTCTTGCATTATTGTCGGACACCGTCCGGTAAACTCTTTTCGATCCTAAGGAAAGTGTCGGTGGCCATACACTTTTTTTTCTATCCTCCTTTTTCCTTCTCAGAAAATCCATTTTTAAGGTTTTGTTCAAAACGGGTCGATTTGTGGGTGGGGTTGTGCCGTTACTTCAACCACCCCTTTGCCTCTGATGCCACATGGAGGACTTTGGACGTATCCCCCAACCCCGCAAAAAACTTAGTTTCGAACAATGTTAGAGGTATAGATAGCATTGATTAGCCAGGTTTGTGGACCGGGTGTTCAACATGCTAAGGTTCATCCCAATATTTCATTGCTTCCGTTACCACAAACTGCACTGTCAGGAAGCCCTTTAGGGATTCGTTGAGCGATCTCAAAAAACGCGTGGTTCCTCGCGTACGTTGCATTCTGGACACTTCTGAATTCGCAACCGCCTGCATACGATAAAAAGTTTCTGCTTTAGTGTGTCGAGAATTTCAACTATGCGTGGCTCACTGTCTGTTGGCATTGTAATGGGATTTGTTTTAGTTACACCTGGATAAGCACGATTTACTGCTTAGAGCCGCATGGAGCGCTTAGCTTTCGCCACGTGTCGTGATAAAGGCTAGATCGGGGGCGAGCAACTAAATAGCTTTGGCTCGGCTTCCAGTGCAGCGTGGACTCTACAACACTGTGGTCACTTTCGATGTGCTACTCCCTTTTAGCAATACAGAAAATAGACTAACACAGAACAGTCTCAACTTGTTTTTGGTGATAACTGCATTTTCAGAATTTAGAAAAGGTGGCAAAAACGGATCTAACGCGGTTAAGGGGGTCATCCCGTGTGTCGGATCCGTGGAATCGGTTTTTTTTGGCATCAATTGTATCCAGATATTGTGTAGAATATATTAGCGAAGCGATTTTTTGATATTCGGAGTCGTTCGGAAATTATAATGTTAAACACGCAATAAGTCACAAACCAGGTTTATGTCAATCGCCGTAATAAAGCGCGTATTTATCGATCCGAATGACGTTCGAATGACTTGGCTAAAAGGACAAGAATTGAAGCCAAGACTGTACCCGTGTTTCTTAGCGAAACCTAAAGTTTATGAACTAGATATAGCAGATTAATGATCAGTTTAAATTGTATGGCTAAAAACCGTATCCTACTTTTTAAATGCGTTTTTCTCGAAATTGTATATTGAAATCTGCTGCCACCATAGCCCACAATCTATCCAATGGAATTCTTTGAAATTTTCACAACTTATTCAGAATATATTTCTACGGTCCGCAAACTAGGATAATTGCGATTGATATTCAGAAGATTTTTGTTTTTTTCATGAAAGAAACCTGGAAAAAACATCAAAATTCACAAAAAAAAGTTTAAGACGGCATCAAAAATTTAGTTTTTAATATTTTTTAATCATCCTAGTTTACGGACTGTAGTTAAGTCTGCACGTTAACTTTTTTCTTCAAGATGATCGCGGCGCCCTCTTGCGTGGCAGCACGAAAACACCTTTTTTTGAGATGGGTGTATAAATTGCTCTGTATTTCAATAATGAACTATGCTATCGGGCTGGAAAAATTACTGCGCATGCCCAAGATATTAGATAGTTAATAAATATGTGGTGATTCGTATTTGTATCTTTATTCAGCCAGCTTTATCGAAACCGATGACGAGAAGGTGAAACGGAGAAATATTTTGGCTATTATATTTGGCACCGCAGGGAGCATGCAGATACCCATCCAATTGTCATGGATGCGCTTTTAGAACTTTGGCGATCATCTACTTCTTCCACTCCTTTGGAGAGTCTCAGATTCCCGAGATTTCCGTACGGGTGGAAGTAACAGATTTGTACTAGCTGCAGGTTCAGCCATGAATACGTTAAGCCCAGCGGCTTTATTCCATTTGGCCGAAATGACTTCGCTGGTTTGCCATTTCTTCCACAAGAGAAGGAACCTCACCGGATGTGATACGATGAAGAACGGTGGTGAAGTGTTGTTTCCACATCGTTAGTTGCTCTTCATTGTAGAGGAGAAGTCGACCGTTAACGTCCTTCACAGGTCCATCAAATGCTTTGCGAACGCATGCAGACTCTTTCGTCACGCGGTATAGACTTCTGAAATCACTGCGTTCTTGCGGCATCTTCCACTTTTTTGGCCAGGGCAATAGCAAACTTCTTTTTGTCACGGCGCACAAACGCTAAACTTTCCGGCATTTGCCCGCCATCACTCTCAAAGGTCCCTTCCGTTCATCGATTCGCTTTCAGGATTCCGCAACCAGTGAGATTTTATGACGCGCCATCGGAACGTGTCCGACCACCTGTGTAGCACCCGAAGAAGGAGAAGTCTCCTGCCGCCCGATCAGTAAGACAGCTCTCCCATTGTCTTGCGACAGCTGGGTCATACAAGCGGTTGACATTGAATTTAGTGGATCGCGACTCCCCAACCCTTCGAGAAGTGGCGGATGAGACCAATGTAAGTACCGCTCTTATTACGTGCATATAGGAGACAGCTCCCAAATCTATTGCTGATCGCAAAGTGGTCGATTTGATTGTCCGCAGAGCGTTGGTCAGTTGAAACCCAACTGACCTTAAGGAAACTTCTGCGCTCGAACAATGTGCCACCAATGACGAGGCGGTGGAAGCTGCAGAATTACACATTATCGTTACGGTCGGTGAGATCGTGTTGCCTCATCACATGTTCGAAAAAGGTGTTGTCACAACCCACATTGGCAGTCAGATCACCCATCACGATCAAAGTGTAACATATAGAAAGCCTCCCCTGAACTGCATATAATCGTTCGTAGAAGGTATCTTTTTCCATTAAATCGAAAGTCTCGATTGCATGGTACTGTGGAATTGTGATGCTCCGTAACGTGGAGTGAAATTTCGCAGTCAGGTATCTCAAAGGAACTGACACCTAAGCCAAAAGAGCACGTTTTGCGGTAGTCGTCAGAAACAACCAGACACTGGATTCGCGTCTGGTCAGAATATCTAGGTTATGTGATTAGAATTCCGGCATGAGTTAGAGAAAGCGAGCATTCTGAGGATCCTCGATACTGTTGTCCAGGAGCGTGGGCATATTCCAGAAACCAATCTTAGTTTCTTCTTGGGAGCAAAAGGTCTTCGTCGTGAAGGCAGTCCCTTTTTGGGGCATTGTTGAACTCCGATAGCAAGTAAGCTCAGTTAAATATCCGAAAGTTAATCTAAAGAGGATACCCACATGGAACATCTTTATCTGACGAACCAGAACCTGTATTATGTATATACTAGAAACTTTGTCTACTTTTATGTAGAAACTTGAAATTAAGTCTGGAAAGGGAGCTACTGCTCTATGAACCATAATTAAACCAACCTGACAACGTGCATTACGACTGTGGGTTCCAGTGAAAAAGTCCAATTTAGCAATCATCTAAAGGGGCGAAAAAAAGGTACTATAATCAATGCTAGATGCTTCGAAATGTGTCAACAATAAAATTATATATACAGAAAGACACTAATTAGACTAGGGTTGTGAAAAAAGCCGCATAGCTCAGCAAAAATTACGATAAACCATTAAGCCACCACCAGCTAATCTACTAAACAGGAAAGCAAGACAAATTTTGCTTACAAAATCTTTTGCCAGGTTAAAAAGAACTGACCTACTTCGGTTGCGTGCCCAATAGTACTTAAACTGAAAACTGATAAGTTACGAAGCGGTTCAATTCTTAACCATTACCAACCTAATAATTATACCTACAAAATGGGGAGGCTCTCAATCTCCACTGCCAGACATGACCCCAAGTGTAACTAACCCTGCATTAGCTATCCTGAAATTCAAAACAGTTCTCATTCAAGAGGATGAGGATGCCGACGAATGGCTTAATACATGTAGAGAGGTACCAAGAAACAGATAATTATATGCTATCAGCAGAATAACTACAAATAACATAAACAATGTAGGGAACATATCGAAAGAATTGTGCACCCATTTATGTAACAACCTGCCGTATATCCATATGAATGGATGAATTATGAACTATTTTTTTAATACCATTCAATTTCATGTAACTTGCTGGAAATTAGGTTAAACCGGAAAACCCTTAATTTAATGTTTGTAATAACAAATGTAGTTTCGGATGTAAGAATTGAGAAAAGTTAGGCCTTGGCTCAAAACCGGCATTCAAATTTACAGGCTAGGGCATTTCTGGAGATGATTTCCTTAATTTAAGTGGGGAAACCACATCAGTATAGCAAAAAGTAATAAGCTGATTATTACGAAATTTATAAAAATTATATTTTATAAAATTACTAAGATTATAACATCCATTTGGTATGATATCATATTTTCAAGGATCATCATCATCAACGGTGCAACAACCGGTATCCGGTCTAGGCCTGCCTTAATAAGGAAGTCCAAACACGCCAGTTTCGCGCCGAGGTCCACCAATTCGATATCCCTAAAACGGTCTGGCGTCCTGACCTACGCCATCGCTCCATCTTAGGCAGGGTGTACCTTGTTTTCTTTTTCTACCATAGCCCTTATAGACTTTCCGGGCTGGATCATCCTCATCCATACGGATTAAGTAACCCGCCCAGCGTAACCTGTTGAGCCAGATTTTATCCACAACCAGACGGTGGTATCGCTCATAGATTTCGTCGTTATGTCGGCTACTGAATCGTCCATCCTCATGTAGGGGGGACAAAAATTCTTCGGAAGATTCTTCTCTCGAACGAGGCCAAGAGTTCACAGTTTTTTTGCTAAAAACCCAGGTCTCCGCGTAATACATAAGGACTGGCACGATCATGGTCTTGTGCAGCTTTGGCTTTGCGCAGATTTTATCGTCATAGCTGTTATCGGTTGTGATTTTCGACCGTAGATAGGAAAAATTTTCAAAGGTCTATAGTCTCGTATCTTCATTGTTTTCGTTTGACTAGTGTGATTTGATGTTGTTCGTTCTTTCGTTTTGGTTATGGCGCTGACGTCGTCACCATACAATTGGTCTTGCCTTCATTAATGTGCAGCCCAAGATCTCGCGCCGCCTGCTCGATCTGGATGAAGGTAGACTGTATATCTCGGGTTGTTCTTTCCATGATGTCAATATCGTCAGCGTAGGCCAGTAGTTGGGTGGACTTGAAGAGGATGGTGCTTTTCGCATTTGCATCGGCATCGCGAGTCACTTTCTCCAGGGCCAGGCTAAAGACGATGCACCGAAAGAGAAGAATGGTCGACAAACGTCTTTCCAGATTAGAAGCAATCTTCACCGACGGGTCAGTCATGCAGGGTGGATCGGGCGCAGGGGTGTTCTCGGAGAATCCGATTATAGAACTGGTTCGACCCCTCGGCAGAATGACGACCATACTCAAGGCGGAGATATATGCCAGTTCATTGGTAGCAGAAGAATGTCTGCGACAAAAATGGAGGGGTTCCACCATTTGAATCGATTCCGACAGTCCGGCGGCATTATCACCACTAACTAGCAAAGACATATCAAGCCAGTTGGTGTGGAGTTGTCATCAGGTGCTGCTGAAACTTGGCCGACTGAACGAAACATTCCTGATGTGGGTGCCGGGGCACTCTTTTTTCTTTTTTTTTGGGAGTACACAGTGGTGGAAAATCTTAGAAAAACACGTACGCCGCAACTCCGCCGCCCGAACGCCGGAACTACAGCGGACGCGTGTGGGATTCACACCCACTAAAAACCACCCCCGGTCTCTCCAGCCCCAGCCCCGCGGGACCACCATTGAGGAATTACGTCGCGGGGTAGGTTTGCTCTTAGGCACTCATCCTTCCCCTATTTGCAGCTTTCCTCCTTCTTTATTCCTTCAGCAACTCCTCCTGCATTTAGATGATTGCGGAGCCAACCGCAAGCCACTTCTCCTCGGACTCCAGCATCTCAGTAACCAAGCTCTCCGGGGTCCCGCTCCTGCCCAGCACCTGGTTTAAGCTCCTTCTCTCCATCACAAATCGTGGCCAGTGAAACATCACGTGCTCTGGATCCTCCGGTATGCCATCGCATCTGGGACAGTTCGGAGAATCATCCAACCCAAAGCGGTGCAGATACTACCTGTAGCAACCACCGTGTCCCGTGAGGAACTGGGTAATGTGATAGTTGGTCTTCCCATATTTTCGCTCAAGCCACACCCTAATGTTGGGAATGAGCCTGCGCGTCCACCGACCTTTCGCAGACTCGTCCCATCTGTGTTGCCAAAGATCAAGCGACTCTGACCTTGCCGCATTTCTACGCTGTGCATGCCCCTCCATACGTCTTGCATTGTACAGGACACTCATTTCATTGGCCAGAATGTCAACCGGGATCATGCCTGCCACCACCAATATTGCCTCATCTGATGTGGTTCTAAAAGCACTTCAAACCCTCAAAGCCATCCGCCGGTAAACCGAGTTCACCTGCTTCCGTCTCTGAGAGTTTGGAGGCGCCTCTGCCCACACAGGCGACGAGTAGAGCAGGATGGAGCGCACCACTCCGGCTAGCACCAACCTCCGGCAATGTTCGGTGGTGGCACTGGCTGCCTTTTGGTATGCATACTCTAGGTGTTCCCTAAAACTCAATTTGGTGTCAATTATTACCCCCAGGTATTTGATAGCCGGCTTTGATACGACCGTTTGTCCACCGACCTCCACTTTTACAGTGTTATTTTTCCTACGGTTCGTTATTAAGACCGCTTCCGTTTTCGTGTCCGCCAAGGTCAACCCCGCCTTTTCTAGCCAGGACTTTACCGCTCTCACTGTTTCTGTTGCGTAAACCTCCACATCTTCTGGGTGTTTTGCTGCAATAACCACAGCTAGGTCATCAGCAAAACCGACAATCATAGTCCCCTCTGGGACAGGAAGAGCAAGCACCCCATTATACATGATATTCCACAACAGGGGACCAAGCACCGATCCTTGTGGTACCCCGGTTGTGACAATGTAGTGTTTGGGGCCCTCATCCGTCCCGTACCAGAGAGTCCTCTCTGAGAGGTAGTTTTCCACCAAATTCGCTAAGTATCCGGGGACACCTATGTCAGCCAACGCCCATTTAATTCTATTCCAGTTGGCCGAGTTGAATGCGTTTTTCACATCCAATGCCACCACGACACAGCAGCCGCCAGAAATCAGTGCACCTTTTGCCAGGTTTACCACCATGCCAATTGCGTCCACCGTAGAGTGGGCGCGTCGGAAACCAAACTGGCGTTCCGACAAACCATTGCTGGCTTCGACGATGGCCAGGAGTTTGTTGTAGATGACTCTCTCCATTGTATCCAACAGGCAGATAGGACGATACGACGCTGGGTTTCCAGGTGGCTTGCCAGGCTTCGGAAGCAACACCAACTTTTGCTTTTTCCACTGGGCAGGGAATATTACTTTCTTTAGGCAGGCCTCGTCTTCACTGCCAGTTTCAAAGCTCGGTTGGGGATCCCATCCAAACCTGGAGCCTTGTTTTCACCGAACCTACCACATATTTCCCGCAGCTCCTCCACAGTTACAGGCGGTATTATGCCGTCATTTAGCTGGACAAAAATTTGCCTTCCCCTATTTTCGTGGTGAGGGAACAGAGTGATAACAATCTGTTTCAGGAGGCGCGGACAGGTCACCTGGTGTGATTTCCGCAGCCTTTTCATCACCACTCTGTAAGCCTTGCCCCAAGGGTTTATGTCGGCATGATCACACAGCTGTTTGAAGCAATTCTTTTTGCTCCTCCGAATGGTTTCCTTTAGGCGGCCACGCAATTGTTTGTGTGCCTCCTCTCAACCATCGCCACCGGGTTTTCCCCTGAGCCTCTGGCAAAGCCTCCTTACCCGAAAACATGCGGCTCGCAAACTTGCGATTTCGTTGTTCCACCAGTAGTTGGGTTGCCTACTGGGGAGCAATCGCCTTCTGGGCATAGTAGCATCGCATACTTCCGTCACCCATCGAGTGATCTGGGTGGCTTTCTCTCCACCCGTACCACTCAGGGATATGTCGGATTTGAACACCGCGGAAAACGTGTCCCCCTCGAAAGCTTTCACTGTCCAGCCAAGCATACCACCCGGCATTTTGCGAAAACTCTTTTTCGAGCTCGATCCGCCTTTGATTTCTATGCAGATTGCCTGGTGGTCGCTGTGAGTATAGTCCTCACTGACATGCCAAGCGATTCTACTGGCTAAAGTGGCACTCACGTATGTCAGGTCCACTGTAGACCCCAGGCCCCTTCTCCGGAAAGTGTACGAAGACCCAACATTCGCCAGTACCACGTCCAGCTCCGCGAATGCTTCGAGGAGAACACGTCCCCTCACATTAGTTATCCGGCTGCCCCATTCAAGAGCCCATGCATTGAAATCGCCTCCTATTATGATAGGCCAACGTCCTCTTGCATCCAAAACAAGAGCAGCAAGCATCCGCTCATACTCGACAAGTGTAGCGCTGGGTGGAGCATAGCAGCTGTAGATGTGGATGCCCTTCACCTTCGCTCTGATGAAGCCCTCCTCCGGGTGCTCCATTATTTCCTGGAAGGCTTGTTCTCCACAAGTCCACAGCGCTGCTTGGCCCATTTGGTCTTTGAACCAAACGCTACCACCGCGGTTTCAGTATGGTTCACTTAGTAACATCGATGTTTTTCTCGCGGATGGTTTGCGCGAGTAGATCCTGCGCCGCCTCGCAGTGGTTGAGGTTGATTTGTATCAACCTCATCTGCGATTTGTGCTAAGGGCTCTCCTGTATTCTGGGCACCTGCTGCTGCCCGCAATGTGCCGATGGTCCACACCCTCCTTTTCTTTGCACAGTAGACAATTTGGGTCAGCTCCGCAGTCCTTGCTGATATGGCCTTCCACTCCGCATCTCCTGCATTGCTTTGACCTGTCATTTGGGTTAGTGCATGACTTCGCAATGTGACCAAAGCCAAGACATCTAAAGCACCGTTTTAACGCCACCTGTTCCCTAAGGCGACACATAACCCAGCCTATTCTCACTCTCCCTGCTGCTAACAGTTTGAGTGCGTTCTCCACTGGTAGGCTGATGATGGCGGTTTGTGTTCCCCCATAGGCTTTCCTTAGCGTTTTCACCACTGACTCTTGTAGTCCGGCAAGATCGAACTGTTTCTCCAACGCTTCGCGAACCTCCTCCTTCGTCGTGATGTCATCTATATCTTTGCAGATTATAGTGATCTCCGGCCTGCTAGCTCTTATGTCGGCTTCCTGCCCTAAAGTCTTGCCGATTTGGCTTAAGAATTTGTCCGCGGTTACATCCTTGGATTTCTTAAGTTCTAACATACGATCTCCCTTCTGGGATCGTCTAATGCGGCTGACGCTGTCTCCCAAATTGGTGAGTTCGGGGTCTGCCTTCACTTTCCTGAGAATGTCGGCCCGTTTGGAAATGAAAATCACCTCCGGTCTAATCTTCCTCCGATAATTTCTTTTCCGCGGTTCTACCTTCCTCCAAGCTTCCACATCCGCCTTTGAAGGTTCGATCCCTTTTCTCGAGGTAGCCACTGCACTGTTTATAAACTCACACAACTCCATGATCTTTTTACCGAGGGCAGTAAAGGCAGCTTCAGCCTGATCATTGCCCAAAACATCGCTCGGGTGAATCGGCGTCAGTGATTCTTCCTCATCCAAGACTTCCGCTATACGCTTCCCACTGGGGGTAGTGATCGTGGGGGCTTGTGCCCGTGTGGGAGGGGATCTGCGAAAAATCGAGCTCCTGCTGAACGGGTCCATCACTGGAGCCAGTTCAAGTTCCTCCCGTACGCTTGTAACATTAGATGCCACAGTAGCCAAGGTTCCCACGACTGGGGCACTGCGGTCGTTGGATGTCGACGGCCGGGAGTCCGCTTGCTCACTCCCAAAAACCGCCGGTACTGGGTTTCCGGAGGCCTGCACCGTAACTTCATTCTTCTTCTGCTCCTCCATGTTTGGTTTTATTTCTGGGTATCCTTCCCATAGCCAATTTTTATCCACGGGTGGGCGTTTACTTCCCACCTACCCGGCCTGCGCATAAACATGCCCATACACGCACATCTCCGGATGCATGAATGTGCATGGCCATGACACATTCGCCGAGCATTCCCTTATCCGCACGAAGGGACGCGCCTGATGGGAGATTTGGCTCCTATTCTATAATATCTATCCTATTCTATAACACCTTTTAATGCTCCCTCTATATACAGGAAGGTAGCTAGAATATAATGCTTATACTGTAGTGACCACTTCATCATCATCAACGACGCAATAACAGGTATCCGCTCTAGGCCTGCCTTAATAAGGAACTCCAGACATTTTGTACAACTGACTTTCGTACCATACCATATCAAATACCTGTGCTACGTCCAGGAACACTGCAGACCAATACTTCCTTTCCTCTAATGCTCGGCTATTTTCTGGCATTCTATAACTTGTGCCGTCGTGCTACCCTTTTTACAGAGGCCGAATTGATGTTGGGGAATTACTTTTTTGTCGGCAAAGAAAAGGGGAGGCTTTCGAAAAGCTTTGATCCTTCGGATAGCAAACTTATTGGCCGATATGAGCCTGATAGCGTTAAATCCTTGCCGATCTTGGGGGACGGCGTAACCTGGCTGAATAATTATATTATATTACTGGGTGAGATACTTTTTGACCATTTGTCAACAGAAGCCTTCTCCGGATTGACATTATGCAGTACGCAATTGAGAATGTCCTTCGTTCTTATGTAAAACCCACTTTCTGGCCTAGCAGGGGGTAATTTAGATAAAAGTGGATCACTTTACGAGAAAATTTATTGAAAAACTTCCTACAGATAAGTAGCAGACACTGCTCCTTTATCGGCATTGCTCCACCCCCAGTTTCCATTGGCAAGCCTTAATGATGGCTCAGTCTCCACCGGTCACTTCCGCTTTTTGTTTGCCCTGAATAGAGTGTAGTCTTCATCGGGCTTACTTAAATTAATTATTTCGCTGAAGATAGGTCAAAGTTGCCTGTGGGGCAAATCAGGGTTGAGCGTAGGCTGTCCTGAAGAAATAATATCAAGCCCTTTGGACTTGCTTGTGATTTCGAACAATTGCCTGCCTTTTGAAAAGATTATTCTCGATCCCAGTCAGTTAGTATGGCATTAAGAAAAATTTCCAAGAGTGCTGAAAAATCAGTAAACTGTTATGCCGTAATTTTAAAGGTTGGAAGGCAATATACGACTGAAAAGGTGATTTCGCCGCTAGATTCGGTTAGGCGGATGGGTGTAGCATGGAGGTATTCCTTCCTGTAATTGTTCAGAGCGAAGTGTCGGGATTTGATTAGAATACCAGCTCCACCACAAGTCTGGGTACTTGGCGTCGTAGAAAGTGTATTCTTGCATTTGGTTCTTTCGTAAGACGCGCTGCGGGGATCTGCAAAATGTCTTTAGAAATGTCGATTACAAAACTCTACAGCTACAGTTTGTGTTGGCTGATGCCATTTGGATTTCGAAGATGGATTTCAGCTCGATCATTTGTTACCGATTAGGATTTGCAGAATTGATGATTGGTTACGCATAATCTCCTGAAACATGGTCTTCATCGATGTCATGAATTGAGTCAAATGCGTCAACGTGACGAGAAGTCCCTCTAAACTTTGTGAAGCGGAGTTCAATGGTGCCTGACCTTGGAAAGTGGGCTGCATGGACTACCATAATTTTTATCAGAATTTTGGATCGAATGGTTTCTTAGAACGGGTACATAAATAGTTCTGACCCCCGCCCTCGAGTCCCTTACAACCAATGGAAAAACTAATATTGCGTTAAAAAGTACTAACCGGAACCTCTCACTTGGTATCGCACATGACCATGCGGCGGAGCGATACTGGATGCACTGAGAGAGAGCACAACCACAAGTCTGGTTAGATTAATCGTCTGAAGTAGGCCTTGCCGGTTCATTTTGGCATGTAAAAATTTTAGAAAAATAATTGAATTGCTTCTCAATCACGGAAGGAAGACGTACTTCTAACTTTAAATTTTTAATATGTTTTGCTGTAAATAAATAAAATCAAAAGTTGAAATATGATAACCAAGTTATAAGTTAAATATATTAATTTTGAACAACTGAAATTAATAAAAAAATGTATCGACATAATTGGTGACTCCAAATACTTCCCCGCGCAATTCCAATTTTTTCAATTGAACAAAAAGGAAGGAGTCGCAGAACGAAAACCGCAGGATGTACAACGGGTTTTAGAAAGAAAAGTGGATACAATTTGTTAAGGAATGAGAAATAAAGCTGACCTGAAAAGCATTCCAGTTTTTTTACGAGTTCAATGAAGGCCTAACGGTTGATCTGGTGAGGCGGCTGGAATTAGCGGGAAAGGGACCAGCTGATAGATGCACAGCAGAACAGCTGGACCGAGAGTTGAGTTTAACGTGGTGCTACATGTCTTGAGTGCGCTGCAGTTCCGAAGTAAAGCTAACTTATCCTGTGCCCCCAACACGCCCGACTCAATCCTGACTTCATTCTCCGTTTCATTATTTTGTCGCAGCGTATGAAAAAGTTGGGAATTTGCCATAAGTAGAAATTGTATTCTATGGCTGATAGCTAATTATCAACCAATGTAATTGAGGGAACAGCAACAATGACGATATATTTTTGTTATTGCCCGTGAATGTGTTCTACTGCGAAAGAATAAAGGGCTTCCATTTTGCTAAAGTGAACATACTTTACTGGAAACCGATCGTGATGCTTTCGAGAAAAAGAAAGTAAGCCCCTGGAGAACTCTCAAAGCAAGGGAGTCTGCATCCCATATTTCATTGTGTTTAATTAATATTTGTTTGTTCAGCGGAAACTACAGCTGCACGGTGGAGAAGAGTTCCTCGGCGAGTACTAAAACTGTTGCCTGCAGGCACTTCATCCGCTGCCTACGCGAACCTGATTAAGTGGGCACTACAAATTGTGGCGAAACAGCTGAAGCAGGTCCCGCCGTGCTGCTGGTCGTCGTGGCGCATAAACGTCGAACCGCCCCACGATTAGCCGTTTCGACGCCGTGCTGCCCGACCCAGTCACCAAGTTAGACGACTCCCGTCAGTTATCCGTGACGGATCTTAAAGTCTGCTTTCTCCTCAATTTGTTAGTGCATTTTATACTTAACTGTGTGGTGATAGCTTCTTCAGTAAGTAATCTGCAAAACTGCAAAGTTCTTTCACTTCCCTTACTTACCCCCTGCGACCCTGCGGTGGTGTACATTCATTCAGACTGATGATTGCCATCCCACCTCCTTTCACAACCGGACTTGGTTGGTCATTTTTGCTTTTAGATGCTAGGAAAACATAATCTGCATAAAGCAGTGTATAGGGTGCTGGACGTTGCTTCTCTCGTGTGTTGGTGACCATAACAAGAACAAAGAGCGGTGATGAATGAACGCTTCCTTGGTGACCACCAGCAGAGACACAAAGCGTTTTGATACACCCGTCACACTTCCAACTTTACTTTTCGGATCGTGGTAGAGCAACGCACGAGTTCTTCTGGCACTAAGTGTTTTCTTAGAGAATACCAGATGAGTTGTGTGGCACACGGTCAAACGCTTTGTCCAGATCTTGAAGTGCAATGTAAAGAGCGCGATGCTTGTCACGGTGTTTCCTCATTAGTAACGGCTCAGTGTATGTTGCGTCAGTAGTTCCACAGTTTAAGAATTTAGCGAATATTGTTGGCAAGAATGCGTTTCAAAATTTTCATGGTATGAGAATGTAACCGGATTAGACGGTAATTTGAACATTCTGCTGGATTACCTTTCTTTTACCATATTGGAACTGTGGTACTTTTTCGTCAGTCAGATGGTGTTCTACATTCCTGAATAACCCGAGTAAAGAATTCACTGAGCGATAGTGTTGGGTTTCGGCTCTTCGCTTTCCAGAGCTCAGGTGCGATGACGTTTCCCCGATTTCATTCGTTTTATTGCCTCCTCGGCTTTAGTTGCGCTGACAGGTGGAACTGCTTCAAATGTCGGCAATAATTGCGTAAGTAGATTCTTCAGTTGCTCGAAGTATTCTCGCCATCTATCCGTCACGGATCGACAGTTGGTAAGCAAAGTACCGTTCTTGTCATCAACGCAACAGAATTGTTCGATATTCTGTGCATATTCCTTTCGGCTTTTGACAAGTCGATACAGATCTCCCTCGCCATCCCGAGTGTCCTGTTTATCGTAAAGATTTTTGTGATGGTCCGCTCGAATGATAGCGATCGCTTCCTTTGCTTCCCGGTTGGCATTCTTATGAATTTGTTAACTGGTCAGCGTTTTATCGCCCAGAAATTTGTGGTGAAGGCGTTTATTTTCACGGACCTTCATTTCAATATCATCATTCTAAAGCCAAGTATCTCAGTTTATGTACCGTTTGATGACGCTAAGTGTCTTTCATTTGATCCCACGATTCTTTTACATTCGTAATGGTTAGTAATGGCGTAACTGAGGTCATTTCTCCTTTCTTCTCACGAAGTCGCCATCATTTAATACGCAACGGGCCAGTACGGTCCTCACGCTGTTTTATTGGTGGCTTAAATCGCAGGGCGGCAATCAGTGGCCGAGGTTCAGGTGCGATGGTCTTATAGGAAACAGCTTTGCATTTAGTGACAGTGGTAAAATGTCGGCGTCTTATGAGAATATAGTCGATTTGCGTTTTACTGTTTTCACTATGAAATATAGAAAGATGAGACAATAGTTTGATGAACCATGTGTTCATAAGTACAAGGTCATGGGTGTCCGCAAAAACGATTATACGCTCGCCCTCGCCTTTCCCCCATAGCACCTGTTACGGTCTGCTTTTTCACCCACATTACCATTAAGGTCGCCGGCAAGGATGATATAGTCGTCGTAGGCATGTGACAAGTCGAAGCTTTTGGCACCAGACCATCGGGTTTCTTGCGGAGCACAGATATCAAAGCGCCTTTTCCGAAGAGCTCGACAGAAACGGGGCCCTTTCTGCTGCGTCGACTGAACTGGACGCCCTAGCGTTTTTCCGAGGCTTATTACTCGATCCCATGATCCTATTTTTTAACGACATTAGGGGCACTTTTCGGTCGGCCACCAAGAGAGACCAGGCAGGATTTATCACAGGGGAATAACTCCAACTTTACTTTGTTTTACTGAGGAAAGTGCAAAGTACACTGCCTCAAACCCTTCTCGTTTACCAGGGCTTAAAACTGAATTTACATTTTTCTCTCTTTTTATGAGGTACAAATAGATATAAATTCGAATTGATTTCCTTTTAATTCTCTCTCCTCCTCCTCTCTTTAACTCCGTAAAGCTTTTACAAAAAAGGGCGTCCTCCAAAATCATGGCCTCAGAATGTCAAAGTTCGGTGGGAACCTCAAAGGCTGCGCCTCATCTGAGGCAGGGGAAACATTGATCGAGGATATTGTCTGTCATGGATCTTCCTCTGGAGTTTTACGGTTCCACGTTCAGCTCGTGGCATTTCGATAAGTGCGCGCGAATCCCCATGTTTGGTTTGTACTTCAGCGCCTGGTGCGGACCCATTTACCAGAAAGGACCTGTGAATTATGGTGTAACGACTCATGAGAGATTGAGGAGCTCAAAGGACCCCTCCACAGCACGAAGCATGCAAGCACGTATCAACGGAGTGCTTCCATGGTTGCAGGCGGACCTTCACGGTCAAGTTTGCTGTCTTTGGTTTTTGGGATAGCTCTCTCCTGCCTCTCAGGGAGGTTGTTTCGTGATCAACAAATCTAATTTTCTGACTACAATTTGCATTGAAACAGATTTAATGTCGAGTTTCGATCAATTTGATCCTTATAACATAATAGAAGTGCAGAATTCTGCGAGAAAGGAAATCAGAACCGCAAATCCAAGAAGTCGGCCATTTATAATCAGAAAAGGCGTTTCAAGAGCAAACACGGGAGAACATTTTTTTTCTCATCGTCACGTTCAATATAATGGAGCAGCTTTTTATGTCAAGCTCGGAAAGATCACGAAGGAACTGAAGAAGCAACCCGTCGTTGACATCAACCTATCGTTAGTTGAGAAGAAAATAAGCAACAAAGAAGAACTTGATTTCAACCATTACTACTAAAACCGTACTTTTTACTAACAATATTTACTCCGCATTTGTATTAAATACATATTTTTGTATATAAATTTTTGAAAGTAAAATAACACAATGAAAGTGCATGTTCCGCTCGCTGAAGTCCCTGTGGCTTCAGCGGCTGCTCGGGGCACGCAGGCCATCCTAACGTGCGCCGATGGCGGTTTTCCTGAGGTGTTAGTCTCCACTGCGGACAATATACACTGGGTGTATAATGTCCGCCCCTCCCCCCCTTATGTTCCACGTGTAACAATATCTTCCGCATATGCGGAGGTTGACAATTCCTATATTTACTTTCGTGTGAATCGGCACAGTTGTTTCTGAGAAAAGGGCGTGTGACCATAGTCGGATAAGCAGAGAGTGAACCGATTTTAATTAGATTTTTTTTGCAACAAAACAGGTTAGACTCTCAAAAGGAGGCGAGCTGTAGTCTAGCCTTTGGCTTTCCATCTACGGAAGTATTCGACTCTGTAACTTTGTGCGTATGTTTATTTGTTTAGATTGCTCGAAAACAAATCATTTTTTACCTCAAAAAGTAGGCATTAAGGGGAGGACCCATTGGATGGAACAGAACAAACAGTTGCATTTCCTATATCAAATCAATCCAAGCATTTTCATGGCGACGGTTATAAACTGTCTGTCTGAGAAAAATGCCGGCTCCTTATCCTTGAAGTGCATATATAAAACTGATTTGAGCCGTATGTCTTCTGAATTGGAAGTTAGTTGCTTAGTTGATAATGGGAAGATGTTTTGTTTTTTTGAATACAGAGTAAATTGCCACATAAAGGAATTAGTTTCCCCTAACAATTGGTAAGTGGAAGAATCTCAGATCGTGTATATGTGATATAGATCCTTACTTTCGATTTCCTCCCACGAGAGGGTAAGCGCTTCCTTGAAACGCTAGAACAATTAAATAGCATTCATTAAGTTCGAAGAACTACTTAATTCAAGGACGTTTGAGCAAGTTTTGTGTTAGGCACAAACGTATAGCCAACACCTTGCAGCTCCTTTCCTATCCCTAAGCGTTGTTTGGGCATTTGAATCCATGGAAACCACTCGCTGCTGGGTTTTCCCTCCCCGGCAAGACCACATTCCGTCGAAAGGTTGAGAGTGCGATGGAATTACACTTCAAATGAATGTGTGATAACTTCGATGGCGTTAATACAAAAGAAATGCGGTTGCGACGTGCTGAATCAAAGTCCGTGGTTGTCAAAATTTGCAAACATTTCGCGTAGCTTTGCGTGTCATTCGCACTAACAGTAACCGAAATAAACAAATTTGTGCCGTAATTGTGTGATTGGCTCTGTGTGATGTGGTGTCATCGTGTGGGAAAGCATGGTGGCGGGTGCTCTTAGCGCAAGGACACGTATGGGGGTGGGGGCCAGTACAGGCTTCGAGTTGACAACTGTTTGCAAACCAATTGTGTCGATTGTATGTTGTTTTTATTTGCCTAGCCCCACTTATAGGCGCTAATAGAATGTACATAACCCAAGGATCGCGTGACATCCGTGCACAAATGTTGGCAGAGTTGAAAACGATTTTATGCTGTGCCAAATTGAAGTTAAGGGTTAAAATTAGAACTTGATTGTTGCTTAACACCGCCAACTTAATGTTGAGCTGCTTCTTTGCGAAATAACGTGCAAAACATTATTTTTGGAGAAACATTTCGTGAGAAAGTTCTGCCATAATTAAGTTTTCAAAAGAACCCGGCGTTGCTTGTGCAGGGCCTTGTATTGATTTATTGGCTGTGCGTATCCTCCACTATTGCTACCCCGTGTTGAAATTAGTTCTCTTCCTCCCCAAAAATTTAACAAATTCGAGCCAAACGCTATGTTTTCTTATGAATGACTCGTCAACAGGAATATTTTTCTCCTTTGCTTTCACTTAGAAAAAAATCTGTCTGAAAATAGAGCACAAAAGCCAAACTTTTTTTGCTTCGAAGCTGCAGAACTTGGCGGTTTTAATTATCGACGTCGTCAGAATGGGGAATAGGCTTGGGAAAGCTTACGTTTTTCACTGTAATTAGTTTCAGATGAAACCAGGTAATTCAAGGTCCACCTTTTGATGTTGTGTATTCCAGTCAAGTCCGATCATTGAGCCAAGTACACTAGCTCCTTTTCACTCGCTGTATTCAATTCCTTCAATATAATTTCCAAGTCAGGGCTTGAATGCTGCTATGTGTGAGTTTCTCTTAAGGTGGTCGCCTTTTCGTTAAAATCAATGTGCCGTACCCCAGAGCCTTTAATTGCGGGGGCGATTCATGTCAGGGGTTCAGGCCATAATTCATGTAAACTAATTGGATCAGCAAAAGTGGCTCAACGGTAGGGAGCACTTACGTTGTAGCCCATTCAGGAGCATTGTGAAAGCTTTCATGTGTCAGTAAATGGCGCAATTTTTCGGGCATTTCTTCCTACTTTGTTCAGGTGAAATATATAATCCCATTTTTAAAGCTAAGCGGACCTAAGGGTGTAATGAACTATTTTGTGTCCAGGGTCCCTTCGGTGCAGAGCACATGTGTTAGAGATGTTGTGGTGTGACTGTGTTGTCGGTGTCAATAGTGTATCGCATTGTGGCGCAAGTACGAGGGCGTCGGGCCGGAAGAATGTTTATTAATGGAGTGTAATAAACACAACATGAAAACGGTGTCATCGCCTCGCAAAGAGTCGCATTCGAAAAGAAAGGATCGCACGCGAACTGTGCACAGCGCTGTCAAACGCTTAATGCGGGGCTGCACAACTTTAATGCATGCATGCCAACAAGGACACACAGGGACAATCGTGAAGGAACTAAGGACTAAGGTACGAAATATCACATGCCACATGAAATACTATCTTTCGAATCCGTGTATCTGAATAGGCGACCAAAGCTCATTCGAATGGAATTGAATGTGCCCTAGTTTGACTGTACGTTTTGTGTCTCTATCTTAGTGGAGTTTCGTACTCTTGAACTTAATGCAAATTACTTTCAGTCCGCCGG
Organism: Hermetia illucens; assembly: GCF_905115235.1. NCBI lineage: Eukaryota > Metazoa > Arthropoda > Insecta > Diptera > Stratiomyidae > Hermetia > Hermetia illucens. Next base: position 89,895,762 of record NC_051851.1, on the reverse strand, counting down.
GAGTGACTTTCTTGCTTGTGGATATGAAGGAGTGATTTTGTAGATTTTAATGCACTTGGGTTTAGGATTTAATTAAAAGATGTGTATCGGAATGGCATGTTGGCGTAACTTGCTTTTCCATTAAATTTCAGTTGATCAAATGACGGAGGAACAGTGGTGTTCAATGAGAATACGTCTGCTTCAGGCGAACATACGGTTAGTATATTAGCTGCGAAGGATTAGTATTTCATATGAACATATTATCAATTAACGTGACATCACTTCCTTATGGTTCCTCTAGCCATAATTAATTCAATACCATCAATGGAAAGTCTTGGTTTTAAAGCTCCTTAACGTATGTGACTTCGAGAAAGTCGGAAACGATGAGCATAACATTCTCATTTTCCATATAATATCGTTCATTATTATGCCACATGTGAATCACGAAGGACGTAATTTGTAGGAGTCAGGCAGCAAATGAGGTGCTACCCTAAACCGGCTTAAACCTTTGTGTACTTAGAGTGCACACGTCTCGTAAGATGTCCCATCATTTCAGGTGAACGAGCAGCTTCGTACTTTCGCTCTTGCAATTTCAAGTGCTCTATACACATACCTCCGTCTGTAAACTAGATATGCTTCTCTCTTCGGATAATTTGAAACGAACATTCCGCTTCCAGAATATTTTCTTTGATATGTGGTGGTTATGTGTACAGCTTGGTATTTCATGTGTAATTTCTCTGAACGGGATTTCAGGAAGCCAATGTCTCCTAGGTGTAGGTTTTTCTCATCAAAATATCCTTTATCCGTAATCTGACTATCTGCTTGGCTTCTCTGGTATTTTCGGAACGATACCTCATTATCTCGGAATAAATGCTTATCTCCTACAAACATACATAGCTACAAAAGGTGAACATATCAAATCGCCAACTCATCTATTCATAATACGTATTAGAGTATAATATCTAACAACGATAAATATCCATCAACTTCCACCCTATTCCATTGCGAACCCTCTCCAATTTGGGAGTCGTAACCATTTCTTGCGTAATTGCAATTCGTCAAAGTGATGAGGTAACATTCCGAAGTTAATTGAAACCATAATTGAGCATGGAGAGAATTTTATGAGGCGCGCAATGTTTTGCATGAGAGCCAACCTTGTAGCAACGGGAAAGCGAGTGGTCAATCGCCGGAACTTGGTCTATCAAGATAATGCCGAATCATCACTTTCTCAATCGTCTTTTCAGAGAAAATCTTTCAGGTTGGGCGCAACGATATAGCGGAAGTTGGGGTTAATAGAATGTTTTCGTATTCTGAATGGGAGATTAAAATCTCTTTTAGTGCGAGCAGAGGGCTACGCAGGCTATGGCAGGAAAAGTTGTACATAACTGTACTCAAGTGGAAAAAGAAAAGGCAAAAGTTGATTGTTCGCATGCTTTTCGGAACTTGATCTGCGTGTGCTGCTATCTACCAACCCAAAATTCAACCCTAAGGGTAAACAATTTATGACAATGTCTGTTCTTGGAAAAATATGTTCCTTTTCAACCTTGTAACTTCCGAGAATTTCGATATTCCCATAATATTTTTCTAATAATTTTCATATTCGTTTTCATGGAGAAATGAGACAAGAGCTATCCTTGTCAATTCCCAATACAATGGAGAAGGTTCGTACTTCCTTAGAATGTGGATAATAAGAAGTCACAGTAGAAAGAGCATGTAATTAGATGGAATTGGCGGGGGCACACTTTTCAAAGGTAGACAAAAAAATATTTATTATAGGAAGGAAGTTGTTTTAGAGCTCATTCATCTTCGTACCCAAAGATTTGATAAAAATGTATTTAATAAAGTCGGCAGTTTCGCTGCGAATTTTATAAACAGCCTAATCTCACTTTATAAGACAGGCGGGAAGCAGAAAGTCGTTCTTCTTAAGGTTTCGTGTAAAACAAGACCTTATTAATGTCGGTTTACTGTCTGTCTGTCTGTCCACCCGTTTGTCTGTCTGTCAGTCTCTCACACTGGCATGCAATGAATACCATCGCTTTTCGTTGAATTTAAGGGGGGGGGGGTTAAATCCCGATGCAGACAAAAGGGGGGCGGGGTGTAACCGAATATATCACATGAAGCTCTCGATTAGTACTACTACTAGTATTTAGTATAATAATATCATCTGGGCATGTCACACTACGTCCTAGAAGAACTGTTGCGCTCCTTTATTGGTTATGGCATACTTATAAACTATAGTCTGTCATTTAAACCTATGACCGATAGAAATGTTATTATGTCCCCTACTTCCAAGTGTTCCAACTTGACATGTGGTATTAGGAATTCTCCCAGGTGGCCGAACCTGCACAAGTGCCGGACACTGTCCCAGAACATGTGTACAGATTTCATCACTCTCCTCACAGAATCAGACAGTGTCCGTAGATATGTTCAGCCTGACCAGTGACTACTCCCACCATGAGGAGGCTCTTCTTCTAATAATAATAAACGTTGGAGCAGCAATCCAAACGGATTAAGGCCTTGAAGTGTATTAGAGCCCTTCATTCAAGACCGTAACGGTACATTACAGGCATACAGTATCCTTCATAGTCGAGTCGATTGGTATGCGACGTCAATATACAATACCCATTGCCACAAGTGAGATTTCAACCGCGTCTGGTCTAGTGCTCTAACTACTGAGCTATCCGGGCAAATTGATTATAATCAGCTCAAATTCACATGTGGTGTAGAATACATTGCCTGCGAAATTATTCGCAAACGGGACAATGACCCTGTGCTAACATAACGGTTTTCTTTGCACTTCACTTTTCTTTTGTACTTTGTTAATTTTATTTTACTAAAGATTTTAATCCGCAAGCAAAAAGTGTCCAGTACAACAAAAATTCAATATTATTCAAGTATCCAAGCCTTTTCTTTTCTGAATTTGAGAGTAGTCGACATCCAACGTTGCATGGAACCCACAGTATCCAGGCCTTATTGAGCCAGCTGAGCGTGTTCAGTCTGTTAAGGTATTTCCATACTAGTTTGGAACTTACCTGATAAGACCTAAGTGCCTTAATAACTACTTGGCAATAAGTTAGAATAGCAGTGTTCTGCCCCCTAGGAGGAGATCTGTCTGTCTATGACGTATCTTATCGCCTGAATTATGCCCGGTTCTAAGCATCCATTTGTTCAAAGTGCGTTTTCCTTAGATCAACCCGTAAGGGTTTAAGCCGTATGTCAATGCTCCGCTCTTCCAGTTTGCACTGTTATTCCAACTTGTTTCAAACTTTTTATCGAAGTGAAACCTCGTTATATTATCCTTGGTATCTGTAATTCAGAATAATAATAATAATAATAATCGTTGGCGCAACAATCCATATTGGATCAGGGCCTTGAAGTGTGTTAGAGCACTTCATTCAAGACCGTAACGGTACACTACAGAACACTGTAGGAGGCAATGTGGTCAGCATTGCGCTTGCCCGAGATTATTACCCTGATTTGACTCAGGTACTCATTCACAGCTGAGTCGACTGGCATCCGACGTCAAGTCACGATACAAATCCCACTGCCACCAGTCAGATTTGAACCGCGGCCTTCCGTATGACAACCCAGTGCTCTAACCACTGAGCTATCCGGACACTTTTCTTTGCCTTACTGATATAGTTTATATATCCAGTGCAGTATTTTCGGGGTACACACCCATTTTTATGGTTTTGTGTAAAACAAAATCTTGTTAAAATCGGTTTACTCTGTCCGCCACGCGCATTTTTCTCGAAGACGGTTTTACCGATTCACACCAAATTTGGTAGAAAGGTAGAAACTGTGAACGCTCATGCATATAGTCAATTACATAATTCGATGTCGAATTTAAGGGGGTCCCCATATATGCAAATGGGGGTGTAAATTATCTTTTCATCAAATATAGTCATGTGGAGTATCAAATGAAAGGTCTCGGTTAATATCGTACCGAAGCTAGTGTTAATTTTGATATTTGTTTGAAAGGTGGGGAGTGCGTGGGGTCGAAAATGATCACCCATTCACCCATTCTCTCAAATCAAGAGGCTGCGATTTTATGGTGCCTAGACTCCGAAATATCCTCTATACTAATATATTTCCAAATAAAGTTAATAATAATATATTACTATCTTTTTTAGTAGTTAGCTGCAAAACCCCCTTAAGTTCATCCTAACACCACGAAATTGCAATAATATAGGGTATAGCATAGAGCATATATTACGTGCTAGGTACTAATGGGACAAATGCACACTCAAATGTTTTTGCAAAAGAAATACACAAAGCCAAATACCTGAAGCGTCCAGCTTCCGCTACTATGGACCTGCAAATCGTCAGAACGGTTGTGGCATTCCGACATATGTTTTCAACATGTGTTTTTCACAGTAGTTTACATATTAAAACAATATCATTCGCGTAACCCTGAACCGGTATTCCAGTGCTTGTTACTTCTCCTAGTAGCTCGTCAACTACAATGCTCCATATTAATGGTGATTGTGAACAACCTTGAGTAGTGTTTATGACAATAGAATTTGTCGGTATATATATTGGCCTACTCTCTAACATTTGCCTATTCAGAAGGTAAAGTTGCTTCTCACTCCCTTGTGGATTAAAGTATCTTGTATCTCAGTAGCGATGTGCTATCGAACGACCCTTCGATATCTAAAAACACGCACAGTGCTATTTCTTTCGTTTCTATGGAATCCCGTAGTACATCCGTCAGCTGCTACAGATGCTACAGTTGACCGTCCTATCCAGTAAGCATATTGGCATTGGTGTAGAGGATTGCATAATAGATCGTTAGCTCTAACATAGTTGTCTAGGACTTTCTCCTCCGTCTTAAGTAAGAGTGATGTCAAGCAGATTAGTCTGAAAGATTTAGGGTAAAAATCCAAGCCCATATACCATATATCCCAAAACTATGCTACCCTTAGTAGTGCTAGGAAAATGTCATCTACTCTGGGTGATCTAAGTGGTTTAAAGGTTCCCAGTGCGCATCTTATTCTGGCTTTCAAGTATACCCCTTTCGGTTTCCAACTCATTTTTCCCCCTTCTGTCTGCTGTGAGAGTGTCAGGCAGAATGTTGTCGCATTCGGCCATGCGGTAGGACGCAGGGAAATGACCTCTGAGAAGCATATGTACCCTGTCCTTATTCTCGGCAAATGTCCCGTCTTCCTTCTTCAGAGAGAGAAGATATTGCCCTATGTTTGCCTATACCTTTATATAGCCTAGTTACTTGTGTGGTTTGTTTGATTCCTTCACATAATTTGAGGCTGTTCCGTTTTGTTTCTTTCATAGCATTCCTGTAGGCAGTCCGCGCATTTTTGTAGCTCAGCCAGTCTCCGGTTTGTTTTATCGGGTTAAAGAGCTCTGATACCCCTATTCTTATTCTGGCTAGGTTCCTGTTCCACCAGCGTACATCCCTCATATGCGTTAATGAGGATTTTGCTGAGGTCTTCCACCACTGCTTTCAGTACCATTTCGCTATTGATATCACGGCCCTTTTGTAGGGGGGACATGTTGTTGCTCAGGTGCGTTGCATAGCAACATCAATCTCGGTTTTGAGCCGAGGTCCACCAATTCGATATCCCTAAAAGCTGTCTGGCGTCCTGACTTACGCCATCGCTCCATCTTAGGCAGGGTCTGCCTCGTCTTCTTTTCCTACCATAGATATTGCCCTTATAGACTTTCTGGGCTGGATCATCCTCATCCATACACATCCATACACTGTAATCTATTGAGCCGGATTTTATCCACAACCGGACGGTCATAATATCGCTCATAGATTTCGTCATTGTGTAGGCTACGGAATCGTCCATCCTCATGTAGGGGGCCAAAAATTCTTCGGAGGATTCTTCTCTCGAACGCGGCCAAGAGTTCGCAATTTTTCTTGCTAAGAACCCAAGTTTCCGAGGAATACATGAGGACTGGCAAGATCATAGTCTTGTACAGTAAGAGCTTTGACAATATGGTGAGAGGTTTCGAGCGGACCAGTTTTTGTAAGCTGAAATAGGCTCTGTTGGCTGACAACAACCGTGCACGGATTTCATCATCGTAGCTGTTATCGGTTGTGATTTTCGACACTAGATAGAAGAAATTATCAACGGTCTCAAAGTTGTATTCTCCTATCTTTATTCTTCCCGTTTGACCAGTGCGGTTTGATGTTGTCGGTTGGTTGTTTTTCAGTGCTGACGTTGTCACCATTTATTTTGTCTTGCCTTCATTGATGTTCAGCCCAAGATCTCGCGCCAATTGCCGCCTGCTCAATCTGGATGAAGGCAGTTTATACGTCTCGGGTGGTTTTTCCCTTGATGTCGATATCGTCAGCATAGGCCAGTAGTTGGGTGGACTTAAAGAGGATCGTACCTGTTGCGTTTATCTCAGCATCACGGACCACTCTCTCGAGGGCCAGGTTAAAGAGGACGCACTATAGGGCATCCTCTTGTGGTTGACCGTTGTTGATGTCGAATGGTCTTGAAAGTGATCCTGCTGCTTTTATATGGTCTCGCACATTAGTCAGCGTCAGCCTAGTCAATCTTATCAATTTCGTCGGGATATCGAATTCTCTCTCTCTTTTCCCATCGCTTGCCGCAGAGAGAAAATCCGATCTGTTGCTGATTTGCCTGGAGTGAAGCCTGTTTGGTATGGGCCAATGATGTTCTGGGCGTATGGGGCTATCCGGCCTAGCAAGATAGCAGAGAATATCTGATAGATGGTACTCAGCAATGTGATACCTCTATAATTGCTGCACTGCGTGATATCTCCTTCTTTATGTATGAGACAGATAATGCCTGGTTGCCAACCGTCAGGCATTAGGGTAGTCAGGGATTGCTTAATACTCTTTTTATTTCGGAGTTACCCTCAACGTCGAATTTGATTATTCTGTGATCTGACAGAGGATTCATCCGACATTTTCTAATTACTGACCAGCCCGTTCATCAGAGTATTCCCTAGTGTTATGTCTAGTACTTCTTATCTTGTGCTGATGACAAATGTCGGAGTTATATATCTCTAAGTAATTGCTAAGAATAAATTCAAGAAGGTACTCACCTCCTCGCTACTTCCCCAGACTTCGTCACGGGCACTGGCAGCACCCTTCTCTTACAGTACTCCACCAATCTAGCTTCGGTGGCATCTGGATGCCGTCTCCTGGGAAGTGGCCCGAGGTCACGACCTCGTATCACACTCAAAGTTTTAGTCTCTTATCTTTATTCTTCCTGTTTGTGCAGTGCAATTTGATGTTGTTGGTTGGTTGGTTTTTGGTGCTGATGTTGCCATCATACATTTTGTCTAGCCTTCATTGATGTGCATCCCAAAATTTCGCACTAATCATCGCCTACTCAATCTGGATGAAGGCAGTTTGCACGTCTCGGGTCGTTCTTCCCATGACGTCGATATCGTCAGTATAGGCCAGTAGTTGGGTGGACCTAAAGAGGATTGTACCCCTCGCATTTACCTCACCATCACGGATCAATTTCTCGAGGGCTAGGTTAAAGAGGACGCATGACAGGGCGTCGCTTTCTCGTAGACGCTTGTTGATGTGGAATGATCTTGAAAGTGATCCTGCTGCTTTTATCTGGCCTCGCACATTGGTCAGGGTCAGCCTAGCCAGTCTTATCGTCGTCGGGATACCGAATTCTCTCATGTCCGTGTACATTTTTACCCTGGCTATCCTATCATAGGCGGCTTTAAAGTCGATTAAAAGATGGTGCAACTAATGTCCATATTCCAACAGTTTTCCATCGCTTGCCGCAGAGAGAAAATCTGATCTGTGGCTGATTTGCCTGGAGGGAAGCTTCTTTGGTATGGGCCAATGATGTTCTGGGCGTATAAGGCTATCCGAGCAAGCAAGATAGCGGAGAATATCTTATAGATGGTACTCAGCAACGTGATACCACTATTATTGCTGCGCTGCGCGATATTCCCCTTTTTATATATGAAACAGATAATGCGTCTTTGCGAGTCGTCAGGCATTGATTCGCTGTCCCACACCTTGAGCACAAGTTGATGAACAACTTGGTGTAATTGGTTGCCCCCATAGTTAACCAATTCGGCTGTAATTCCATCGGCTCCGGGCGACTTATGATATTTTAGCCGATTAATTGCGCGGACTCTTTCTTCTACACTTGGTGGTGGCAGTATTTGTCCGTCGTCTCGAGTTGGCGGTACCTCCAACTCGCCGATATTTTGGTTGTCAAGCAGTTCATCAAAGTAATCAACGCATCGCTCCAATATTCTATTAATATCCTATTCTTTCGGAAATCAGATTTCCTTCTTTGTCTCGGTAGGATGAAAATCGAGATGTGTAAGGCTTCATCTTCTTGACTTGTTGGTAAAACTTCCGCGCCTGGTGCTGTTGCTCCCTGTACTTTTCGAGTTCAGAGACCTGCTGGCTCTCTCAGGCTTCCTTTTTCCGTCTGTGAAGTCCCTTCTCCGCTCGCCGGTTTAGGTATGAAAGGGTTTGGTTATTTCTTATGTAAAAAAATTGGAATAGACAAAATTTGCAATAACGCGGCAATTTTGACCTATAATACTTTTTTTTGTAATAGTGGGATTTCTACCAAACTTCGTAGGATCATGATTTTTTAATGAACTTAAAGGGATTTTACAGTCAATTACTAAAAATTATAGTAATATATTATTATTAACTTTATTTAAATAGGTATCGGTATGAAAGGTACTTCGGAGCCCAGGTACCATACAGCGGCAGCTTTGTGATTATTTTGAGATTGAGATATTAGAGATGGATAAGCCGTGAAAATTGGTGCTAATCGCTACGGTTTCTGAACAAAGTGGGTGTGATAAGCAAGCAGACAGACAGTAAATCTATTAAAATCTATCGGTGTTTTGTTTTTTTTTTGGCCGCGCGAAATTTGCTATGGATACACTTCTGAAAACGAATACACGGATACTAGAGCGGCTAAGATTTTCCCTATTGCCTCCACACTCTCTTCGCGGGATCACCGTTCTGGTATTGGTTCGCGGAACTGTTAAATGCCGATTCTGATAGCTCTCGTATACTTTAGGGTTACTTTTAGCACTTTCTCCTTGAATGGCCTTAGCGACTGTGGGACATTAATATTACACCCAGTTACGTCGGAGATCTTATTCTTTTTGCAATCGGTCGGTTCGTGTAAGGATTGGGTTTTTGTAGGTAGGTTCGCAGCATTATAATTGTGGACGAAGTTAAAGGCGTCACCTTCTTCTTCCTGGATGACGATTTTCTGGCATGCCTTACGTTGTCTGATGTTGCTGCTATGGTCGCCACTAATCCTGTTATTGATATTGCTGTCGTTGGGCTTATTGATGAAGTTGGTTGTGCTTCAGTTCTGATTCATGGTCTCTCCTTAAGTGCTAGTAACTAATGTTACAGCTCGTAGTTGTGCTATAGCTGGCTTCTGATGCTTTATAGCCTCGTCCAGTCCACCTTGGAATTTTGAGAAAGATGCGATATGCCCAACGACTAGTTTGTGACTCGTCTCATCTTATACACCATTCTCCAATAGATTCTTAACTTGTCAGGTGCCGTCAAAATGTGCGTGTGCTCCTGCTAGTACGTATGCTGCTTCTCCTGATGTTGTCTTCCAACAGTAGAATTTATTTTTCACTACAATTGCCAAACTAGACCTACAAATAGTAGCACGCCAATAACCACCACTGAAATAAGAGGACGTTGGCTTTGCCTTAGCCCCCAATTTCCGGTAGTATTCTCGAGGTCATTATTGATTTAGCTGCGGCAAACTCAGTGTGTTTTACTACTGAACTTCAGCCTTCTTCTTCTTTTTCTTCAGCCTTTGTCCCGTTCACAAGCGGGGTCGGCTCGTCGTGATCGGCTTCGCCATTTGGCTCTATCGAATGCCTGATCTGGGTGCAATCTCGAGGCTTTTAAATCCCCATCCAGCGTATCAAGCCACCGTTGCTTAGGTCTGCCTTTTGGTCGTTTACCATCGACTTCGATGTTCAGACCAATCTTTGCAAGTGAATTCTCGTTTGCACGAATTGCGTGACCATACCATCGAAGACGCCTCTCCCGCAACTTTTCCACGATCGGTGCAACCCCATAAGGATCGCGGATATCCTCATTTCGGATGTGATCTAAACGTGTGACGCCACTAGTCCAACGTAGCATCCTCATCTCCATTACCGCGAGACGCCGTTCATTGTCTTTTATGGTCGGCCAACACTCAGAACCATAGAGAGCGACTGGACGGACGACATTGCGGTAAATTTTAGATTTGAGACGTTCGTTGATACGTCGATCACAAAGGACACCAGTTGTGGAACGCCACTTCATCCAGGTTGCGTTAATGCGTGAAGCAATTTCATAACACAGCTCTCCATTGGCTGATAGCGTTGACCCGAGGTATTTAAATCGCTCAGTTCTGGGCAGATCACTGCCGCTGACAGTGATTGTGCCTGTTTCATGGGGATCGGTCGTCAAAAATTCAGTTTTGTTTAAATTCAATCTGAGACCGTGTTGCATGAGGCGATCATTCCATTTCTGAACAAGTTGCTCGAGATCATTTTTGCTATCAGATGCTAGGAAAACATCATCTGCATAAAGCAGTGCGTAGGGCGCTGGACGTTGGATATCCCGTGTGACGGTGTCCATAACAAGGACAAAGAGGAGTGGTGAGAGGGCACTTCCTTGATGAACTCCAACAGAGACACGAAGCGATTTTGATACACCCGCCATACTTCGAACTTTACTTTTCGGATCGTGGTAGAGCAATTGAACCCAGCGCACGAGTTCTTCTGGCACGAAGTGTTGTCGTAAAGCATACCAGATGAGTTCGTGTGGTACACGGTCAAACGGTTTCTCTAGATCCAGAAAGGCAATGTAAAGAGGGCGATGCTTCTCACGGTGTTTCTCCATGAGTAACCGCGCAGCGTGTATTGCGTCAGTAGTTCCGCAGTTCTTGACAAATCCGGCTTGATTCACGGTTGTTTCAACGATTTCGCGAATACGGTTGTCAAGAATGCGTTCAAAAATCTTCATGGTATGGGAAAGTAACCGGATCGGACGGTAATTTGAACATTCTGCTGGACTACCTTTCTTTTTCCATATTGGAACAGTGGTACTTTTTTGCCAGTCAGATGGTGTTCTTCCTTCTTGAATAACCCGGTTAAAGAATTCACTCAGCCACGGTGTTGAGTCCCAGCTCTTTGCTTTCCAGAGCTCAGATGCGATGTCGTGAGGTCCTGTTGCTTTCCCCGATTTCATTTGTTTTATTGCCTCCTCGACTTCAGTTGCGCTGACTGGTGGAACTGCTCCAAATGTCGGCAATGATTGTGGAAGTGGAGGATGAGCAAATTCTTCAGTTGAAATCTGCTCGAAGTATTCTCGCCATCTATCCGTCGCGGCTCGACGATCAGTAAGCAAAGTACCGTTCTTGTCATTAACACAACAGAAGTGTTCGATATCCTGTGTGCGTTCATCACGGCTTTTAGCAAGTCGGTACAGATCTCTCTCGCCATCCCGAGTGTCCAGTTTATCGTAAAGATTTTTGAAATGGTTCGCTCGGGTGACAGCGACCGCTTTCTTTGCTTTCCGGTTGGCATTCTTATAAATTTGCCAGTTAGCAGGCGTTTTATTGTCGAGAAATTTGTGGTAGAGGCGTTTCTTTTCACGGACCTTCATTTCAACATCATCATTCCAAAGCCAAGTATCTCGGTTGATGTACCGCTTACCCGGCTTGGTGACCCCGAGGGTTGCAGAGGCCGCTTTGTGGATCGTGTCTTTCATTTGGTTCCATGATTCTTCCACATTCGTAATGGTTGGCAATCGTATGAGTGAGACCGTTTCTTCGTTCTTCTCACCAAATCGCCACCATTTAATGCGCGGCGGGCCAGTGCGTTCCTCACGCCGTTTTATCGGTGGCTTAATTCGCAGGACAGCAATCAACGGCCGATGTTGAGGTGCGATGGTCTCATAGGGAACGACTTTGCAATCAGTGACAGTGGTAAAATGTTGACGTCTTATGAGAATATAGTCGATTTGCGTTTTATTGTTCCCACTATAAAATGTGGGAAGATGAGACAATCGTTTGATGAACCATGTATTCATAAGTACCAGGTCATGGGTGTCCGCAAAATCGATTATACGCTCGCCACCTTCATTGCGCGCTCCGAACCCCTTTCCCCCATGGCACCTGTTACCGTCTGCCTTTTCACCCACATGACCATTAAGGTCGCCGGCAATGATTATGTAATCGTCAGCAGGCACGTGACAAGTCTTTTCATCGAGAAGTTGCCAGAAGGCATCTTTCTCGGCATCAGGTCGGCCTGTCTGTGGTGCATACGCGGTGAAGAAGTGAATAGTGCGATCAGCTAATATAATGGTGAGCTTCATCAGCCGATCATCAAATCGTTCGATTTCTTTAATGGCATCACGGAAACCCTCTGAGATGGCAATGCCAACACCATATTGAGTGTGTGGGTTACCAAAATAGAGAAGTTTGTAGCCATTTTTACCGCGTTCGCGTTCAATGTCGCAGCTTTTGGAACCAGACCATCGGGTTTCTTGCAGAGCGCAGATGTCAATGCACCTTTTCCGAAGGGCTCTTGCGAGTTCCTCGGTCTTTCCAGTTAGGGTACCAACATTTAGCGTGCAGACACGTATTTGTTTTGTTCGTTGTGTGCGGACTAACTTGCTTACGTCCTGACGCCGTCCATGCGTCAAGAACCCTTGCCCATTTCGCGACAGGACCGGGGCCCGTCCTGCCGCGTCGACTGAGGTGGACGCCTTAGCATTTCTCCGAGGCCTGTGACTTAATCCGATCATCATGTTTGTAACGACATTGTATGCATTTTCTTGGTCGACCTGTCGCGGGGCCTGTCACCAAGAGAGATCAGGTAGGATTTAGCATAGTAGAATAACTCCAACTATACTCTATTATCTCTTTCCCTGATCTCAGCATTTTATTTTTGTTTTACTGAGGATAGTACAGAGTACGTTGCCTCAAACCCTCCTCCTTTGCCTGGGCTTGGAACCAGCATACTATGTTAATAGCATGGCGGAGTTCTGAACTTCAGCCTTCTGTTCATCATTATTGCTCAGTATTTAAACGCTGGTTGCGAGTAAGTTTTATAATCGTTAACTATCGTTTCGCTATGATTTTCTTTCCTCTCTTTTTTATTACAGCCATTTTGTTTTTTGTTCAGGAAGTGAAAGGCCTTAATTTTCGACCAGGAATTGATCTCCCACATCGCTTTGTTTGCAAAGATGCTGGTGTCGTCTAGGTGCTGAATGCATCCTTGGCATTTGCCTTCTTCTATAGCGCTGCTGTAAATCCTTGATTATGGTACCGATACCCTAATTGTAATTCTCGTTTCAGAAAAGTGTTGACCCTTGCTGAGTTCGCTAGCATCACATTCTAGCGCAAAATATCCAGCCTTTCTTCTGTCCGATTTTGGTGGCTTTCAGCGCAGCATAGTTTCTCCAGCAATGATGTAAATTAATCTAATGTGAGGATCGGCGCTGTGTAACAGCTATAGTGTATACCTCTGTGTGAACGCGCTCTCTGAGTGTTGTTTTACATACTATATTCTATAGCTGGCCTTCCGCAGCTCCATGTCGATGTTCTCCTGTTTTTGTCTTATCCTGGCCATACATCACGCTTTAGGCTGCTTGGCCAAATGGCCTTTTTCTCAACAGTTAGGGCACATATTGCATCTGTTTTGCTAGACCATCCATCGAACACGCGTATTGCCTCCTGAAATCGCCTCTACCTCGATAGGAAGATTGACCAATGCTATCTGGGACGATAATTGAGACTGCTAAGGTTAACAGATTTTCACGGTCGTGGTGTCTTTATCCCCATTAAAGACTTTTTTGCCAAAGTGCTTCTTGAGAAAAGATGTCTTCAGTATTGCTTGCGTTATTACTTTCCATTGGGTGATCGGCATTATTCCTTCTTCGCGTCATCTTTAGCTAGCTTTGAAGTACGTAGCCTTTAGAGAGTGCACGTGGTCTTTATCCGCGTGATCTAGGTTATTCCGCTTGTTAACGTACTCCATTAACGGGCGGCCTCAGTTTCAGAAGTAACTCCGCTGCTGCTACTTTCTTATCTGCTGGCGGCGATCGCATCAATTTCGCGCTCTATCTGAAGAAATCTTTTACGTTAGAAGATAGCAATGACGACTCCAATCGTGGGAGGTTTGGCTTCCTCCACTGCTTTCAACGAGGTAATTCAAAAGCAAACTCATAGTAATTTGTAATTTTTTTCTATGACTGATGAAACCGTCTGATTAAATGGGGTTTGTGTAAAATACGCGAACAATATCACTTCACTTTTAGTCACTCGCGCATTTTACACATTATGTCAGAATTTTCAGGTATAGTACAAAATCACTTTATTTAACTCTTCAAAATACTCTGCATACCGATATCTGCTCAAATAAAATATTGTTATATTTTGGAAATTCACTGAACAACAAAATTCCGACAATATATGTAGGGGGCTCGTGCCATTATTAACAGAGTAATGGTAGGTCAAATTTGTCTCGACATTAAAGTCAATAATCTGACCTTTTAAGTACATATTGATTCTAAGATTTAACCAAATGAAATCTTCGAACAAGCTGGGAAAAGAGAAGCTGGACGCTTCAAATATGAATCGAGGTTGCGCGTGTTTCCTATGTTAGAATATTTCAGTGGATATTTGCCCCATTTCTATTTGTATTTGTAGCTCGCAATGTTTATGCATTTGGTATGCCAGACTATTCACTCTAGTGTGATACTGACATTCAAAGTTAAACTTGGAGGTGTGATGTTGAATAAGTCAATATAACTTGATGTTTTTAGGATAAACGTAAGGAGGGTTTCCAGTTAATTTCTGAAAATATATTAATAATCAATATAGTAATATTACTAACTTTATTTGAGTAGCTATCGTAACGTACGGTATCTTGGAGCCTAGGTACTATGTGCCTTCACCACCATATTTTTTTTAAATTTTTATTTGAGTAGTTTTTGAGAACATGTCGTTGAATTAACTGATCGTTTTCGAAGCTCCACACTCCTTCCCTTTGTAACCAATGTCAAAGCTAATATCTGCTTCGAAGAGTACTAATCGAAACTTCAATTTAATACAACCGTTTCTGAGGCAATGGGAGCACTTTTTCTCTTAATTTTATTTTTTTTTTTAATTTTTAAAATCATTTTTATTTTTAAGAAATAGGTAACAATAGTATATAGATTGGAAAAATGAACAATAAAAAACAATGCTTTAAAATAACAAAAATAACTTAAAACTAATGGCCACTGTGGGCTCTCAAAGTTTTCGAATAACAATTTACGGATAGAGAGAACAGTAAGAAATAAAAATCTAATTTTACAATAAGTTGTCGGGAAATGGTCAAAAACCCGACAGAATTCACTTGGCCTTAGTGGCAAATAAAGAAATATAAAAGTAATAATAAATATTTGATCGCTTCAAAAAATACTTTTAACTTAAATTATTGTTCTTAAAACTATCATAATTATATTACACATTTTTTCTTTTTTTTTACAATAACATCCATACAAAAAAAACAAAGAATAATAACATATGTATTTATAAGTTACAGCTGGAGACAAAATCAGCACCCGTTCAATATGTACATATTTACAAAGCCCCACCAAGAAACAAATGGCAGAACTGAGCACGGCCACCGCTAACCGGCATCCCGCAGCCACCAGTACCAAGATTTCTCTTTTTCATCCCGCTTAATATCAATTGCTCTCGCTCTGGAGTATCTCCAGTCGAATCCCGGAGCCCCCACTGTCAAATTCGGGGGGTATTCTATCCTTTTGTCCGTGGCCCGTCTATGTATATGATACATAACCGGATCACCGGCAGAATCAAGAATTAGACCATTCCTGTCAAGATACACGAACGCTTCGGGAGGAATGAAGCCTGTCGTGAGAGTTTTCTCGAAATACCCATCATTTGGGTAGAACGGCTGCGAAACCCAAGGGTTCTCACCATGCGAAGCACTATATGATTCCGAATCAATCTGACGATAACTGTGTCGATTCTTGGCACAGCAGCAGCTGCATACATCACTTCATTAGTTATATAGTGCTCATAGTTTGACGAAGCAGTCCTATTAAGCCCCGTCCAAGCACGCAGACATTTCCTTTCAAAGATCCTTATTTTCTCCATTTGGCTAGCACTCAAATTAAACCAGATAGCACACCCGTAGGTGAGCACCGGTCTAACCAAAGTAAGATAGCAAATAATCTTAACCTTCCGGCTAAGATGTGGAGCATAAAAGAGTCTTCGAAGAGACATGAATGCCTTGCGAGCGCTCTCTAGCGCGACTTTAACGTGCTCGTTAAATTGGAGACGCTCGTCAAGACGCACACCCAGGTATCTAACGCACTTCTTATGAGGAATGCGCTCAGAACTATCCTCGTTCGCGACAATGTGGAAATCTCTCCAATTCCTTTTCAAGTTCCTACTGGCATACGCCAAGGAATTTCGAAACAGAATCGTTTCACACTTTTGCGCATTGATTTTCATCCGCCAACTGTTCGTGAATAACGTAATATCATTGAACATCTTCTGAAGTTCAACTTACACCTCAGTTACCTTCTTGTGCGCCGTGTAGGCTATCAGATCGTCAGCAAAGGCAACCAATGACCTTTTAAGAGATTTATTAAAATCGAAAGAGTTGAGTAATTCGCCGGCAAATACCGCAAAAAGTGTAGGCGTAGTCACTGTCCCTTGCTGTAATCCATTCAGAACATGATATTCTCTGTTAGTAGTGAGATTTCCGTCCATAATGGGAAAGCACTTGCCATACAGCATACTACACATCATCGCTACGAGGTGGCTGGGAAACTCATTCTTCAGGAGCTTGAAAATCAGACCATCCAACCAGACAGTATCAAAGGCTTTCTCCATGTCTATAAGGCAAGCGCCTACGCACTCACCATCGTTAATCCGCCAGCAAATATCAGATGTTACCTTCGTTATTGCATGTATTGTCGAATGTCCAGATGGAAATCCGAATTGGGCGTTCGGCAATAATTCCTTCTTCTTGATATGCCCATTCAAGGCTTTCAATACCAAAACCTCAAACACCTTGCTGATGTTAGGCAGCAAACTGATTGGGCGGTAGCTTTGAGGGCTGGATGAATCCTTCCCTCTCTTTAAAATCGGGAATACTCGGGCTTTCTTCCATTGTCCTGGAAAGAAGGAATTGTTCAATAAATTATTGAACAAAATGCAATAATTACGAATGGCAATGTCTGGTAAATACCTGAGGACCACGTTGGGAATGCTGTCCATACCGGATGATCTCTTATTGTTTACTTTTCTGAATATGGAAGTTAACTCTACACATGAGACAAAGTAATCAAGCAGATTATCACTCGGTGTGAGATCAGCCTGCAATAATAATAATAATCGCTGTTGTATCTCGCTGCCACCTTCTTTAATTCTCGGTACAGTTATTCGTGACTTCTTCCGGAATAACGTATTTATCTTAGTAAACATGGAATCTGGATCGCTTGGTGAAATACCCTTTAACTTCTCCCGCCATTGGAAGTTCACTTCATTTACGTAATGTTGACGGATAAGATCCCGCGCGATCTTTAGAAGTGATTTGAACTCAACTAATATGGGATGATGATAGTCCCCATATCTCCGATAAATTTTATTGACGCGAGTGGTAGAAGGCTTTTCACTTTTTTCAACCGTTTTATGGCTGCAGTTTCATATCCTTCCATATTATTGCGAGGTTTAATCTTAGGGACGACTTGTTCAATTGTTTCCAGCGTCAAGTTCCCCAGCTTGAGAAGATACTGAAGTATTTCCTCGCTGCTCAAGTTCCTGTCACCTGGTGCATTTGTACTATCGTTTTCCCCATCAAGAGGTGGGCATTCTTCTCGATATCCCCGAATAAACCTCTCTTGGAATTTCTTCCAATTTGTTTGTTTAAAGTTCAGTCTGTGGACGCCACTGTCCATCGGCAGAAGGCGAACTCTTCGTCCATCAAACAGAACTTCAATAAGAATAGCGTTATGATCGCTATCGTAAGGAAGAGTTTGTAGTTTCCGTTGAGGATTCCTAAAATTAAAGTTCAAGCGCGCGTCAGCAATGCACAAATCCAGATAGGAATTTGCCCTGGGCCAGGTTGGACTCTCTGACCCATATAATTCGCATATATACTCTATCTGGTATTGCTCTATCCAAGATTTGAGGAATACCCCTCTGGGATTGTTTGTGTCATGATCATTTAATTCGTGGCGGGCCAGTGTGTTCCCCACGTTGTTTTGTCAGTGGCTTACTGGGCATGGCAGCAATCAATGACCGATATTGATGCGTCTCGAAGCGTTGCAGTCACTGGCGGCGAAAAAGAGACAACGTCTTGCAATGCGAATCTTCTTTCGATTCAAAGAGCTCCCCACCTCACTGATATTGAAAGACCTCAAGAAATGCGGCTTTACTATTGAAGTGTACATCCAGCGTAGTATTGTCAGGGTGCACTACCAATTATTACATATATTTCACCTCCGTTACCTGTTTAGCTTCTTTCCTGATGTTCAGCTTGCCCCCTACACCAGCTAGTAATAATTCTTAACCCCTGGCCACCTGGTATGCCTACGTAGGGATAAATTATAGATTAATGCACTATCGCCAAAATAATCCTGGACTTTTATAGCAATATTGGTTGACTCTCCTAAAAATTCGTCAATTATTATACCCTGTAGACTTCAGTTTTGATTTCAGTTAGGTTCCTGTATCACCAGGGTATACCCTTTGAGGAAGTTATTGCATCTTTATTTTCTATCCAATTGCCATTGGTGGATTCATTTAGGAACTTACATAGATGTGAATCTGTTTACTTTTTCAGGGACAACATATATGCCTATTCCACGGGTTCCATTCTGGGGTTTCCGAGGAATACATGAGGACTGGCAAGATCATAGTCTTGTACAGTAAGAGCTTTGACCCTATGGGGAGACTTTTCGAGCGGAACAGTTTTGTAAGCTGGAATAGGCTCTGTTGGCTGACAACAACCGTGCGCGGATTTCATCGTCGTAGCTGTTGTCGGGTGTGATTTTCGACCCTAGATAGGAGAAATTGTCAACGGTCTCAAAGTTGTATTCTCCTATCCTCCAATTTCCGCCTGCTCGATCTGGATGAAGGCAGTTTGTAGGTCTCGGGTGGTTCTTCCCATGATGTTGATATAGTCAGCATGGGCCAGTAGTTTGGTGGACTTAAAGAGGATCGTACCTGTTGTATTTACCTCAGCATCACGGATCACTTTCTCAAGGGCCCGGTTAAAGAGGATGCATAATAGGGCATCCCCTTGTCGTAGACCGTTGTTGATGTCGAATGGTCTTGAGAGTGATCCTGCTGCTTTTATCTGGCCTCGCACATAGGTCAGCGTCAGCCTAGTCAGTCTTATTAATTTCGTCGGGATACTGAATTTTCTCATGGCCGTGTACAGTTTTACCCTGGCTATGCTATCATAGGCGGCTTTAAAGTCGATGAATAGATTGTGCAACTGGTGTCATATTCCAACGGTTTTTCCATCGCTTTCTGCAGAGAGAAAATCCGATCTGTTGCTGATTTGCCTGGAGTGAAGCCTCTTTGGTATGGGCCAATGATGTTCTGGGCGTATGGGGCTATCCGGCCTAGCAAGATAGCAGAGAATATCTTATAGATGGTACTCAGCAACGTGCTACCTCTATAATTGCTGCACTGTGTGATATCTCCCGTTTTATGTATGAGACAGATAATGCCTCGTTGCCAATAGTCAGGCATTGATTCGCTGTCCCATACCTTGAGCTTCATTGCTTCGTCTTAATTTTCCGTTGGAGCGTAGGAACTGATGGGCCTGAAATTAAGAAAAATGTTATATATGAGGAGCGTGCACAATCGTTCGTTAATGGGTTGCAAGGTTATAATTTAAGGATTTAGATTCTCATCAATTACAGATGCGGCTAAAACTGTCGGTTTTCTGAAAATTTACCATCTTTCACACCCACAATTTCATGATGGCCTCTACGTTTCAGGTTCAGTTTGCATGATCATAACTGTTGAGTCAATCTATTCGGGGTTGAGGGTTCTTAATAGCTGTTTTTTTTTTTGTGTCGAGTCATTGGTTCGTTGGACAACCATAACCTAGCGCGCCGTTCAATGATCTGTTAACATTCTTGGCGCAGTCGTAAAATAAGGTAGGATTTAGTATATTCAAGTTGTCCTAGCTGTGCTGATCGTCCGCATATACTTCTTTTAACACTTTCCCTGATCCTTGAGGATAGTATTTGGTTCGGTGGATCAAATCCTTTACTTTCACCTGGGCTTGGGACCAGTATGTTGTACACAAATGGAACTAACCTTGCAATAAATGAAATTAACGCTTTGACAAATGAAAATAACTATGTTTCAGAACACACCATTTTTCAATGCAAATGAAGGACCTTTCGAATGAAATTCAAGAATAACGAATTTCAAAAATGTTACTTCCCCTTAACGTTTCCAGCTGCTGCAGTCTGTAGTTGCATCATCATATCCATCTGTCGTATTAAATGGAATCTTATTACAACTCGATGGCATACTTTTTTCTGAGCTCGATAGTACGTGTGGCGTTACTTGTCTAACTCAAAGTGAGCAAGCTTCAGGTGCTGCCAAGATCCACCAATCCATTATCCACCGTCAACATACTTACATTAAACCTTTTGAAAAGGGTGATGCTTAATTTCCTCTTCTTTAACTCTGCGGACGCAAATCGGCTTCAAACACCAGATCCACTGAACTGGCTATCTGTGAGACCACATCATCCGTAGAACTGACAATTGCCTAAACCTTAGGCCTTGAAAAGGCCTGCTCTTCAAGATAATGAAAACCAATTGCCCTCCTCCCTTATTTAGTATACTTGTAAATTTCCTTTCCAATAAAATCTGTCACGTGCGCTTCGACGAACTTCTCTCCCCTGACGTCTCTGTAGAGCCACGAGTCTCACTAGGCTCCAGCTTAGGACCTATATTTTTCACCATCAACCATCGGGAAGTAGGGGAGTTCCCGAAAATTTCTCTCTTATACCAACGGTAGCCCAGGCTGCGTTAATTCCCATAAGTTTCAGGTTGTTTGCTTTAGAAGCCCCAGCAGAAAGTGCCACTGACACAGTGCTGGAAAGTAAAATAATACAGCTTCTAATTTCCAATTACACCGTCACACCAAAATCGAATAGCAAAAGTTTCTAAGCTGCCTTAGAAAACCTCTTTTCTTTAACCAATTTTAACCTATGGTTTCACGGCTTGGGCTACTGTGTTCCCCAACGTAGCTAAAACCTTACATGATTTCAAAAGGCAATTCTCACGAAGCATACGGAAAAATACAAAGGCGGAATCAAAAATTTTACAAAAAATTTTTCTTGTATGTCCCTGCTAGGGTTTTTACCATAACGATATCCACCGCACCTTTTGGAAAGCTTTTAAATCAGCCTTATATTGGGACAGGATGTCGGCCGGCTGCTTTTCTGTACAGGGAGTGTACGTTCCATGAGACAAGACGCAAATCTTTTATACGGTTCCCTTGTCGCATGCATCCTTGTAATATCCATCCAGTCCGAGGCTTCCCTTGTAGGTCGCTACAAATTGTTTTCCGGGTAAGGTTGTCAATCCTATCCAACCAATTGGTACAATGGTCCCTTCCTTAGGCGCAAGTGACTCGCATTCATCCTTTTTCCTGTAACTTTTTGTTAAGAAAGAAATCTCAGCGATCACCACATGAGTTTATTGTAGGTGTTGGCGTTTCGCAGGTAATGAAAATGTTTATATGTAAGTAACGGGGAACTTCTTAGGAAGAATAACATTCAGATAACTATCCACATCAAATGTTTTCGTCACAATATGCCCAGATATTATATAGAACAGGCGCAATTTCAATTTAAGTAAAGGAAGTATTATAAATTATCTATCTACTTCAATACTAATGGGTGCGTACCGTACCTTACAGGCAATTCTCATACGCTTTACCATTGAGATTTTCCAGAAGGTTAGATACAAACCGCCGTAGCACCGCTTTCCCTTATCGTCCACATTCGTTGGAGCCTATGTACTATGAGTTACATCCGATATTTCGCGTTGAAGTCTGGACATTTGATCAGGACATTTATATAAGTCCCCATGATGAAGAAAGACTTACTTTATATCTCTGGAGTAACTGCAGGAAATAGGAAAACGTGCCTTTCAATTCTGTCGTTTGGACCGTCCATGTGCATGGGATCCCCAGCAAACGCAAGTAAAACCTTATCAAAAGCACATTGAAACGGCCAAGGATATAGTCGTTCACATGTTTATCTAAATACTTATTTTGAGTGGTCGTGTTCTGCAATATATGAGGCGAAATATAGACTATTTCCCGCATATAAGACAATACAATTTTATCCCTTGGAAGGCAGGCTTTTAGTTTCTTTTATTACTTACCCATTTGGGAGGAACGGGGAAATTGTGCGGCACTTCCCTCCGGAAGCCTTCCGATTGCTGCTACAAATATACAGGAATTCGCCATAAAATATCTATAAAGAGAATGTCGGTTTTGAGATTGGTAGTAACTCTATGGATAACACGGCTTCCCAGCTTTAATACCGTTTCGAGGATTGTACGTAGAGATAACCGGGAGTAGACGAATTCATTGCCATTCAATTATCTATTCATTTAAAGTAAAGACAGTCTATGGTAGAATTCCGGGCACGTCTGAGGAGCAGGAGTATTATTTTGTTGAAACCTGAGTTTCTGCCGAAATATCTTACTTCCAAACATCAAAACCGCCGGGTGGTCTTTAGTAAATTAAATTAACGTCTGAGGGGATATTTGCGAAGGGGATGAAATATTTGCTTTAATTTTCTCATGTTGTTTCAACTCCACCGCAGAGACTAGCTCTGGGCGTCCGAGCAATAGGAGGGGGATGAAAATCGAGAGCATATTGGAGAACACATTACCCGAAATATTTTATTGTCATAAGTATTACAAATGGCAGTACCATCGCCATTATCTGGTCAAATGAATGCATTCATTTATTTAATCATCCATGTCTATTCATTCATGTCTATTTGGTGAGGACATTCCATTGCATGTTACTCACTTTGGTTCTATGTTGTGGACCCAGTGTACTCCGCGATTTAATGTAATGACTTTCAGCTGAATTTTTTAAGCATTTCTTAAGGGGGCTTTACACGCAACGATCCATTGCAGCAATTTATCGTAACGATCAGATTGTTACAATTTATCGTTGTGTGTAAACGGGAGATTGTAGCGATTTATTGGGATTGGAGTTGGAGTGGATGGTTGATGCCGGCCGGCATCAATTTCTGGGAATCGTAACGATTCTTCACCTTTCTCACCAAACAACCGATGTACAGCGACAGCAACACTACTTCCTCCATGGTTAAAGCTTTTATAAAGACTGGGGGGTCGATGTAGGGTGACATTTGACAAGAAATCGTTACAATTTAGCGTAGCGTGTAAACAGTGCTCTACTCTTTCGATTTGTTGGAGCGATAAATCGTTCAATGAATTGTTACGAGTTATCGTTGCGTGTAAAGCCCCCTTTATTAATGCTGCTCATGTGTACATATTTGTGGATGCTCCATATCCAATGTAAATCAATTAGGGAAATATCGCGCCTGAAGATATGGATGCAAATAATTTTGTGACTTCTGGAATTGCGACTGTTGCTTTCGTTTTGATCCAAATACATTTTCAGTAAAACAAGGGTCCTCCCCTATGACGTTCTAGTAAAAATCATACCATATGGCCTGGAGGTTTGCCATTTCCAAATGGAAACTTGGAAAACAAAAATAATTTATTCAGCACTTACCACGCAAGTTGTCTTTGGGCTAGTTTTGAATCATTCCATTCCATTTAAAAACACGGCGCGAAGTGAGGAGAGTTTGCACTCCTGGATAATATAGAAAAGCTAACAGTTGGAATTTTGTTTGCTCTGCTACATGAATTTCGCCGGGCCGACAGGAGCACTCAGCGTCCTACAGCACTGCCACTGACTGGAAGGGCAGTGTTAAAGCGGTTGCCATGGCAGGACTTCGTGTTTACTTACCACGTGTTTCTTTTAACTTTGACGATAGGCAGAAATTGGTTTCCATGGTCCTGAATTTCCCCCACGTACTAGAGAACTAATTTTATACTATGAAATTTACTTCTAATTGAGAGTTCGGTTCGAAAGCAGAAGTTAATTTGAGTGTTTTGGTCTTACTAAATTTATATTTCAGCCCGAAGCCGTGTTTTTGCGCGACCGGAGCCGTAAATCGGTATTACACTACTGCAGTGGACAACGCGATCTCGTGGCGGCCGCAAGTATTGCTGTTGCAGCTCCAGAACTCCTGGAGTCTGCGGATGAAGATGGCTTCACCCCACTGCATCTGGCCGTCATCCAAGGCAACATAGCAATGGTTAATTTACTGTTGGCGAACAAAGCAGACGTGAATGCATTGGATAATGAAGGACATTCGGTCGTGCATTGGGCTACAGGTATGTAATAGTTGAGTAAGTTTAGTTTCAGATAGAACTCATAAATACACTAGTGATTTCGAAAGATACACGATTCTTTCATGAACGAGAATATTGTGGCTCTATATCATGATAGTGAGCAAAATTTGCCCCTAACTCAAAATTACTAAAAATCCAAGGGGAGGGCCGTTGGGAGTATAAATGACATATCAACTTAGCTTAGCTAGATTTACTCAATTTAACAATAAGTCAGGAAACCGGAAGCTAGACACTTCAGGTATAAAAGGTTTAAATTTCCATATGTGAGAAACGATGAGAGTGTACACAGTTAAATACTCAACTGTGCGCTATCTTTTAAAGATCCATTTCCACACGCAAATTGATCTGGAAAGCACTGTATTAATAGCAGTCAACCTCATATGGTTTACACTAGGAGTACAATATTATTAACTAATGTGAAGAAGACAACCTACAACAGATACAAACAAGTCGGAATACCAGAAGCTGAGGCTTCGAGTATAAAGGTTTTGTGTTCGTTTTATCTGAGAACTTTCTACGCAGATTTTTCCATTTGTATATGGTATAATGCTAAAAACCCAAAATATTTGTTCACATTTTTTTTCAAACTACAGGAAATACGTACATATTACGGGCGTAGAAATTATGCTCGCCCTAAATAAAAAAACATTGCCTATTGCCGAATACTGTGTTCTATATGCACGTATAAAAATTGATCGTACACCTATTTTCGATTTATTTCGTACCTAAAAGTATACATATGCACATATAAAGTACGTATATTGAATGCCGCTTGTTCAATGTACAAATATATCTATCTCAATTAGGCATTACCTCAAAACTTTATATGTGTGTCTGGAGTAACTGATTTTGATATATGAATGATTAAAAAACTAAAACGGAATGTTTCCCTGTGACCCTCCATTCACGAGAGATTTCTTTGTTGCGGTATTGACGAATTGATATCTTGTAATGACGTCATACACGTTTGAGAATGTACGAAATTCATACAAAATGTAAAAGTTTCAGCTTGCTTAACTTTGTTAATAGTAGCTGGATTTCCTTCAAATTCCGAAAGTTATACCTTATATTATCGCTTATGCAATTATACTTCTAGCATGAACGCAAGGGGGCCTTCCGGCCAAATTTTTAAATTATTCTGATATCTGAGTGTAATTATGCGGTGTTTCCAACGATTACAATAAAAAACTTGTTTCTTTTTCGTTGGTGTAGATAGAAAATCTTGAACTCTTGCGGTATACGAACTGAACGACAACCTTCGACCTTGGGAAAGTCTAGAAATTCTGAGAGACGCGGTTATTAAACACAGATTCCGGTAATTTCCCCCTCAAAATTAATAAGAGTTGCCGCGGTAATTAATAAAAAACAGATTAATATATAGGTTTTTTTTGTTAAAAAGTAGTTTAGGTAATTAGTATTTATAGTATAAATAGAACCGTAGAATCGCAATTGCTTTCAGTAGCTTTGTACTGACGAAGGGAGTAAGTTGTTCCCGAAATATATATACATAATAAAATAAAATTGTAGTTTGGAGTAAGTTACTGGTCTATCAATTGTAGATATTTATTCTTGCAAACACCGATATTTCGGGAACCACTTGTTCCCTTCATCAGTGCTAACAAATCTGCTAATCAGTTGTATTTTTATATTAGTCTAAATATATACTATATATTATAATATTATAAATATGGCTAAATTAGACATAAGTTTTTCAAAATTCTAATTTAGCCATAATTATAATATTATAGTATATAGTATAGCTTTAGACTAGTATAAGTACAACTAATAAGCCTAGTGAGACTTATTAGCAGTGATGAAGGGAACAAGTGGTTCCCAAAATATCGGTATTTGCAAGAGTAAATATCTACACCATGGAAAAAGAAACAACAAGTTTTTTATTATTTGAGATATTCTGATATATTATTATTAATTTTTTTTGTACTGATATAGGAGTGAAGAAGAAAAAGAAGATGAGGCAGACCCTGCCTAAGATGGAGCGATGGCGTAGGTGAGGACGCCAGACAGATTTTAGGGATATCGAATTGGTGGACCTCGGCGCAACATCGAGATGTGTGGAGTTCCTTATTAAGGCAGGCCTAGACCGGATACCTGTTGTTGAATGACAGATGTAGACTCGATTATAATAAGGATTTGTTTCACACAAAAGCGCTGGGGAAAAGTGGATTCTTCATGAATGGGATTGTAATATTTCACTCGAATGTCAATTTTTCTGGTTAACTCGTCATCATCTTATTTGCATGACTTAAGATACAGTAAATTCGCACGAAATTGATAAGTTGGAACTGCTATAACTTTGCCGTTAATAGCACCCGTATGCGCGATACAGCCCTCTTTGTCGGTGCAAAATTTAATACTCCTAGCATGAATTTAAGGTGGGTTTTTAAATCAATTTCTAAAAATTGGTAACAATTATTTACGAGGGGCGGCTGATAAGTTCGCAGTCTAAGGTATTTAGCGAAGACTCATCATCTCGTTACTGAGAACGTGAATTACATGACTCATTGTTAGTATAAATACCACTCTCTTTCTTTCTTGTAATTATTCCCGGTACAAGCAAAGACACGATGTCAACCGAAGATCGGAGTTCTCGCAATTTGGAACATCGCGCTGTTATCAAATTCTTTGTTAAAAAAAAAAAATACGTCGCAACAAATTTTGTAAGAAATGGCATCAGTTCTTGGGGATTCTGCAACTTAATATACAATGGTTCACAAATGGGTTCCACTATTTCAACAAGGAAGAGAGTCTTATGAAGGTGGCCCCGCCCGGCTCGCTCAGTGACATTAGTGACTGAAGAATATGTTTGAATGTTTAGTACCGGCCGATAGAAGAATTAAATTGTGGCAGATAGTGGAAGTACTGACGATTAACAAGGAATTAGTTGGAGAGATTTTGAATAAAAATGTCACATGACAAAAATTAGTGCACGTTGGGTACCGTGAATGCTTACACCACTCGACAAGCAACGGCGATTGGAAAGTTGTAAAGATTTTTTGAAATTGTGTTAGAGTAATTTGAACGAAACTTCTAACCGTATTGCTTCTATTGATGAACTTCGGATTCGTCGTATGACCAGAAGTCCAAACAAGAGTCGATGCAAGGGCACAAGGAGGGAATTTTACTAATTGATTACTTGCCTAAACGGACTACAATGAATAGCTTAACGCGATAATTTACTGGGTCAGAAACATGTGGAAGACGAAAAGAAGAGACGTGAATAGTTGGCGCGGGGAGTGTTGTTTCTCCAAGATAACGCCCCCGCTCACACCGCTCAGGTTGCGAGGGCTCCCCCGAAATCTATAGGATTCACAGAACTTGGCCACTCACCTTAGAATCCGGACCTAGCTCCCAGCGACTTTTTTTCAATTTAAAGAAGGAGTTATGAGAACGAACCTTTTCTAACATTTTAAAGAGAAGTCTGGAAAATATTTTTTCAGTGACATAAAGTTGTGGAAGATGTGGAAAATGTATTTCGGTTGAGCGGGATTACATTGAAGAATAAAAAATGTTACACCATCCCCTTCTTCCATTAAGTACCATTAGACCGCACAAACCTCATTTTTTTCAGATTTTTAGGTTGGGTAGTTTCCGAAAATGAGTACCGTCTCACTTTAAGTGTACACATTTTGACTCCTTAATCGCGCACTTTACAATTCATGCTAATATCAGCTTTGGAAAGTACTAATCGAGACTTTTCAAAATTTGCATCCCCTTTGCACGTATGGGGGCCCCTCTTTAAGCCTCACCACTGCATGGGTGAGATATATTACTCGCAGTTTTTTAAGGATTCTAGTTGTGACGGGTAAAGCTAGTACTGAAATTGCATCTGTCGGGGAAGAATAAAATAAGCGCGCATTGAATGTATTGTATTGGCTTATGCATTTGGAATCTTGCCGTGGTCGAAAATCGATAGCATCATCCGAACTTTCCCGTGGAGCGGATGAACTTGTCTCATGGAGGTAGGGGCGTGGTTGGCGTGGTGACACAACATCACCGCCAAAGCTACTGACTACGTGCTTGTGTTTAGAGCGAGCGCAATACTGACCACATTGCCTCCTACAGGGTACTGTAATCCTGTAGTGTATCGTTACGGTCTTGAATGAAGTGCTTTAACGCACTTCAAGGCCCTGACGCAATATGGATTGTTGCGCCAACGATTATTATTGTTATGGTTTTTAGAGCAAAGAGCAGCAAGTCTCTTGATGCATTGCTGTCTGTAAGGCTGTGGGCTGACTCCGCTTAACTTAAAGGATTGATCTTTCAATTCTCTGAGTAGGGTTAAGTTACACCAAGAGAAATTGATGAATGGAAGTTGAAGGCAATGAACGGTAAACACATGAATTGCCTTTGGGAGCTATTTGTCGATTTGCATTTGTCGAAAAGGTTGCTGTGTGCTGGGGAGCCCTTTGTGAAGACGAAGGGATTCAGGTGTGTCATTCAAGAGGGCGTGGTCACCACCCAATCTTATAAAAAGCTCATAATGAAAGAGCGGGTGGAGAACGAACAGTGCAGAATGTCTTGTTCGGCGTTAGAGACGTTTGATCATCTAATTTCTAGCTGCACTTTGATGGCACCGGTGCACAACATGATGTGCTGTTAGTTGACAAGACGGGTCGCTTTGCGTATATTATTGATGTTTACAGAAACACGTGGCGAAAACGGTGGACTATGAGCCGCTAGTTCGGGAAATAAAAGAAGTTTCGCGTCTCGAGCGAGTGATTGTATTTTCCATAATATAGTCAGCGATTGGTATTGTACCTAAATCCTTTGATGTCCTGTAACTCTCACACAGTCCGATTTAAACCATGCAAAAGCACACCATTCTGTATACGTGCCCGATGCTGCGGGGAGTTCTCGACGAATTCTTCTACTAACCACTAACCTACCACCGGCAATCACCAGCGGCGCCCCTTTATGTTTTAAGTAGTTAGGAACGTCCGAGCCTCAATGCTTGGCACATAGTGTTAGAATAAGGTAAAATTTGGCATCTGCCGAGATTGTGACGATTTGAATTATTGGGATGGCACCCTGCGTCTTAAAATAACGATGAACCTTTGTTGGTTGTAGTC
Source organism: Hermetia illucens (assembly GCF_905115235.1). Taxonomy (NCBI): domain Eukaryota; kingdom Metazoa; phylum Arthropoda; class Insecta; order Diptera; family Stratiomyidae; genus Hermetia; species Hermetia illucens. The sequence continues at coordinate 89,866,194 of NC_051851.1, read as the reverse complement.
TTCGCAATAGGCTAACGTAGACCCTGGCTCCACTGCTAGACCTCCCAAATTGTCCCTTCTTGGGTGTGGTCACCTAGCTCTTAGTGTTACTGAGATGTGCCTCCGCCTGAGGGGAAAGTATATGTGCATTACGGGGTCCCGCTTATTTATTTTTAGTTTTCTTTCGTGTTCATTTGTGTATATGATTCCCAAAAGTATGGGAGTAGGAGGTTCATACTCGTGGGAATCATATAGCCTCTCTTCGATCGTACGGTCCAAGTTCGAATACCGTCAGTTACACCCGACTGCAAACAATCCAACGGGACGGTCCGCATAATACCCTGGATTGAGGGAGGTCTTTTTCGAATCTTCGGACTAGATCCTTAGTGTTTTGTAATAAGAAAGGTCACCTCTTAAGATCGCTGCCCACGAACGATCTGGATTTTACTTCTGGAGAACCACACATCAACCCCAAAAGTGATAGGTTGGTTACCAGAAGGTTATATTCCGTATCAGTCTATCCCGCAGTCTACTACTTGAATCAGGTTAATTAAATGTTAAGGGAAGTTCGCGTGTTTCATAAAGATTGACAAAGCTATGCCAAAAAGAGCGCAGCTGACTTATGTTAAACTTAACAAAGTGCATAACTGCATTGACTGATCAAAATATATCTACTATTTGTAAAATATCACGGGAAATCCAGTTCGAGGAAAGCTAAGTGCACCGTTTTTTCAGTATTTCTATAAAACAGAACCTTATTAAAATCAATTCAATATTTGACTGTGTGTATGCTGTCTGGTTATTTGAGTAACGAATGAAAGAGCTCAATCAGCATTTTTCAAAAGTGGCCTAGCATGCCAAATGAACGGAAATATGTATAAGAAATTACTATTCGTCCTATACATAAAAAAGCAGATATCACGTAACACAACAATTATAGGGGTATCAGGTTTTTGAGTACCATCTATAAGATATTCTCCGCGATCTTACTAGATCGAGTAGTCCCATATAATAATAATAATCGTTGGCGCAACCATCCATATTGGATCAGGGACTTGAAGTGTGTTAGAGCACTTCATACAAGACCGTGACGGTACACTACAGTATACTGTAGGAGGCAATGTGGTCAGCATTGCGCTTGCCCGAGGTTTATTACCCTGATTTGACTCAGGTACTCATTCACAGCTGAGTCGACTGGTATCCGACGTCAAATCACGATACAAATCCCACTGCCACCAGTGAGATTCGAACCGCGACCTTCCGTGCGACAGCCTTGTGCTCTAACCACTCAGCTATCCGGATACCCATATGTCCCATATGCTCAGAATATTATTGGCCCATACCAAAGAGGCTTCACTCTCAGCAAATCAACAACAGATCAGATCTCTCTGCGACAAACGATGGAAAAACTGTTGGAATATGGCCATCAGTTGCACCATGTTTGCATCGGCTTTAAGGCCGCCTGTGAAGGCATAGCCATGGTAAAACTGTACACGATCATGAAAAAATTTGGTATACCGACGACGGACCAATGTGCAAGGCGAGATAACAGCAACAGGATCACTCTCCAGACCATTCAACAACAACAAAGGTCTAAGACAAGGACATCGTGCGCTCTTTTTAACCTGGAAAAAGCGATCCGTGATGATGAGGTAAATGCGCGAAGCATCATCCTCTTTAACCCCAACCAACTACTGGCCTATGTTCACAATATCAACATTATGGGAAGCAAAGCCCGGGATTTAAAATCTACTCTCGTCCAAATCGAGGAAACGGCGCCAGTTCTGCATATTAATGTAGGCAAGACGAAATTTATGGTGGCACCGTCAGTCGCATTTGTCAAATAAGAACAATAAAGATAGAAGACTACAACTTTGAAACCGTTGTTGATTTTTTTTACCTAGGAACGAAAATCATAAGCGATAACAGCTATGACAATGAACTCTGCACACAGTTCCTGACGGCCAAGAGAGAATGTTTCTGCTTACAAAAGCTGCTCCACTCCACTCGTCTCACCATAGCGCCAAAGCACTTCTTGTACAAGACAATGATCGTGCCAGTCCTCATGTATTCCTCGGAGACTTGGGTTCTTAGCAAAAAAAATTGCGAACTCTTGGCCGCGTTCGAAAGAAGAATCCTCCAAAGAATTGTTGGTCCCCTACATGAGGATGGACGGTTCCGTAGCCTACATAACGACGAAATCTATGCGCGATACCATGACACCCTGATTGCGAGCAAAGTCAGGCTCAATAGGATGCAGTGGGCGGTAATTTAATGCGTATCAAAGAAGATGATCCCACCCGGAAAGTCTATAAGGACAATATCTATGTAAGAAAAAAAGGACTAGGCAGACTCTGCCTCAAATGGAACGATATCGTAGTTTAGGACGTTATACAGGTATTAAGGATATCCAATTGGTGAACCTCGCGCAAAACCCGGATGTCTGGAGTTCCTTATCACGATAAGGCTAGAAAGGATACGGTTGTTGCCCCGCTGATGACGCTGTTTAAGTTATGACAGAAAATATGTGCACCCTAAAGTACAAAAAATTTCGTTGTCAGAATTTTCCAAACTGAAACCTGTAAAAACTTTAACATAAATCCTACTATTGCGGTTTTTCGCGCGGCAAACACATATCACATGGGGCCCATACATACACAATAGATGGGGTATTGAATGAAAAGGCATGATTAGTACTTTTTGAAACTGGTCTTATTTCTGATATTGGGTAAAAGATCGGGTACTGAGGTCTCAAATGTATCCACCGAAAAGTGTAATAGGTGCCGTTCTCAGAACCTAAATCAAAACAAAATCTGAAAAAATTCACAATGATAAACCTACACAAAATCTAGCCTTCGAAATACATCCCATTCCGATACCTCCTCAAATAAAAATAATAACACTATAATACCGTATTTTAGAAATTTATCCAAAATACCTCTTCAGTTCATCCTAGAAGTAAATTTGGTATCATTATAAACATTAATGTAACATACAATTTGAGGGAATTCGAAGAAAATTCAACCATTATTAACAAAGTTATAGGAGGTCAAAATTTTGTATGACGTCATCACCATATAAAGCGAACTCATATGAACGGTAGAGTTGTATAGTAATAATAATCATTGGCGCAACAATCCATATTGGATCAGGGCCTCGAAATGTGTTAGAGCATTTCATTCAGGACCGTAACGATACACTACAGGATTATAGTACCCTGTAGGAGACAATGTGGACAGCATTGCGCTCGCCCGAGATTATTGCCTTGATTTGACTCAGCTCCAACATCCAATCACGATAACAAATCCCCCCAGCAGCATTAAAAGGGTTTCCCTATGTGCCATTCGATATTTCAACTGCTTTTTGTAAAATAAAATCTTATTAATTTTGGTTCAATGTGTCCTTGCCTGTTTGCATTTTTTTAAGAAGACATAAATCACTCAAAAGGCACTGTGCTGGAGAGGCCAGTGTGTGAGATTTCACCCATTAAAACCATTTCCTAGTAAGTCTTTGAATTACTAGGAAATGGTTTTAATGGGTAAAATCTCACACACTGGCCTCTCCAGCACAAGTGCATTAAATCGAAACTTTTCAGAGTGAAGCTGATTCAAAATATAAATCACCCCCCGTCTTGAATGCATCTTGGGAAACTTCGAGAACCCTAATCATGCTCACTTCTCGATTTCCTTCAATAGCTGCAAATATGCCTTCCTTCTTCTTTAAGATTTCTGGTTTCGGGAATATATAGTGATTACCTGCCGTTGTCCAATGGCCATCACATACAAATAGGATTTTTTTGCTTCGCGTTAATTTCTTCTTCTTTTTCTTCAGCCTTTGTCCCGTTCATAAGCGGGGTCGGCTCATCGTGATCGATTTCGCCATTTGCCACTATGAAATGCATGATCTGGATGTAATCGCGATCATGGATATCCTCATTTCGGATGTTATCAAAACATGTCACGCAAGGACGCCGTTCATTGTCTTTTATAGTCGGCCAACACTCAGAACCATAGAGGGCAACAGGACGAACGACATTTCGGTAAATTTTAGATTTGAGATGTTCGTTGAGACGTCGATCACAAAGAACACCAGTTGCGAAACGCCACTTCATCCAGGTTGCGGTAATACGTGGAGCAATTTCATAATGCAATTCTCCATTGGCTAATAGCATTGACCCGAGGTATTTAAATTGCTCAGTTCTGCGCAGGTCGCTGCCGCTGACAGTGATTGTGACCCGGCCAGAACTGAGCGATTTAAATATCTCGGGTCAAAGCTATCAGCGTTAATTCTTACATTCACAAAATGATTCATTCATGTGTTCTTTCACGAAACCCTTCTAAGTGCAGCAATATCACAAAAGTGGTCATGAAGATAACAATAAAGAATACAATGGACCTGACAAGCAGTGACGCACTGATAATTGGATGTGGGTTTTTGTATAGGACTAGGTGACATATGTTGCACGTTTCTAGCGTATCCTCTTAGCTCTAGATGGACTTGAATAATCAATACATTGACTTAATGGAGAATACATTGTTCTCCTCGTTCAAAATTAAAAATTAGAATTTCTTCCCCTGATTCTAGTTTGCGGCGAAGTGGAAGCTTTACGCGCTGTTCTAGCTGCCGGTGCAACAGTTACAACCCCAGATATCAACGGCGGAAGTCCACTTCATTATGCGGCTCAAATGTGCGGTGCGAACTATGAAGGAAATTTGGGGAAAGCTTCTTCGAAACTCGCTTTAGAAATTTTAGATATTTTGATTAGTCATCCGAACTCATCAGTTGATGTTGCAGACAAAGATGGACGCCAACCACTACTATGGGCTGCCTCGGCGGGATCTGCAAAAGCAATAATCAGTTTAATAAACGCTGGAGCACGTGTGGAATGTGCTGATAAGTGAGTTTATTTAAGATTACACTCTTCGATAAAAATTTGTTAACCTGAAACTTTTCGTAGGGATGGTCTTACAGCATTACACTGTGCAGCCTCTCGAGGACACACAGAATGTATTGACACACTTATAAGTTTATGTGGAGCCCCGACAGATCTTATAGATTCCAATGGTTGTACTGCACTCCATTACGCTGTAACATTAGGACATGCCGATGCAACAGCTCGTTTGTTGGAACTCGAAGCCGATCCGAATCGGCAAGACAGGAAAGGACGCACACCTGCTCATTGTGGTTGCGCCAAGGGGCAATTTGAAACAGTTAAACTGCTTAAAGAGAAGGGTGCTAACCTATGGCTCAGAAATGCAAAAGGTGATCTTCCCGTGCATGAAGCAGCTTCTTCTGGTAGACGGGAGTTGGTGGAGTGGCTTTTGGAGCAAAGGCCGAAGCATGTCAATACCACTTGTAACGATGGAAGAACTTTATTGCACATAGCAGCCACTAATGACTACACTGATATGTGTAAAATGCTACTGGACTTCGGGGCGGAGATTAATTGTATACACCGGAATTGCAAAGGCCAGGTGTTCACACCATTAGATTGTTCACTCCAGAAAGGACATCGATCAACTGCTAAATTCCTGCAGTTAAATGGAGGCCTTCCGGCTAGCAAACTGCATTTGTCTGCTCGGCGGCCAAACGCTTTCAATGATCAAGAATTGGTGAAACCTTTGAAATACGAGAAAAAAGACGTCCAGGAAATCAAAACAGGCAAGAAGTATATCATATATGTTAGGCAATCAGATTCTGAGTGTAGCTGCTCAGAATATGTTCTCCATAAGCAACGAAAGCACCAACCACATGTTTGTCAGGAACATCGCAAACGGGCACGAAGGAGAACGAGCAGTTGTGGAGAAGCTGAGGATATAACAAAAGACGACAGTTGCAGTGATATCTGTAGATCTAAAAGTAATATCGAAATCAGGAGAAAGCGTTCAAAAGATCGCAGTTGCAGTAGCAGCAGTGAAGAAGAAGACTCTTGCGAGAATTGCTGCCGTCATAAAAAAAAGCTTAAGCGAATCAAAAAGCGCGGAAAATATTCCAAAAAGTCGAAGGAGCATATATTTTCCCCAAGAGATTACAGCAGTAGAGAAGCTTTGGAGATGGCCAAATCAGATGATGCTCTATACAAGGAGCAACCAATAGCAAAGCCGGAAAAGGTGTTAACATTCACCGTGGGAAATTTACCGGTGCCCCTCCAGTCTGTTGAAACGGATATGCCTGTGCCCGACACGGAAAATGCAGCTAAACAATCAGGTCAGAATGTAGAAAATGAGGTGGTAAAAGTGACAACTATAGTCACCGAAGCCGAAATTCATGCAGTGAACGATGCTGATTTAGCCGCTGAAAAACCATCGGTAGAAAGTGAGAAACCAGTTTCTATGGAAGAAAAAGCTGCCATTCAAGTCGATTCAAAGCAAGATTTAGCCGAACAAATCGATTTGGTACTGCAAGATGCTTCCATCGCCGTTGATAAAGCAGAGACAACGATAACTAGTGAAAAAGTAAGTGCAGACCATGCTGCGGAAGCGTCTGATGCGGTTGAAAAAGTTGATGCTGGCGAAACAGCTGATACTGTCAAAAGTGCTAGTACTGATGAAGCAACTGATGTTGCGAAAGCAGCTGATGCAGTCGAACCCATACAGCCGGTAGAAAATATAGCCATTGGAGAAAGCTCCGGAAGTGGCCAAGATGTTAATGTTCAAGAGAAGAGTAACGAGCCTGATTCCGTCATCGCAACGCATTGCACTTTAGAGACAGAACAAGAAAACAAGCCACCAGTAGAAGAAAAAACTGATGAAATGGAACAACATAGTTTGGTCGAAAAAGACCAAAAGCCGCTAATTGAAGCTGAAACTACTGAAAAGGAAGTTCCTATAGATGACGAAAAAACTGTAGAAGCTGCTGAGGAGCCTGCTTTTCAAGATACTACACTGCTTCAAGCATCTGCTGCTGAGACCGTAACTGGAGGAGAAGCTACGTGCCTTGCAGCGGAAACAGTGGAAGCTCCAAGGCAATCCGTAAACGAGGATTCCATGCTGACATCTGAAAAAATTGCCGGTAAGCCACATGAAGAGGCAACTCAAGATGCATCTAAAATTGAACAGCCAGATCATTCGCAACCAGCTCAAGATAAAGAGCACCGTCGGTCTTTCACAGTGATTTCATCACCACCACAAGAAGAAAAGTCTCCACGTAAAAGTAGCTTCACTGTTTTGAAGAGTGATGAATCTATTGACGTCGAAGACGCGGTAGCCAGTTTTGATCAGGATGATCAACCTAGTTTTCAGTTTATAAGCGCAAAATCACCAAAAGCACATTCTGACGATGAATACACTTCTGACGAAGCTGAAGAAGAAGAGGATGTCGATAACATGACGGCACACATTAAGAGGGCTGCTGGGGCCACGACTCGTTTTACAAAGCATGCAGGCGCTGCCTCTTTCCAGGACTTTAATAACCGCAAACGACGACTAAAAAAGCGCATTAAGCCTTCGGAGAAGCCTAGGGCGTGGTCCAGCATTGGAGCTCCTATACATCAAGGGAGTAAGGATCAAGATTCTGGATTTGAGCCGAGCCCCCGTACCATGAAAACGAAGATTCCGTCCCCAAGAATCATTCACACAGCTGTACCGCCTCGGAGGCCCATTTACGCTACTCTTGACAACAGGTCGTGCAGTAGCCGACTGGAAAATAGAAAGCTGGGAGACAGGAATGCATGCAATATGACCGCAGTGACGAAGTCCATACAAAAGAATATGCGGAGGTAAGTTGGTTTCTTTCACCTTTAAACTAAACCTTTCCGAAAATCGTCTCCAATTTCTAAGTGTTTCTGCGGGGTGAGTATTTATCCTGATTTTGTAATGTGTTTGTTGAATTTAAGGCAACAAAAAACTATTACGCCATCATTTGTGTGTACCTTTCGTTTATTGTGTTCATACATTTCACTGAAGCTTCTCTCCGCGCTGTAAATGAAAGGCATAAATTTGAGTAAACAAGAAAAAGCCCGAGGGCCATTCCCTAGGGCTTTCACTCGTTGTTTGTCTTTCAACTAGGCCAGCTGGCTTGCAAGGACACAATATGTCTTCCGTGACACTTGGCCCCGTTTTATCAGGAGAATTTATGTCCTAAAATTAATGTAAATATGAGTTAATGCATGCCGCTCCATTTCTCACTCTCTGAACAGCAGCACAATGTGTGCGGATGATCCGTGGCGCAAGGGAGACACTATAGTGTCGAGCAACACATAATGGGATCCAGGGCTCCATTTATCCACAATACATTCACCTCTAAATAATTCAAATTACAAAAGTTAATTGTTTTTGGTACTGTTGCACTCCCAGCTTGAGGCTTGAAAATTTGAATGTGGCGTAGCGAAATGGAAACGGTCCCCAGGATATGAAGTTTTGCAAGAGTAATGGGAACATATTTTAAAATGTTGTAGGAATTAAACCCTGCTTAAAGCCATGTAGAATTTCTCTAAATCTTAATGACTTTATTTTTGGCGTTTTCATCCCAAATAACAATGAGCCGTGAAGTCATGAAATTTTCTGGCTAGAATCTGTTTGTCAAGCAGATATCTATGTGTATTGGGATTAGTTTACTTTGATATTTGGAAGTCGGTCTCAAGATACTTCTATATGAAAAAGTTAAAAGGACCAGCAGCTCTTGGCAGACATTATTCAAAAGTTTGTCGGGCTGGCGAACTTTGCGTTGCTGCTTTCCTTGCTTTGTTTTACAGCTGTAAATTTTACATATAAAATTCACAAAAAAGGAAAGAAGGCGAAATAATCTTTTAAAGTGATTTTTATCTCTTTTTAAAAGATATTACATGGAACGTAAAATCTTTCAACATCTCCTCGAGCTTAAAAGCTTGCAAATCCGGTCGAGCAAACTGAACGAGGCTGTGCTGGTGAAACGAGCGGTAGACGACTACCACAAGTCCTGCATGGCGTTGGGTGTGGAGACGGGAGGATCCTTGCGACGCTACCCTTATACCGATTACACTTTTAAAAATTTCGAAATGTTTCTTTATGAGACACTCAAGAGTCTACAGAAGAGCGGCTCCAACAATTTCCAAAACATTGAGGAAGTCTACCAGGAGGTAAGTGTTCATGCCGGGGAAGGGGAAATTATGTGTTTCAGGCGAGAAAGCTTAAGTGCCGTCCTTTCTTTTTCACTTCGCAGGCTGAGAGACGATTGAGTCCTGACTACAATACGTATGAGAAGGCGCTGCAATGTACGACAAAAACCCATAGATGCTTCCATGCAGCTCATGCCTACACTGGAATTCCTTGTGCTGCTTATAGTAAGTATACTTTATTTCTGGGGTTGTCATTTTTCAATTTTTATATTCTCACAGTGGAGATGTTATGAGGGAATTAGGCAAATACTTCTATATGTTGATGGGAACGTTTCAATTTTGCATAAGCTTTTTTATAAAGGACCTTGGAGCTATCTTTTAAGTTAAGTTTGTTGTGGCAATGAAATAACTTCAGTGCGATAATCGAGTATAAAAGTGAATATCAAAGCTTTTTGGAGAATATCTGTAAACGTGAACACGATGAATTTATATTTAAATCATATAAGCTGGTTTAGATAGAACTTGATCAACCAAAGTGTTGGATAAATTTACATTGACAGATTGCTTTAGAGCTGTAGTCTGACCATATTCTCTACCATCAGAATAGGAAAACGATTCACTCATGTCTACAAATGTTCTTGAAATCGACCCTTCTGGTGCGAAGTGGATTAAAGATTAATACTAACGGCACAATTGATAGCATTTTCAGTTAGAAGCCTTGAGGCGCGTTGGTCTCGTCTAATGTCTGTCTTCACAATATATTGAGGTCTTAAACAAAAGTCATTTTGACCCAGGTGGAATTGCTCTGTAATTTGTTTCGCCACCTTACATCGTATCATGACATAGCTTGAATGTAGTGATAAGCTTTTCAATGGTCTTGCGAAGGATGGTAACGGTGGGTTTGAGTTGAAGAAGTGGGAACAGCACTTTACCATATTTCTCAATGTTATAACATTCGATGAAGTTCCACCTTTCGTGGATGATATGACATGTCACGGGAATATCCAGATATTCTTCCAAGTAGAAACGATCTTATCTTTGCCATTAGCTTTTCTCTTCTGCTGTTTGCCATTTATTCGTAATCCCTGGGAATTCGAGATATTTCCCGATGAGTGGACGAAAAGCGGTTTCCATCTTAAGTGCGACATCCGAAGGGGTTTTTGCACGCTGTTGTTATCAAGAATAGCTAAAATCATCCTGAAACATCCTGCAGAGACAAAGCTCTGCATCCTTCTTAACATGTCATACTAACACCTTTCAGATTATTATGGTCCATTGTGCGGAATTCAGATCACCGTTTCATCGATTTCGGAAAAGTTTTGGACAGTGTGCACAAGAAGTATATTTGGAACACTCTATTTCGTATACTTTTATGGCGCTACAGTCCGATGTCGGCCCTAGACCCCAAGAAGTCTCCTTCCCAATTCTTCGAAACTGAGCAGCGTGCAGCTTAGTCACTTGACTCCTCCATCTGTTTTGAGGTATTCCTTTCTTCCTTGCCTGGGAATTCGTCTGATTGATCTTGAAAGGAAAGGCTTGTGGTTCGTCATATCATAAGTGCAACTCAGTATTGTCCTTCGTTCCCCATATGTCGTCCACCCTTAATTCACCCAAGATTTTTCAGAGCACTCGACGCTCGAAAGCACTGATTTTCTGCTCTCCGACCTGTCTCTTCGAGGACCTCTCGCGGCCGTAACTCAAGATAGGCAAATTAAAGTTTTATATATTGTGAACTTATATTTATTAGAAATAGGCTGGAAAAGTTTATTCGTGACGCGCTATACCCCGCTATATAGATAGATTTGGGGTATGATCATGAACTTTTCACGCTGGCAAGAACACCCTTGCTACGATTTGCCTGAACATCGGAGTTCGAGGGAAATGGCGCAAATCCGATCCGATAGAACCAATAGATCGATATGGTAGGCGATGGTTTGGAAGCCTCTCTATTGCGCCCGGAGTAAGAAAAACAAGCCGGTCCTAATACCGAACTGAACAAAGGGTAAAGAAAACGGAGAAGATAGTTTCATGGTCCGACCTGACTTCCAAATCGTCACAATTAGCCATTCCAAACGAAAAATCTTGTTTAAATGATACATGTCTCTAAGATAAAGAAGAAGAATGCAGCCATTGCATTACTTCCAAATCTCTTATTTTTACTTATTCTGGGGAAATAGGATTCGCTTCTTTTTAATTCATTTTCTTCAGCTGAAGGGGACAAATCCTTCAGATGTGGGGTCGGCTCGTTTTGATCGGTTGCATCATTGTGCTGGCTCAAACGTCTGATCTAGATGCAGTTGCGAATCTTCCAAATAACCATCCACCGTATCAAGCAACCATTTTTTCGGTAGCCCTTTTGGTCGTTTCTCATCTACTTCTACGTTTTGCCAAACTTCGACAGGTGAATTCTCAGTAGCGTAAATTACATCATCATCTCGTTTAAGGCACCTCGTTCGCAATTTTTCCATGATCGGAGTAATTCCATGTCGATAGCAGATCTTCTCATTTCGAATGTAATCCCGGGGTGTTACGCAGGGCGGACAACACTGCGTTAAATTTTGAGTTTGAGACGCTCGTTAGATGTCCCGTCTGACAGTGCCCAAAACAAGGACAAAAAGGAGTGGTGAGAGGGTGCCTTATCGATGTACGCCATTAAAGATATGTGCCAGTTTCGATATACCCGCCACACTTCAAACTTTATTTGTATCTTGGTAGAGCAAACTGACTAAGTTCCGTTAGTACTAGGTGTTATCGCGTTGGACATCAGATAAGTTCATGTGGCACACCGTGAAATGGCTTCTCTCGATCTAGAAATGCATAGAGGGCGATGCTTCTCAGCATGCATTACGTCAGAAGTTCCACAGTTCATGACTAAACCACCTTGATTCGCGGTTGTTTGAACGATATCGAGAATATGCTTATCACGAACACATCAGCCGGTAATTTGAATATTCTGCTGGGCTAGTTTTCTCATGAAGCCACAGTGTTGAGTTTCAGGTTCTCGTTTTTCAGGGCTCAGATGCAATATCATTGGATCCTGTTGCTTTCCTCGATTTTATTTCCCTTATTGCTTCATCAGTTTCAATGGCGTTGATAGCTACGTCCTGGTGGTTTTACGTGATTACGCACCATGTGGGTCTAACTCAACGATCCTTTTAAGGCATGATTTGATTTTGTGACGACTATTAGAGCCCAGTTGTGACAATTATAACGGTATCAGTTTATACTGGGTCCAGGCTCAGCACTCATACTGGCGGATGGTAGACCTACTTAAAGCCTGTACCGAAATAAGGAGTACGGCATTGAGGTGTACAGTGCAAATGCATGTTTGAGACCCGAAAGGTTCTGTCCCCGATGTGGTCATCACCATAAACCCCATGAAAATCTCATTAGGTGTAACCGTAAATAACCGGGCCGAGAACACATGCCCTAGGAATTCTCCTGAGAGATTTGAACTCGAAGGGGTATCCTGCTTTCCATGATATCAGATAACCTCTGGTAAGGTTTCGTTGCCGAAACTACTTCAGACGAGTCCCTGCACTGCGGTTGTTTTCTTTGCTACGCGGTTGGCAGTTTTGTAAATTTTCCGATCGGCCAGTGTTGGCGTCTTTTCATGAACCTTCGTCATCTTTTGGCATTCTCATTCTTAACGAGTTGACCAAGAGCTTACCAGGCTTTAACTTGGTTTCACGACGGTTAAAAGGTCTCGGTTAGTACTTTTCGAAGCCCATCTAAGTTTTGACATTTGTTGAAAAGGTGGGGAGTGCGGGGGCTTTAGAGTGATCATTTTTTTAGCGAACCCATTCTAAGAAACTACTCAACCGAAAAATCTGAAAAAAATCAGGGGGCTGCCACTATATGGTGCCTAGGCTCCGAAATACCCTCTATACCGATACCTGTTCAAATAAAGTTAATAATAGTACAATACCATAATTATTAGTAATTGACAGGAAACCCTCCATTAAGTTCACAAAATTGCAGCAATGTAGGCTACGGCATAGAGTATAATCCTGTCAAATTTGGTGAAAATCGTACTATTACTGACAACGTTATACTAGATCAAAACTGTTGCTTCTTTGCAAATTCAAGACTATGAATGTCAATATGACTTGAAAGTGGATATTTTCACATAATACATGCATAATGCTAATGGGATAAATGCACACTCATATCTCTTTATAAAAGAAATACATAAAACCTTTCGTATCTGAAGCGTCCAGCTTCCGGTCTTCCGACTTGTTTTATTTGTATTTACAAATTGAAAGTTCTATACAATTCGAAAACTCTACAGAATAAAAAGAAATTCATGATCAAAACCGATTCAATATCTGTCTGTGCGTGTGTCAAACCTGATTTATTCTTAAATGGCTGAACCGGTTGTCACGAAATTTGGTGAAAAGGTGTGGTCTGGAATCCCTTCACATATAGGAAGTGGCGCCATTTTGTGTTGAGTTTGAAGGGGGTTTGAAGGATACATGCAAAAGAGGGGTGTAAAATTATTTGTACAGAATATAGTCATGTGGGATATCAATTGAAAGGGCTCGACCAGTACTTTCGATGATTTTATGATCTTATTTCTAATATTGGGGTGAACCTCAAGTGAGTGAGGACTCAAAATGTGTGCCTCAAGAAAGTGAAACAAGTCGCGTTCTCAAAATTTATCCAATCGAAAAATTTGAAGAAAAATCACAGTGATGCGTCTATACGAATTCTAGGCCTCAAAATACATCCCGTTCTGATATCAAACAAAATTTGACGCCAGTGCAGGCGATGATACAGAGCATAATAATTAATAATAATAATAGATGGCGCGACAATCCATATTCCATCAGGACTTCAAGGCCTTGGTGTTAGAGCACTTCATTCAAGACCGTAACGGTACACTACACTGTAGGTGGCAATGGCATGGCCACATTTTATGAAAAAAAATGTTGCACCCTCTGTTCACTTAACACAAAATGGCGCAACTTGCTGTATGTAAAAAGAAAAACAGATCACACGGTCTTACCAATTTTCTTGGCAATCGGTCTAGCCGTTTCCGAATGGATCGGGTGTGCCAGATAGACAGACAGACGGACAGATAGACATCGACTCGATTCTAAAAAACACAAAACCTTAAAAAAGCGCAAGTGTCTCTCATCTCGGAATTCTACGTTGAATCATTGTGATTTCATGAAATCCACCAATTCAATGTTCCCTAGCCACCAAACTAATCCTCAGTGGTTTGTAAATGGTAATTAATACATTTATATGTTACTGCGATATTGTGTGTATTAAGAAAAGCTAGATAAGGAAAAATAAACAATCCAATTTGGATTGAAGCGTGTTAGAGTATTTTATTTCAAAACGGAAAAGAGGAGGTAATATGATTAGCATTGAACTCACCGGGGATTATTACCCTAATTTGACTTAGGTACTCACTCACAGCTGAGCGCCTCTGCCAGCAGTGATATTTTTCTGTAAGAAATTGGGCAATCTTAAAACTCGATGTGATCTACGCCCTGAGTGATTTAAGATTTTTGTCAAGCCACTAGGTCGAGCGGATTTAGCCAAACATTATCCATGGGAAAACCGATCCCGCAATGAAGTCTATACAGATAGACAAATATAATTGGTTCCGGAGAAATTTAGCTTCCATAAGATTACAATCCTGCTATTGAAGTTATGCTGTTCTTCCTGGCTGCAGCGAAATTTTGATATAGAACACTAAGTAACTATTTCAACATATGGTCAAACCGGTCGGTCAGTGACAGAGGAAATGACGGAAATTAATAGAGCGGATCATATACAAGCATAATACGATTACAAATGACAGAGCCAATGCAGAGAACGACGTCATGAAGTTGGGACAACCGAAATTAGTGCTAAGAGCGTTTCACCATTTTCCTAGTTGATATCAAGTGCGAAATCTTAATAAGGGTCGCTGCGGCATCTTGAACCTTTGGGAACACATCTCGCTTGTATGTGAATCTTTACACTTCCCTGAAAGAGATTTGTGGTTGTCAATTACAGGTTGTTGACATGTAAAATTAAATCTCATGGAAGACGTTTAGGGAATTCGCTTTTGTAATTAATTCATCTAACGTGTAGCTCGCTCATGCTGAAAGTTAGCGAAGGATATTGAAAGGCACAATGCACTTCAGCAGTAAATTTTCACTCGTTCCTTTGAGCTTGTCATGAAATGTGTTTTCACCAAAGTCAATCCTCAAGCTCAAAGCTGAAAGGATTCCATTCCATCCTAACAATTAGTAAGCATTGTGGGAATTGTTGACTTTTCAGAAACGTTCGTATTACAGCGCAAGCTGTGAGTCTCTTTTGCAGGTGTAGAAAGTCTAACACTGTCAGTGCATATGGAGATAATGAAGTAATGATTTACCTGCAAGTGTAATTATAAATTGCTACACCTCTTTTTGAAGGAAAACAGATCAAAACTTTTTATATATTTCCGTCCCATTCCGTCCGTTTTGTATTTAAACCTTTTTAAAATCGGCTTAATATGTACCTGTAGCTTTTATTCAAGAGATGAGAGCAAAAAATCAAGCTTTTTATGAAAATTAACTTTATTTTTATTCAAATTTTATATTCTATACTTAAATTCCAGACCCACCATGCTAATTAATTAGCGTTGCGGTACCTTACGTCGTGGGAAACCATCTAGTATACCCCGGTAGATTTCATTATTGAATTCGAAAGTTTTTGTGTAAAACACACACTTTTCTTAGAAGCGATTGACACCAAATTTCGGGAAAACATCTGAACTATGAACACCTATGCATGCAGTGAGTTGTTTAGATCGTTCTATGTGGAACGCAGAGGATTCAAACATGGAAAAGCGGGTATATAATTATTTGTTACCAATCTGGAGTATCAAATCAAATGTTGTGATTAGAATTTTCAATTCTGGTCACAGTTCTGACATTTAACGCAAAAACAGGGAGGGAGGGGGTTGGGAAGTGGTCTGGGTCTGTTCTTCAATTACTCGTCATTTATTTAGGCTGGAGCAATTAAGATTGCATATAATCCTAAAGAAGCCGTTCTATATTGTCCATAAAAAGGCCACTAGGTCAGATTGTTATGGGACAGAACTCTTCCGACTATAGCACAGGTTGCAAGGATAACCGCTTTTTGTACCTCCATGTATAGTTCCTAAGATCGAGCGTTTTCAGCGCTTTGTGTAAATTTTGCGGGACTAATCCCGTCGCTGAAATTACCACTGAGACTGATTTGATTTTTTGTAGTCTGCTTCATATCGTTCGTCAAGGGGCCGAATTTTTTCGTGCTGTTTTTCAACAGTGTTCCGATCCAACGGTATGGCTACATCGATTATAAAGCCCGCTCGGCCTTCCGATCGGATTGTGATTAACACTGTGGTTGGTTATAGGTTAGGTTATACTTCAACGCAAGGTTCTGATGGAGAATCTTGCAGACGTAGTTATGATGATTGGTGTACTCGATACTGCTCAACATCCTGCATGCAGATGATAGGTCTCCTCTTTACAGTTGTATAACTTATAGCAGGAGTTAGCGATTTAGGAGTCATCAAGGAGGTACCATTTGTAACTTTTGTTGGGAATGAAGCATTCTGCAATTTAGGAATTTAGGAATGCTTCGGTCTAATAGAAAAGTATACCATTAACCAACCATTTGTTGTAGGCTTCGATGTCAATGCCTGGCAACAACAAATTTTTGATATGACACCCGTGAATGGGTTTCTCTGGAAAGACGGTAGCCTGGTGTAATTGGAAGGAGATTGTTTCTCAAAGGAAAAAATTCGAATAGAATGCACTTGATCGTAGTGCAATGTTTTTAAATCAAGTACCCCCCTTCCTCCCTGGTGACGTGGGATACTGATCCTCAATTTTTCGGCAGCTTTATTGTGCATGTTGTTGTCTGCAAGAACTACCCATTCCCTTCTATTGACAGATTTTAAATCCGTATTACTCCACTGCTGTCATACGGAAGGTCGCGGTTCAAATCTCACTGGAAGCAGTGTATTTTCCCCGAACAATTGTTTTTATGCGACAGTTCCCCAAACCCAACTGCATGCCGATATCCTTGCTGAACTGGGTGGTGATGTTCAGAAAATAACGAAACTGTTTTTCATTTTTGGCATACAATTTGAGGTCGTCAATATACATTAAATGGCTTAATGTACATTTCGACAATCTGCCATATTTGACTTGGAACTCGTATTTTCATTCATGCAGAAGATAGGATAACGGATTCAAAGTCAAACAAAACCACAGTGGGCTTAGAGAGTTGCCTTGGAAAATGCCACGCCTGATTGGTATCTCTTCTGATGTTTGTGAGGAAACCGACAACTTCGTGCTCCAATCCTTCGTCTCTGTGCTCAGGAGAAGAAACACATTCGCGTTGATTGTGTATAAGCGTAATACTTGCAGTAACCACGAATATAATATGGAAGCAAAGGTTGATTTATAATCGATGTGGGCTGTCAAGATATTTCATCTTTGGTGGATACCCTGCTTTACAGCGACCGTATCGATTATAAGCTGTTCTTTACAGCCTCGGGAGCCTTTTGCGCATCTTTTTTAGTCCTCAGCTATCGATTTTGAAATGTTTCCGCAGAGAGCTGAAGTGAGAGCCTTACAGATGGTAGGAAGATAAGTAATTGGTCGATATTTTGAAGGGCAAGAGACACCCTGCTCTTTGGGGATGAGGAAAATTATCCCCTGGGTGAAAAATTGTGGAACTACTTTCGGATCGACAATCACCTGATTAAAGTGGCTTGTAAATACCATATCAGCGCTTAAACCGCTTTAACCAGAAATTGTGGATTATTAACTACTGGCACCTGCCTACCTTTTCAAGGGTTACTTCTACGTCGACTTCCGTTATATCAGGTATGGCTATTTCGGGGATGGCCATGCATGAACGCAGAAGGTGTTGGTTCTAAATTGCAACGGCTATGAGACGCTACAGGGTCAGTGGAGCATGGAGGTCACGCCGGGTGTAGTACAGGGATCCATTCTAGGGCAGGACCTCTGGAACGCCACCTATGAAAGTCTACTTAAACTTGACATGCCAGAAAAGTCGCACCTGGTCGGTTATGCAGATGATATCGCGGCGCTTGTTGCTGGACGAAGCAATGCAGACTCGGGACATTGATGCGACAGGTAAGCGGATGGATGAATAGTCATGGTTTCAAACTTGCACTGAAAACAACCGAAGTAGTCATCCTGCCTAAAAAAAGAATTCCTAGCGTGTGTCCCATATCGTCCGGCGAGTCGATAACCGAGTCAAAACTAGCGGTAAAGTGCCTCGGGCTGACTCTTGACTGAAAGATAAGCTTTTTGAGAAAATCAAAGCAGCAGTGTACTGTATTGTACCGCTACGGTCTTGAATGAAGTGCTCTAACACACTTCAAGGCCCTGATTCACTATTTCCTTAACCAGTTCTTAAGTGGGCATGGAGGTTTTCAGCCTTACGGTACAATCTGCGGATTGCGTTTTGCAATGATGATGCCCATTTTTTCTTGTGGAGGTTTCCCTTTCTCCTCTCAACTTCCATTGGTGAAAGGAATTCTCTGATTTCGAGACTCCGCAAGGTGGGAGAGTAAGAGTAGGCCGAAGTAATGTGACAAACGGTTCCAGGCTAGCTCTCTGACGGTGGGGAGGTGTGTGCAACACTCTGTGTGTATTTACACACTTCACTTACCCCACAAAAAAAACAAAATAGCAACGACTGGGTTCGCTTCTCCAAGAGTCTGCTGCCGGATCCAGATCAAAGTTAATTTTCCGACTTTAGTTGCTGAGACTTTTATAAAATCCCATTTGATTCTGGAAGAATAAGCTGTGTTTCGCTAAAAGCTCTTCTGATGCCAACGGATACGAGTGGAGCATACCAAAAGTTTCTGCTGCATATCATTGGACAGGTGGTAGTTTCCAATGATGCTTACAACGCATCTGTGCACTTTTGGTGATGAGTTGGGTCGGCATCCCCAGGCAATAAGCTTCTCCTGATTATTGGGCTCATGGCATGCCTTGCAGGTGGAGTAGTTGTGTTGCTGACACGATTTTTATCCACTACCACCCGGCACTGATTGACGGCGTTTTGTTCTGAAACATAACATGGTTCCAGAAATCGGGTAATTTACGCGTCATGGAGTTGGTGTCTGTACCCGGGTGGATTCCGTTCCAGACCCGTGATATGGTAATAGGCGCGGACGACGACGCTGAGTTGATTCGTCCAAACCATACAACGTCTAGGTCTTCGGTCACTGATGGTTAACGGTGTAACCACCAAAACATCCTAGAAGAGCCGATCCTAAGGTTATTCAGCGGCTTTTAATCATGCTCGGTACTGTCTTCGTGCCTCTGGGGTCCCATTAAAATACAAAAGGAAACGTTCTACTTGTCTCCGGTTATTTATTTAAAAAATTAACTTGCGATATTCGTAGCTGACCCAATGGGTCATGTTATTGTCCGCAACCTATGACACGCGCCTGGTCACATGCAGCTCTGTGTCTGCAACTCAGTTCAGGATTAACCTGGTGCACCAGGTATATATATATATATCAAAATGTTATTAATGTTCGTATATGAAGCCGTGCCAGGTGTCATGCTCAAAGCGCCGCCAATACCCAAATATACAATTGTTTCAAGTGAGGCAAACACAGCAAAAAATTTGTTTCGCCTTAACCTACCATGCATACCGCGCATATCGACCTAATTATAGGGACATATATCTACAATATCATATGAGGCAACTCCTAAACTTTCATAGGCTTTTTCATCTTTCCCTCTACATGTTTTTCTTAAGGAAGCCTCAGAGCCAACCTAGAGTAATGCATAGATATTTACTTCTTCCGAAAGTTAAACGTTATTCTCGTCTCCTTTGGAAGGCAAAAACCGTTACAGTTTCCTTCTTCTTTTAAATAATAACATCCCGTTTGATTTGGAGTGACGAAAAGTTCCATGATCTCGATCAACAGTTGGTACAATCATTTCAACCTCATAAGCCAGCGCTCGGATGATTTTGTAGTTCGCATAGTAGTTACTTGATCAATATACAACACAGACGTGGCATTAACACTTCTCGTTGAGCCAGCCATTCGTTAGCTTCTGTTATCAGGTATCGATTAACACCCACATCATTTCTGCCACCATTACATCAATGTATTTAACTAAAACATTCGCTTTGGTGGCATCACAGAGTTTTTGGAAAGGTATGTTTAAAGATTTCTTGAAATCGTTAATTCCCTACCGTTCAGTTCAATCACCCACTCCCTCGGATGTTGTCCCGCCAAGAGAATCTGCACTGACTCAACTTTGGATTTCGTCCTCTATCCGGTTCTAAGTAAGTCCAGCTCCATTCATAACGTTTGAGGAGTCTGCATGGCCGTGAAATCTTTTTTTCGCCTTATAGATTCTCGCAATATGTTCTAAAGGTACCTTGATTTGAAGGTGTAACGAATCGCTTATGTTCGCGTTGGGAGCTCCTGAAGTTTATTTAATCCATCGCGATTCTAATAGCTGTTGAGAGCGCAATTCAGTAATCGTTTGGCTGATTTCGTTGCTGTTCTCCGTTCTACCGGACAACTATTTCATCGTCATTGCTTATATGCCAATCCTCTTAAAAGCAATCTAAAAGTGAGCGATTCCGAGTTTCCAACTGAGCTTCTGTCGCGAAAGGAGTCCCTAATTGGCTAAGGAGCCGCACTTTACTGCGAAGAAGTTTATAGCACGTCAGCTAATATATTTCCTAAGATTCTGCCTCTGTATTTCTGACTAAATTTTAAACTAAAATGTTAGTAACCGTTGTTTGGCAGTAAGTCATCACCTAGCACTTTTCGATGTCTGATCAGCTCTAGCTGCGGAAAAACTCCCTCGTTCATTAGACAATGAAGAAATAGCTTCTTGTAGACTGCAACTTTCACTCCTTTACCTGGAGCTTTCTTATTTCTGATTCCTCACATACACCCACACAACTTTCTCTGCAATTAAGGGCTGATTAAATCTGAACGCAACACTCTCTTGTCGTCGAGCAAGCATTGTACCCACTATTTTCCATAACTATTAAATTCATGACTATCTTGTTCCCCAAGCCTTAGCCATAACTACCCTGTTCTGCACACTGCATCGCCGTTCGCCTTAAAACATAATTGCTGGCAGCTTTTGCTTTTTTTCTAAGGTTTTGTGTAAAACAAAACCTTATTAAAATCGATTCAATGTCTGCCTGTCTGTCTATCTGTCTGTCACACGCACTTTTCTCCAAAACGGTTAAACCGATCCGAACGAAATTTGGTGGACAGATGGAACCTATGAAATCCCACGCATACAGCGAGTGGCATAAATTTAGGTGGAGTTTAAAGGGGGGCTCCCCATGCATGTAAAAGAGGGATTCAAACATTTTTTTCACCGGATATAGTTGTGTAGGGTATCAAATGAAAGGTCTCGATTTGTACTTTCCGAAACTGGCACTAGTTTTGGCATAAATTGCAAAGTGCGTGAGTTAGGAGTCAAAATGTACGCACTTGAAGTGAGACAGGACGAAAACTACCCTGCCTTAAAAAAAAAAATCAGGGTGGTGCGCCTAGAGGAAATCTAGGCCTCAAAATATATCCCATTTCGATATCTGCTCAAATAAACTTACTGATAGTATATTACTGCTTTTTAGAAATTTACTGAAAAAGTCCCCTTAGGTTCATCCTATTCTGAATTTGGTACCCGCATAGAGGACAATATTTAGTATATACGTGCTAAATTTCGTGGAAATCTGGCAATTGGCGCCAAAGTTATAGCAGTTCAAACTTAGCAATTTCGCGCGAATTTACTGCTTCCAAAGCCATGCAAATCAGATGCTGACGTCATAATTACCCGGAATAATTGACATTCGCCGGAAATATTAAAGTCGCATTTATTAAGAATCTATTTATCTGCAGCCCTTTTTAAGGTTTTGTGTAAAACACTTATGTGAAATCTAATCTTCCAGAGATGTCCCATTCCGGTATCTGCTCAAATCAATTTACTAATAGTATATTATCAACTTTTAGAAATTGACTAAAAAACTCCCCTTAAGTTTATTCTAGGTGTACGCGGCGACATAGAGGACAGTCTCGTGCATACACATGCCAAGTTCCATGAAAATCCAACTATTAATGTCAAAGTTATAGGATTTCAAACTTGTCAATTTCGTGCTAATTAACAGCATCCTAAGCCATACAAATAAGATGCTGACGTCATAATGAACGAGAATAATTGAAATTCGAGTGAAATATTAAAATTCCATTTAAGAAGAATCTAATTCTCCCTAGCCCTTTTTAAGGTTTTGTGTAAACACAAAACCTTATTAAAATCGGTTTACTGTCTCTCTGCCTGTCCGTCTGTCTGTCTGTCTGTCCGTCACACGCATTTTTCTCGGAGATGGTTATAGCGATTGACACTAAATTTGGTAGGAAGGTGGGAACTGTGAACGCTAATGCATATAGTGAGTTACATCCTTTTACGATGAATTTAAGGGGGGTCCCCATACATGCAAAAGGAAGGTGTAAATTTTTTTTTCATTAAATATAGTAATGTGCGGTATCAAATTAAAGGTCTCGGTTAGTACTTTTCGAAGCCGGTCTTAGTTTTGAATTTTGTTGAAAAGGTTGGGAGTGCGGGGGGTGAAAGTGGTCATTTTTTTAAAGAACCCATTCCCAGGAATTGCCAAACCGAAAAATCTGAAAAAAGATCAGGGGGCTGCTACTATATGGTGCCTAGGCTCCGAAATACCCTCCATACCGATACTTGTTCAAATAAAGTTAATAATAGTATATTACTATAATGTTTAGTAATTGACAGGAAACCTCCCTTAAGTTCCCGTGTTGTTGTGTCCCGACTTGTTTATGATTTTCGCCGGTGTGCTTCCCGAGGCTTTACCTTCATCTTGTTATTCTTGAGGTGGTCCTATTGTTTCGGTTGTATATCCTTCTAACCCACAGGAATTTAGCTCTGAGTCTATGAATCCTCCGATCCCTCCTGCAGATAGGTTCCTTTTATTTTCCCACCTATTCGTAGAAGAATCATATCACCTTCGTAGGTTTTGGGATATATTTCGTCAGAGTTGTCCTGCACTCCAAGTTAGTTATTGCATTGAGCACAATTTTCTCTTTGAATGGCGTCAGTGCCTCCAGCAGCACTTGTTCCCTGAGAGTTGTTTCTTTACCATCTCACGCAGTGGACCAAAAATTGTAATCGCTGGTAACAACAGGTGCCCATTGGTTCCTCGGCTATGTAACCGACTCTTTTTGCTATCGGGTGGAGCATAACATGCTAGGAGTTCTTGGAAAGGGTATTTTCCGAATAGTCAAATGATCGTCTTTATCTATGGGCGAGACCGAGTTATCCATCCATTAATGACTGAAAAGGCAATATCCATTTTCTGCGCTAACTGCATCAACAGATCTTATACAGGATCACAAAAAGTGAGGTTCATTTGAATGAATCTCATCTTAGAAATAATTTTAGTGGCCTCCTCTAAGGTCGGCATAACTGGTTTCCTGCAATGTGCATACTGACCTTCTCACCTGCCTCTTTATAGAGTGGGCTAACACAGTCTTTCTGACAATCTTTTGGAAAATGGCCTCCTTCACTACATTTTTCGCAACAGTCCAATCTGCCTTGTTAACTTTTTCTGGCCGGGTTTCTTTCTACTGGCTTTCGGCTTTCACTTCACCGCTACGTTTTCTTTTTCTAACAAGTCCAGTAAAAAGATGTGAATGTGTACCTGAGTTACGACTAATAATTACTTCGAGTGTAATGCTGCCCACGTTACTTGAAATGAAATGCTCTAACACGCTTCAAGGTCTTACCGACAGAGGTTATCAAGCACGTCGCTTATTTCCCTTAGTTGAGTCCTGCATTTCTCATTACAGGAGTATGTTTTGTAGTAATTGGCTTCTGCAGAGTCAGGGTTTCGTTCACGTTCTCCATACTGATAGTCGCCTTTTCTGGAAGTTTTTTTCCCATCTACTGGCAGTATTGTCATAATCGCCCGTCCGGAGCTCTTTCACCAAATCCTAATAGCCCTGATTGCTCCGCAATGAGTATAACTCAGCCTGCTCAAGATTTTTGACAACGCCAACCATACTATGTCTTCGACGCAATACATCATTGGCATCTCGTTCTGGAATCGGGAGATGAAGTACATAATTGTACATGTTATTTCACAGCCATAAACCCAGTACGGAGCTCTGTTGGAGATCCGCGGAGGCAACTTACTTCTTAAGTTTATCATCATCCATACCAGAGTTTTCGCTCTTGCAAGTGGCTAGTTGTCAGGCATCGAAAATCACAGGCAGAATTGATTAAATTGATTGAATACTTATGTCCATTCTATAGGCACTCCCCTACTTGCTTATGATCACCTCGGATCCAAATTTTGAAGGCTTGCTTGTATTCGTGCTATTTTCCGGCCTAATTGATCCTGCATATCGCCCTTTGAGCCATTCGTCCGACTTTGTGGCAGGTCGACCGAAGGTTAGTGTTTCCTGTTTGCTCCTTAGTGGGGAATAGGGCATCCTCAAAGTGTAAAATAAAACCTTATTAAAATCGATTTACTGCCCGTCTGTTAGACCCATTACTCTCAAAAGCAGTTATACCAATTGACACCAAATTTGGTGGGAAGGCGGAAACTGTGACCGCACATGCACTTCTTTCTGCGTGAAATTTACATACATTGAAGGGGAGATCTCCATACATACAAAAGGGAGTTTGTGATTTTTTCCTTACCGGTATCAAATGAAAGGTCTCGATTGGTGGTTTTCGGAGCTGGTCAGCTCTGAATTTAATGCACAGGGGTGAGAGCGGGGGCGATCCCCCCAACCATTGCGCTCAACCGAACGTTGGCCAGTTTACTCTTCTATCAACAGTTAGGTCATCTACTGAGGAATGTGCATCTCCTAGACGTGGAAGCATCTTGAGGATACTTACTTTATTAAACTATTTCAGCCACATTTCTAGTATTTTGTGCACAAGCCTTTGCAAATCAACTTGACATTCTTTTCAGATTTGGCTTTGGATATGCAGCTATCCAGTCCGGGGTTTCACTTGTTCACTTTATATATACTCCTCTCTAACATGCCAGAACACGTTAAGCACCTGTGCAAGGCTGACAAAATTCAGATCTACAATTGAACCAGACTTTGTAATAAGCCTTTATATCCTTTTCGTCGGCAATAATATATAATAATAATATTTTCAAAACTACGACCCCTTGCGTTAGCTTCCCGCCTTCCCACTCAGAGGTCTACTTGTTCAAATCAACGGCAATCGCCTTCGAGCTTCATCCCCTTGCATCGAGAATAATGAAACCACTCATTTTCATTATTTAGTAAATGTCCTTTTTCTCCCACCTGCTACATCAAACACGATATCTTGTGTTTTTAACTTCACACAATGGATCTCATTTCAACTTTTCATTTCAACTGTCAAAATATTCTGCCGTATTGCGGTGATTTCAACACGGTGCGATTTCTCCAACTCGTAATGAAATCCTTTCCAAGTGCTTGAATTGTACCTTCAAGGCCGTGCAGATTTCTGGGTGTCACTTCATTGTCACCCTTGCGCTGTATATATATCTGACATTTTTGGGCACGTATTGCCATATTCTCTAAAAGTGAGTCGCGCCTGACGACCCGTGTCTAACTATTAACCACAGGCGCGGCTATATCTATTGACAACATTAGCGGGAAGGTTGAACTCACATACATGCAGTGGAGGACATTGTCCTCCGCTAAGTTTAAGGGAGATGGGCATACATTCTTTCATGGAATATAGTCATGTAGAGTGCCGTATGAAAAGTCTCAAGTCCTTTGCTGTTGAAGAAAAAGTTTCGTGGGGGAAGGGAAAGGAATAAAAAGGCGGTTATTAATCAAGGGCTTACTCTACTACACAAATCTGCAAAAATATATGATACCGCTCCTATGTGGCATGTTGGTGTCTTACAAAACCTTAAAAACGAACAAGCTAGATTCATCAGTTATGAGAGGTTTTGTGAAGTTTTTGGGTAAGAATATTTGGTTTCATTCGTACAAACGCCTTGTAATATATGTATGAATATGTTCGACTATTCACTTCAACAGAATACTCAAATTTTATATCTTAGGGTGTTGTCGTTTCATCTGCAGGGTGCAATTTAGCCTACTGTAACTTTCATAGTATAATTATACAACTTCCACCAAATTTTCTAGTATGATATTCCACATCATGCTTCATACCATAGTCAATATTGCTGCATTTTTTTTACTCTATGACAAAATTAAGGCGGGGGGGGGGGGGGGCGGTTTCTAGTCAATTCCGCAAAACCATGTTAATATCCTACTATTGACATAATTTGAGTTGTCGTCGATATGAAGAAAAATTAAAGTTGGTAGAATTTTGGGAAACCCCATCGTGAATCTGAGGTGGAGGTAAACCCTTGGAGGAGAATCTATAAAATCCTAACGGATAATTCACAAGGTGGTCATTCTGACAGATCATGCACCCTACCTTTTTTAAAAATATCCAAGGGTTAATCGCACAACAAGAGTTGGACGTTGGCAGCTACCAGCGACCTGTGAGTGTGGCGGTAATTCTGATAGTCACGAGAGTCACGATACCTTTGTAGTACGGTAAAATTTGCGAGAATAAAGCCCCGGGTCTACTGATTAAACCTTAAATTCGTCGTGAAATCTAGATTGGAGATGCGCTGAGTTACTTAAAGCTTGCATGACTCAAAGGATATTTTCTGCAGCAACATAACCATAAGTCTTCTACACACTATGGACAAAATGCAAGAGCTGATAGTCTACAATACATTGCTCCCAATTGTTGAGAGGCAAAGAGATCTTTCACACCGGCAGTACGGGTTGAGTAAAGCCGGATCAATCATTGATGCCATCGAATTAATTACTGCGTCGGCCGGAAATGCAATTCACAGAAAGGGTTGCACTAGAAAATAGTGCGCGGTGTGTCTAAAGTGGAAGTTCCTCGAAAAAACGAAGGCACTAGCATGACACCGATGATGGACCCAGCGGCAACTATGTCTCCATGGGTGTCGTACAGGCCTCCGCACTGGAACGTTATTGAACATCATGAACTACAATATATTTAATTTACCAATTCGGAAGGAGGCCTTGATTGTGGCATGTAGGAGATATTAGGTTGAACTAATGCGAAGCAATCAATGTTATTAAGTGTTGGTAAGAGACGCTGGACTAAAACTTGCAGAAAAAAATAAAACGTTTCTCATGTCCGAGTGTCGTAAGAGATTTTCCGCTAGCATTACAATTGGAAACCATTCGATTACTTCCATCCAGGCCATCTATTATCTGAGAGTGACCGTAGATGCAAAAGTCAATTTCAACAGCAGGAGTATACTTGCGAAAAAGCATCCACGGCAAATGTGACTCTAGTATATACACTGGGTGACCCATTCATGATGGTACGAATTTTAATAGTGCATAGTACCACTTGTTTGAGGAAAATTTTTCATTGTTTGCATGGTAGTTTTAACCATATTTATGCCAAGTGAATTTGCTCCATATCAAGACTGAATAATATTCCCATATTTTCAATAATTAGTCCCAGCATTTTTACATGTGATTTGTTGTGTTGTTTGTCAACTTTGCAGGTTTGTAAGTTACAATCATGCTTATTGAAATTTAGATAAAAAATAGATTTTAAATTTTCTTTAAAATTTGAACACATATCTTGGAAGTGATGATGCCCTTTGCAATTGAAATATCCATTTTTAAGAAATTTTGATTAGTTTTCGAAAATATCAAATCTGGGATTAAATGATTAAAGGATTGGGAAATTGTTTTTTTTTTTTTGAGAAGGTCAATCCTTTTGACACTATTCACAAAGAAATGTTATAATTCTTTAACGGTGAAAGATAGAAGGCCATATACCAATTTTCCTCCAACAAGTAGTACTATCCACCATTAAAATGTATACCATCATAAACGGGACACCCAGTATAAGTGGATGGCAACATGGGTGAGATCGTTCAAAAGAAGCCGTTGGGCCCTCAGTTTGATTACAGCCATCGGCGGAACAGAAATCAGAAGGGGATCAATTATAATCTCACGCAATTTGTCGAAAGAGTTTCGGAGGGCTCATTGCAATGTCCGATACTAGTGTAATAAAGGAAAAATCTAAAAGAATGGAAACCTAGGAAAAGTGAACTATTATAGATACACCCGCCTAAGTGTGGTTCCACGGAGAAAAAGAAGGGGTGTCGGGAGTGGGTTCATTACGTAAAAGTCCTACCCAAGATTTACACCTCCTTTAAAAGAACTGACAGAAAGATAGGCCAACAGACAGCCACATAATGAATCGATTTTAATGACGGTTTGGTTTCCAGAAAGGCTGAAAAACAAAGTATACTATAATAACATACTCTTACTTCAACTAGAAAATGAAGTGTGTAGTGAAATTGGGATCACCACGTGAAAAAGTGGTTCATTAGATTGATCATTGCGCAAACCATTAAATAGGTTTAAATCTTTCTAAAGCACTGACAAATAAGAAGCATGTAATTGCAGCTTTCATATAGATAGCATTGCTCCCTATTTTAATGCAAATACTTCGTGCCCCAAAAGTCATTCCGATTGGGGATCAATTTCTCTCTCGTTTACCAAATTTCCCCAGTGTATAAACGCTTTTTTAGCGATTAAATCCGATTCCAATTACGAAAAGATATCTGGCGAGGAAATTTTTCGGTGTATATGTATCTATGGATGGAATTTACAATAAGTAAAGCTGTATTTGTTATTCAGTCAACTCCAGATAAGTCATGTCAATGTCAAAGTCAAAGGAATCAACCCCGTTCCAACCAGTTTTTTTATCCGACTTTATTTGGGTTAGATAAAATCTATATCTCTCTAGAGTTTATGGCACTTCATAGTAGCGGAGTCAATTTTTTTTTTTTTTGAAATACATATGTTCTCTATTCAATGGTAAACAAAGTAAGGTTACTTGAAATTCATATCCTTTGCAATGGTACGTAAAAGGAACGCATATAGGCATGTATGCTCGTATGGAGTCTACATAGCTGGGATACAGCGTTGTGGTTTAGCAGAGCAGTATAATGCATGCTAGCATTGAAAGGAAAATTCACATGAAGCGAAATATACATAAAGATAAGTATCGGAAGCAGTGGCCTCAGAGAAAGCTGCAGCCAGCCAATGATAGAATAACACTTCCAGGAACAGATAGTAGTTTAGATAGTTTTCCTTGCAATAATCTTTGGCAACTGGGTTAAATTTAGGCCCAATTAATACAGACAATGTATGAGAAGTGTTGGGAGGGGTTTAGAGCCTGGCTATGACTGGGAGGAATTTAATTTTACAATAGGTAGTCTTCCACGCTCCTGTGGCACATATGTATGAACATACATATGCATATGTTATCTGATTGTCTCAAATTCGATCTTATTGCGTTGTACTTGAATTCCTTACTGTTGTCTTATGCGCGTTTACTACTCGTCAGACAAAGGACAAAAGTTCAAAAGGTTGCTAACCTAAAAATAGAAAATGACATACGCATATTTGCACATATGAATATGGCTCAAAAGAGCTATAAAATTCGTCTATCAAGAAAGAGAGAGTGTGTGTTTGTAGGTGCAGGGAGAAGGCCATGTATGTAACATATAAACTAAAATAAGAACCTTTACCGTTAGAAAATGATATGTGTAATAAAGGAGATAAAGAAATTTTGAATTTATAATATGTATATGCATAATAAATGTGAAATTTTGGTATAGTTTACTTACCGAAATACTGACCAATTAAATGTTTAATTCACTCAAAAATGCATCATCGGCATCAAATATGCAAAAAGACGCACAAAACCATACTTTACCTTACCTTACCGTAAGGAGCTGAACACTTAAAATGAACCAGAAGTTGATCCAACCGAATTGTACTGCAGCTCCAATAACGCATTGATTAGGGGAGGAAAGGATGCGGCACATAAGGACAATTTCGATCCCACATTAGGAAGAAACAATAGGAATCCAGGGTTGAGAGGCAGAGAAAGCATTTAATCGAAAGTGCGTCTCCAAAAGTAGGTGTGATACATAATTTACAGCAGCTATATTTCATTATATTTTTCGAAACACGTCTAAAGATGATGCCTTTATTACCAAACCACCCAAGGAATTACCCGTGTTATTTGCATAAAATGTTGTTCCGCCAGACAAAGTAGAGGGGTTTGAAGTAATGTACGGAGAATATTCATAGTAAAATAACACGTCCAAAACCACAAATTCAGCGCTTGAAATGGTTTGAAAGGTTCCGTGTCTTTCTAGCGTAAGAATATTTGAGTACAGAACTGTTATTTAGTGTTTTGGATTACAGCGAATTCGCACAGAAGAGATAACTTGAAGCTATGACAGTTTTGTTAGTAATAGTGCGATCCCACGAAACGGTAGTATCACGCTCTATATTACTGCAAAACTTGATGATTTTAGGATAACCTGAAGGGGGTTTTGCAGTCAATTTCTAAAAAATAAAGTAAAAATAACTCTAACGTTATACAATTATTAGTTTTATATAAACAGATGTCTATATGAAGATTCTTCTAAAGCCTAAATACTATATAGTGGATAGTTTCATAATTTTTTTTTCAGATTTTTCGATTAAGTAATTTCTCAGAATAACTCTGCTTCTTCAATCAAATGTCAAAAGCAAACCTTTTAAAGTACTAATCAAGGCCTTTCATTTGATACCCCACATGACTATATCCGGTGAAGAGCATGCTTTTTGCATGTATGCAACGTAGCACACTGCATATGAGGGGCTCACTATCCTGACCATTCCATCAAATTTCGTATCAATATGGGAACCGTTGTGGTCAAAGGATAGTATAGGTCCCAGGGCGAAACGTTGATTGGTACCCACGATGGCGCATAAAACCTGAGAAATGCCTGCTGAAGCAACACCAACAGCTCTACTACCAAACCCTATCTCCACCTCTATGTGGGGACCGCTGGGAGTTCTTTCTAAACGAAAAGCTACAGACGGAGAAGGATGAAGGCGAGTCTCCCGCACCTAAAAACGGGATAAATTGTACCAACTGATCCTCCAGGTTGGGGGTTGGGTAGGGCTGACAACCCTATACGGAAAAGAACTTGTTACGAAGCCACAACAGGAGCCTCGGATTGGACGGATTATGCAACGACGAACCCGGCAACGACAACGGAATAACGATTTGCCCATTTTCTCATGGAACGTGTGCTCCCTGTACAGAGATTAAGCTGATAAGCAGCTAGCTGATACCCTGTCCCAATATAGGGCTGATATAACAGCGTTACAGGAGATGCGTTGGACAGGGACCGGTTTTCTAGAGACTCGGATCACTATCTCGATGGCATGGTGCTCTGAGCTCGAATAAGAACACCATCTAGAATCCCCTCTGATCCCCTCAAATGATCTTCACAATCACCTGAAGAACGCTATCATGGCCACAAACATACTTGGCCCCAGCCGCAAAAAGAGTCGGTTTGACGATGAATATAAGCTAGCAACGGAACGGAAGAATGCCGCATACCGAGTAATGTAGCATTCTCAAAGAACGCGGGCACGCGCAGAGTCTTATCACGAACTCCGTCGAGCGGAGAAGCGACTTCACAGGCGGAAAAGGAAGGAAGAAAGACGGAAAAGGAACCAACAAATCTGTGAATTAGAAAAGTACAGGGAGCAACCGCACCAGGCGCGGAAGTCTTACCAACAAGTCAGCAGGGTGAAACTTTATACAGGTCGATGCTCACCCTGCCGTGACAAACAGGGAAATCTGATTTGCGACAGAATGGGCATATTGGAGCGATGGGTTGAGTATTTTGATGAGCTACTTAACAACCAGAACACCGGCGAGTTGGAGGTCCCGCCAACTGAATACGACAGACAAATACTGCCACCACCAAGTTTAGGAGAAACAGTCCGTACAATTGATCGCATAAGTCGCCAGGAGCCGATGGAATTCCAGTCGAGGCGATCAGTTACACCAAGTAGTTCATCAACTTGTGCTCAAGGTATGGGACATCGAATCTATGCCTGACGATTGGCAACGAGACATTATCTGTCTCATACATAAAAAGGGAGATATCACACAGTGCAGCAATTATAGAAGTATCACGTGGCTGAGTTCCATCTATAAGATATTCTTCGCTATCTTGCTAGGCCGGATAGCCGCATATGCCTAGAACATCATTGGCCCATACCAAAGAGGCTTCACTCTAGGCAAATCAGCAACAGGTCAGATTTTCTCTCCGCGGCAAGCGATGAAAAAAGCGATGGAATATGGACACCAGTTGGACCATCTATTCATCGACTTTAAAGCCAGGGCAAAACTTTACACGGCCATGAGAAAATTCAGTATCCCGACGAAATTAATAAGACTAACTAGGCTGACCCTGACCAATGTGCGAGGCCAGATAAAAGCAGTAGGATCACTCTCAAGACCATTCAACATCAACAACGGTCTACGACAAGGGGATGCCCTATCATGAGTCCTCTTTAAACTGGCCCTCGAGAAAGTGATCCGTGGTGCGGAGGTAAATGCAAGAGGTACGATCCTCTTTAAGTCCACCCAACTACTGGCCTATGCTGACGATATCGACGCCATGGGAAGAACCACTCGAGACGTACAAACTGCCTTCATCCAGATCGAGCCTGGGGCGATTGGCGCAAGATCTTGGGCTGCACATCAATGAAGGCAAGACAAAATATATGGTGGCAACGTCAGCACCGAAGACGAACCAACCAATAACATCAAACGGCACTGGTCAAACGGGAAGAATAAAGATAGGAGAATACAACTTTGAGACCGTTGATAATTTCTCCTATCTCGGGTCGAAAATCACAACACAGCTACGATGATGAAATCCGCGCACGGTTGTTGTCAGCCAACAGAGTCTATTTCAGCTTACAAAAACTGTTCCGCTCGAAACGTCTCACGATAGAGTCAAAGCTCTTACTGTACAAGATTATGATCCTGCCAGTCCTCATGTATTCCTCGGAGACTTGGGTTCTTAGCAAGAAAAATTGCGAACTTTTGGCCGCGTTCGAGAGAAGAATCCTCCAAAGAATTTTTGGTCGCCAATATGAGGATGGACGATTCCGTATCCTACATAATGACGAAATCCATGAGCGATACCATGACCGCCCGGTTGTGGATAAAATCCGGCTCAATAGGTTACGGTGGGCGGGTCACTTAATCCGTATGGAGGAGGATGATCCCACCCGGAAAGTCTATAAGGGCAATATCTATGGTAGAAAAAGAAGACGAGGCGACAGCTTTTAGGGATATCGAATTGGTGGACCTCGGCGAAAACCGGGATGTCTGGAGTTCCTTATTAAGGCAGGCCTAGATCGGATACCGGTTGTTGCGCCGTTGATGATGATGATGGCAACCGTTCTGAGGAGACGGATGTGACAGACACTAGGACGGTAGGTAGAATCGATGAGCGCGAAAAGAAACCCGCAAAACCATCAAGCTCATCGAGAGAGGCGTCTTCACATAATTTCGCGCTAACCCAAATTCACTTGCCAAAATTGGTTTGAACATCAAAGTCGATGGGAAAAAACCAAAAAGCCGAACGAAGCAATGATGACTTACTTAATACGCTGGATGGTGATTTGAACGGAACTCAACTCAACGGAACAAAGGTTGAAGGTGAAGAAGACATGTTATGCATTTTCTTGGTCAGTGAAGTAACTTAAAGCGTACTTTATTTTTCTCTTTCTCTGAGATCAACATATTTTTTTTGTTTTATTGAGGATAGTACAAAGTACTAGTTAAAGTTAAATTCTCCTCCTTTATTTGGGCTTGGGACCAGCATGATATTTACATAGCGACGTTAGGAACGGGCTGATCTGAGCAGTCAAAATTCGTAAATTTGTTAAATCATTTCATAGAGCTGTCCTTGTAGTTGACAACGGTCATCTTGATTACGTTTGATCATTCCTCACTCCCGTATTCATTACAATATCTTAAACCAGTCTGAAGCTACCTTCATTACAGTAGACCATGTTTTCCCAAATATCTTATTAGGTGGATGGCATCTCCGTAACTTTTGGGTAAAATTTAAACCTCGGCCAAATTCATATGACAATACAAGAGAGGGAAGTTAGTGGTACAGCGAAGATTGGGTGGTTTCCGTATCATCACAGCCCCATATATGAACAATATATTGACGGCGTTGAATACCTTAATATTCATCATCATCATCATCAACGGCGCAACAACCGGTATCCGGTCTAGACCTGCCTTAATAAGGAACTCCAGACATCCCGGTTTTGCGCCGAGGTCCACCAATTCGATATTCCTAAAAGCTGTCTGGCGTCCTGGCCCACGCCATCGCTCCATCTTAGGCAGGGTCTGCCTCGTCTTCTTTTCCTACCATAGATATTGCCCTTATAGACTTTCCGGGTGGGATCATCTTCATCCATACGGATTAACTGACCCGCCCACCGTAACCTATTGAGCCGGATTTTATCCACAACCGGACGATAATGGTATCGCTCATAGATTTCGTCATTGTGTAGGCTACGGAATCGTCCCTCCTCATGTAGGGGGCCAAAAATTCTTCGGAGGATTCTTCTCTCGAACGCGGCCAAGAGTTCGCAATTTTTCTTGCTAAGAACCCAAGTTTCCGAGGAATACATGAGGACTGGCAAGATCATAGTCTTGTACAGTAAGAGCTTTGACCCTATGGTGAGACGTTTCGAGCGGAACAGTCTTTGTAAACGGAAGTAGGCTCTGTTGGCTGACAACAACCGTGCGCGGATTTCATCATCGTAGTTGTTATCGGTTGTGATTTTCGACCCTAGATAGGAGAAATTGTCAACGGTCTCAAAGTTGTATTCCCCTATCCTTATTCTTGTTCGTGTTTGTGTTTGACCAGTGCGGTTTGATGTTGTTGGTTGATTCGTCTTCGGTGCTGACGTTGCCACCATGTATTTTGTCTTGCCTTCATTGATGTGCAGCCCAAGATCTCGCGCCAATTTGCGCCTGCTCGATCTGGATGAAGGCAGTTTGAACGTCTCGGGTGGTTCTTCCCATGATGTCGATATCGTCAGCATAGGCCAGTAGTTGGGTGGACTTGAAGAGGATCGTACCTCTTGCATTCACCTCAGCATCACGGATCACTTTCTCGAGGGCCAGGTTAAAGAGGACGCATGATAGCGCATCCCCTTGTCGTAGACCGTTGTTGATGTTGAATGGTCTTGAGAGTGATCCTGCTGCTTTTATCTGGCCTCGCACATTGGTCAGGGTCAGCCTAGTGAGTCTTATTAATTTCGTCGGGATACCGAATTCTCTCATGGCCGTGTACAGTTTTACCCTGGCTATGCTATCATAGGCGGCTTTAAAGTCGATGAACAGATGGTGCAACTGTTGTCCATATTCCAACAGTTTTTCCATCGCCTGCCTTAATATTGCTAGCTAAAAACAGCTGTCTAAAGACCACAAGGCGTTTGGTGTTTTTCCACACGACCGTGTTTTCTAACGAAGAAGCATATGTTTTGGTCAGACTCAATTTGGAATGGGAACTCTGCCTTAGAACCAATCGGATAGCAGCGAATAAGTTGATTAGGAATAGAAAATGACACATGAAGTTTTGTCCCCTAAACTGCATAATACTGAGCACTCACTTCATTCCGGGAAAGTCTAATGAAATTGAATTGAACCTTAAATGAAACCAAAACACTGCAAGCTTAAGTGAATTATGCTTGCGTTTTTCCATACAGTCACCAAATATTTATTTCGATTTATCATTTACGTGTTCAGTTTAAAAATTCACTAAGCAAAGCTATCTTTATTTGAGGTCCTCACTTGCAACTCATTATCTTTCAGTTCAAACCGCTATTATTGTACTATTTCAGGGAATATTACGTGCATATATTATGCACCCTTGGAACAATATTTCATAACCTATACGACAATTGCTTCCTTGATACCTCACTTTTAGTACGTAGAAATAGCTGGCAACCCTTCCTGTTTTTCCTATCGCCTATTGTAGCACACCGGGGTCGGATTTTCTAAACGATCCACTGTTGCTTCCCTAAATGATTTAAAACTCGTATGAAGCCAAGCAATTATTGTATATATTTGAAAAAAAAGGAAGAATAGACGAAGCCGACAAGCCCCTTCTCACGCCGAGTGTGAAGCGTTAATTAGACGTCGCTCAAGAAGTCGCCCCCAGAGACTACGTACGAAGCTTATTAGAATGGGGGAGGCGAAAGGAGTTTCCTTGTATAAGAACCTCGGCGTAAGGATTTTACGTAGAGAGATTAAAGGGATAATTAGGATTTATTCGCAGCTCATTCCTTAAATACTCGTTCACCGGTTAGGCCAACAGGGTAGGAATAGAAGCTAAGTCCACTTAGAGTATGTTGGGGTTGATGAATATTTATGCTCGAGCATCCTTGTTAACATAGCATAACTGGGTGTGCGTCCCAGAACAGCTGAGTTCACCACATGTGTGCTCAAATTATAGATTACGCTAAATATCCGAACATTAGCCTTATTTTAATTATGTTACGAGGGGTGGTTGATGCGAAAACAACGCGGCTAAATGGAAGGGGTAATTTGTCATTTGCGGTAACATTCGCGAAGGGATATTGATGAGAGTAATTTTTCTCCCAGCATAAATTAAGAAGCCTGGGTGAATTGCTCAATATGTTTCAAACTCTCTCCATAAATATGAAGATTCTCTGCAAAGAGCGCTCTCAAGTAAGAAATAACGCAATCTCAAAAAGCACTCGGCGGTGCTAGCAAGCGTACAAAGCAAATTGAATTTGGTTCAAATTGGGAAAGCATTTTCATCTAACATAAAAATTTACAGAACCGCTTAAAATTGATAGCGACACATTCAGATTTACTGATGCTTTGAGAACTGGCTTGTGGGCCTAATAAAATTCTTTAGTTTTACTTGGCAATATTTCGCTTGGCATGGTTAGACTTGGTAGTCCATTTGTTAAGAATTACAATAATCGGAAATATGTAGCGAAGAGCATCCATGTTGCCCACAATGTTGCCATATAATGTATAATTTCAAATGCTACCGGTATCGAAATTAATGGGCGATTCCTTGCAACGGGCTTCAAAACAGAAGCCTTTTTTCTACGAATCCACCATTATCTCTTATTTGTAAGCCTGAGATAAAATAAAATGTTGATTATCTGTTATTGCAATAATTAGCAATTCCACTCACTACTGAGATGCCCTCGACAAAGCCAATAGAGCTGAGGTGAATGGGAATTCTTCCCCATTCCGAAACCTGTGGCAATCAAGATAATGGACGAGAGCGAGCATCACTCCAGATAACTCCAAAAATTTCCTTCGCTCGTTTTAAATAGTTTTCCGCTCCCACTTTTCCCTCATCCTTGGAATGTAAAATTTTCCAGGATTACGGCACAGGCGACATCAGCCTCTCGAGGTAAAGTTTTTGTGTGGGTGAGAGGTAGGGAATTCCCAAAGGATTTCGTTTATTGTGGCTTTGAATCGTTCAGATAAAACGGAGCGAAATTTTCAAGCATTGCCGCGCAAATCTTATAACGACCAGAAAAGGAATGGCCTGAATTATAAATGAACTTTTGTGCGGGAAAACTTATGTCATTCGCGTTGTATGATTCATCGCTGGTGACACAGTTACATACGTAAGTAAATGAGGGACTTAAAAAAGTTTTTATGTCACGTTTAATTGGCGAAGTCGTGTCGTTCATTATTGAATGGATGTAATGACCTTCAAAGCAGTATGAGAATCATCTTGAATAGTAAGATTTGCCGGAGAGATTTTAAGGACTGGAGAAAGCTGCTTAGATTTTATAGCAAGTTTTATAGTGAATGCGCAGGCTACATATTTGGTAATAGTCGTGTCATAAACTTCCTTCTTGTTGTCCTCGGAATGTTTGTCGCATTCGTTGGAAAACATGAGAGATTTCCTTTTACATTAAAATAATTTTTGTTGCACTGATTGGAGGTTTTGATACCTTCTTATTAATTCTTCATAAGAACTCGTACCATAATATAAGAGCTTTACAACCAAAAATGGAAATTTGTCTAATTTTACGTTTGTTATGGCACGATGGTTAAGAAACTGCAATTTTGCATTTTTGAAAGGCAGCTTGCAATACACAGGGACATAAATGTCAGTATTACACTGAGGTGAATAGTCTGACATAATATATCCATGTATATTATGAGCTAGGTACAAATGGAATGGAAATACGCACGATCTTTCTGAAGCGCAGAACTTCTGGTTTTCGATTTATTCAATGTGGGAGCGGTTGTGTTTTCTTGCCAGTTGGATAGTTTTCTACTGTCTTCAATAACGGAAACTCAGCCTAAGTTTTAAGCTCCAGTTCTTCACTTTCTACGGTGTGATCAAGTGTGATGCCATCTAGTCTTACTTATTTCCCCGGTTTCATTCGTTTAAATGCCTCTACAGCACTCGGCGGGTTATCTAAAACCCTGATAGATGAAATAGCTCCATATGTCGACAATGGAGAATGAATAAATTCTTCCGTTGAAATATGTTCGAAGTATTTTCGTCATCTGTCTGTCGCAGCTCTTTGGCCGTTAAGTAAAGTACCGTCATTTTCATTAACGCAACAGAAGTGTTCGGTATCCTGGTACCTGGGTGTTGACTTTCACGACGCAAATTTCGCGAGGTTCCGAGTGTCCAATTTGTCATAAAGGTCTTTGTAATGGACTACTGGGGTAACCACGATAGCTCCGCAGTCATGTGAGTGAGGTCATTTCTTCTTCTCGTCCGCTCTAGGATTTGTTATCTTTTTCTGACATTAACGAGATATTTCCGAAGAGTTGTTTGGACTTCAACAACATTCTGCAGCGATTTCTGATAAAAACTCACCGCTCCCAGGAATCGTCGCAATTCCTTTATTGTCAATGGTTTCTCGAAATCTAGAATCATTTGAACTTGCCCAGGAAGAACTCTGTTGCCTTGTTCGGCCAACAAACATCTGAGGAATTCGCCAAACTAGTGGTTAAAGCGTTTTCACGAGTCACTCGAAAACGCTCCGTAAATGCTTACGCCCGATTTTGATGCTATTAGAATATCGCCATAGAGCAAAAGCAATGCAATTCTCAAAGAACGTTTTTATTGATAGATCAAACATCACCATTTAAAATATGACCTTAGGCGCAAACTTAATCTAGGATTATATAATACTATATAAATAGAAATTAAATATTTAATTAAAATTTGTTGGTTTGCCTGGAGTGAAGCCTCTTTGGTATTAACCAATGATGTTCTAGGCATATGAGGCTATCCGGGCCAGCAATATGGGTAGGTAGGTATCAGTGGCCGCTCCGAGGAGCCCAATTAGCGTTTTGGTGCGCCGTTTTGATGCCACAAACTCCTAAGACCGTGACTGTTGTTATAGGAGCAGGGAGGCAGAGTCCAGTCGGCTCGGATCTTCAGAGCCAGCCCGTAGCATTCACGAAGGAAAGCAGCTCTCCAACTCTGTTGCTAGAAATCTCTCTGATGTCCCCAAAGAATGGTTTACCCAGTATCCGCAACCTGACTCTAGCCAGAGCTGCGCAATCGTAGAGAAAGTGCATGAGGGTTTCCCTTCCTTCTCCGCAGCTTCGGCAATGCGAGTTGTACGGTATGCCGAACCTACCGGAATGGTCCCCTATGGGCCAGTGCCAAGTGCAGACCGCCGTAATCTTGAATGCATTTGCACGCGTCTGGCACAGGAGCTCTCGTGATCGGGCTATATTATAAGCGGGCCAAGTTCTCTTCGACTGGGCACAGCTTATAAACCTTGGCCATCTCAGGCCTGCGGCTGCTAGGTAGTGCGAGTAGACTCGGCCCCCGACAGCCGCCAGCGGAACACCGACTGTATTCGCCGAGGGACTGCCAAGAGCGGAGCCTTGCCTGGCCAATCCGCGAGCCCGCTCATTCCCCTCTATGTTGCTATTCCCGGAAACCCAGAGGAGAGTGATCTTGAGCGTGCCGCCCAAATGGCTGAGCGCGTCTCTGCACTGCCCCACCAGCCGGGAAGATGTCGTTGTTGAGTACAAAGCCTTGGTGGCCGCTTGGCTGTCGGTCACAATGGCTATGTTACGCTTGGGGAATCACGCTCCACGCTTGACAGAGTTCCGATATCGCCAGTACTTCCGCCTGGAATCCACTGGCGAAACCTGGGAGACCATACGACTTGCATACACCGTGTGTATTCGGGAAAACCCCCGCGCCGACTCCATAGGCCATCTTTGATCCGTCCGTAAAGAATACCGTGTCATAGTCTTGCAACACGCCGCCGGTCCTCCACTTTGCCCTGGTTGGAAGGTCCGCAGCAAAGTTTCTCGTGAAGTTGAGCTTGCGTGTGACATAGTCCGTGGGGGATGTCCAGATTTCTCGAGGTATTTCATCTAGGATGTTGCTGTGGCCGTAGGACTTCGGTGTCCAGCATCCGGACTCACGTAGTCTGACGGCACTGCACGCTGCAACATATTTGATGTGGAGGTCTAGGGTGAGGAGATGCAGGAGTGCATAGAGAGCATTTGACGGGCAGGACTGCAGAGCCTCCGTAGCACCTGCACACGTGGCTGTTTGAATTATATTAAGCTTCGTTCTATTGTATTTCTTCTTCAAAGCCTGCCACCATACAATAGAGCCGTACGCCAGGATCAGACGCACTACAGCGGTGTACATCCAGAGAACCATCCTCGGCCGGAGACCCCATTTCTATGCAAAGGCTTTCTTACAGTCATAGAAGGCTATACAGGTCTTCTTAACCCTCAGTTGTATGTTCAACCTCCAGTTCAGCGTAGTATCCAGGAATAGAGGAAAGAACCAATCTTTGTTCATTTAGCCGTTGTAGATGGAATTCAGGTATCCTTGTCTTGGTGGTGAATAGCATCAGTTGCGTTTTGGTTGGGTTTATGCTGAGTACCCACCTTGCGGTCCACAGGCACACCTTTCGAAACGCCCCTTCCATGATGTCGCTCATAATGGGGAGAAACATCCGTGATACTAATATCACCAAGTCGTTGGCATACGCCACCATACCAGCCCAGCCGATCCTCTCCTCGGTAATTACCGATTTGATAGTCTTGCACAGCTGAGGTTGCCACAAAACCTCCAAGCAAGGTTCTGACTCACAGTCCTCCTCGCTAGAGGGAAAGTTCGTTTGCACCAGCAGCTCCAAGGTTTCGCTAAAAGATTCCGTCCAGGAGCCTTCCGACTTTTTAAGGAAGGATGGGCTCTTATGTTCCTTGGACAGAATCTTACTGAGCCTCACCGATTCACTAGTGCTTTCGATGTTCTGACAATAGTCCAGCCAAGACCGCCTCTTGGCGGTCCTGATGTCCGACTTGTACTTCTTTAGGCAGTCCTTATATGGCTGCCAGCATTTTTGCCTGTAGCAGATGTTGAAGGTTTCTCTGGTCAGTTTCCTGAGACTAGAGAGGTCTTCGTTCCACCATGGTAGCAGGGTCTTTTTGCTGTACTTAGCAGGGCACGAGACTTTGAAGGCAGTATCAAATGCCTTCTCCAGAGCCCCGACCTTTGACTCCAGTTCGTCTGTCGTGCCAATCCTATCAACTTGCGCACCGGAGAGTTTGTTCTCAATTACCTGACCAAACTTGCTCCAGTCGATCCTCCTGGGGTCTCACAAGGGCTTGGAGACCTCTGCGGCGAGATCTAGACTGAAGAGTATCCAACTGTGGTCAGAGAAAGATCTCTGGTCAGACACTCTCCAGTCATCCACCCTAAGAATCCCGTTGTCGGTTATTAGGGTGATATCAAGGACCTTCTGCCAACCGTCACAGTTCTCCGAGCAGGGGAAAGGGAAGGTTGGTGTACTGCCCCTGTTACAGACCGATAGATTTGAAGTAATAATAAAATCAAAGAATGGCTCACCTCTTTCGTTAATTTCGGAGCTGCCCCAAAGCGTATGCCTTGCATTTGCGTCGGATAGGCTTCAGGTTGTTATGGTCATGAACCATGTAAGCCGATATACACGTTCTCTGCCCCCACCTGCTCCAGCTTGACCACAACTAGCTCACTGGAACTCAGGTCCGGGCACAGGAAAACGTGCAGACTCTTCCTCACAAGAATACATGCTCTAGGTCTATCCTGATCAGTGTCTCCTGTGGAATAAATTAAAATATTTGCTTTGGAGCCCTTTGATGGTTCGGTCGCTTCCGACCCAGGGCTCCTGTATCAATGCGATGTCGATGTCTTCCTCTAAGAGGAAGACGAGCAGATTAGCCGAGGCGCACTTCGAATGCTGCAGATTTATCTGCGTTACCCTCAGCATGATCTGCTTGCGTGGGGGGTGTGTCAGCCCCCGTCGGACCGTCGATCGTCATCTCGTCCTACAGCTCGTTGGCGGCGTCGATTGGGTCTAGGTCGTCGTCCGGTTTCGCAGAGCGGAACACTTTTACTTTGGCATTGCTGACTCCGAACCACACTTTTATCTGCCTTTTTCAGTGTCTTCAGGCACTCCTCCTTTTTGCGGAGTAGTACAGGCTGGCTGTTGGTCTGAGGTTCCTCCTCCTTGATAACAACCAAGTCGTCCATGGGAATCCCGGGGTTGGGAAGGCACAGGAAATGGACGAGCTTGTCCTTCTCCATGCGGATCTTCGGCAACCAGATGCGAGCCACCGGTCTCCTGGGAATCTCGTCGTAAGGGATAATCTTGAGCTTAACGCCCTCCCAGGCGTCGCTGATCTTAGCGACAGACGAACCGAGAAAGTCCTTAGAGAACTGGTCCATGCAAGCTATTACGTGGAACCCACGAAAAGTGGGGGGTGAGTCCCGGGTGTTTGCCTCCGGTGTCCACGAGATGCTTACAGACCATGCCCGACAGCCTAGCCTCAACACTGGTCCACACCTCCAGCGTTAGTTTGCCGCTAGCAGAATTGCTATCCGCCAGCGCCACACGTAAGTGACTCCTGGCCACGTCGCTGAAGGGCTTCGCAGTACGTGGCCCGCCGACTGACGGTTGCTGTACAATTTCCTTCGGAAGTTGCTTAGCGTCTGCGCTCTTGGCCACTCTGCTCCGCTTCTTATCTTGCTCGACCTCGTCTTGAGATCGATTGCATTTTAGGGCGACGGGCTTCATCTTCTGCTCGTCAGCAAGGCGTTTGCTATTGTATTCATCAACAATCGCCTTCATCACGTTCGTCGACAGTACCGGCCTCCTTATTCTTACCAATCTTGCTGAGAATATGCATGGCCTTCTGGTATTGGCTCTTCAGCAGGACACCCGTGGACCTTTGCTTCTTAGCCGGTTTGCGGCGACCGACATTCTTGTCAGTCTTCGCTTTCGAAGGACCCCCCGGCGCTGAAGGTTTCGGGTTAGAAGTACTATGTCTGGTACTCGCTACTCCCAGCTTGACGGCAGTGGATTCCAGGCTGGAAGCCACTAGTCCGTCTGACGCCTCGCTCCGGGAGGTCCCTGCGGTTGGTTTCAGCACAACGGTGCTACGGCTGGCACCGAGTGTACTGCTCTCGACGGCCACTGTCTCCTGGTTGGAGGCCAGCAGCTCGTCCTCCGATGATGCGCCTGGCGTCACCCCCTCTTCTTCTATCGTCGTTTTAGTTTTTTTGTTAATTGAGTCCATGTCTTGGTTCCACGAGTAGTCCGGGAAGAATGTCAAGCCTGGCTGGCCCCCCGCCAGGGTAAGGGTCTTATTTGAAACTGAAGATGCCCAAGGTATTCAAAGACCAAGCACCCCATTGGCCACGCAGCCCTCGACATATGCTGTTCCACCTTGGCTTGGGGTCCTATTAGCACCTTCTCCGGTACAGTGAGGACGATCCCCGGGCTGTTGCTTCAGTCCATCCCGCCGCCAGATGTACTTGCCCCTAACACATGACCAGCAGACAAACAGATCCTCGCCAGTTGGATGAGCCTACTCCCAGCCCGGCCCTACACACTCTTGGCCTGCCCGAAGACGGTTTCCAGTGGCCACCGCGCGGAGGTCGTGTGAGGACTTGCCCAATTATGCAACTTTAACCTGAAGCATAATCAGACCGGGCCGCCCCAATATAGAGGAGAATATCTTATATATGGTACTCAGGAACGTAATACCTCTATAATTGCTGCACTGTGTGATATCTCCCTTTTTATGTATGAGACAGATGATGCCTCTTTGCCAATCGTCAGCAATTGATTCGCTGTCCCACACCTTCAGCACAAGGTGAAGAACCACTTGGTTTAACTGGTCGCCTCCATATTTAACCAATTCGGCTATAATTCCATCGGCTCCTGCAGACTTATGATTTTTGAGCCGATGAATTGCACGGACTGTTTCTCCTAAATTTGGCAGGTGGTGGCAGTATTTGTCCGTCGTCTTGGCGGGACCTTCAACTCGCCGATGTTCTACTTGTTCAGTAGTTCATCAAAATACTCAACACATCGCTCTAATATGCCCATTCTGTCGGAAATCAGATTTCCCTCTTTGTCTCGGCAAGGTGAGCATCGAGGTATATAAGGCTTCATCCTGCTGACTTGTTGGTAAAACTTCCGCGCCTGGTGCGGTTGCTCCCTGTACTTTTCTAGTTCACAGACCTGTTGGCTTCCTTTTTCCGTCTGTGAAGTCGCTTCTCCGCTCGCCCAAGTTCGTGAAAATTCCCCCACGTGCCCGCGTCCTTTGAGAATACAGCATTGCTTGGTGTACAGCATTCTTCCGTTCCGTTGCTAGCTTACATTCATCGACAAACCAGCGGTTCCGACTCTTTTTGCGGCTGGAGCTAAGTATGTTTGACTAAGAAACGTATTCTGAGCACATGGTTTACTGGGTGGCCGCTATAATATATGGTGTAGGGGCTCTTCT
Source organism: Hermetia illucens (assembly GCF_905115235.1). Taxonomy (NCBI): domain Eukaryota; kingdom Metazoa; phylum Arthropoda; class Insecta; order Diptera; family Stratiomyidae; genus Hermetia; species Hermetia illucens. The sequence goes on along the minus strand of NC_051851.1, from coordinate 89,821,374 downwards.
CCAGGAAACCGGTCTCTGTCCAACGAATCTCCTGTAACGCTGTTACATCAGCCCTATATTGGAACAGGGTATCGGCTAGCTCAGCAGCTTCATCTCTGTATAGGGACCGTACGTTCCATGAGAACATGCGCAAATCATTATTCCTTTGTGGTTGCCGGGTTCCTCGTTGTGTTACCCGTCCAGTCCGAGGCTCCTGTTGTGGTTTCATAACTTCGGTTTTCCGTGTAGGGTTGTTAGCCTTACCCAACCCCCAACCTGGAGGATCAGTTGGTACAATTTATCCCGTTTTTAGGTGCGGGAGACTCGCCTTCATTCTTTTCCGTCTGCAGCCTTTCGTTAAGAAAGAGCTGCCAGCGGTCACCACATAGAGGATGAGACAGGGTTTGGTAGAAGAGCTGTTGGTGTTGGTTCAGCAGGCGTTTCCCAAGTTTTATGCATCGCGGGTACCGATCCACATTTCGCCCTGGGACCTATACTACCCTTTTACCACGATCTCCTTCTCATGAAGACTCTCAAAACTAATACAATTTGTAGAAAAAACTTTGGAGTTGTTTGCAGGTTAATCGCACTTATTCTAGTTGAAGCTGTGAAGTATCAATCAACAGCATCCCCTATAGCGCTAGGAAGATTTTACTTCATGTTTTGAAGCTCTCAGGCAAATACACACCATTCAGTAACTATATAAATAAAAATTCACCATAAGACGCCCGTTGATTACTTAGAACTTCCAATCCAGCAGAAATATCTATATAAAGGACTTGATGGCAATGAACACCGCTCTCTCTTTTGTTCCTTCTCAGAAAGATACAAAGATACTCCATTTTCAAACTTACCTTAATAATTTTCCGGAAAGCGACGGTTTCCCTGGCCACTGTTTCTAACTAAGAGAGGGAGACTTAGTTTAGAAGAAGTTCCCAGAAGCTATCCTAAAACCCAGGCCGAAGTTCTCCAGACAGACGCCCTCGCCCACATTAAACGCTAACATTGTCGCGGTCGAATTCAGATTTATATTGTAACCCGATAAATATTTCCAAACTCTGTATTAAGTGCTTCTGGCACGTGTTGCTTAATTTGTAATCTACATTAATGAAAATTTATTTAATGTCGTAATTCAGTCATAGTTTATTGTAAGACACATTCACGGAATTTGTGTAAGCTCAAACTCTATTTTTCTGCAAATTTCCATCTAGTCGAAGCGAAAACTACTTACATTGACGTGAGTATTCAATTATGCAACACATTATCCACTTTCCGCTGTAAAAATTTAACACTTTTCATACAAAATACATCAAATGGGTAAGACACGTACTAAATTACGGCGCAGTGTGCCATGTCATCACTTCGGTGTCCCTGTTCATGAAAACGGCTTTCATTAAAAAAGTGCAAGATGTGAGACGCTTAATTAAGGAAATTTGATTTCGTGTCATTTCAACCATAAAAAGGGTTCAAAAGTTTTTTGCAAATTGAAAATCTACAATATTTCGCCATTCAACCGCCGCAACTTAGAACGGCATTCACTTTAATATTTTCCGAATGTAATGGAGTTTTGGTTGAATCTTTCCAAGTGGAAAACTACTTTTCAAATCAACTGCTGTAGAAAATTAATTCATATAGCACTTTGTGTTCCTTCAGGCATCACATGGAAACAGTCAAATTCTGCGTACTTTGAAAAGTTCACAAAGGGTACATATACGTGAGTATTCCACGTACGTACTACGCCACCCTCTTTCGAAAGCTGTATACGCATTTTATGAAGAGTTAGATGAAGCAAATTTTCTTTGCTTTCCCTTTGCGTTTCGCGAACTATTCGCCAAAGCAGCTTACAGTCATTTAGTTTTTTTGCCTCTGCCTCTCATCTTTGAAAACTTCTGATTGTTAGCGTAGCGTGTAGAGCACGGTTAAACGGGTAGTAGAGAACGTTTGAAAAGATGCAGTTGCACTGGTTTTAAAATGAACTCCAAACATTGTGGAAATATTTAAATTGAGCCTGCAAGAGGTACCTTCTAAAACAAGAGCAAATATGTTCGATTTGGGAATATTTCGGGAACGCAGTCAATCACTACGTGATTGTTGGCTCGTGGGGATCACTCAATTGTTCAAAGCAAACGGAATTAGAGTGACTGCCAGGAAGTATACTCTTTATGTCAACTCACCCCCACTTTGTGACAGAACCATTACAATCAATCAATTTATTCTTTCCCATTCTCTTTCTTTGCAGTTCCATTTATCAATCATCATACAATACCGAAATTCGGATTCGGTCCATACAAGAAAACCGGAATTGGAAGTTTCTATTTGCCAAAAATCTTGACAGGACATGCGAAAGGTGGAAGCAAAGTATCTCTAGAGCTGTCCCACGGGCGGAGCAAACAGCTCATACCACTGCCATCTGAAAAACTAGATAGTAATAAGCGATATTACGTGACATTTACGGTTAAGGGCTCGGAAGCGGGCGAGAAAGGACTCCGACAGACTACTGAGAACGTCGCTGCTGCTGATGGTGGTGCGAAGGAATAGATGATTTTGTTTAGCGTGTACGGAGACTAAGGAGCGTATCTTCGTCGACCCGGAAGTGTTTTTCTTGTGAAAACGAGGAATTGTCGAATGTGTTCAATTCTACAATTGTAGTTGAAATAATTTACCGAGAAAAATCTCCTTCTCGGTTATTCTAAGTCTTTCAATGTAGCGTGAGATTTATGCACTTAACAAGCTGTTACTATTTTAATGCAAACCCCATCTGTTTCCATTGCATTCTTAATTATCTTTTGAGTGTGTATCGATTCAAAGCAACAAATATGCAGAAAACTCCATGACCCGGAACCTCCAAGATTCAACAAATATTCTACAACGATATTTATTCCATAGTCTTCCATTGATGTTTGCAAAGTATAGTCCTGGTACATATGTGCAACCTTTTGAACGCGGAATAAATAGCTGTGCGAGGTCATCAGTAAAAGGGAGTCAGCAATTTTTATTCATTGCGGTTTCACGTATTTATATAAATTCTGTAATGGATACTGTAATTAATTGCGTAAATATTTACCCTGTTGGCTGCCGCAGGCTCGTTCACTTGTTTCGTTTAATATTCGGTTGAAACTTTATTTAAAATTTAAATCTTTTGGAATCGATTACAATGAAGGCATGGCCTCTGCAAATATGTTTTCATCAAACCAAGGTTTTGATTTCTACCTAGTTGGATTAAGAGGTTTAATTTTCCTTTTGGAAAAAACCAAAATGAACAGACGTGAAAGAAGGATTAAAGTAAAATGTCCTGCAAAACACTTTAGGCATTTGTGTACCTCTCAACACGCGAATAACAAATTACATTTTAATGAGCCGAGTTTCGATCGATGCATATTTTTTAGTTTTTATATTATTTTGTAATTAACAAAAAAATGGTTTTTAATTTTCATTAATTTTTGTTGAAAAGAAAAGCATATTTGGGTGCTTTTTTGTAGGAAGGTTTATTTTTGTGTCATATTTCAATTTCTGACCTTTTTTAACTAAACAGTAGAGTTACTAAATGCAAGGCACCTTCAAGTCATGGAAAGAAACACATCTACAACTAGTAGTTAGTTAAACAAAAATAAGTTACTCAAAATTGAACCAAGGACAAAATAAAAATGTACACAGTTAATAAATATGCATGTTATTAAATCTGTTTTTAGTATATTTCTCCAAAACATACAGATTATTCCTTTTAGCGCTGATTACAAACGAAGGATTGCCATACCAATGGCAACTGGAAAATTTGCTTGCAAGTGGAAATGCGAAGTGTGAGTCTAAGTGAATGAAGAGTATTAGATTTCGTATAATGTTTTTTTGGACATAACATAACCTTATTAGAATCGATGCGGCATTACTAATTTTCAGGAGCTTAACCTATTTTCCACATACTTTAACTACCCACGAATGTCCGTTAGTATTCTCGAAATTATTACAGCCGAGAAAGATGCTTAAATCTCTCTTACTGATTATAACTTTTCCTGTTTTATGCTCAGCAAGTGATAGGTTGACATTTTTTCAACCACGAATGGCTTTACATATCGCTTCGTTTGGGTAAATCTTGACGCCGTTTGAGCGTTTTGCTACTATTGTAATCTCGATCTAAACCGCAAAGCCAATGATTGTCACGCTATTAGGTCACCACTGCGTTATACATATCTAGCCACGAAAAACAACTAGGACAACTCTCTGGCACACCGTAATTTGTCGAAAATATTCTCCGTTAAATCTCCGAGTGAGAATACAATCCTTTCAGCGTCTAGCAAACCCTGCCTTTGCTTGGGAGCAGCGGGACCGAAGTGGTTAACAGATGTAGTTCGCTTTCAGATCGCATGCTTGACAACAAGGGTTACGATAGCTAGGCATTTGCCTTTTTCTATTGCAGCCTGAATCTGATCACTCACTACGATACCCGGGTCGGAAAACCGACGAAAAATGCGTAGGAAAGGCGATGCGACGCAGATTCAAGAACTGCAAGAATTTCGACGCTACAACGTCGGAAACGCGAGATATGGGCGAAAATGTGGGGCTAGCGAGCCCTGGCCAAAATCGAAGAAAATTGAAAATTCTGACGATACCCGGGTCGGAAAATCGACGAAAAATGCAAAATCCTCGAATTATTGTCGGAGATACCTCGTTGGAAAGGGGATGCGACGCAGATTCAAGAACTGCAAGAATTTCGACGCTACAACGTCGGAAACGCGAGATATGGGCGAAAATGTGGGGCTAGCGAGCCCTGGCCAAAATCGAAGAAAATTGAAACGATACCCGGGTCGGAAAATCGACGAAAAATGCAAAATCCTCGAATTATTGTCGGAGATACCTCGTTGGAAAGGGGATGCGACGCAGATTCAGGAAATGCAAGAATTTCGACGCTACGACGTTGGAAACGCGAGATATGGGCGAAAATGTGGGGCTAGCGAGCCCTGGCCAAAATCGAAGAAAATTGAAAATTCTGACGATACCCGGGGCGGAAAACCGACGAAAAATGCAAAATCCTCGGATTATTGTCGGAGATACCTCGTTGGAAAGGGGATGCGACGCAGATTCAGGAAATGCAAGAATTTCGACGCTACGACGTCGGAAACGCGAGATATGGGCGAAAATGTGGGGCTAGCGAGCCCTGGCCAAAATCGAAGAAAATTGGAAATTCTGACGATACCCGGGTCGGAAAACCGACGAAAAATGCGTTGGAAAGGGGATGCGACGCAGATTCAAGAACTGCAAGAATTTCGACGATACCACGTCGGAAACGCGAGATATGGGCGAAAATGTGGGGCTAGCGAGCCCTGGCCAAAATCGAAGAAAATTCTGACGATACCCGAATCGGAAAACCGACGAAAAATACAAAATCCTCGGATTATTGTCGGAGACACCTCGTTGGAAAGGGGATGCGACGCAGATTCAGGAAATGCACGAATTTCGAGGCTACGAGCTATAGCTCGTCGACCTGATTTATAAATCACTGGGAGTGCTTTCTAATTTTGAGACATTTTTTTTTAATTCCGCGATTACTATATTTCAATTAGGATTTCGTTTTCGGAAAGTGCACCGCGATTCACAGAAGCATCGCGTCACCACTTCAGTCTTTTTAACGAACCACAGAAAAAGTTGCACATTTTTGCGTGCATTTTCCGGAAACGATATGTTTAACAAAACTACATTGTTAAACATTTTTACATTGAGTTTGTTGGTTGCCTTGCTCGTCTACAGCCTCTTATGGACAGGCTTGATGTATTCCTATGCAGGACTTAGAAGATGACATCCATCGATCTGTCGGTCACACATACTTTTTTCAGAAATGGCTACACCAACTGACACAAAATTTGATGGCTGACAGTGGCTAAATATGACTCTAGCGAAGCAAATTTATAAATATAAACCTTATTAACGTCCACGCTTCTACAGAGGGGATTGCACAGTCGGAGAAGCATTCATTCTACGAGGCAGTTGACCGGACCCTCGAAACCTGTCCCAGCGATGATATCAAAATCATGTTGAACATTTTAACAGTCAAGTAGAGACAGAGCCTCTATACAGGCGAAATGTCGGCTCCCATAGCCTACTTAAGGATATGATGAATGAAACGGAATAAGGATTATTCAGCTAGCAGTGCCGCAAGAAATCATCATCATCAACGGCGCAACAACCGGTATCCCGTCTAGGCCTGCCTTAATAAGAAACTCCAGATATTCCGGTTTTGCGCCGAGGTCTACCAGTCCGATATCCCTAAAAGCTCTCTGGCGTCCTCGGCTACGCCATCGCTCCATCTTAGGCAGGGTCTGCCTCGTCTTCTTTTTCTGCCATAGATATTGCCCTTATAGACTTTCCGGGTAAGATCATCCTCATCCATACGGATTAAGTGGCCCGCCCACCGTAACCTATTGAGCCGAATTTTATCCACAACGGGGCGGTCATGGTATCGCTCATAGATTTCGTCGTTATGTAGGCTACGGAATCGTCCGTCCTCATGTAGGGGGCCAAAAATTCTTTGAAGGATTCTTCTCTCAAAGGCGGCCAAGAGTTCACAAAAAATGGTTGCTGAAAGTAGCTGGCTTTCCCGGAAAGCGCTCCATAAACCTAAATGAGCTTTTCCAAACGCGGTCACCTCTCAGTCTTGATGAATGTCAGAACATAGGGGAAGGCCAATATAGACTCAGATCACTATCTAATGAGGGCTCGAATTTCAACACCGTCTACGATCCCCTTTGACAATCACATTAAGTTGAATACTGAAGCCATCTAAAACAAAGCCATGCGTAATGTCAACACAGGGTGAATGGATGCCGCAATAACCACAAATACTGTCACCACCATGTATAGAAAAAGCAGTCCATGCATTTCATCGGCTTCAAAATCGTAAGTCATTAGAAGCCGATGGGATTACAGCCGAATTGGTTAAATGTGGAGGCAACCAATTCGTTCATCAACGGATAGTGAAGGTGGGATCGGATGGCGCCATACTCCCAGAATATCATTGGCCCATACCAAAGAGGCTTTACTCCAGGCAAATCAGAAACAGATCAGATTTTCTCTGTGCGGCAAGGGATGATAAAACTGCAGTAACATGAACATCAGTTCCACCATATTTTCATCGACTTTAACGCCATGAGAGAATTCAATATTCCGATAAAAGTTATAAGACTGACTAAGCTGACCCTGACCAATATGCGAGGACAGATAAAAGCGGCCGGATCACTCTCGAGGCCATTCGACATCAACAACAGTCTAAAACAGGGGTTTACCTTATCATGCGTGCTCTTTAGCATAGCCCTTCGAAAAGTGATCCGTGATGTTGAGGTAATTGTGAGAGGCACAATCTTCTTTGAGTCCACTCAACTAAGCCTCTGCTGACAAAATCGACATGAAGGGAAGACTGACTAGAGACGTACAAACTACCTTCATCTACATAGATCAGGCGGCGCGAGATTTTGGGCTACACATCAATGAAGGCAATATGGTGGCAACGTCAGCGCCAAAAACCAACCAACCAACATCATCAAATCGCACTGGTCAAACGAGAAGAATAAAGATAAGAGACTACAACTTTGAGACCGTTGATAATTTCTCCTTTCTAGGGTCGAAAATCACAACCGATAGAGGCTACGATCATGAAATCCGTATACGGTTGTTGGCAGCCAACAGAGCCTATTTCAGCTTACAAAAACTGTCCCCCTCGAAACGTCTCACCTCTCAGCTTTTACTGTACAAGACAATGATCTTGCCAGTCCTCGGAGACTTCTGTTTCTTAGCCAGAAAAATTGTGAACTCTTGGCCGCGTTCGAGAGAAGAGTCCCATTCTTCGGAGGATTCTTCTCTCGAACGTGGTCCCCTACATGAGGATGGACGATTTTGTAGCCTACATAACGACGAAATCTATGAGCAATACTACGACCATCAAAACAGGTTGCTGTGGGCGGGTGACTCCACTCCCCTCCATAATCTGTGTGGTTGAGGATAGTCTCGCCCGAAATGTCTAAAAGAGCAGCATCTAATGTAGAAAAAGAGGACGAGGCAGATCCTGCCTAAGTTGAAACGATGGCGTAGGACACGACGCCAGGCAGCTTTTAGGGATATCGAGTTGGTGGAATTCGTCCCAAAACCGGGGTGTCTGAAGTTCTTTATTAAGGCAGGTTTGGATCGGATATCGGCTGTTTCACCGTTGACCTGGGTCCTATACTACCCTTTGAGCGAGGCAAAGCAAAGTTTGCTGCTAACAAAACCTAGTCAGCGAGGTAAATGCAGATCCGTGAGGGCTTGGGTATGAATTTTTCACCCGGAAAATTAGGATTCTGCGAAAACCCTACATACGTAATACCAACCAGACGGACAGTATTGTATTGGCATAATTTCCCAGACATCCTGTACGGGTTGATGGCAACTTCGAGGAAGGCATTGAAGATTTCCCACTTTTGACCACTAAAGAACTCGAAGAGCAATTCTGACCATGAAGCTATTGTTTCGTAAACAGCTAAACTTGCTGTTCGAGACAATCAACGCTTGCCTGAAGGTGGGCATTTTCCCTTTTCGCTAGAAGAAGGCGAGGCTCCAGGCTGGGCTGCCATCTACATACCGTCCGCTGTGTATGCTTGACAAGACTGATGCAATCCACACTGCGAGGAACTTGCGCTGGGAGTTTGACTAGAAGAGGATTCCAACCGGACATTTCTTATCGATGGGTGAGCTGACTACTCATTGGAGTAACGTAGTCGTTTCTGCTCTATGGCGCGTAGGTATGGGCTAATGCCCTTGGTAAAGACATATATGAAAAGCGCTTTGCCCTAGGAAAGAAACGGGTCACGAATCGCGCATGCTTATCGCACTTTCTCAGTACTGTCCTCGATAATGATCGCGGAAGTGATCCCTGTTGTTGCTTGCTAAGGACCGTAAAAGGGCGCAGACTTACGGGAGGTGGCACGCAAACTAACCTAGTGTGAGCTATCTTAGCAAAATGACTGCGCGGCTCATCGGCATTTTGGATGCGTAGTTGAATCGAAAGCATGGTGAGATTGACTATTTCTTTACCTAACTTCGTGACTAGATACCGGACGTCAGTCGATTCAGCTGTGTCAAATCAGGATAGTAATATCTGTCGAGTGGAATGCTGAACATATAGCCTTTTACAGTGTAGTGTAGTGTACTGTTACGCCCTGATCTAATATGGACTGTTACGTCAATTATTGCTATTATTAACTTGTAAGTGGGCATGGAAGTTTTCAGTCTTACCTTCGCAAGATTGGGAAGCGCAATCTCCTGATTGTGTTTTGCTATGCAGTGGTGGACAACGCCAAACACTCCTTTTTCCCCTGTGGAAGATAAGATGGGTTTCATCAGTAACTTCATGGAAACAGAAGAGCGTTCTCTCCAGAGAACCTTGTCCAAGAAATACTGAAAAGCACTGGCAGATAAATTCGCGTTGCGCATTACGCTCGGGCTCATCTTGTTGCGAAGAACATTGAACTCGACCGATGAAGAGACCGATAATGGGTTGTTTGCACTAATAACTCCCTTCTCCCTCTTCCCTCCCGCTGGTGAAATTCCATGACTTGACGAGTTCCTAAGCCGTGAATTATTGTGTTAAATAGTTTTAGGTTAGGGGAGGTATTTAGTAGGTAGTAGGTAGGTAGTATCGTGTAAACGCATTCACGGACCTTACTCAAAAAAAAGTACGAAAAAAAAACCAGAAGGGTAACTCCAGCGACAATGCCTGAAGATTTTGTTGTCCGGGCCACATCCAACGTTTAATAATCAAGGTTTCCCCATGGCCTTCCCCATTTGGAGTGCACCGATGAAGCCACCATAAAAATATCTCAACAAATAATCATAGTTATTAGGTCATCAATACGTGCACTAAACTGAGCAGGACAATGCATCTCGGATGGTGGATAGTCAACCTTCGGATGAGAGCAAGGGATGTCATATGTATGTTTAGTTTAGTGAATCAAAAGTACCCTGGTTCTTCATAACTGCCAGGGAAGATACCTTCACAAGTGTAGACATTTTCAGCTTATTTTTGGAACTGCACCAAAGAGTCTGTAGACAAAATCATGAGGCTGTCTCTTGATGCCAAAGTTATTAGAAACTCTGGATGCAGTCAGCTTACAATACCAGATTAACGGCAAGAAGAGAATCACAATAGTTACATCTTTGTATTTATTTCATGATTCTGGCAGATAGCAGCAGCAGATGCAACAGAAAACCTGTTTGATTTCGGCGGGCCCCATCACTGCCGACGAAGACTACGTCACTATGTTCAACGGCCGAAGGAAAGGTGAAGTAATTGACCTAACAATTTGCACTTCGAAAATATTAGAGTTGATTAGAGACTGGTTTGGGGTAGACGAAGTCTCACTGTTAAGCCACCGTTGTGTAGAATACAGTCCTACAATGGAAACAAGTTGGATAACATTACTGAACTTCCTACGATAAATATAGGTGACTTAGGACTCTAATGGTGATAAAAGCTCAATTGGAAACTCCGAAATCAGGACCGTAGAAAGGAGATTTGAAAATTTTAAAACAATGCAAAAATTGCAACAATGCTCGGAGTAAGGTTCTTAGTCAGCCAAAAAATGAAACCTACCGTTATCGGCTTTGAAAATATAAACGAAAGGCTATGCACTCTGCGTTTGCGAGGCAAATTTAGAAATATAAGTTTTATAAACGTTCGCGCCCCTCCGCCGAGCGGATAAGAGACTTTATAGACGGAAAAAGGAAGGCTGGGGGAACCAACAGATCTGTGAACTCGAAAATTACAAGGAACAACCGCGCCAGGCGCGGAAGTTTAACTAACAAATCAGCAGAATGAAGCCTTATACACCTCGATGCTCATCCTTTCCAGACAAAGAGGGAAATTCTGATTTCCGACACAATTGGCATATTGGAGTGATGGATTGAGCATTTTGAAGAGTTGCTCAGCAACGAGAACATCGCTGAGTTGGAGGTCACGTCAACTGAAGACGACGGACTAATATTGCCACCACCAAGTATAAAAGAAACAGTCCGTGCAATCCACCAGCTGAAAAACCATAAGTCGACAGGGGCCGATTGAATCACAGCCAAAGTAGTTAATTATGGAGGCAACCAATTACACCAAGCGATTTATCAACTTATGCTTAAGGTGGTGGGCAGCGAATCAATGCCTGACGACTAGCAGCGAGACATTATTTGTCCAATACCACGCAGTGCAGCATTGGGATATCACGTTGCTGACTACCATCTGTATGATATTTTCTGCTATTTTGGTAGGTCGGATAGTCCTAAACGGCCAGAACGTGATTGGCCCATACCAAAGAGGCTTCACTCCGTGCAAATCAGAAACATAATAATAATCGTTGGCACAACAATTCATATTGGATGAGGGTGTTACAACACTTCATTCAAGACCGTAACGGTACACTACAGTACGCTGTAGGAGGCAACATCGTCAGCATTGCGCTCGCCCCAGATTATTACCTTGATTTGATTCAGGTACCCATCCGCATACAAATCTCATTGCTACCAATGAGATTCGAACCACAACTTTCCGGACGGCAGCCTTGGGCTCTAACGACGCAGCTACCTGCCTTATTATGCGTCCTCTTTAACGTGGCCCTGGAGAAAGTGATTCGCAATGCTGAGGTAATTGCGGGAGGCACAATCCTCTTTAAGTTCATCCAACTACTGATCTATACTGAACGAACAACATCGAATCGCACTGGTCAAACTATGAAACCGTTGAAAATTTTCCCTTTTCCTATCCAGTCGAAAGTTACAACCAGCTATGACGATGAAATCCGCACACGATTGTTAGCTGCCAACAGAGTCTATTACAGCTTACAAAAACTGTTTCGGTCGGAACGCCTCACCATAGGGTCAAAGCAGTACAAGACAATGATCTGGCCAGTCCTTATATATTCCTTGGTGACCTTGTGAACCCTTGGCTCCTTACATGAGGATGGACGATTCCGTAGCCTACATAACGACGAAATCTATAAGGGACACCACGACCGTCTGGTTGTGGATAAAATCCGACTTAAAAGATTGCGCTGGGCGGGTCACTTAATCCTTATGTATGAGGTTGATTCTGCCCGGGATGTCTATAAGGGCAATATGTTGGGTTGGGGAAAGAGTGATGTCGTATTTGTGATCGAATTTTAACGCTTTATTTAACATACTTAGAATTATCCGATGTAAGTCAAATATGCGCCGATTTGTTCGCAAACTTGCCATTTAGAAGGCAACTCCATTATCCCCCTCTTATAAAACCCCCCTCCTTATTTGCAAAAAATTCAGACAGCCAATTTTCGGAAGCCTCTTTTGAGGCGAACTTAATAGCACCAAGAGCGTTTGCATGGACCGAAAGAGATGGTAATCACTTGGTGTCAGGTCCGGACTATACGGTGGGTCCGATCCGAGTTCCCGTAGCTTCTGGCCGGACATCAAAGATGTGTGAGGCCGAGCGTAGTCCTGGTGGAACAGAACACCATTCCTATTGACCAATCCTGGCCGCTTCTGCTCAATCGCCTGCTTCAAACGGTCAAGTTGCTCACAGTAGATGACCAAATTGAAGGCCTGGCCATAGTTGAGCAGCTCATAGTGGATGATTACCTTCCAATCCCACCAAACACACAGCAAAATCTTCCTGGCTGTCAATCCGGGCTTGGTGATGGTTCGGGCCTTGCCTACCAGTACAGGGTGTATCTTCGACATCCACTACACCAGAACGAAATCCATCGAATCAACGCTGTATTGTGCGAATCGTTACAGTATCGAACCCGTAAACCTCACAAATTTTTTTTGGCGCCTTCGTTGCTTTTTTACGTCTCAGGTAGTAAAAATGTAAAATATGCCGAATTTCTTCCTTGGACTCCATCTTTGACGCGCTATAACTTGAGACTGACAAATGCGATCATAAAACTGTCAAAGATACACCTATAGTCCAGATTGTCGTCTTCAAATCGCCGTACAGTATAAGCCGATAAGTACAACACAAGATATGTTTAAGTACCGCCATCTATTGACGAAATACGACATTAGTTTTTCACCAACCTAATATATGGTAGAAAAAGAAGACGAACGGACCCTCCATGAGATCGAGCGATGGCGTAGGCGAGGATACTAGACAGCCTTTAGGGATATAGGTAGAATTGGTGGACCTCTACGCAAAACCGGGGTGTCTGCAGTTCCTTACTAAGGCAGGTCTAGATCGGATATCGGTTGTGCACCGTTGATGATAATTTTAAAACTAACTAACAAACAAAATGGCTATTGGAAATGATTTAAACAAATATTATTGAAAATCTGTCTATGTAACCACAACAAAGTCAAAGTTTTATAGTCTCCTCTTCTTTACAACTTTTGATCCGCCCTCAAACGTCAGTGCAGTATTTCCATTGCCATGGAAAGAAAGCAAGAGGTGTTAGAAAATAGTTTGCTGAGTAGTTCCTTACTTCATTAGCAGTGGACCGAGAATGTAATGTAATTTCTCTCCTTGTATGAACAAGATAAGTAAAAGTGTCGAAGTTTTGTTATAGTTCATTAGTACGATATTGAATACTTTCACATCAACGAATGAAATTATGCAGAATGCAAACTAGTTTTATTGCGTCAACTAACATACTTTCTTCGTGATTCGTAAACGAATAGAACTGTTCAAGACTGGAAATGCCTTAGTCATCGTTGTGAAAGCGCATTCCACACATTTCTTTCCCCTACTCAATCTGTAGTTAAAACTTCTTTTTGTATTATCGAAAGTTCTTTGAGAGTAAGCCCGCATCAGGTACTTCGTTAATGGACAGGCTTCATCACCAACAAAGTATTGTATTCCAGTATTTGCTAACACGTCCAGGAGTTCATCCACTACCATACTCTACATCAGCGGCGATAGTACTCCACCCTGTGGACAGCCTTGAGTAGTATTCATGATAATAGAATTTGTACCTGTTTGTACCCCTATTTGTCTGCTTTCTAGCATTTTGCCCATCCCGAATGCCAGGGTGTTTCCCACTCCTTTGCGGCTGAAGGCATCCTGTATCTCTGTGTACGATGTGTTGTCGAATGCTCCTTCGATATCCAAAAACGCGCACAATGCAATTGCTTTTGTTTCTATGGCATCCCGTAGTACCTCTGTCAGCTGATACAGAGCAGTTTCAGTTGACCGTCCTGCCCGGTAAGCGTGTTGACAGTGATGTAGGGTATTACGCTTTAGAACGTTAGTTCTAATATGGTTGTCTATGACCTTCTCCACTGTTTTAAATACGAACGATGTTAGGCAAATTGGTCTGAAAGATTTAGGGTGAAAAGGATCCTTTTTACCCGCTTTCGGAATAAAGACTACTTTTGTCCGTCTCCATGCCCTTGGTATGTAACCCACTGCTATGCTCCCCCTTACCACCCTCAGAAGAGACTCTAAGATAATTCCTAGGCCTCTCTGGATAAGTGCTGGGAAAATGCCGTCTACTCTGGGAGATTTCATTGGTTTGAAAGTTCCCACTGCCCATCTTAGCCTAGCTACTGAGCATATCTCTTTTGCTAGTTTTCAGCTCTCGTTCCTTCCCCTTTTTTTCGTTTTTGGGGTGTCAGGCAGACTGTTGTCGCCTGCCACCGAGGGGTAGGACCCCGGGAAATGAGAAATGAGCTCTGAGAAGCAGGTGTACCCTGTCCTCCTCATTCCCGGTGAATGTCCCATCTTCCTTTTTCAAGCAGACAGAGGATATTCCCCCGTCTTTGGCCACAGCCTGGTTGCTTCTGTGATCTGTTCAATCCCTTCACAGAATTCCCTGAAGCTGTTCCGTTTCACTTCCCTGATCGCGCTGCTATACGCAGTCAGTGCATTTTTATACCTCCGCCAGTCCCCGGTTCGTTTTGCCCGGTTAAAGAGTTTTCGTACCTCCGTTCTCATTCTGGCTAAGTTTCTGTTCCACCATGGTACATCCCTTGATGACTTGACTGTCTTGGCCGGACAGCTGGCCTCATATGCGTCAATGACGATTGTGTTGAGGTCTTCCACCACCGTTTCTAATTCTAATTCGCTCCTGATGTCACCGTCCCCTTGAAGGTGGGCAATGTTGTTGCTCAAGTGCGTTGTGTAGGATTCCCAATCCGTTCTCTTAGGATTCCTTATTATTCTTTCTATTTCGGAGTTACCCTCAATGTCGAATCTGATTATCCTGTTATCAGACATTGAGGGTTCATCCGACACCCTCCAATTCCTGACCATCTCGTTCATTAGGGTATTTCCTAGAGCTATATCTAGTACCTCCTGTCTGGTGCTGGTCACAAATGTTGGAGTGTTGCCTACGTTGTATATTTCTAACTTATTGCTAAGAATAAATTCGAGAAGGTACTCACCTCTACGATTGGTGTCGCTGCTTCCCCAGACTTCGTGGTGGGTGTTGGCATCGCAGCCGAGAAGAGGTAGTAACGCCCTCTCCTCGCAATACTTCGTCAGTTTTGCGACTTCTTCCGGTGGAGCCCGGCTTTCGTCTCCTGGGAAGTATCCCGATGCCACAACTGACTCTCGAGTGCTCCTCCCGGCTTCCAATGAGACTTGGAAAGCCACAAGGTCTCCGGTTAAGAACTCTGAAAGACATATGTATTTTAAATTACGTTCAAGAATTATGCAAGCTCTTGATTTTTCACAAGAGGAGTCCTAAATTACCTGAATGCTTCTTCCTTGCAGACCGCGAATCTGCCTCGGTACACCCAGGGCTCCTGAGCCAGCACTATTCCAATGTTCTCCTTGGAATTTGCCCTTGCAATCACTGCAGATGCAGCTCTTGCATGGTGGAAGTTTATCTGGGCTATCTTAGTGCTGGCCATTGGCTCCGTTATTGTTTGGAGCTCTTCTCCACTGTCGGAGTGTCACCCTCCTCCTCCGACATGGCGTTTTCCTGCGCGTCGCTGTCCACCCTCAGCCCTAGGAGCCCTAGGTCTAGGAGGTCCAGCTTCTGCTTTTCACTGGGCAGCAGGCCTATTTCTCTGTTTGATCCAGTCCTTTCCGCCCCTATGGCTTTCGAAACTTCTTCAGGGACCTTGGTAAGTTTTCCACCCGGTGACTGCTTCGAGGTTTCTTTCCTCGGCGTTTCCCTGTGCACATGCACGGGCATGTTGCCAAATCGGTAGTTGATATGACAACTCCGACGTTTAATTGCCTCCAGGGATCGGTCATCTACCCCGATCGTGAGGAGTTTACCCATGCCCTCCACCTTGCTTCTGAAGACTCTCCCTAGTCGAGTATGGAGATCTTCATTCTGAGCAATTAGGAGGCTCATAAGGGCTTCCGTTTCTATTGCCGCGGCTTTTGGCAGAAAAACTGTCACCATGTGGGCTCCTGGTATATCATCCCCAGCAGATGTTGACAGTTCCACCCCTTCCCAGCCTGGCAATCTAGGAACTATGGTTCTAACCCATTCTGCGGTGTCTTCCGTCGCGCAGTCCACCAGTATAAGGCCTGGTCGAAAGCGTATCCCGGTGAACACCAGTTTCGATGTCCAACCCTTGATCATTTGCTTGACGACAAGGTCCTCAATGATTATGACTAATTATATATCGAGAACATAATTTATTTGTGGTCCAATGAAAGTGCAAAACTTTGATTGTGATGTGGTTATTGATTGTCTTTGCCAGTGCCAAATCGATTATGGAGTCGACTGTGATGCGACCATAATGTGTCGGTTCTTCTGTTGCGTATAAAATTATTCCGTTCTCATTCAGAAACGCGTGAAGTGCTCCATAGACGATAACTGCGACAAAAGTCATTGAAGATAAGATTTCATATCCCGCCGTTGCTACGATGCTGGTGGCTTCCATTCCAGTGGAGTGTGGTGATTCCATGTTGTGGTGTTCGATGTTTTTCTTGATGATAATTGCTATTCATCCTCCTCGGCCGTTTACGCAGTCGATCCGGTAGATATTGAAATTGTCAATGCTTAATGAACCTCTGGGTTTGAGGAAGGTCTCTTGGATAAGTGGAATATCTACTTCGGCCTCGGAAAGGAATTCTTCTAATTCTCACATTTTTCCATTTGTACAGACTTCAGTTTCTGTGTGGTGGAAAGTGTTTTTCCTGGACAGGAAAAAGGATTAGATTAATTAGAACTTGTGATTTTTTAATGTTTTTGGGTTTTTGGCCACCGCGGATCACCAGGTGTTCTGCTTGCAGTTGGTGCAAGTAGCCTTTTCGCTTTTCTTTCTCGAATTTGGTGTAGTGATGGAATCCTTCATATTTTACACACCTCGTTTCAGTATACCAGTTACTGGCTAAGTGCCCGAATTGTTGATAGTTGCCACACTGCGATTTGGCTTTTGCCATTTGCACTATTCGATGGCAAATAAGCATGTATATCTCGCCTCGATTTTGAGGTATTAAAACATTCAGAAGTCTAGACCGTCCATCACTAGTTTTAATAAAGAAGTGTTTTCCGGTGCAATTCTTTGCAGGCCTCCTATTATTATGTTTATGTTCCTGCCTCTTGGAAGAGATAGGAGTGGAATTCCCTGAAAAATTTAGTTAATTTTGAATGGTCGCTTTACTGGTTTAATTCTCAAGCTGAGACGGAATCTGCTTACTATGTGAAGTTTATTTTGCGCCGCTCAAGTTCGCGTTCAGTTGATGCCCACTTCCAGGTTGCCGGGGAATAACCTCAACGGTGGCTTTTTTAGTTACTTGGGGATTTTCTTTCCTTGCTGTTTGAACTGGCACTTTTTTAACAGGAATGCCTTTATCGATTTTAAGGTTGTTAGTGGTTTCCCCACCTGCTTTACTATAAGCGGCAGTGTTGGCACTGGTCTCGGTGGTGGTCGGGGTGGGAAGTTTGTGCCTTTATCCTTTTGTCCTTTTCTTCGGTGGGGTTGTAGGAAGTGTCGGTGCTCATCTTTCCTTCCCCGGCCGAGTTACTCTCAGAGCTCTCAATTCGCTTTCGTTTTCCATTACTTTAACCTCTTTCTTCTGCAGATATATGCTCGCAGATATTCATTTAATTGTCTCTGCTCATATAACTCCTCTTTGGTCGCAGCAAGCTATTTCGAGATTCCATTGTACGCTTATTATAATCTCTTCCTAGGATTAAGGTCCGATAGTAATAAGGCCTCCGGGGTTTGTTGGGCGCCCGTCTACTTTGCAATTTGGCTGTCAAAGGGTAGTATAGGCCCCAGGGCGAAACGTGGATTGGTACCCACGATGGAGTATAAAACCTGGGAAACGCCTGCTGAACCAACACCAACAGCCCTACTACCAAACTCTATCTCCACCTCCACGTGGTGATCGCTGGGAGTTCTTTCTTTATGGAAAACTGCAGACGGATTAGGATGAAGGCGAGTTTTCCGCGCCTAAAAACGGAGCAAAATGTACCAACTGGTCCTCCAGGTTGACCACGTGTTGATTGAACGCCGCCACCTCTCAACCTTGATGAAAGTCAGAACATATAGGGGGGCCCATATAGGCTCGGATCACTATCCCGTTGGCACGGTGTTCGAGCTCGAATGCGACACCACCTACAATCCCCTCTGACAATCAGGTGAGAGTGAATACTGAAGTCATCCATAACACAGCCCTCCGCGACACCTATAAGAGGGAAATGGATGCCGCAATAACCGCAGCCAACAGAGATCCTGGAGAAGAAGCATCAACAAATGATTTTCACAACCACCTGAAGAACGTTATCATTGATACGACCACAAAGATACTTGGCGCCAGCCACAAAAAAAAGTCAGAACGGCTGGTTTGTCCATGAATATAAGCTAGCAACGGAATGGAAGAATGCTGCACACCGAGTAGTGTTGCATTCTCAAAGAACGCGGGCACGACTTATCACGATTTCCGTCGAGCCGAGAAGCGACTTCATAGACGGAACAAGTCGGGAAACCGGAAGCTGGACGCTTCAGGTATGAAAGGTTCTGTTTGTTTCTTGTGAGTATATTTGAGTGTAGAACTATCCCATTTGTACGTAGTCTATTATGTATATGCATATACTCAGATTTACTACTTCGGGTTGTAAATTTACACGGTAAAGACTTTGAGCTACTGTAACTTTGTTACTAATAGTATGATTTTGATCAAACTTGGAGGTAATATGCTTCATATTATATTTTATACTGCTAGCAACTTTTATAACTCTCTGATAAACCCAAGGGGGGTGTTACTCAATTTTCCCAAAAATATGGTAATATACTATTACTAACCTAATTTGAACATATATCGATATGGAGGGTATTTTGAGGCCTGGGCACCGTATAGAGGCAGCTTCATGATTTTTTTCAGATTATTCGGTTGGGTAGTTTCTGAGAATGGCTCCGTTAAAGAAATTATCACTTTGCACCCCTCCCACTCCCCGCCTGTTTAATAAATCTCAAAACTAAGACCGGCTTCGAAAAGCACTAATCGAGACCTTTGATTTGATACCCCACATGACTATATTTGGTGAAAAAAAGTTTTACACCCCCCTTTTACATGGGGACTGAGTCTCAACGTAGAAGGATATCATTCACTGCATGTCTGGGGGTCCACAGGTACCACCTTCTCACCAAATTTCGTATTAATCGGTATAGCAGTTTCTGAGAAAAGTGCGTGTGACAGAGAGACAGACAGACAGACAGGCAGACAGACAGACGGACGTAATGATTGACAAAACACTCAATTTTAAAAAACACATTGAGTGCGCTGGAACTAAAGCATCTTCCATCGCTGTAACGATCTCGAGGATACTACCGAACATTGGTGGACCAAGACAAAGTCTCATACATAAAAAGGGAGATATAACACAGTGCAGCAATTATAGAGGTATCACGTTGCTGAGTACCATCTATAAGATATTCTCCGCTATCTTGCTAGGCCGGATAGCTCCATACGCTCAGAACATTATTGGCCCATACCAAAGAGGCTTTACTCGAGGCAAATGAGCCACAGATCAGATTTTCTTTCTGCGGCAGGCGATGGAAAAACTGTTGTAATATGGACAACAGTTGCACCATCTATTCATCGCCTATGATAGCATAGCCAAGGTAAAACTGTACACGGCCATGAGAGAATTCGGTATCCCGACGAAATTAATAAGAGTGACTAGGCTGACCCTGACCAATGCGCGAGGCCAGATAAAAGCAGCAGGAACACTCTCAACACCATTCGCCATCAACAACGGTCTACGACAAGGAGATGCCCTATCATGCGTCCTCTTTCACCCGGCCCTCGAGAAAGTAATCCGTGATGCGGAGGTAAATGCAAGAGGTACGATCCTCTTTAAATACACCCAACTACTGGTCTATGCTGACGATATCGACATTATGGGAAGAACCACCCGAGACGTACAAACTGCCTTCATCCAGATCGAGCAGGCGCAAATTGGCGCGAGATCTTGGGCTGCACATCAATGAAGGCAAGACAAAATATATGGTGGCAACGTCAGCACCGAAGACGAATCAACCAACAACATCAAACCGCACTGGTCAAACGCAAAGAAGAATAAGGATAGGAGAATACAACTATGAGACCGTTGACAATTTCTCCAATCTAGGGTCGAAAATCGCAACCGATAACAACTACGATGATGAAATCCGCGTGCGGCTGCTGTCAGGCAACAGAGTCTATTTCAGCTTACAAAAACTGTTCCGCTCGAAACGTCTCACCATAGGGTCAAAGCTCTTACTGTACAAGATAATGATCTTGCCAGCCCTCATGTATTCCTCGGAGACTTGGGTTCTTAGTAAGAAAAATTGCAAACTCTCGGCCCCGTTTGAGAGAAAAATCCTTCGATGAATTTTTAGCGCCTACATGATGATGGACGATTCCGTAGCCTACATAACGACGAAATTTATAAGTGATACCATGACTGTCCGGTTGTGGATAAAATCCGGCTCAATAAGTTACGGTGGGCGGGTCAGTTAATCCGTATGGATGAGGATGATCCCACCCGGAAATTTTATAAGGGCAATATCTATTGTAGAAAAAGAAGACAAGGCAGACCCTGCCTAAAATTGGACGATGGCGTAGGTCAGGACGCCAGACAGCTTTTCGGGATATCGAATTGGTGGGCCTGGGCGCACAACCGGGATGTCTGGAGTTCCTTATTAAGGTAGGCCTAGACCGGATACCGGTTGTTGCGCCGTTGATGATGATGATTTGGAATTTATTCATTTTCTAAGTCTATTACCTTGTTTCAGCATTCATTTATTTTCGCTTCTATGGAAAGAAAAATATGGCTATTTTATTAGAAAAAAGCCACCCTTGGATGGCTGTTAGAGGATAACGTGCACTCCACGGCTGCTCACTAGTCTTTTCAGTGACTCTGAGGATGTACCTCAGGCCCGTTTATACCTTTATACTACTTTGGTATATTCGTTTTGAGGACGATGGGGTCCTAAATCCGCATCAACTTAATGTTGGACCGAACCAAATGGGGAGCAACTTACTCCCTCTTTCCTGGTCCACGGATCCCTCGCTTAGGGCTTGCACCCAAACTTTAAACTTAGGACCCCATCATTTTAAAAACGAATATTTTCAGCTCTGGCCGAGCTCTGGTCAATAAGGCGGAATTGCGCTCAATATAATTCGTAGGCATGTCGTGTTCTACGAGTTATACAGGGTGCGGCAGCATAACTTCCTTTTTTCAAAACTCAATAAAAACTATTGTATGCATCGGAAAATATTTATTTATTTTTTATAATGTAGGTACATGTCTAAAGTTTTTATTTACATTATTTTGAAGATCAAATCTGTTAGGTGACGTCCCCCACTTTCCATACATTGCGTAAACCGATTTCTGGCGTTTGTCATGACTCTTGTTAGCATAGCAGGTGTTATGTTGGCAATTTCTTCTTGGATGTTGGTCTTCAAATCTTGTAGGGTTCTTGGACGGTTCACATAAACACGGAATTTCAAAAAAACCCCTTAGAAAAAAATCACAAGGGGACAGATCGGGAGAGCGTGCCGGCCATTCCAAATCGCCTCTAATTGAGGTAAGGCGCTCTGGAAAGTGTTCCCTGAAAACAGCCATCGATGCTCTTGAAGTGTGTGCTGTTGCACCGTCTTGTTGGAACCAAGTGTCCCCCAAATCCAAATTTTCTAGCCGTGGGAAAAAAAATTCTGTAGCATGTTTACATAGCGGTCCGAATTCACTGTCACTGTAACCTCATTTTCCTCAAAAAACCAGGGACCAATAATTCCAGCTGAGGAAATTGCACACCACACTGTGACTTTGGGTGAATGCAAAGGCTTTTGATGCAATTCTCTAGGGTTGGTGTCAGCCCAGTAGCGCATGTTTTGTTTGTTAACCGACCACACAAATGAAAATGGGCTTCATCGCTAAAAAAAACAATAGCACCCTCGGGAACGACATCAAGAAGAAGCTCACACGCGTTCATCCGAGAATTGAAGTCACGTTCTGAAAGTTCCTGCACTATCGCCATCTTATAGGGATGAAAATGAAGATCATCACGAAGAATTCTTCTCACAGAACGATCGGATAGTCCAGAACGCCGTGGCGATCGCAACATTGACGCTCTTACTGCTTCAATGTTCTCAAGTGATCTAAAGGACCGAGGGACTCCAGTTCTTCCTTTTGTCGCACTTGGAGTTTGTCTGAATGTGGTGACCCATGTAACAATTGATTTGCGGTCTGGGACGGGAGCCAACGGGGCTAAATTAAAGCGATTCCGAAATGCACGTTGTGTTGCAATAACCGAACATCCGCTTGAAAAGTAAACCTCAACGGCAAAGGCACGCTCCTCACTATTCCAACGCATGATGGCGACTGAACCATGTCGGGACAAAGCTTTACAGTATACCCTCTTGAACGAGACCACTAGCGCTTCGCTATGACATCAACTAACTGAGTGGCGCGCATTTTAAAAAAGGAAGTTATGCTGCCGCACCCTGTATAAAGGAGCACTCAACATCTGCTCTGCGGTCACGCTGCTCCCAGGGCAGAGGTGAGGCAGCGGCTGAAGATCGCAGCGTCTGACGAAATCGGACTTTTTCTACTTTGGTACTTTGATACAGAACTTCTTACTAACACTCTAGCCAGCTGCTATAATATCAAGCGTTTTAACTAAATATTGCCATATTTCACAATTTGTTGCCTACGCTATTGTAGACCTAACATGAGAAGTATTAACTGAAATACATAACTCGTCAAACTTGCATCGATTTTCTATAAATCAGCGTAAGCGGGACTTTTACAGTTTCGGGCCGCTTTTTGTACGTAATTTTGTATCTGCTATCATCCCTTTTATTTCACTACACCAAAATAAATAAGGACATTATTTTGTATTTATTTCAAAATTTAAATCTTATTACTTTCTAGATGAAAAGGGTTCTTTTAGGTCATCCGTAATTACGCTCAGTATATCATATTCGTATTATTTTTAAATTATATTGTCCCCTACGAAAAACACGAGAATGCATTTTCAGGAAATTATGGAAAAACTCGAATGTTCCGTGCAATCAACAAAAAAATTGCTTTTTATTCAACTCCGCATTTCATTTGTAAGCCAGCTTCGAAGTAAATTACCCAATTTCACGAAAACGAAAGGCGATGATGCGTGCTTACGATTTTTATTTATTATTAATTGATTTTTCAGCTTTTTTCATCAATAGCCAAAATCAATTATTTTCTGCTCTACCATTTGCAATTGGCCTCAGGAATTTCTTTTCGGTGTTTTAAGCGACCTGAAACATTCCCCAATTCAAGTCTTATTTCTTTGTGCATATACATATATATATATATATGCTGATAGGAAGAAAGTGCATACTTTTCACTTCGAGAAATGAAGTGAAAAGATAGAAGTATCAGAAAGGACGACTGTTTGATATGGTCCTGTAGAATTGAACGGAATGCAATGGACAAGTTGCGGGAGAAAAAACAAAACCTTATTCAAATTGATCCAATATCGGTCTGACTGTCACTTCAAATTTATTCGGGAACGTCCGAATCTATTCTGAAGAAATTTGAAATATTTAGTGTGTGAATCTCATTACAAAGAACAAGTGGCATAATTTTCTGAGTAGTTTAATATGATTTCCCATCCATGTATGAGAGGTGTAAACTTTTTTTATATGTGAGGTATCGAAAGCTTCATTAGTACTCTCCAAAAATAGCCCAACTTTTCATATCAGATGAAATACAATATAAGGGAGGTAGGACTCAAAATGTAGGCGCCATAACGTGTAAGAGGTCCCGCTTTCAGGAATTATCCAACCAAAAAATCAGAAAAAAACCACGTAGATGCACCTTTATGAAATCTCAGTTTGCAAGTACTGATATTTACTTAAATAAAGCTGAGGATGGTATATTACTCTATTGTATAAGTTTAAGGGGGTCATCCCGTGTATCGGATCCGCCGAATCGATTTTTTTTGGCATCAATTGTATCTAGATATAGTGTAGAATATTTTAGGCAGAGTGCTTTTTTGATATTCTGAATCGTTCGGAAATTATAGTGTTAAACAGGTAATATGTCACATGCCAGATTTATGTCGATCGCCGTAATGAAGCGCGTATTTATCGGTCCGAATGACAGATAAAGAAGTAAGTACAGCTTTGGCACACGGTTGTTGGCTGCCAAAAGAGCCTACTTCAGCTTACGAAAACTATTCCGCTCGAAACGAGCTGACTCTTACTATACAAGGTAATGATCTTACCAGTACCTATGTATTCCTCGGAAACCTTGGTTCTAAGCAACAGAAATTGGAATCTCTTGGCCGCGTTAGAGAAAATAATCATCCGAAGAATTTTTGGCTGCTTACATGAGGATGGACGATTCCGTAGCCTACATAATGACGAAATCTATGAGCGATACCACGACTGTCTGATTCTGGATAAAATCCGACCAAATAGATTGCGGTGGGCGGGTAATTTAATCCGTATGGATGAGGATGATTTCGCTCTGAAAGTCTATAAGGGCAATATCTATAATAGAAAAGGAAGACGAGGCAGACCCTGCCTCAAATGGAGTGATAGCGTAGGTCAGGATGCCAGATTGAATTGGTGGAAGGATATCGAATTGGTGGACCGCGGCGCGAAACCAGGGTGTCTGGAGTTCCTTACTAAGACAGGCCTAGACCGGATCGTTAAACTGAATTTCCAGCTGTTGTTAAAATAATAAGAAAATTTTTTTACATGGATGATGTAATGACTGGAGGTAATAATTAGGTCAAACTTAAAGAAAGTCAGACCATAGCACATACGATTACATCCAACATTTTCGAAAGTTAATGGCAGCCAAGCCAAAACAAAAGCATCGTCCCGCTAATTTCGTACTATGAAACTGGCGATTTGGATCTTTTCGACTGACGAGAATCTTATATGGCATCATTATACCTCAATACTAAACAGTCACTTGTTCCTATTAAGCGACAGATTGCTGAATAAGGATGGTTGCATCTTTCAACAATGCCACAAACGAGAGATACTAATGGAGTTGCAGTCCAAACATTGAATTGAGCTTCGTGATGCCCCGAATTCAATGTTATTTAGCCTGTTTCACTAAATATAAAAAATAAACGTGTAGTAGATGTTACGACACAATACGCTAGAGCGCGCAACGAGGGAACTTATTATTTTTAATGTTATCCAAAAACCGTTCCTAGTATTCTTCATAATATCATGAAAAGCGGCCACTTTCAAAAATATGACGTTAATGAGAAAATATCAGTTGCGAACTTAAAACTTATGAAAAAAATCCTTTGTTGAGATAATTATGCTGTCTGTGTGTATACACTACGAGCTATGTACATATATATATGTACTTCGAACCACTGTGTACCCAAATATTCTTACACAAAATTCCAACAAAACCTTTCAGACCTTACGCGACCAGCTTCCAATTCCCGACTTTTTATATTTTTGGGACTGTCCACTGCGGCCGCGGGGGATGGTCTTGCGACTAATGATTAATCTCATTTTGTCACTACAATTTGAAAAGTGAAACTTTGCTAAAAACAATGAAGGACCATTTCGAAATATCAGGATTCTAAGTCTAAGTTCCTCCTTGAATACACTAAATAAACGAAAATTGTGAAGACAATATGTGTGCAAAAAGCCCAGAATATATAAAAACCCTCGGAAGTTTGCGGTGATATTTTCTCGATCTTGAGCTGTAGATATTTTCACATTTCCTTTGAAGTGTCATAAACCTGAAAATATTCATATCATTCCAGTATTTGGTTCGTATCCGCATTTGAAACCCACTAGACCCAGTGTTATCTCTTTAACACAAACAAATTGAAGTGGGAAAATTGTCAGTCTACATCTTTCATATTTAAATTACCCTATTATCTGCGGTGTGCTAGGAAAGGAAGAGCCATTTCTCTGTAGAAACTTTTAAAGTTGTCTCAAAATAGAGACATTAGTTTAAAGCGAATTCTACCTTTGGACGGTTGTTGGGAAGTCACCGGCGAAGGACTAGAAATATAAGTGGGAAAAAACTAAGTAGATGTTTAGATTAGCTATTGAGCTTTCCTGCCCATAAAAAATACCAGAAGTGAGAACACAGTCATTAAGTTCATTTAGCATCGCGGTTTAAAGTTATTTACATGTCCATCCCGTCTGTATCGTTAGCGCAGTCGTTCAAAGTAAGGAATGTGGCTAATCTATAGATTCTTGACGGAATCATTAAGAGATGCATGTACGCAAACTCCCCAAATCAATCTTAATTCCAGTCCAATATCCCAGGGATATAAGCCAAAACTTGTTATTTCCCGATATAATTCTACCGTTTCCATGTCGAGCATATCTTCTATTGATGCCCAATTTTCAATCCTATTCAGTCGTCTTTTCAGATAATCTGGGAAATTCAATGTGAAGTGGAAAGTTAGGGTAGTCAGGTTTTCAAGCCAGCCTGTTCTCAGAGACGTTTACAAGCATATACAGATTTGTTTTCTACCTTCTCCGTTTCGAACCCTACTGATTCCCTGGTCCCCGCTTTGCGGAATGGGACGATGTAGTCTGGCAAAAGATTTTGGCCGAAATGTTAACGGATTTCCTCACCCTTTGAAATTAATTTTAACATAAACGCCAAATATGACAGATTCCATTCGATGTAGCAATCTGGTGTCGCCAATGGAGCTTGCATTATGGAACGTTATGAAATTTGCGTTAATCAACTGCTATCATGGCCTCCGCGTATCAATCGAATCCGCGGCAGAAGCCACCTTCATGGTGACTGAACCTTAATTAGATTTCGCAGGTACACCGTGAAACCTTAATGTATGCAAGCTCACTTTCCGTTGACGACATATCCAATTTACATAAATTTTAATTGGATCTTTCATCACAACGCTAAGTGCTTACAAAATGTGATCGGGACTCTCTTCAATTACGGGTACCATATTAAAAGAAAGTCGCTTTGCGTATTCGGAGACCCAAAGGATAACTCTCTTTTACGAACGGCGTACGTGTTTGACAGGCTCACCCTGACTCGCACGTATGGAAGTAATAAGTTGGTTTTCATCAATAACATTTCCACTAAGAGCAAAAAATAAAACTGGCAAAAATTCGTGGCAACTTCATATGCTAAGTGAATGCGAGTTGTAAATTTTTTTATAATTCACCATGATTGTACCCAACGAGTTGGGAAGTTCTGAAGCGTAATTTGTTTTCCATGATATCTCAAAAGCCACTTCGCAATCGGCTGAAATTCAATATACATTTTTGAAGTGTTTGTGAACTGCAATGAAAAATGTTTATATGAATTCTGAATGGAATGAACGTGATAAATTCATAATTCACGCGGCCTGAAAGGCAGAAGGACACTGTTGTGTAGGCGTTCCAATTTTGAACGCGTTATCCCATTTCGTCATGTTTGCTTGTATTTGAAAGGGAACTGAATATTGGTTACAATTTTTCAATGGAAATTAGGTTGCATTTTTCATTACTCTCCGTAAATTCAATGTTCCGTTAGTGCAGGTATTCCGCCATTCCCGTTAATAGGAATATCAATTTGGCTTGATTCTTGCGTGATTGCTTTTATGATTTTTCTGAAACAGGACTTTATGTGACTGAGGTCAACGGCAGAACGCTTAAAGTCGGGGCGAAGCAAACAAAAGAAAAAATAAAATGTAAACGAATATTTTCGTGCAAAGAAGAAAATCTCTTTAACAAATATTCTCATGTCATTTAGGAGTATCTCCCCAAGGGATTTTTGATTGATAAAAGGTGTCAAGTAGAATTAGGATTTAAATTTCTAACTTGAAACCTGATAAGCGGTGGATCAGAATGAAGGTCGCGTTAGGTTCGTGATTCATGTGGATTATTTGGTCGTGGTACTGCAGTGGGCTTGTGAACAGCGTAGTATATGTTAGCAATGATTCTTGTGTTATTGCTCGATAAAGGTTTTGATTGCGGACTAATATTTTACCTTTAAGTCTTAGACCAAGTGAAAAGTTGAGTTGACTATGGGCTCTAAAGTTTCACCCACAGAGGATTGTAGTAACTGCTGGTCACGCCTGACTTTAATGATTAACCGGGTAAAGTATTGCCAAAACTAACTTCCAAGTTAATTACTCTAAATTATGGAGCTACTTTATAAAAATTATAGTACAAAATTACCAACTTGCTAACTATTTATTTGTTGGACAACTGGCATTCTTTCTTTTCTTGTCCCATCTCCGCTATCGGACGTTGGAGATAATGTTGGCTGTCATTTTATCGAAATGTTAACAGTCTCTCGAAATAGTGATTTTTTGACATGCCAAACCATTGTTAATGTTCTTTCTTCCAGGTTTTCAATGTGCAGCAATTTTTCCTTGAACCCAATTAGGCGAGGTAACTCGTGAAGTAACATGTTTGTGTTTTGTTTTATAGGTTTTGTATGAAACAAAATCGCTTCAATGTCTGTTTGCCCGCTTGGAAACTGGTGACCGAGAGTCGATGGAGGAGATGCGGTGGCACCTATGACACCACGCCACTGCGGGCGACAG
Organism: Hermetia illucens; assembly: GCF_905115235.1. NCBI lineage: Eukaryota > Metazoa > Arthropoda > Insecta > Diptera > Stratiomyidae > Hermetia > Hermetia illucens. The sequence goes on along the minus strand of NC_051851.1, from coordinate 89,792,478 downwards.
TTTTAGTACTCGCCCACGAACCCTTTTTCATCATCTGGCCAAGGGCCCCACTAAGCTCCGGGACGAATTCCGAAGAGTCTGTTTCAAAAATGGACCCTTTGCATGGACCAGGTATTCCCAGGCTCCATGAATTACTAGGATTGCGGCACTTGGGTCTAGAGTTTTGTGGCCCATTGTAATGACAAAATGGTTAAAAGTCGATGCTAGTGGCCGGAGACGACCAAGAGGGGAGACCGTGCTTTTTCCCTCCTCTTCTTTAATCCGGCAGAACTCTCTTACAAAAGGCTTATCCTTCAATAGACTAGCCAGACGATGCGATGGTAGGAAAGGAACCTTAGAGGTCATACCTCATCGCAAATCTAAGGCAGGGGAGACATCGACTGAGGATTTTGTGTATCCTCCCGTTCGATTGGGACACTCGGGTCCGGAATTTTACGGCTCCACGCAAAAAAAGCAAGAACACCGCCACTTTTATTAGAGTTTGAAATTTATTAGTGAAAATTTAACATAATATCTCCTCTTATTTATCATTTGCGCTTTCTTCGCCTCGGTTGATAATGCTGATTGCTCAGCAATAACAGACCCAGTTAATTTATTATTATTAGGGATGAGCGAATGATCATTAATTGCATTCTTTGCAATTTCGACATATGCTGCACCACCATTCATTTTAATTGGGTCGCCAGATAATCGACCGCTGTGGGTTGCAGTGTCATATGTTACCTGCGTGATCCAGCCGTTATGCTTTTGTTTTTATTTCTCAGGTCTAGCTCGCGTGATGATATTTCGATAGGCTCACGCGAATTTCTTATTTATGTCATTTCAGGATCTGCATGCATCGGTACCGAGCTCGTGAATTTTTGTATAATGACTCATGAGAGATCTAAGTGCTTAAAGTACCCCCAGCATTCCCGAACGTGGTTAGCAAAGAGACATGCATCGCCTTTTTAAGGCTTTGCATAAAACAAAACCTTATTGAAATCGGTTTACTGTCTGTCTTTTTTTTTTTTTGACTGCTAGAAATTCATCATGGATACGCATCGGAAATCTAGGACACACATGCCAGACACTTACCGACTCAAACCATCTACATTTTCTCCACACTCCCCGCGGGACCACCATTCCAGCATTGCTTCGCGGGGCTGTTCACTCTAAACGTCGTCATTAATTGCAGTAGCCGTCCTTCCGCTGCAGTTCTGCAGCTTTTAGCTGCTGTTGAATCCGTTTCACCACTACCGCGTCCCATGCTGTATATGATTGCACCATGTACTTTATCACATTTTCCACCGTTAAACGGGTATTTATCTCTGTTTCAAGCTGTCTCCTTGAGCTTTTAAATTTTGCGCAGGCGAATAAAACGTATTCTGGATTTTCAGCTGCACCTTCACACGTAGGACAATCGGGCGATTCATCTAGATCGAAACTATAGAGGTAATTACTGTATCCACCGTGTCCGGTTAAGAACTGAGTCAGATCGTAACTCAGAAACTACCCAATCGAAAAATCTGATCTGGCTGCCACCATATAGTGCCTAGGCTCCGAAATATCTTCCATACCGGTATCTGTTGAAGTAAAGTTAATAATAGTATATTTCTAAAATGTTTGGCAATTGGCAGCGAAACCCACTTCAAGTGCATCCTAGAATCACGAAATTTTGCAACGATGTAGCATATAGCATGGAGCATGGTCCTGGTGAAAATCACACTATTACTAACAAAGTTATAACAGGTCAAAGTTGCCGTTTCTGTGCAAATTTAAGATTTTGAATGTCAGTGTAATGTGAAAGTCGATATTCTCACATAATATATGCATATATTAGGTGCTAGGTTCTAACGGAACAAGTGCACACTCAAATGTCTTTATAAAAGAAATACACAAAACCTTTTATACCTGAAGTATCCAGCTTCCGGTTTCTAGGCTTGTTCAATATAAGCAGAATAGGGAATTAGGACCCAAAATGTAGGCACTTAAAGTGTAACAAGTTTCGTCCACATGATGCACAACGCTGCATCCATATAAAATCTAGGTCTTGAAAATCATCCGACTAGTAACTGAAACCCAGTCACGATACAAACCTTTCTACCACCAATGGGATTTGAAGCGCGACTTTCCGCTGTGGCAGCCTAGCAAGTAATGGGTTTTATTTCGAGCGATTAAAAAAAAATAAATAAATATAAATGAAATGAAAAGCTCGGATTTGTAGAAATAAATAATCTTAATTACAAACCGATCTTTTTTGATGACCAAACTGCGATTAACCCGAATTAATCCAGATTTGTGGTGCAACTCCCCACTCGTTGTGGATATCCCTATATTTATATTCATAATTTAGAATATAACTTTAGGAATGACGATATGTCTAGCCACCATTACTTAAGGGGGTCATCCCATGTGTCGGATTTTAATAATTATTTATTTATTTAATGAGGACAATACACAGAAAGCAAATTTCTTATTACATATTGTCCTTAGAGAAAGGAGCAAGTGAATGGCTTACTTTACGTTTAAAGCTAGGGAGGGAAATGGAGTCAAAGGACTCAGCTGTAGGGCATTGTGTACCAGCAAAGCCTCGGGATCGGAGGGTGAAAGTAAATCTCGAGCTCCGCGAAGGGTACATAAAAAATATCCGCACTACGTATGTTATGAGACGAAACGATACGGAAAGTAATATCCGAGCTGGCGGAGCGTCCATCAGACAATTGCAGAGTTTGAAAAGAGTACACATATCAAGGAAGATACGGCTTTCCCGTAGGGGGGGGGGGGGATTGAGGGTGCGGAGTCGTGACGGATAATCAACCCGTGGAAGGTTCTTTTTGTAAAAGAATTTGCGTTGTACAGCTTCAAGAGCGCGGCAGTCACGTATGCGGTAGTGGGATCACACTATACAGCAATATTCAAGGATATTTCTGACAAGGAAATTGAAGAGTGTTAAGGAAGGCTGGATTGAGGTAAAGTCGAAGGAGGAACGCAGGATAAAACCAGACATTTTGGAAGCTCTATTGATGATGTCAACGAAGTGGGAATCGAAACAAAGTTTATCGTCGAATATTACACCCAGGTCTTTGAAGGAGGTCAGTAGCGAAAGGGGTTGTTCACTGAGAGAATGGGAAAAGGATATTGGGTAATGTTTAGGGGAATAGCGCATCCATTGGCACCTGTTGACATTCAACGTTAGCTTGATGACCGAACACCAACGGACTAAATTATCAAGGTTGGACTGTAAGAGAGCACAGTGCAACGTAAAGCGTAAAGCAAATACGGGCAGGTGAGGATGGAGGCAAGGTTCTTGATAAAAAACGGAAACAGTAGGGGGCCAAATATAGAGCCTTGCGAAATACCAAAGGAAGAAGAGAAGGAACCGGATGAGTGACCATGAAAACAAACTTTGCAGGAACGGTAAGAGAGATAGGAGGAGAGCTAGGAAATGACTGAGGGAGGGAAGTTTCGAGAGGAGAATGTTATGGTCAACGGTATCAACGGCTTTGGAGAAATCAGTATAAATAGCAGAAGATTTGAAGCCGTTGATCTATGTTTCATGAAACCATGCTGCGCTTTGATAATAAGGTGACCGAAGTGCGCGGTCAACCAGTCGTTGATGTATCTTTTCAGGATTTTGGAGCAAGAGGAGAGAAAAGACATGGGGCGGTAGTTTACAGCAAGAGAAGGGTCTCCGCTCTTGAGGATAGGGATGATAAGGGCCTCTTTCCAGAGACGGGGAAACTGGCATTCATCTAGACTTTTGTTCTAGATTATACTCAGGGAGAGGGAAATGTGTTTTCTATACTTAAGGAGGAAGAGATTAGGAAGCGCATCGGGGCTAGATCCAACATTGAGGTCAAGATTACCAATGATAAACTCAACCAAGGAAGGCGTAAGGAGAGGAATGGCAAGAGATTCGGGGGAGTCTGCAGTAATGAAAGGTGTAGAGGGCGGAGAGCTCGAGGCAGAAAACACTGAAGAGAAGTAGGTGTAGAGAAGGTCGCAGGATTGGCAGTGGGGTCAGCGAAGCTGATAGAAGAAGGGAGAGATTGAGTTGGATTACGAGAATTGCGAGCGTGAGACCAAAAGGGTTTTAAATTACCGCGGGCAAGGGCGCTCAATAAGTACCTTTTATGCGCTTTTCCGACCATTGACTTCACAGTACAGCGTAACATATAGACTTAAAGTGAGCAAGGTGGTGAGGATGTTCAGGGAAGTAAAAAGAGGTGGCGCTCGGGGAGGTTTGAAAGGAAAAGATCGAGGGTGCGGCCCAAAGAGTTTTTGGTGGCATTGAAATCCAGGGCAGAGCGAGTTTTCATAAAGGAAGAAAGTGGGAGGGAAGAATGCGAGAGGTTGTTGGAAGGAATTGGAAGGCTAGGATGATTAGGCCAGTTGAGCATGAGGAGGTTGAAATCTCCGCAAAGGAAGAAAGTGAGGGAAGGGATTCTGACAGTAAGAAGTTCAGACAAACTGACAAACAATTCTTCATACAGGTGAGAAGGGCTAGCACAGGGGACATATACACAAGAAACAATGAACGGGAGGAAGTTGGGCGGGGAGCCACGAAGAGTAACACAATCAAAAGGAAAACCAGAGGAAGAGAAGACGAGTTCGGCGGGGAGTCTATCTTTTATTGCAATTAGGACCCCACCGCCGGAGGACTTACGAGAAGCATCCCGGTCCCTGTCACAGCAGAAAGTGGAGTACCCTTCTGGGAGCTCGGAGTTTAATATGGCACAGTCCAGCCAGGCTTCAGAGATACAGATAGCATTGTGTTGCTGAGCCAGTGCGGATAAATTGAAGGACCCCAGCTTGGTTCTTAAACCCCTAACTTTCTGATAAAACAGACGGAAAGTAAACATGGATCCAGTTATATAGCTCGGCGAAACAGGCGGGTTGCCCTGAAATTTACCCGCGAATTGGGGCGCTTGCATGGCTTGATGAATACACCTTCAGGCCAGAAAGAAGGATTTTCGAGGACGTCAACTTCGTGTGGATAAGTAACCTTGAAAGATACAATCACCCGGTCGGTGTTGTTGTCTTTTGTGAGTTTAATGCAGGACAGAGGAGAAAGTAAACTTCTTCTTTATATACTCCAGAACATCGTCCGTAGAAGTTGTCAACGCTAGCCTGGAGATAAAGAGCTGTTTGGGTGGGGACGCTACCTTTAGTTTGGGGCTACTGGTATAGATGGATGAGGTGTCAGGATATATGGCAGTAACGGGAAGCGGAGCTTCGTTGGCGGCAGGAACGATGTCAAAAAGCGGGGCAGCTGTGTTCCGATTCGTGACTTGCTTAGGAGACTGCGGATATTATCCCGTTGTAGGCGCGATGGAGCGAAACACGACCGGAGGCTCAGTGGACCGTAACTTGACCCATGGGGCCGCTGGATCAGGGGTGTAGAACCAGTGGAAGCAACCCTGATGTAGGAAGGCACTACAAGCGAATTCAGCACAGATTGAGAGGCCTGGTGCATAGATTCCTGAGATGATGTTGAGGCTAGACTGTTATGCACAGTAGGAACGTCTTTTCGGAAGTCACAGTCTCGTCTAATGAATTCCTGAGCCGCCGGGAACACGTAGATGACGACATCGATCGCTGCATTTTTGGCACCGCACCAGTGTTACGGTTCAGGTTTTCGGCGAAATTCAGTGATTGTGCTGAATCGGTGGGCTTGGTATGGCCATCCTTGGCAGAAGGAGAAGTAAACACAGCTAAAGGTACAGCAGATATAGTAGAGGGTGCGGCAGCATAACTTCCTTTTTTAAAATGGGCGCCACTCAGTTAGTTGATGTAATAGCGGAGTGCTAGTAGTCTCGTTGAAGAGGGGATACTGTAATGTTTTGTCCCGACACGGTTCAGTCGCCATCATGCGTTGGAATAGTGAGGAGCGTGCCTTTGCCGTTGAGGTTTACTTTTCAAGCGGATGTTCGGTTATTGCAACACAGCGTGCATTTCGGAATCGCTTTAATTTAGAACCGTTGGCTCCCGTCCCAGACCGCAAATCAATTGTTACATGGGTCACTACATTCAGACAAACTGCAAGTGAGACAAAAGGAAGAACTGGAGTCCCTCGGCCCGTTAGATCACCTGAGAACATTGAAGCAGTGAGAGCGTCAATGTTGCGATCGCCACGGCGTTCTGCGCGCAAACACGCATCTGCCCTTGGACTATCCGATCGTTCTGTGAGAAGAATTCTTCGTGATGATCTTCATTTTCATCCCTATAAGATGGCGATAGTGCAGGAACTTTCAGAACGTGATTTCAATTCTCTCTTTTTACTTTCTACAAATTTCTCATTACTTACGTTATAGGTATACTTTCTTTCCTGTTTTAATTGCGCAATTATTTATAGTTATCAGTATGTTTTCATTTAATTCAACATTTCTGTCATCACAATAGAGTTTCTTTTTTTCAATTTTCCAATTTTTTTCGTCTAACTGTGTTCATCTAACTGTCTTATTTGAGTTTGTGTATTTCTTACCATTTTACAATTTCTATTGATTGTACAATTTCCAAGTGTTTTCAATTCTGATTCATATTGCGTTTCTCCATTGGTTTTGTTTATTTCCACCACATACTCTTCTGTTACATTTATCTCGTTATATTTTTCATTTGGCAATCAGTCAATTTATAAAGATCGAGTACTTTCATAGCTATACTATCGTCTCTTCGTCTCGCCTCAAAAGTCCTGTATGTATGTTAAGTTTGTAGAAGTTTAGTTCCATTCTTTTTATCTATGTCGTCGTCACTAAACTAGGGTGAACAATCCCGTTCTTTACTACGGCTACATTATCTACCACTTGATCTATTTTTTGTTTTAACGTTTCTAACTTCACTAACTGATTAAGTTTTAATTTTCTAGAAAGGTATTGCCCTTCATCGTCGCTTATTAGTTTGTAGGTCCTCATGATTTTATTTCTATCCTCTTCCATGATATTCTTTAAGTTTACTATAGAGTCGTTTAAATGAGTATTTATATATATTTGCTTGTTTAGATTATTGATTTCTTTTTCCTGATTTTTATCGATTACGTCTAAGTACCGAATAATATTTTCCGCACCCTACTAAATTCAATAGTCCCCTTTTCTCTCCAACATTTGGTTCTATTGCTGTAACTTTAGCTTTAATAGTTTTGGTCTCTTGTTGAATGAGGTCATCTTTTTCTATTCCTAAATTTCTAATATTATCCTCGATACTGTAAATCGCCTTCCTTCTTTCGTTAGTATTTATTACATGTAATAAGATTTCCGGCTTCCTAGTATTTGGGTTTTTCTCATATTATTATTATTATTCTGTTAAGCGAAAGTCGCACCGCGTCCTTGAAGAACTATTGTGCCCCTTTTACTGGTTATAGTGTACCTATTGATCATAGTATCTCAAGCAGGCCTGTAACCGTTAGGAACTTTAGTATGTTCCCCACTTCCAGATGTTTCAGCTTTGCATCTGGTATTAAGTGTTCTCCCAGATGTCTCGATCTACTTTGCACAAGTGCTGGACACTGTCCCAGGATGTGTATAGAGGTTTCGTCCTCCTCCTCACAAAACCTGCAGGCAGTGTCCGTAGGTATCCCTAGCGATAGTTCAGCCGACAATGACCAGTGAGAATTCCCACTATGATTCGGAGGTTCTTTTTGGTGAGGTTTAAGCAATCCTTTGTACGCATGGGTTCGTATCCCCCAATAAGCACCCTGGACTGCTCCATCCCTGGTAGGTACGCCCAATATAGTTCCCTCAACCGTTCCTCTTCATTTCTTAGATTCATAGCCATGAAACCGTTTCCGATTCCACAGAAGGGTTCTGGCCCCTGCCTTCCAACCCAGCATGGCCTGGAACCCAAAGTATCCAGACCTTGTTGGACGAGCCGAGTGTATTCAGTCTCTCAAGGCATTCCCATACCAGTTTAGAGTTCACCTGGTTGGACCTAAGTGCCTTGATCGCTGCTTGGCTATCGGTGAGAATAGCTATGTTCTGCCCCCTGTAGTTCCTTTGCAGATTAAAGGAGGCACATTTGTCTATGGCGTATATTTCCGCCTGGAATATGCTAGTGTACCTGTCCATTGGCTCAAAGTACATTTTCCTTGGAACAATGACACCGGCACCCGCTCCCTCTACTGTGAGGGATCCGTCAGTGTACCAAGTAATCAGTTGCTGGTTTAAGCTGGTTTAAGCTGGTTTACCCATGTAATTGTTAGAAATATTGTCCACAATACCTATATGGAAGGTTTAGAACAGTTTTGCTTGAATAATTTCTAACATCTAACATATGGTTTATGTCTTTGATTAAAGTTAATTTCTTTATTTTTGCTGATATATTCCGCGAATTTACATGTCAATATGTTACAATCATTTCCGTGTTCTTGAAGTGGAATATTCTGTTCGATTTCTTTTCTAAATGAGCCTGTATTCAAAGATATTCTTCGAATACCTCCAAAGTTTCCCATTTTTCTTTACCTGACGTAATCGTAATATTGTAACATTTTAGTTCTAAAGTCCACCAGAGCTAAACTCCAATGATTGTCGTTTATGCATGTGAACTGGTATCATGAGAATGTCATATGAAAATACGTCCTCATTCTTGGTCCATTCCTTAAGGGGGTCATCCCGTGTGAAGACCGTTTTTTGGCTTTTTTAGAATTTTTTTTGAAGAAGAGAAAAATACAAATGCGAATTAGCATAGATTTATTAATATCTTGAGCGTGCACAGTAATTTTTCCAGCCCAATCGCATAGTTCGTTATTGAAATACAGAGCAATTTATACACCCATCTCCAAAAAAGGTGTTTTTTGCTGCCACGCTAGAGGGCGCTGCGATCATCTTAAAGAAAAAAAAATAAACGGCGTTTTAACGTACCGACTTAACTACAGTCAGCAAACTAGGATTATTAAAAATATTGAAAACTAAATTTTTGGAGCCTTGTTAATCTTTTTTTTTTAATTTTGGTGTTTTTTTACGGCTTCTTCAATGAATAAAAGAAAAACTACTGAATGAATCACAATTATCCTAGTTTGCGGACCGTAGAAATATGTTTCGAATAAATCATGAAAATTTCAAAGAATTTCGTTGTATAGATTTTGAGCTATGTTGGCAGCCGATTTTCAACATGCGGTTTCGAGAAAAACGCATTTAAAAAGTAGAATGCGCTTTTTAACCATAAAACCTTAACTGACCATTAATCTGCTATACTTAGTCCATAAACCTTAGATTTCTTGAAGAAACACATGTACGGCCTTGACTTCAATTATTGTCCTTTTAGCGAAGTCATTCGAAAGTCATTCGGATCAATAAATATGAGCTTTATTATGGCGATCGACATAAATCTAGCATGTGACTTATCACGTGCTTAACACTATAATTTCCGAACGACTCCGAATATGAAAAAATCACTTTGCCCATATATCCTACACTATATCTAGACACAATTGATGCCAACAAAAAACAAGTCGGAATACCGGAAGCTCCCGCTTCGGGTATAAAGGTTTTGTGTTCATCCTATGTAAAAAATTTCAAGGCACATTTTTCTATCCGTATATAGCTACAAATCCAACATAATTCTTCATATTTTTCCAAACCACGAAACATACGTACATATTACAGCCATAGATATTACGCTCACCCTAAACAAACAAACTGCCTATTTCCGAATACTGTACACATATATGCTCGTATATAAATTGATCGTACCCATATTTCTGATTTACTTCTTATATCTATTTGAATTAGGCTCTACCCGCAAAGTTCATTAGCACGCATATACTATATAGCTACATACACACATGTCTCGTTGGAATAATTGATATTTATATACAAATGATTAAAGAACTAAAACAAAATAATTCTTTTCCACCCAATTTATACGAACTTACTTCGTTGTGGTATTGACGAATTGATATGTGATGATGACGTCGTGCAGGTTGTAGAGTGCACGAAATTCATAAAAAATTGTAAAGTTTTACCCCCTATAACTTTGTTACTAATAGTAGGATTTTCTTCAAACTTGGCCAAATTGTGCACTATGTTCTTCATTATATGCATGCCAAATTTTGTGCTTCTGGGATGAACATAAGGGGGGTGCCGGGTAAATTTCTAAAATATGGAAATATACTGTTATTAACTTTATTTGTGCAGATATCGGAACCGGATATATTTTGAGGCCTAGATTTCGTAGAGGTGCACTATTGAGATTTTTTTCAGATTTTTCGGTTGGATAGGTTCTGAGAACGAGACCTGTTACACTTTTTGGGGGTCATATTTTGAGCCCTCACTCCCCTATGTTTCACCTAATATCAAATATTGAACCAGTTTCGAAAAGTACTTATCGAGACCTTTCATTTGATACCCCACATGGCGACATTTTATGAAAAAAAATTTTGCACCCTCCTTTTACATGTATGGGGAGCCCCCCTTAAACTTAACACAAGATGGCGCCACTTACTGCATGTAAAGGGATCACCAGATTACATACTCTTACTAATTTTCGTGACAATCGGTCTAGACGTTTCCGAATAAATCGGCTGTGACAGACAGACAGACAGACAGACAGACGGACAGACAGACAGACAGACAGACAGACAGACAGACAGACGGACAGACCTGTGAGGAGTTGCCAGATCTCCCATCAGGCGCGACCCCAGGTGGCGGATAGGGGCATACCTATTGATGTGTAAATATGTGTTCATGCACTTTTCTTTTCTGACTGTGTATGGGCTAGTGTTTGCTCATCTCTGGTGCGTGGACCAAAATGGCTATGGGAAGGATACCCAGAACATAAAACCACCATGGAAGACGAGAGAAGGAGTAAACTTACGGTGCAGGGGCTCGGAACCCCAGTACCGGCGGCTTTTGGGAGTGAGCAAGCGGGCTCCCGGTCGTCGATATCCCTCGACCGCAGTGCCTCGGTGGTGGACAACTTGGCCACCTTGGCATATAATGTTACAAGTGATTTGGATCTGGAGAAGGAAGTGTTCAAGCGAAGTACGACCTTACCGAGAACACCAGTAGCAAGAACAACCAAGGATGAACTGAAGATGGATCGTTGGACGACAAAAACTGTAACAACACCCACAGCATATGTTCAAGATGCGCGACAGCAAGAGGCGCTCCAGGAACAAGATAAGGATCCATTCAAAAGAAGCTCATCAACTTTGAGATCTCCACCAATGCTAAAGGCGATGAAGGAAAAAGTACAGGCAAGATCAACAACTGGCAAAAGTGAAACAGCGTATAAAAGGAGTAACCCTGTCGGGGCTTATAAGGAGCGGAGTCCCGATCCGGAGGAATTACCCTTCAACCAGCTTGGGGCAAAGATAGTTGAGCTGTCGGAGTTTATCAAGGACAAGCACAACGTGCACCAAGCCATAAAGAATATGGTGAGGGCCATTAGAGTCCTCTATAATAGATCACAGATGGAGGAGAAGAATAATAACAACACGCCGAACCCCGCTGTGCCAACAGTATCACAAGCAACCCAAGTGACACCTAACCGTACTACCATCGAATCCCAGCGAAATAAGCGAGTACGTGAAAAAGAGGGGGATCCTTTAAATAATCAGCAGGCGCCTAAGAGAAAAAAAGGCGGACAGGACATCCTCAAGACCAACACCAACAGTTCAGAAGGAGGAAAGCATACAGCGAATCTAGGAAACTCGACCAGCGTTGCGAAGCCCAAGACGAACGAAAACGATGGATGGACTAAAGTAACCAACAAAAAAGCGAAACGAAAAGCAAAAGTGCGAACTCGTCCAGATGCGATTGTTATCCCCAGTAAGGGCAATCTGTCCTACGCGGAGATACTCAAAAAGGTCAAAGCTGATCCCGACCTAAAAGATCTGAGCGGAAATGTGAACAGAATCCGAAGAACCCAGAAAGGGGATCTCATGTTCGAGCTGAAAAGATCCAGCGGTGGCAAAACTGATGACTTTCGCATTCAAGTGAAAAACTCACTTGGAGAGAATGCCGCAGTGCGTGCCCAAAAACATGAGATCTATATACAATGTAAGGATCTCGATGAAGTTACATCGAAAGGAGAAATTTGTACTGCTCTGAAGGAGCAATTCAAGTTGAAAGAACTTACAGAGGAGTCTGTTGTCGGTTTACGGAAAGCCTATGGTGGCACTCAAACGGCCACCATACGAGTGCCAGCGGAGGCAGCGCAGATGTTGTTAGCTGCCGGAAGGGTTCGGATTGGATGGGTCGTTTGCCGTTTAAGGGAGCAAACTTCACTAAAGAGGTGCTTTAAATGCCTCATGTTTGGGCACTTCGCGAAGGCATGCACCAGCAACATTGATCGGTCTGATCGATGCAAAAGGTGTGGGGAGAAAGGCCATATTGCCAGAGAGTGCAATAGGGACCCCAAATGCCTATTGTGCGTAGCCAAAGAGGGACAGGATAACCGGCACATTGCCGGAAGTGCCAAATGTCCGGAATTGAGGAAGGCGCTAACTGCAATGAGAAAATGAGGTTTATTCAAATTAACCTGAATCATTGCAGGGTCGCTCAGGATTTACTTGAGCAGACCACGTTCGAATCTAAGATGGAGGTTGCCATCATAAGTGAACCGTACAGAAACCGCCACGGTGGCGTATGGGTCACAGATTCGACTGGTGGAGCGGCGATATGGGCTTGTGGTCGACAAGCCATACAATGTACTGCAAGTCAGGCAGCCAGTGGCTTTGTGTGGGCAAAAATAAGTGGTGTATATGTATACAGCTGCAACGCCCCACCAAGTTTGACACTGCCTGAATTCGAGCAAATGCTTGATAATCTTGTTCTCGACGCAAGGGGACGAATTCCAAAGGTGATTGCTGGTGATTTCAATGCTTGGGGCCTAGAGTGGGGTAGTAGGGAATCAAATGCTAGGGGGCGCAGTTTATTAGAAGCTTTTGCGCAGATGGACATAGTTTTGGCTAACGAAGGTGCTGTAAACACCTTCCAGAAAGGGGGGTCAGGCTCAGTTGTAGACCTGACCTTTGTCAGCCCTTCGCTGGCGCGTGGTATGTCCTGGTGCGTCAGTGAACGCTACACCCACAGCGATCACCAGGCAATCTTCTTTGAGACATGTGTCGAGCCACAGGGCAAAGAGCTATCATGCCCGAAACCGAAAAAGTTTTCAGGCTGGTCTGCAAAATCTTTGGATGAGCAGAGCTTCTTAGAGGTGTGGTTAGATCAACCTGATATAGCAGGCGCCTCTACGGAAAGATCCGTCCACCTGGCTCAATGCATCGCCAAAGCATGTGACGCGTCTATGCCTAGGAGGTGCTCATTCCCCAGTAGAAGACCGAACTACTGGTGGAATGATGAACTGGCCAGTCTTCGATCAGCCTGCCACCGAGCCAGAAGAGCGGCTCAGAGGGCGGTAGGTAGAGTCGATCAGGGGCAGAAAGAGTGCGCCTATAAGGCAGCCCGCAAAACCCTCAAGCTCGCCATCCAGCGAAGCAAGACAAAATGCTTTAAGGAGCTCTGCTCAGAAGCGGACATCAACCCGTGGGGGAGTGCTTATAGAATAGTGATGGGACGATTTAGAGGCCGCTCCTCTCCGCAGATCACGTGTCCCACCCTCTTGCTGAAAATCATCCAGGGGTTATTCCCCCAGCAAGAGGAGAGCACCGACATATTCCAACCACCTCTGAATATGACTGCAATTCCTCCAGTCACCAGAGACGAGCTGCTGGAGATCTGCAGCAGAATAGGAGACAATAAAGCGCCGGGCCTAGACGGGGTACCGAATAAGGCCCTTAAGCTTGCCGTGAAATCCAGGCCGGACATGTTCGCTGAGCTGTTTGAAGCGTGCATGTCCGAAGGAATATTTCCGGCGGCTTGGAAGTGACAGAAGTTGGTACTTCTGCCTAAGCCTGGTAAACCTCCAGGTGAACCATCGTCATACCGACCCATATGTATTTTGGACACGGTGGGGAAAATGTTAGAGCGGGTAATCTATAATAGATTACTCCCGGTTGTTGAGGGCCAAGGCGGCCTTTCAGATCGGCAGTATGGGTTCCGAAAAACCAGATCAACCATTGATGCCATCAAATTGGTTACTGGCTTGGCCGAAGATGCAATTCACGGAAAGGGTAGTACCAGCAAATATTGCGTGGTAGTAACCCTGGACGTGAAAAATGCATTCAATTCGGCCAATTGGAATCTAATACGCAAATCCCTAGCGAAGATTGGTATTCCGGCCTATCTCGCTGCTATCGTCGATAGTTACTTAACTGAAAGGAGGCTATGGTATGACACTGATGACGGACCGCAGGAGTACGTTGTTTCCGCCGGTGTCCCACAGGGCTCCGTATTGGGCCCACTACTGTGGAACATCATGTATAACGATGTACTTAATCTTCCCCTTCCGGAAGAAGCCACAGTTGTGGGTTACGCTGACGACATAGCACTGGTTGTTGTCGCAAAGCATCTTGAAGATGCTGAGTTATACTCAAGTGAGGCAATCAGTGCTGTCAAGTGCTGGTTGGAGAGCTCAGGTTTGACGCTTGCGGAGGAAAAAACAGAAGCGGTCCTCATCACGAAGCGCCGGAAGAGAAATTACGCCTGTGTTAGAATCGGGAATCATATCATCACTTCCAAGCCGACCATCAAATACTTGGGGGTGGTGATAGACAGGAAGCTCAGCTATAAGCAACATATACAGTATGTTTGTGATAAATCATCCACTGCTAGTATGGCCCTGGCGAGGATGATGCCGAACGTGGGAGGGCCACGGCATACCTCTAGGTTGCTTATAGCCAGGGTGGTGACCTCGATCATGCTCTATGCGACCCCAGTTTGGAGGGAGGCGTTGTGGATGTCAGGGAATGCTACCAAACTGAGTTCAGTCTACAGGAGGACAGCCCTGAGGGTATGCTCTGCCTTCAGGACTGTCTCAGATGATGCAGCATTCGTCATCTCTGGAATGATGCCGATTGACATCTTGGCAGATGAGATGGCGAATATATACAATGCAAAGCCAACCTCTTCCTCATCGCGGACGAAGAACGCTGAAAGGGAGAGATCCATCAATAGATGGCAAGAGCGGTGGGAACGCTCGGGAAAGGGCCGGTGGACGCGCAGGCTCATTCCTGCCATCAAGGAGTGGTTGGAGAGACGACACGGTGAGATTAATTATAATCTCACCCAGTTTCTCACGGGACACGGAGGATATCTCCAATACCTTCACAGGTTTAAATTGGAGACCTCACCCGATTGTCCAAATTGCAATGGAGTCCCAGAGGACCCAGAGCATGTATTCTTCCACTGTCCGAGATTTGTGGAAGAAAGGAGGAATCTAGAAGAGACTCTAGGAGAGGTGCTGGTACCAGAAAATCTGGTACCGAAAATGCTAGCACATCAAGAGAATTGGGATGCGGTCAACTCCATGATCGCATCTATTCAAGATAAATTGCGAAAGGCAGAGGAAAGGAGAAAAGCGCGGTCACGTGCGCCGCGTATAGAAGAAAGGTGACAAAGCTAGAGTGAGCTGACTCCGCCCCGTGATGTAATACCTTATGGTGGTTCCGCGGGGCAGGGAGGGAGTCGGGGGTGGTTTTAGTGGGTAAAAATCCCACACGCTGGTGTGTCCAGACCAGTGTCTTTTTGAAGATTTCCACCTCCTCAAAAAAAAAAAAAAAAAAGACAGACGGACAGACAGACATCGAATCGATTCGTTTTCGAATCGATTCGTTTTGTTTCACACAAAACCTTAAAAATCGATTCCGCGAATCCCACACACGGAATGACCCCCTTAATTGATTCAAAGCCTAGTTTCTGCAGTCGCTCTATGAGAAAGGTATTCATGACAAAAAGTTTAGGAAATTTTTAGATTTTGTTCACTTACTTCTTACGTTTGACATTTCAAAGTAAAATTTAATTATTGTATATTATTGTTTACCCAGTTTTGGTCTACTAGTACTACTATATTTGATTTGGTAATATTTTTCCCGAATTTGGAAACCATTATTCCGTTATCTGAACTTAAGCTTAAGTACTGAGGAAGGAGTAAGTAGCTCTCGAAATACGTATTTACTAACTATTAAAATATATTGTAGTAGGAGAAAGCTACCTAATTTTATTTCTATTTAGAAGAACTACAAGCATCGGAACGATAACCATTCTACTTTACGCATTTCTACTTCCTTTGGCGTACACTTGATCGTTGAGTGGTATCTTTCATTATATGTAGTTACGAATTGTTGTAATGTCACCCTAACTGAATTTTCTGATATGATCAATTTAAGTGTTGTAAATTTTCTTTTTCTTTCTACATCTGCTAAGCACGTATAACTATGTGCTTTAGTCAAGTGAGGTGTTATACCTTCATTCAATTCATTCCCCGGAATAATCTAATTTGGCTTGACGACTTTTGTAAAGCGATCTTCAATCTGTTCAATAATTGTCCTACGATTACGATCAGGTAAATAATATGGCGATGTGACTTTGGAAAAAGTGTCTACGATAGTTAAGAAATTATGTTCTTTACTAATGAATATATCTGCGTGTATAACCTCTTTGCATACGTCGCATTGTTTGATTACTATCGTTATAAGTTTTAACACTTTTGGATAGTATACTTTCTTTTTAAGTGCATTAAAGGTTTCGTTAATACCAGAATGCCAGCTTTCCCGAATATGTTTCTATTTCCTGCGCTTTGTAAGAACACCAACTAAATTTTTCAGTTTTATCCCCCACCAAGAACTCTCTAATTCGTTGTAGCACAACATTATCCTCGCGATCCCTTAATTCTGTATAGATACCTACTGTTTTATTTTTAATATACCTTTTTAGAATTATCAGTTAAATGTTGAAAATCGCTTTTTTGACATCTACATTTTTAGTTTACTGTGAATGATCTCAAATTCAGTAATTTTGCTATTTCTAAGTATTATCTATCGACATCATGGGAAGAACGACCCCAGACGGACAAACTGCCTTCATCCTGATCAAGCAGGCGGCCCGAGATCTCGGGCTGCACATCAATGAAGATAAGACGAAATATATGGTGGCAATGTCAGCACCAAAAACCAAGCATTCAACCGCATAATATCGCACTGGCCAAACGGGAAGACTTAAGATAGGAGACTACAATTTTGAGGTCGTTGATCATTTCTCCTATCTTCCAAAAAACCATTCTGCTTCAAACGTCTCACCATAGGGACAACTGTACAAGACAATGATCATGCCAGTCCTCATGTATTCCTCAGAGACTTGGCTTCTTAGCAAAAGAATTGCGAATTCTTTGCCGCGTCCGAGAGGAGAATCCTCCGAAGAATTTTTGGCCCCCTATACGACCGGTTATGTTGGGCGGGTCACTTAATCCGTATGGATGAGGATAATCCAGCGCGAACAGTCTATAAGGGTAATATGTATGGTAGAAAAAGAAGACGAGGCAGACCCTGCCTGAGCCAGACAGCTTTTAGGGATATCGAACTGGTGGACCTTGACGCAACACCGGGATGTCTGGAATTCCTTATTAAGGCAGACCTAGACCGGATACCTGTTGTCGCGCCGTTGATGATGATGAAGAATTATCTGGGTTTTGGGTTTGCTGACGATTTTCTCTTTTATAGGAGTATAGTCCCGCGAGTCTTCTGCAGCTGAATGAATGTTTACTAATGTGGACTCTGTTGAAAGAGAAAGAGAATTCACAAATTTGTGTAACTCGTCAACGTAAAGTTAATTCCTTGTCAATAATAATTTATTTCATACGTGAACTTCGCCATGCTATTAACATAGCATACTGGTCCCAAGCTCTGGCAAAGGAGGAGCGTTTGAGGCGTAGGTACTTTATACTATCCTCAGCAAAACAAAAATAAAATAATGAGATCAGGGAAAGAGATAATACGCATGGACAGCGTCAGGACGTAAGCAAGTTAGACCCAGCGAAACATCGCACTGTTCACTTCTTCACCGCGTACGCACCACAGGCAGGTCGACCTGAAAAGACTTGTAACGTGCCTACTGACGACTATATTATCATTGCTGGCGACCTTAATACTCATGTGGGTGAAAAGGCAGACGTTAACAGGTGCCATGGGGGAGAATGGTTTGGAGCGCTCAATGACAGTGGCGAGAGTATAATCGATTTTTTTTTTCGATTGTCTCATCTTTCTACATTTTATAGTAGGAACAGTAAAACGTAAATCGACTATATTTTCATAAAACGCCTATATTTTACCACTGTCACTGATTGCAAAGCCGTTCCATATGAGACCATTGCACCTCAACAAGCCACCGATAAAACTGCGTGACGAACGCACTATCCCGCCGCGCATTAAATGGTGACGATGTGGTGAGAAGAAAGAAGAAATCGTCTCACTTACGGGATTACCAACCATCACAAATGTGGAAGAATCGTGGAACCAAAGGAAAAACACGATTCACAAAGCGGTTTCTGCTACCCTCGGTATCACCAAGCCAGGTAAGCGGTAGATCAACCAAGCCAAGTATCTGGCTTGGCTTGGAATGATGATGTTGAAATGAAGGTCCGTGAAAAGAAACACGTTTCTCGACAATGAAATGCTGCCCAATTGGCAAATTTATAAGAATGCCAACAAAGCAGGCAAAGAAAACAATTGCTGTCACCTAAACGGAGCAGTACAAACATCTTTACGATAAACTGGCCATACGGGATGGTGAGAGAGATCCTTAACGACTTGCCAAAAGCCGAAATGAACGCACACAGGATACGGAACACTTCTGTTGCGTTAATGACAAGAACGATACTTTGCTTATCAACCGTCGAACCGCAACGGATAGATGGTGAGAATACTTCGAGCAGATTTCAACTGAAGAATTTGCTAATCCTCCACTTCCACAATCATTGCCGATATTTGGAGAAGTTCCACCTGACAGCGGAACTGAAGTCGAGGAGGTAATAAAACGAATGAATTCCGGGAAGGCCACAGGACCTGACGACATCGCATCTGAGCTGTGGAAAGCGAAGAGCTGGGACCCAGCACTGTGGCTCAGTGAATTCTTGAGGAAGGTGGAACACCATCTGACTGGCAAGAATGTACCATAGTTCCAATATGGAAAAGGAAAGGCAGTCCAGCAGAATGTTCAAATTACCATCCGATCCGGTTACTATCCGATGCTATAAAGATTTTTGAACGCATTCTTGACAACCGTATTCACGAAATGGTTGAAATGACCGTGAATCAAGCCAGATTTGTCAAGAACTATGGAACTACTGACCCAATACACGCTGCGCGGTTACTCATGGAGAAACGCCGTAAGAAGCATAGTCCTTCATTGCATTTCCGGATCTAGGGAAAGCGTTTGACCGTGTACTACACGAACTCTATAACAATACTTAGTGTCAAAAGAACTCATGCGCTGGGTTCAATTGCTCTACTTCGATCCGAAAAGTAAAGTTCGAAGTGTGTTTATCAAGGAAGCGGTGTTTATCAAGGAAGCGCCCTATCACCACTCCTCTTTGTTCTTGTTACGGACACTGTCACACTTGCCCAAAAATGGAATGATCACCTCATGCAATGCGGTCTGAGATTGAATCTAAACAAAACTGAATTTTTGACGACCGGTCCCCATGAAATAGGCACAACCACTGTCAGCGGCAGTGACCTGCCCAGAACTGAGCGATTTCAATACCTCGGGTCAACGCTGTCAGCCAATGGAGAACTGCGCTATGAAATTGCTTCTCGCATTAATGCAACCTGGGTTAAGTGGCGTTCTACAACTGGTGTTCTTTCTGATCGACGTATCAATGAACGTCTTAAATCTAAAATTTACGGCAATGTTGTCTGTCCTGTCGCCCTCTATGTTTCTGAGTGTTTTTCCGTCTATAAAATGCAATGAAAGGCGTCTTGTGGCATTGGAGACGAAAATGTTGCGTTGGACCAGTGGTGTATTTTGATCACATCCGAAATGAGGAACGGGACAAAGGCTAAAGAAAAAGAAGAAGAAGAATTTATTTCATGCATGGTCAATGTTCTAGATGCAAAACATCCCGGATATCCATTTTGCGACAACACGGCACCTGTCGCATAATTGGACGCATCAATTCAATTCTTGAAAGCATCAATAAGATTCGGATCATTTCTGATAATTTTCGTACCATTTTTAAGATATTTCGGTATGGCCTGTGCATTTTTTGCGAAGTCTTTATGAACTCTTTATTTATTTTTCCGTTCGTGGAAGACTAAGGTTTTGAATAATTTTAATTTTTCCGGATTCAGTTTTAGTCCTTCTTTCGTAACCACATGTCCCAAAAATTCTGTCTCCCTTTGCAAAAACTTGCATTTGTCAGCTCGCCCTTCTTCCCGCAATACTAAAAATATTTGCTTTAATGCCGCTATGTGCTCAAGAAGTAATAAAAATCAGTATCTCGGCTAGATGTACAATACATTTTACATTGATGTATTTTTTCAATATTTCATTGATTAACCTTTGAAATGTTCTGGATGCATTCTTTAGCCCGAATGGCATCCTTTTGAATTCATAAAGACCTTTAGAAATAATGAAAGCCGTTTTATGACAGTCTTCCTCCTTCACTAGAATTTGGTAATAGCCCTTACTCAAGTCTAGTGTAGAAAAGTATTGGGTTTTCCCCAGCTTATCCCAAAAAAGATCTAAGGTTTGGTAATGGGTAATCGTTTACCGTAATTGCATATATTTCTATTCACCCGAGTTATAGACTGGAACACTTTTATTTTCCCGTATTACCCTTGCTCTTCCATTTTTTCTAGCTGACGTCTAACCTCTTGCTCATGTTTAGGAGGATAGCTGTATAACCTTGAGTTAATTGCTCCATCCCTGGTTGTTTTAGTCTCATGTTGTATGCTATTGGTACTAGTCAATTTGTCCCCCTCCTTGAAGAGTATATCTTCAAATTCCTCGACAGCTTCCATTATTTCTTCCTCTTCTTCTTTATTTTAATGCTTCCTTTTCTTCTTTACTTAACCTCCTTTTTCTACCTAAAATTTTTCTGGAGCGTGTGTGTGTACCTCAAAGTTAAAGCAACCTTTTCCTATAATAGTACTAAACTGGATTGGTTCAATTTTTGTTTTTCTAAATTCCTGTGACGAACTATCTATTAAACTAAAAGCCGATCCTGCGTCCACCAGAGCAATGTATTTTCTTTCATACATTCTAAGTTCGATTAGTGGAAGTTGTTCCGAGGCTAATAAGTCGGAAAACGGAAAATGGAAGCTCGGCGCTTCAGATATGAAAGGTTTTGTATGCTTCTTCTGTGAGACTACTCACCTTAGTGTGACATTGATATTTAGTTGCAGTAAATTTACACGGTGAAGTCAACTTTCAGTTAGTGTAACTTTGTTAGTAATAATATGATTTTGATGAAACTTGGGAATAGCATGTTTCATATTACATTTTATACTACTACAAATCTTTTTATAAATCTAGGATAAACTTAAGTGGGGTTTCTACTCAATTTCCCCAAAAATATGGTAATATACTATTATTAACTTAATTTGAGCAGATGCCTGGCCTGGGTACCATATAGACATGGCTTCATATTTTTTTTGAGTTTTTTTGGTTGGGTACTTTCCGAAAATGGGTCCGTTAAAGAAATCAGCGCTTTCCACCCCTCCCACTTTCCTCCTTGCTAACAAATGTCAAAACGAAGACCAGCTTCCAGTACTAATCGAAGCCTTTCATTTGATACCCAACATGACTACATTCAGTAAAAAAAAAATTACACCTCCCTTTTACATGTATGGGGATCGCCCCTTAATCTTAACGTAGAAGGATCTCTCTCTACATGTCTGGGCGTTCACAATTTCCACCTTCTCATCAAATTTCGTGTCAGTCGGTATAGCTGTTTCTAAGAAAAGTGCATGTGACAGACAGACAGACAGACACTGAACCGATTTTAATAACGTTTTGTGTAAACACAAAAACCTTATTAAAATCGGCTTACTGTCTGTCTGGCACACACATTTTTCTCGGAGACGGTTATAGCGATTGACACCAAATTTGGTAGAAAGGTGGGAAATGTGAACGTTCACGCACATAGTGAGTTACATCCTTTTACGTCGAATTTAAGGGGGGGAATCCCCATACATGCAAACGGGGTGTGTACATTTTTTTCATCAAATATAATCATGTGGGGTATCAAATTAAAGGTCTCGGTTAATACTTTTCGAAGCCGGTCTTAGTTTTGACATTTGTTGGAAAGGTCGGGAGTGCGAGAGGTTGAAAGTGATCATTTCTTTAATAGACTCATTCTCAGAAACCACCTAACCGAAAAATCTGAAAAAGAAAATCAAAAGGCTGCCACTCTATAGTGCCTAAGCTCAGAAATACCCTCCATATCGATACCTGTTCAAATAAAGCTAATAATGGTATATTACAATAATTTTTAGTAATTAGCTCCCCCCCCCCCCCTTTAGTTCGCTCTAGAATCACGACATTTTGGAACAATGTAGGATATATCATGCAGCATGATCCTACCAAATTTGGTGTAAAATATAATAATATTATAATAGGTCAAAGCTGTCGCCTCTGTGCAAATTCAAGACTTTGAATGTAAATATAACTTGAAATTGAATATTTTCACATAATATATGCAATGCTGACCACATTGCCTCCTAGTGTATCGTTACGGTCTTGAATGAAGTGCTCTAACACACTTCATGGCCCTGATCCAACATGGATTGTTGCGCCAATTATTACGTGCTACATACTAATGGGACAAATACATACTCAAATCTTTTTATAAAAGAAATACACAAAACCTTTCATACCAGAAGCATCACCGAACATATAATTTTCCTCTTTTTTAAATTCTTTCTTTTTTTTCAAAATTTCAAATTTTTACTTTTGCATCACGTCAAGTATAGTATCTACTTTCCTCAAATGCATAATTTTGTCTAACAAAATTCCTTGCGTTATTTCGTCTACTCTCCATGATCTTCGTTATAATATGCTTTTAAATTCTGGCTTTTTCTATTTATGTCCATAACAAGTTCAATTAAATCACGGACGGAGTTTACTAGAATGATGTAAATTTTGTTATAGATGTGTATCGTTTCCATTGCTAAATTGAATTTAAATTTTAACCCTTAACTTTAATTTCACCTTTATTGTGTGCCAATTGTCCACTTCTTCTAGATTCTGTACTGCCTTTTTGGCCACTCCCTGGATCTTCTTAAAATAAATATATCTAATTGCAGCTCTACTTGTCTCGAAGCCATCTATTGAGGAGATATAATGTTCGGCGTAGGCTATGAATGCATTCATTGTCATCTCTCCTTTCCCGTTAAAACTCGTCATATATATGAGTTCCTTTATTACTTTCACCCATCCTTCTTCTGGTTCTCGAACGCCCTTGCCAGCTGTTCCATTCCCTCGTCCCCTTCTTTGGAATTGCTCCTTTAATTCCATTATATGCTGTTCCATTTCCTCGTGTAAATTTCTCTTTTTATTGATGCTTTTCTCCTTGCTGTTCCTTTTCATTCGCTTTCACATTTTTTATTTTCCATCTTCTATCAAAACTAACTTTACTGTGACAGGACCTTTCTTATATAGGAAGACTGTTTTTAGCCACATCGATTTGTGTGTTGGACGGAGGTCGAATTGATATATCCATTTTTAATGTTTTGTTTGTAAAACAAAACCTTATTAAAATCGGTTCAATGTCTGTCTGTCTGTCCGTCTGCCCTTTTTTTTGTTTTTTTTTTGTGAGGAGGTGGAAATCTTCAAAAGACACTGGACTGGACACACCAGCGTGTGGGATTTTTACCCACTAAAACCACCCCCGACTCCCTCCCTGCCCCGCGGAACCACCATAAAGTATTACATCACGGGGCGGAGTCAGCTCACTCTAGTTTAATTCCATTTCTTCTATACGCGGCGCACGTTCCCGCGTTTTTCTCCTTTCCTCTGCCTTTCCCAATTTATCTTGAATAGATGCGGTCATGGAGTTGACTGCATCCCAATTCTCTTGATGTGCTAGCAATTTCGGCACCAGATTTTCTGGTACCAGCACCTCTCCTAGAGTCTCCTCTAGATTCCTCCTTTCTCCCACAAATCTCGGACAGTGGAAGAATACATGCTCTGGGTCCTCTGGGACTCCATCACAATTTGGACAGTCTGGTGAGGTCTCCAATTTAAACCTGTGAAGGTATTGGAGATATCCACCATGTCCCGTGAGAAACTGGGTGAGATTATAATTAATCTCAACGTGTCGTCTCTCCAACCACTCCTTGATGGCAGGAATGAGCCTGTAAGTTCACCGACCCTTTCCCGAGCGTTCCCAACGCTCTTGCCATTTACTTATGGATCTCTCCCTCTCAGCGTTCTTCGTCTGCAATAAGGAAGAGATTGGCTTCCCATGGTATATATTCGCCATTTCATCTGCCAAGATGTCAATCGGCATCATTCCAGAGATGACGAATGCTGCATCATCTGAGACAGTCCTGAAGGCAGAGCATACCCTCAGGGCTGTCCTCCTGTAGACTGCATTCAGTTTGCT
This sequence comes from Hermetia illucens, assembly GCF_905115235.1. Lineage (NCBI taxonomy): Eukaryota > Metazoa > Arthropoda > Insecta > Diptera > Stratiomyidae > Hermetia > Hermetia illucens. The sequence goes on along the minus strand of NC_051851.1, from coordinate 89,768,061 downwards.
AGTGTTAACTGACATCCGCAACGCCTCGCTCCAAACTGGGGTCGCATAGAGCATGATTGAGGTCACCACCCTGGCTATAAGCAACCTAAAGGTATGCCGTGGCCCTCCTACGTTCGGCATCATCCTCGCCAGGGCCATACTAGCAATGGATGATTTATCACAAACGTACTGTATATGTTGCTTATAGCTAAGCTTCCTGTCTATCACCACCCTCAAGTATTTGATGGTCGGCTTGGAAGTGATGATATGATTCCCGATTCTAATACAGGCGTAATTTCTCTTCCGGCGCTTAGTGATGAGGACCGCTTCCGTTTTTTCCTCCGCAAGCGTCAGACCAGAGCTCTTTAACCAGCATTTGACCGCACTGATTGCCTCGCTTGAGTATAACTCAGCATCTTCAAGATGCTTTGTGACAACAACCAATGCTATGTCGTCAGCGTAACCCACAACTGTGGCTTCCTCGGGAAGGGGAAGATTAAGTACATCGTTGTACATGATGTTCCACAGTAGTGGGCCCAATACGGAGCCCTGTGGGACACCCGCGGAAACAACGTACTCCTGGTGTCCGTCATCGGTGTAATACCAGAGCCTCTTTTCAGTTAAGTAACTATTGACCAACCTTCGCTAGAGATTTCCGTATTAGATTCCAATTGGCCGAATTGAATGCATTTTTCACGTCCAGGGTTACCACCACGCAATATTTGCTGGTACTACCCTTTCCGTGGATTGCATCTTCGGCCAAGCCAGTAACCAATTTGATGGCATCAATGGTTGATCTGGCTTTTCGGAACCCATACTGCCGATCTGAAAGGCCGCCTTGGCTCTCAACAACCGGGAGTATTCTATTATAGATTGCCCGCTCTAACATTTTCCCCACCATGTCCAAAACACATATGGGTCGGTAAAACGATGGTTCACCTGGAGGTTTACCAGGCTCAGGCAGAAGTACCAACTTCTGTCGCTTCCATGCCGCTGGAAATATTCCCTCAGACATGCACGCGTCGAACAACTCAGCGAACATGTCCGGCCTGGATTTCACGGGAGCTTAAGAGCCTTATTCGGTATTCCGTCCAGGCCCGGTGCTTTATTGTCTCCTATTCTACCGCAGATCTCCGGAAGCTCGTCTCTGGTGACTGGCGGGATTGCCGTCACATTCAGAGGTGGCTAGAATGTGTCGGTGTTCTCCTCTTGCTGGGGGAATAACCCCTGGATGATTTTCAGCAAGAGGGTGGGACACGTGATCTGCGGAGATGAACGGCCTCTAAATCGTCCCATCACGATTCCATAAGCTCTCCCCCAAGGGTTTACGTCCGCTTCTGAGCAGAGCTCCTTAAAGCATTTCCTCTTGCTTTGCTGGATGGCGAGCTTGAGGGTTTTGTGGCTGCCTTATAGGCGCACTCTTTCTGCCCCTGATCGACTCTACCTACCGCCCTCTGAGCCGCTCTTCTGGCTCGGTGGCAGACTGATCGAAGGCGGGTCAGTTCATCATTCCACCAGCAGTTTGGTCTCCTACTGGGGAATGAGCACCTCCTAGGCCTAGACGCGTCACATGCTTTGGCGATGCATTGAGCCACATGGACGGCTCTTTCCGTAGAGGCGCCTGCATTATCAGGTTTATCTAACCACACCTGTATGAAGGTCTGCTCTTCCAAAGATTTTGCAGACCAGCCCGAAATCTTTTTCGGTTTCGGGCATGATGGTTCTTTGCCCTGTGGCTCGACAGATGTCTTAAAGAAGATTGCCTGGTGATCGCTGTGGGTGTAGCGTTCACTGACGCACCAGGACATACCATGCGCCAGCGAAGGGCTGACAAAGGTTAGGTCTACAACTGAGCCTGACCCTCCTTTCTGGAAGGTGTTTACAGCACCTTCGTTAGCCAAAATTATGTCCATCTGCGCGAAAGCTTCTATTAAACTGCGCCCCCTAGCATTTGATTTTCTGCTACCCCACTCTAGGGCCCAAGCATTGAAATCACCAGCAATCACCTTTGGACTTCGTCCCCTTGCGTCGGGAACAAGATTATCAAGCATTTGCTCGAATTCAGGCAGTGTCAAACTTGGTGGGGCGTAGCAGCTGTATACATATACACCACTTATTTTTGCCCACACAAAGCCACTGGTTGCCTGACTTGCAGTACATTGTATGGCCTGTCGACCACAAGCCCATATCGCCGCTCCACCAGTCGAATCTGTGACCCATATGCCACCGTGACGGTTTCTATATGGTTCACTTATGATGGCAATTTCCATTTCAGATTCGAACGTGGTCTGCTCAAGTAAATCCTGAGCGACCCTGCAATGATTGAGGTTTATTTGAATAAACCTCATTTTCTCATTGCAGTGAGCGCCTTCGTAAATTCCGGACATTTACCACTTCCGGCAATATGCCGGTTATCCTGTCCCTGTTTTACTTCACACAGTAGGCATTTGGGGTCCCTATTGCACTCTCTGGCAATATGGCCTTTCTCCACACACCTTCTGCATCGATCGGATCGATCAATGCTGCTGGTGCATGCCTTCGCCAAGTGCCCAAACATGAGGCATTTAAAGCACCTCTTCAGTGAAATTTGTTCTCTTAAACGGCAAACAACCCATCCAATACGAACTTTTCCGGCAGCCAACAACATCTGTGCTGCCTCCGCTGGTACTCGTATTGTGGCCGTTTGTGTACCACCATAGGCTTTTCGTAAGCCCACAACAGACTCCTCGGTAAGTTCTTTAACTTAAATTGCTCCTTCAGAGCAGTACAAATTTCTCCTTTCGATATCACTTCATCGAAATCCTTACATTGTCTATAGATCTCATGTTTTTGGGCACGCACTGCGGCATTCTCCCCAAGTGAGTTTTTCACTTGAGTGCGAAAGTCATCAGTTTTGCCACCGCTGGATCTTTTCAGCTCGAACATGAGATCCCCTTTCTGGGTTCTTCGGATTCTGTTCACATTTCCGCTCAGATCTTTTAGGTCGGGATCAGCTTTGACCTTTTTAAGTATCTCCGCGTAGGACAGATTGCCCTTACTGGAGGTAACAATTGCATCTGGACGAGTTCGCACTTTTGATCTTCGTTTCGCTTTTTTGTTGGTAACTTTAGTCCATCCATCGTTTTCGTTCGTCTTAGGCTTCGCAACGCTGGTCGAGTTTCCTAGATTCGCTGTGTGTTGTCCTCCTTCTGAGCTGTTGGTGTCGGTTTTCTGAATGTCCTGTCCGCCTTTTTTTCTCTTAGACGCCTGCTGATTATTTAAAGGATCCCCCTCTTTTGCACGTACTCATTTATTTCGCCGGGATTCGATGGTAGTACGGTTAGACGTCACTTGGGTCGCTTGTGATACTGTTGGCACAGCGGGGTTCGGCGTATTCTTATTATTCTTTTCCTCCATCTATGATTTATTATAGAGGACTCTAATAGCCCTCACCATATTCTTTATGGCTTGGTGCACGTTGTGCTTGTCCTCAATAAACTCGGACAGCTCAACCATTTTTGCCCCAAGCTGGGTGAAAGGTAATTCCTCCGGATCGGGGCTCTGCTCCCTTGCCTGTACTTTATCCTTCATCATCTTTGCCATTGGTGGAGATCTCAAAGTTGATGAGCTTCTTTTGAATGGATCCCTTCCTTGTTCCTGGGGCACCTCCTGCTTTCGAGCATCTTGAACATGTGCGGCGGGTGTTGTCACGGTTGTTTCCAAAAAGCTGCCTTTAGTTCATCTTTGTTTGCTCTTGGTATTGGTGTCCTCGGTAAGGTCGTACTTACTTACTTGAACACTTCCTTCTCCAACTTCAAATCACTTGTAGCACTATATATGCCAAGGTGGCCCAGTTGTCCACCACCGAGGCACTGCGGTCGAGGGATATCGACGACCGGGAGCCCGCTTGCTCACTCCCAAAAGCCGCCGATGCTGGGGTTCCGAGCCCCTGCACCGTAAGTTTCCTCCTTCTCTCGTCTTCCATGGTGGTTTTATGTTCTGGGTATCCTCCCCATAGCCATTTTGGTCCACGCACCAGAGATGAGCAAACACTAGCCCATGCACAGTCAGAAAAAAAAAGTGCATGAACACATATTTACATATCCATTGGTATGCCCCAATCCGCCAGCTGGGGTCGCGCCTGATGGGAAATCTGACCACTCCTCACAGGTCTGTCCGTCTGCCCGTCCGTCCGTCTTTTTTTTTTTTGGTTGAGGGGGTGGAAATCTTCAAAAAGACACTGGTCTAGACACAGCAGCGTGTGGGATTTTTACCCACTAAAACCACCCCCGACTCCCTCCCTGCCCCGCGGAACCACCATAAGGTATTACATCACGGGGCGGAGTCAGCTCACTCTAGCTTAATTCCATTTCTTCTATACGCGGCGCACGTGACCGCATTTTTCTCCTCTCCTCTGTTTTTCGCAGTTTATTTTGGATAGATGCGATCATGGAGTTTACCGCATCCCAATTCTCTTGACGTGCTAGCATTTTCGGCACCAGATTTTCTGGTACCAGAACCTCCCCTAGAGTCTCCTCTAGATTCGTCCTTTCTTCCACAAATCTCGGACAGTGGAAGAATACATGCTCTGGGTCCTCTGGGACTCCATTGCAATTTGGACAATCGGGTGAGGTCTCCAATTTAAACCTGTGAAGGTATTGGAGATATCCTCCGTGTCCCGTGAGAAACTGGGTGAGATTATAATTAATCTCACCGTGTCGTCTCTCCAACCACTCCTTGATGGCAGGAATGAGCCTGCGCGTCCACCGGCCCTTTCCCGAGCGTTCCCACCGCTCTTGCCATCTATTTATGGATCTCTTCCTTTCAGTCTTCTTCGTCCGCGATGAGGAAGAGGTTGGCTTTGCATTGTATATGTTCGCTATCTCATCTGCCAAGATATCAATCGGCATCATTCCAGAGATGACGAATGCTGCATCATCTGAGACAGTCCTGAAGGCAGAGCATACCCTCAGGGCTGTCCTCCTGTAGACTGAACTCAGTTTGGTAGCGTTCCCTGACATCCACAACGCCTCCCTCCAAACTGGGGTTGCATAGAGCATGATCGAGGTCACCACCCTGGCTATAAGCAACCTAGAGGTATGCCGTGGCCCTCCAACGTTCGGCATCATCCTTGCCAGGGCCACACTTGCAGTGGATGATTTGTCGCAAACATACCGCACATGTTGCTTATAGCTAAGCTTCCTGTCTATCACCACCCCCAAGTCCGTCCGTCTGTCCGTCTGTCCGGCTGTCTGTCTACCACAGGCATTTTTCTTAGAAACGGTTATACCGATTGACACGAAATTTGGTGAGAAGGTGGGAACTGTGGACAGACATGCAGTGAGTAATATCCTCCTAGGTTGAGATTTGGGGGAGTCCCCATACATGTAAAAGGGGCGAGTAAAATTTTTTTTCACCAAATATAGTCATGTAGGGCATCAAATGAAAGGTCTCGATTAGTACTTTTCGAAGCCGGTCTTAGTTTTGAGATTTGTTCAAAAGGCGGGGAGTGGGAGGGGTGCAAAGTGATGATTTCTTTAACGGAGCCATTCTCAGAAACTACCTAACCGAAAAATCTGAAAAAAATCATGAAGCTGCTTCTATATGGTACCCAGGCCTCAAAATACTCTCCATGTCGATATCTATTCAAATTAAGTTAATAATAGTATATTACCGTATTTTTGGGAAAAGTGAGTAAAACCCCCCTTAAGTTTATCTCAGAGTTATAAAAGTTGGTAGTAGCATAAAATATAATATGAAGCATATTATCTCCAAGTTTGATCAAAATCATACAATTAGTAACAAAGTTACAGTAGCTCAAAGTCGCCTAACCGTGTAAATTTACAACCCGAACTACTAAATGTGATATGCTAAATGCATATTCTTAACGGGCTACGTACAAATGGGATAGTTCTATAATACATTCAAATATACTCACACAAGAAACAAACAAAGCCTTTCATATCTGAAGCGCCCAGCTTCCGGTTTCCCGACTTGTTCTTTATCGAAAATCACGGACGTTTGCCGGCTGCACCAATAATGGGTTTTATCGCACCACTTACATATCTATAGCGTCAGCTAGGATGAAAAAATAATAAAACACTGATTTCCGTGATTTGATGTTTATTTCTCGAAAATGATCTTAACTAACAATCTGTACATATTCAATGCAGGTAAGTATTCAAATTTACATTACTACAACATCAGCGAAAAATGATTAATATGTTTAGTCTGAACTTTGAATTTTATCTTTTAATTGTGCCACTGAGGCGTCTAAATTACTATTTGGACTAATTTGTTCAAAATGATCTTCTTCGACTACCAATCCGTGATTTATCTGAACTAATCGAGATTTGTGGTCCAACTCCCCACGCGTTATGGATATCCCAATATCTATATCTATATTCTGACGATATGTCTAGCCAACATTACTTGAATTAAGTAAATTCCACCAATTGCAGCGCGTGTTTTAGATTTCTCCAAAGATTGCAATGGTTCGTCTGATTGCAAGTGAAATTCGTTTGTTGCTTTAATTGTTGATATGAGGATATCCATGATGAACCACTAATCCATTCGGAATACTAACAAAACTAGAATCCGATTCGGGGGACGGTCAAGTGATCTCGTGATTTTATAAAAGCTACGACAGAGCAGCACTGCATGAACAATTCCACCGTTTGAAATTCGCAACATGTAGAAGAGGGACAACTTTCACATGGGTTGCAACGTTAATGCAAGAAATTTGCATTGCCGAAGCTGCAAAAGGCAAGGAGGTTCTATTGAATTTTTTTAATCCTGCTAATCTTATAATATTCCACAGCAAAGGCGTAATTTCAGTTTTCTTCTTCAAAGGCTTCAGGGTAGGTATCACGGTAGGCAGGATGTCCTAGATATGTCTCGGATAACACATAATAACTCACAACTAAAAATTTGCAAGATTTATTTTGCATCACGCCTTCATTGCTATGAACCTGAAGGTGGATATTCCAGGGTCTTTCAGGAGCTACAGGAAATTGATCGTCGCTAGGTTCTATCTTGTCTCGAACCATCTGGCTCTCAATCAAGTCTACCCAGTACTTGCGGGATTTTACTGCAGGCTTCATCCTTCTATTCTTCCTTCGAAAACCCCTTTGGGTATTCAAGTATCGTGCATACGTTGAGTGTGGTCAGAGAGAGACTTAGCGATCGTCAAATATATGGTACAACTCATGTTTGTATATGATTCGTCATTGATTGTCCTCTGGTTTATCTCCTATCTCTCCGTTAATATTGTCAAATGCCTGCTTGAAGTCAACGAATTCACGTGGGTTACGATCTAGCACCTGTTTAACTATAAATAGTTGGGTAATAGTCGCCAGCCCGAAAACCTACACGGTAGTCACCAATCGTCTTGTGGGCGGACAATCTAATCCTTTACTTTGGTTTTCATATAAAGATTTTAAAGGACGTAAAAAGTAATAAGATGCCTCTGTAATTTTCACAAGTCAATTGGTCGCCTTTTTTGTAGATAAACCTGATATCAGATGGAGCAAACGAAATTATGGATAGCTTCCATGGTCCATGGACCGACCAAATTAATGAGTTCAGTGGGGATGTCATCTATGCCTGGCGCTTTGATCATTTTTCGACATTGGACCAAATTTGGTAAACCTTTAGACCTAACAAAAATCATCAATTTCAGTATAGCTAGCCATGGAAAAGTGGTTTCAAAAAAGGAAGCTCTAGAGAAGGATATGAAGATGACTATCATTGTAGTGGACTTAAGACCCCTTTGATTTCAGAAAGTTCGCTAAGTCGCTGTTTAGTATCTTCAACCAGCGCAAACTTAAACAACACTAGAGGGGCTGCCTCAAAATCTATAGGATATCCATGTAGTAGCCAGACCACTCTCAATGCGTGGAAGATATAAACATCTCCTCTTTGGAGATCGGGTACGAGTTCTCCTCATTCCGCAGCCTGGGAAACAAAGCAACGAAAATGCGAGCAATTACAGGTTTACTGGTTTCACTTCCCTCTGTACTGAACGCTTTCGAATACATCCTCGATTTGCATAACAGAGTGGACCAGACGGCGTGAATAATGCGGTACTCGTGGAGGGGAATTTTAAAAAATCTGCATGCCAGTGCAGAGAAATTGGAAACATTCAAAACATGACTAATCACTCACCCGGAACATGAAGCGTGGAAAACATGCATGTAGTAGCGTTCAATTTGACGAAGCTACTCGAAACCTCTTCCTAATCCCCGGACTGCAATATTAGTGAGAAGCTACGGGGTTGTGTCTCCCATTTCGAGGAAAAATACTTGATGGAACGTTTTCTCAAATAATGGAAAAAAAATCAGTCGAATATGTCCGGGTTTGAGTTTTTAATATCATCATTAGGACTTTTTGGCTCTGTATGTAATTGATAATGTCAATGAAGTGGGAACTGAGACGAAATTTGCCGTCAAAGGCTACAAAGGCTAGGTCTCGGAAGGAGGTCAGTAGTGAAAGGGGTTGCCTCCAAGAGAGTAAGTTAAGGATATCGGGGAGATTTAAGTGAATATCACTTCTTTTTCTTCAGCCTTTGTCCTGTTCACGAGCAGGGTCGGCTCGTCGTTTCGCTGCAAATCAGCGTCATCTTGTTAACCGAGCACCAACGGACCGCAGAATCAAGGTTGGAGGGCGAGAGAACACAGTCCAGGGGAGACGAAAGAGATTTGAATAATTAAGGTCGTCAGCGTACAGCAAAAACCGGGGGCGTCACACCTCTCCGGGGAAGGCCACCACTCTACTCTTACCCCAAATTTCATGTCAATCGGTCGTGACTGAAAGAATTCGGAGGTCGTATTGACTGTACTAGCAGGAACGGTATAAGAGATAGGAGGAAAGAAAAAGATGATGGAGTGGGAAGTTGAGTCGAGAGAGATTGCAGAGCAGCACACTATGTCAACGGTATCAAAAGCTGTGTATAAATAGCGTGTGCCACACGTCGAGAATTAAGGCAATTAACAACGAAGTTGGTAAGAATCAAAAGGTTTGAAGCAGTAGATTGATGTTTCATGAAACCATGGAACATAATCTTTCACAATGAGGTGACCGAAGTTCACGGTCAGTCAGCTGTAGACGTATCTCTCGAGGATTTAGGAACAAGGCAAGAGATGAGATGGTGTGTGTGTGTGTATGGTGGGGGAGAAGCTACAGCTTCTGAGCACTCAGGCCGTGTTGGCCCATTGTACTCGCCTCCCCCGTCTAACGGAATATTCCGGATTCGTTAACGTATCACAGGATTTCCGTTAGTGGATGTGATGCTACCCGTCGCAATTGGAGGACATCGGCAGCAAAGATCTGATGACTGATGCGTCCATAGGCGGGGCATTCACATAGGAAATGCTCCGTGGATTCCGCTTCCTCATTACAGGAGGGACACGTATCATCTTCGGTAATTCCTATTCTGAACATATGCCCAGCTAGTGAATTATGGCCTGTCAGAATGCCCACAATACACCTGCAAGTCCTCCTGCTTTTCGACAGGATAAACTTTGCGGTACGTATGTTGGGTTCTGGCAGGAAAAGTTTGGTGTGTCGAGCAGCATTTAAGCTCTGCCACCTGTCGTTATGGGAAACTTGTTCCCAGTTTTTGAAAACAGATTTAGCCAATGCTACTGATACCCCAATTGCTGGCTCCGGTCCCGGCATAGGAGAGATTGACCCCTCTTTCGCTAAAGCGTCCGAGATTTCATTTCCCTCTATGCCACAGTGACCAGGTACTCATATATCCCGCCACGCATTCCTCTGGGTCTTCCCAGTCCTCTCTACGCTTCAGGGTAACTACATATCTTCTACCATACAGATGTATGGGGACACGAGAATCGGAAGGCATTGTAAGAACTGGATTTAGTCCTCCCAGTAACTCTTCCAATGCTCTGTGCCCCCCACATCCGTTGTTTTCCCATAGATCTAATCGAATTAGCCTATGAGCTGCTCTCATTGCAGTGCTTTGAATAAATCTATCCAGGGGCTGCAAATTGAGTAGTGCATTCAGAGCTGCGCCGGATGTCGTGCTCATGGCACCAGTGATACCCAGACAAACAGTTCTTTGCAGTGCGTCTAGTTTACGGTGAAAACCTTTTTGTCTCACCTTAACCCACCACACTACGGATGCATATACGAACATCGGCCTAATGATGGCAACGTATATCCACATTACCACATGAGGCCTGAGTCCCCATGTCGAGGCAAAGGTCCGTCTGCACAGCCCATAAGCTGTGAGAGCTGGTTTCATCTTTACCTCTATATGTTTGTTCCAAAGAAGCTTTTTATCTAGAGTGACCCCCAGATATTTCACTTCTTCGGAGAGTTGTAGGGTAGTACCCCTCATCTCAGGGAGACAAAGTCCATCCAGTTTTCTCCTTTTTGTGAATAAAACCATTGTGGTTTTATTTGGATTAACTAACAAACCATGTCTAAGGCACCAGCTGTCTATCAAATCAACGGCACGGTGTATATTTCTACACACCGTTCCAAGATCCCGATCAACAGCAAGTACAGCCACGCATCAGCATAAGCTTGAGCTTGTATTGGCAAATTTTGCAGTTCGCACAGCAGTGTTGATCAGCATACTCCACAGAAGCGGCGAAAGCACACCTCCTTGGGGGCAGCCCTTCGTCGCTTCGGTAGTCAGGTAGCGATCGACCCCTACCTCAGCGCACAACAAAGTTTTTGAAAAGGCGCACAGTCAAAAGCCCCTTCAATGTCCACGAACACCCCCATCGCGTACTCACCATTCAAAGTTGCATCCTCTATCTTTGTGACCAAAGAATGAAGAGCAGACTCACAGGACTTTCCACGTTGGTAAGCATGTTGGTTTTCACTAAGTGGGTGTGACCTAAGTGCGTTTCCACGAATGTGACGCTCCACCAGTCTCTCCAAACCTTTCAGCAAGAATGAAGTCAAGCTGACCTGTCTGAAGTTCTTTAGATTAGAATAGTCATCTTTCCCAGGTTTCGGTATGAAAACTACCTTAACCTGTTGCCAAGAAGAAGGCACGTAGCCCAGAGCAAGACATCCTCGAAAAATATTTCTTAGAGGTCGCTCTAAATGCTCCATACCCTCCTTTAGCATTGCCGGATAGATGCCATCCATGCCAGGTGCTTTGAAATGTCTAAAGGACAGTATGGCAGCTCTCACCTTTTCATGGGTCACAACCGCTTTCGCAGTGTTCCAGTTCCCCTTGTAACGCTTGCGTGTTGAAGTGGTTGCAAGAACCGTCAACTCTCCCCCTACCACTTCTCTCATCCGTTCTCCCGGGTGGTGTACTTCCAGGAGGGTCTGTACTGAATTCAGTCTGGAGCTCGTGAAAGTACCGTCGGGTTTTCTAAGAGAATCCAACTTGGCCGGCTCATCCCTTTTGAGGACTCTGCACAGCCTTGAAGTCTCCCTTTCGCCTTCCAGTTCCTCACAGTACTTGTGAGTTCCTGAAATTTAACCAGTCTTCGTCCTTGTTACTTTTGCAAGCACGATTTAGAAGTCGTCTGGTTGATTTCCTGAGTTTTTGCACTTCTCGGTTCCACCAAGGAACCGTTTTACCGCTTTGGCCTCAGGAAATAGGACAAGCCTCTTCATAGCACTCTAAAAGTGTGCCGTTCAGAGTTTTCAATTCATCTTCCAGCACCAAAGGAGTCCTTAGTCGCCTAGGGAACTGTACTTTATTGCCAAGAAGTTCATTGAACTTTGCCCAATCCGTTTTCCTAGGGTTCCGTCTTTGTACTGCAGACTGTTCGCCCGCAATAGTCAGATTGAATTCTAGATATCGGTGATCTGACAGTGAGACCTCGTCTAGCACTCGCCAGTGTGTAATCAACTCTAACAATTGTTAGGTCAATTACTTCGCTTCTTCTCGGTCCCACGAACGTAGGGGCGCACCCTACGTTTGCAGTCATAAGACCAGCTGAAGTGATGAAATCAAATAGCTTCACTCCTCTTGGATTGCATGTGCTACTGCCCCAACAAATATGTTGAGCATTCGCATCGCAACCTATTAGGAATTCGAGACCACTTGATCCTGCATACGCCACCAGATCCCTAAGTTCTTGCGTTGGTGAAGGATACAAAGAATCATAGGGTAAATAAGCGGAGGCAACTATGATGTTTTTCCTCTCGCCATTTATTTGGTATTGTATGATGACTGTAGCTAAGTGAGATGAGAGATGAGATGGTAGTTCATAGCTAGTGAAAGATCTTCGCCCTTGAAGATTGAACGATAAAGGCCTGTTTCCAAAGAAGAGGAAAGCAGCATGTTTCTAATCTCTCATTGAAGATGATACACAGAGAGAGGGAAATGTGTTGTTTACAGTTCATAAAGAAGAGGTTAGGAAGCCTATCGAAACTAGTTTCGACAGTGGTTTCGAAATTACCGATGTGGAACTCAACTAAGGAAGGGGTGAGGAAATAAATAAATAAAAGCGACGTGGAAGCGGCAGTCGTTGAAGAAGTAACCACGAAAGAGAAATAAGAGCAAAGAAGGTACAGGATTCTGGTGGGAAATTGGCAGTGGAATCAGCAAAGCTGACGGAAGAAGGAAAAGATTGGGTAGGGTTACGGGAATGGCGAGTATGAGGCCAAAACGATTACTAGCTTCGGCGACACCATGACCGTCATGTTGTGGATAAAACGCGGCTCAATTGGTTACGGTCGGCGAGTCACTTAATCCGTATGGATAAGGATGATCCAGCCCGGAAAGTCTACAAGGGCAATATCTATGGTTGAAAAAGAAGACGAGGCAGACCTTGCCTGAGATGGAGCGATGTAACCAATTCAGGTCGACCGGCCACCTTCCAATCTTGCACATCTTTCTGTTGAATCCACCATTGAAGGTATGTACCTCGTAATCTAAAATAACGCAACGCAAAGCGAGCATGTTGCGAGTCCCTTGGTTAAAAGCGAATACTACTTCCGCCAAAAATGAAGCGTATGTTTGTTTCAATATCTAATGGATTTGGAATAACCCTGAACAGATGGAAATATGGAATTATTAACAACGTACGTTGCTCCTGAAATACTATATGTTTCTCGCTAGCAGTCGATCACGCTTTAAGAAGGTTGTATATCCCCGCTATGTCGTCCTGATTAGCTAGTAACTATAGTAATGGTGTGCTGGTGACTAATTATGTTTAAGGTAGATTGAATAGAACATGGGCCCGTCTGAAAGAATCCCGTTGTGCTCCGGTTCCTCGATAGTCTGTTACATCTGCTCCTCATAATAGAAGTCTAGTGATCTGGTTAGATGCTTCGTTTCTGGCGAAGTGGGAGTTGGAAGTTTTGTTTGTGCGTTCTCATCCTTGCCTTTGGATAAATTGTTTAATAAATGGAGCGCAAGTGTGCTGAAACTAAGTAAAGCACATATTCACCTTGAAAATAGCGTCTCTTGCTCGAACACAGAGATTTTTCGTTTGTATCTCAGCATTTCATAACATTGTCCCTGCCTCACCCCGGCGTGGTCATTTTTTTAACAAATGGGATATGCTACAGGTTCAAAGGGAAACATGGCGACCCTGTGCATAGTCTACTTACCAATTCCCTTGGCCATGGGGATTCCCTCGTAAGATCATCGTTAGTAGGGAACATTTTAGTAGTCTGCCCTAATTATCATTGCATTGGGGCAAGATTGTCTTCTCTTTGAAGCACCATCGACCATTCTCGCATGTTGTCCAGCCTGTTTTTCTATTTAAGGGGTTGCTGTCCCTTATCTAAGTACTCTCGCACCTACCTTTGACAAAACTTGTTCTTCATGTGTGCAACGATTTAGGCCCGTTTGGTTGCAGTGCAACGGAGTTGACGGGTGCGACTTCAAAGCAAAGATAGAATGCAATTCAATGCCTTTGAGTTGACATGCTCTAGCCATTTGATCCTGCACCTGTTTCACAAGAATGGCTTGACGGTTGCATTGTCACAATATATGTTCATATGTACATGACTACGCTGACCGTGCCTTGCTTTGAGAAGACTTGGTGCCCCTAAGAAAGCAACAGTAACATAGTCATTAACAACCGAAACACCATAATACTGTTATGTAAGATTTTTTTACTTTATTTAAGTGCACCGTGTAATGTGCCCAAATAGATCCAAAAAATCCACTCCCGTATTATACGGGAGAGGGCGTCTTTAAGGGCAACGTCAAATTCCCCATCATCTGAGACAATGACTTGCGTTTGGTTCTAGCGCATCGAATACCTCTTTGACAGCCGCTCATGCCGTGGCCTTTTAACGGCCAGTATTGCATTATGCGCAACGCTTGTGGACCGACGTGAAGATTCTCGAATGGGTAACTATCGCCAGTGTGAGTAACCGGGCAGGAATAAGGCAAAATGTTTCCTGCTGTATGCCAGCTAAGCTGCCCCAGCCTTCTTCGAATGCTGCTAGGTTTGATAATGGACCGTCGAAACGAGAGAGATCGTAGATCCTCGGAAAAACATTCTTGCTGTATACATGTAACAATAATCGCGGTTGTTATCCGTAATTCTGCAACCGACACCCGATCCTTATCGTTCCTTAGAGATCGGTCCTGGAAATAGCATATAATAGGGGTTTGCAGTATCTTTCCTTGAGGAGGTAAGGGCGAGGTCGGCACTTTCCGATGCACGAGAACAAGCCATTGAACCACAGGTTGTATACTTTGATTTTATCTGGATTGTGCCGACGCTAGATTAAGTGAGCTGAATTTTCCTTCCTGTTCACGTGTATAACTATTATGAGCTTAAATGACTAATGTCTTATTTACACAAAAACTGTGAAACGATGATGAATAAGAGTTGAGCTAAACTAGTAATGTCTCTATGTGGGTCCAAAACAATTATGCTGCTTCCTTTAGATTGAGATCTAATTTCACGCGCGCCACTAAATCAGCCGCAATCTTAGATATACACAGTTTGAGTGTGTGGAAGGGGCTTTACTTAAGGGGAGGGGGAGGGCTAACCCGTGATTTAATATGTAAAAACCTTTCTCCTGTAACGCTATGGAGTTAATTTCGCTCAGCTATGGCTGGCTGTACATTCCTTTTGAATTTGACATCGTTAAGCACTTTCAGCTGCTTTCTAAATGAACGCCATTAGGGTGAAGACCCTGGGATAGGCACTAATCCTTTTTCCACAGCTACTTTATGAACGTAGTCGCGATAACAACTGCAGGGCCGATGATTTCGAAACGGTTAAATAACTCAGTCCTGTCTGGGTAGACGCTTCGCCAGTATGTTGTTTATGGCATTTTAATTATATTTAATTATATTAATTATTATATTATATTAATTAGCAAAATAGTGTTGTACCATTGACGCCACTACTTGTCTCCACCAATTGCTGCACACATATTTTCTATTTTACTATTTACCTGGCTGGCGATAGCGTTTTTTGAAAATCCACGAAAATATCTGTTTTGCACTGAATGGGATTCAAACCTTGGTCCGCATGAATTCTGCGCAATCTCTTGCATACAATTCTGAAGATCTTCCTTCAACTGAAACCTGATCCAGAATTCTAACTCAGTCTTACGATGAAAGCTCAAGTTTAAAAAATATGAAATCACGTTGAAATGATCCTCAAAATTTAAACCTCATACCAAAAAACTTTATTTAATCGGACGACGACGATCCACTTTTTACGCATATTCTCTTTTGAGATAGCTTATTTTTGCAATAAAACACGAAACAATATATCACTTTCTTTTGAAATTTCGCGCACGAAAATAATTTTGATATTTTAAGGTTTTAATGAGCAGCTGTGACGTCACACATAATGGCGCAGGTTTTCCATTGCGCTTGATTTTGATTGACATTTTAAGATGTAGATAATTTTAAAAAATACAGTTTCTTGTTAAAAGCGGTTCTTGTTAAATGATTTCCGCCATTAGTAGCAATCTTAAAGAATTTCCGAAAAAGGCCTAGTCTCACTTAACCAAGTGAGAAGGAACTTTTTGTTAAGTTTAGTTTACAGAAGCAGTGGCTGCATCATTTTGAAGGGCCCCTTAAGGAGGTCATCCCCGGTGGAGGGCGTTTTTTTCGCTTTTTTACGATTTTTTTGTGAAGAACTGGATAAAAGTATAAATAAGAATTTTTCATCATATATTTGTTAATATCTAGAGCATGCGTAGTAATTTTTCTAGCACGATAGCATAGTTCATTATTGAAATACAAAGAAACTTATGCACCCATCTCCAAAAAAAAATGTTTCTGCTGTCACGCTAGATAACATTTTAGGATGCAGACTTAACCACTGCAAGCTAGGATTATTAAAAAATATTGAAAAGTAAAATTTTTGGTGCCTAGTTTAATTTTGTTTTGTAAATTTTGGTTTTTTTCAAGGCTTCTTTAATGTATAAAAAAAAGTACTGAATGAATCACAATTATCCTAGTTTGCTGACCGTAGAAATATGTTCTGAATAAGCCATGAAAATTTGAAAGATTTTCGTTGGATAGATTTCGAGCTATGGTGGCAACAGATTTTCGATATGCAGTTTCGAGAAAAACGCATTTAAATAGTAGAATGTGGTTTTTAACCATAAAATCCTAATTGATCATTAATCTGCTATACCTAGTCCATAAACCTTAGGTTTCTTGAAGAAGCACATGTAAAGCCTTGACTTCAATTCTTTTGATTTTAGGCAAGTCAATGGGACGTGATTCGGGCCGATAAACACATGCTTTATTGCGGCGATCGACATAAACTTCCCATGTGACATTTTACCCGTTTAACACTGTAATTTCCAAACGGCTCCGAATATCAAAAATCACTTTGCCCATGTATTCTACACTACATCTAGATACAATTGATGCCAAAAAAATTGATTCCTCAGATCCGACAGACCGGATGATCCCCTAATCACTACAAGTTTACTTACCTTATGAAGCTTACCTTTTTTCTGAATTTGGTATTGCTGTCTCTCGGTGCTGATCCTGTAATCAAACAACCATTCCTCTTATGCGTACTCATTTTATTTCTTTTATTTCTTATCAACACACAATAAAATGTAACAGAACGCTATGTTATTAGAAACACACTTCAAAACGTGAATAAAAAATTACTTTTACGTCTCTCACAATGCTTTCTATTCCTTTATTTGTTGCAT
Source organism: Hermetia illucens (assembly GCF_905115235.1). Lineage (NCBI taxonomy): Eukaryota > Metazoa > Arthropoda > Insecta > Diptera > Stratiomyidae > Hermetia > Hermetia illucens. The sequence continues at coordinate 89,751,006 of NC_051851.1, read as the reverse complement.
TTTATTTCTTCAATTAATTTCATTACTTCGCTTAGACACTACCTACTGGCTAGAATTATTTGATTTACAACATTGTTCTCTCCGGCTTTTGTATGTATAGGTGCACGCACGTAGAGCTGAATCAAAAAGTTTTGCTCCGCAGCTTTCGTCCTTCCTGGTAGTATCCTCATTCGAGAATTTAGTTGGAAAATTATTGACTCAAGTCGGATTTTGGATTTAATCCTATTTTGGTTACGGTCTAGGCTCTTCTGAGAGAAAAGTACAAACAATGCACTTAGCAATTAGAAATTAGTCCTAACGTTTAATTATCCTCTTAAGCTCCTCCGCTAGTTACCGTTGGGCTGGTGAACTCGTCACCTCTGGGCAATATCAGGTCGGGATCTGTAACATACACTGTGAATTAAGCAAACAAAATGGAAGAGAAATATGTGAAACTTAAGTTAGTTCAACCTGTCTGCGGTGTTAAATATGGTTACGGCGAAAATTATATGGTAGAAGCTTATTTGAGTTATTGCATGCGGGGTAAATGGAAAGGCAGCTTTATTGCATTTGTACAATTCAAGGAATCATTCTTTTAAGGAAGTAATTAAAGTGGAAATGCGATAGTGCAGCAAGTGTTAAATCACCGAGTTTCGCAGTTTAAAATTCCGCGTGTTCTAGGGAGTATGGCCAACGCAGGTTCCCACTAGAGCAGCATCCTTCCCACCATTGTTTGTGCATGCGAATGGTAGACCAAATTGGTTTCAAGTCGCTATTTGCCTCTGAAATACCTCTTGCTTTTATCCTTGTGGATTTCTTATGTAAAGCCATTTTTCATAAGAAAGTGTGCCAATGCCTAAGGCTAGCTATATTAAATAAGAAAATGGAAAGTAAACTGATGCATTAATTGAATTCATTCAAACATCAGCCAGCATAATTGGAGCTCGAAATGAAAAACACAACAAAGATTTGCCCACGGTAATCCTTCTTTGGACGCTACATTTAGTGCCGAGTGCGATTTTTCTCCTTTTCCACCTTTTTGTTTGAGTGGTGCTTGCTTTTTACCTTTTGTGCGAGCGAGTTTATCTACATTTTTTCTCTCAGAAAAGGTAAACTACGAGTACATGACGCCCTTGCAGCAATCTTGAGCATCTGTCTCCTTGCAGCGTCCAGAAGGCATAGTAGTTATTTAGTTTATCATGGTGCTGTCGACTTTAACGTCAACACGTTCCTTTCAGGTTTAATGTCAAAGTATGAAATTATTCCAGCGTTGTCACAGTCAAGTGCAATTGTTAGCATAAAGCTTACATCTACTAATCGGACTGAGCAAGGGGGGTAGGAGGGCAAGGTCGCAACACAGAATGTGTCTCGTTAGAAAAAACATAATTTCATCTGACGGAGGGAGCTATGCTGTGGTGCTGACAATTCAGTGAAATCGTTAAAGGACATCTTCCGCGTGGATACACACCGTGGAAATCTTTGCATTATCTGACAAAAAACAACATTGCACGCTACAAAGGCAAAAGAATGGCAGTTATTTACTTTCGCTTTGTTCAGACGGGGACAATGGCGAGGCACACTATTTGCTTTCTCGAACGCAAGAAAAAATTTGCATTTTGTCCGTAATCACACAAGAGAAACGGTTTATTGTTTTCCCGGGATTTCCCTTATTACATGTTGCTACTGCGACAAACGCCAGATATCTGTCGCACTGGCTCCGTCTGTGTGGGAGAAGTTAAATATAATTTCTTTTCCGTCTTTTCAAGATTATACAATATCAGACGAATCAGAGTGCAGTAAAATTCTAAAGGAATATTCCCTTTTCAGAGATAGGATCCACAAAAGGTTTTGTTATCTTTCAATTATGTCATGGCCAAAAAGCTAGAATGAAATGTACTTTGTTTTGTTTGGGAAGATGAACTTACGTACCTAGGCACCATTTGCCATGATATAGAATTTTCTTAGTATGTACAAGTACATAGTAATTTGAGTTCTACAAATCACATTTGTAACGAGTTACAGCAAAACGCCTTCAGGGTACCTAGACTGTCTCAAGTGGTTTCAAACGGCCTGTAAATGTTATTGCCCTTTGAAGAATGTGATATCTACGACCAAATCTCTCCAAGCTCTTTAATTGGCAGATCTGGGAGCCTCAGCTTGACCCCCAACCCAGTAATTTGGCTGGAACGAAGCGCAACGATGGAAGTACCAACTCTGCTTTATCTTCTTCTGTGCCGTCGAGAAAATACACGCATGTTATTGCCAATAAGTGGACAACATAAAGCTTATTACTAAGTTCTCATTCCATTGAAAGGAAGGGAACTGGGGTATTCGACTACTTTCATATGATAAAATCTAATTCAAAGTGGACTTGTGAACTGCGATACACAAACTACTTGTATGAAGAAAAAAATTGTCTCAGTACGGTCAAGCTTTCAGGCAAATTTATGCTTGGAAGAAAGGTGATGGGAAGTTGGGAAGTAGTCAGCGAAAAATAAATCCGGCTTTGAAAACATAAATAATAATAATCGTTGGCGCAACAATCCATATTGGATTAGGGCCTTGAAGTGTGTTAGAGCACTTCATTCAAGACCGTAACGGTACACTACAGTATTGTGTCGGATGCAAAGTGGTCAGCATTGCGCTTCCCCGAGATTATTACCTTGATTTGACTCACGTACGCATTCACAGCTGAGTCGACTGGTATCCAACGTCAAATCACGATACAAGTCTCACTGCCACCAGTGAGATTCGAACCGTTGAAAACTTAAGGCAACGGCTAAGTACTCCGCGCTTCCTAGGAAAATTTCCGAATATAAGCCCCATTAACTTTTAGGTCTCTACAGAGTAAGGAGAAGGAAAGCATTCTAGTAATGGATTGAACCCTGGAAACTTGCCCCAGGTATGACATGTAAATCATACTTGGGGATGTTAAAAGTTAAGTAGCTTACATAAAATGACCAAGGTTAAGGAAATTACCAAGGATTATTGAACTAGCAGTGCCAGACGAAATGTGTGGCGGAAGTACGTGCCTTGCATGGAAATCGATGCACAAACAAACATGAGAGCTTTTTCAATCAAATTGACCACCTGCTAATATGGACGACATGGTGCTCCTGAATCATCATCACTTCGAATGCTCTGATTACCAAGTCAATCTCTAAAGCCCCAAATTCCAGATTTCCTCGCGATGTAATATCGACAAATAATCTTAACAGCCACCTGAAGAACGTTATTATTGTTACGGCTAGAAACATGTTTGGACCAAGTCCAAGTCCGCCAAATGTTTGAGTATTCCCCCTCCGTTTATAGATATTCGCGCAACATTTTCAACGAACGGTCATTATCGTTGTAACACCTACTGCGATACCACGCTCTCTGGTACAATTCAGCTGCTGCATCAACACACGGCGACTTTGGCGTCGATTCAATATGCAGTTTCAAAATTACCGACAATTATGCGCCCACAAGCTGCTGCTTCGTCGAGCACCAGCGTAGCCTCAGCTCCTGAGATGCCGCTGACTGGCTCCGCTTATACTTTGCCGGCGATTGCGGCCAACAAAACTGGCGCTATACCTAATTCTCTCCGGAGGCAGAGAATTCTCTATCTGCCACGTACTATTTCAGTGCGTCTATAAAAGATTGTATCAACCCTACGACGTCCGCTAGCCAACTGCAAAATGGTCCTTCATCCGAGGGACATGTTTCCTACGCAGCATCGGATGCACGACGCACTTCTGGGGATTATCCTACTGTGGCTGCATTAGCACCACCACACGCTTCCTCCTGTGTATCATCGACGCCCACTACCGCTGAACCGCAGGCCTTTCCGACCTCATGTCGCCAAAGCGGCCCCCAATTGACCGTCGCCTCGCCGCCGAAACAGCTGTTTGTGCCAAGGCTAGCGTACTCCACCACGTCCGACCAAATTCTGGCCTATATCTTTCATGTGTGAAGCTGACGAAGGATGTTCCCCCTCCTTCCTCAGAATCCCTCCCGATAGTGGATGTAGCCCGCCCCGCATCGCCCACCATTCCCCTTCTTACCCCTATCCTTGTCAAGTACCCCATTGGCAAACTTGATGCCAACTGGTAAGTCCATCTCCCTTCCCCTATCTCTTATTTTCAACAAAAGCCTCGAAGAGAATCATTTTCCCGGCATGTGGAAAGAGGCTCGCATCATCCCCATTCACAAAAGTGGTGATCGTACGCTTGCCGAAAATTACCGTCCCATTTCCCTCTTTTCCTCCTATTCCAAAATCTTGGAAAATCAGCAACTGGTTCTCCGCCCACTTTGGCCAGCACATAGTGAAAGAGCAACACGGCTTGGTTAAACGTAGGTCCACTGCCTCCAACCTGCTTGACTTTACCTACTTTGTCGCCAAATGTCTAAATTCACGGCAAGAAGTGCATACAATTTACATTGACTTCGCTAAAGCCTGCGACACTGTAAATCAAAAGATACTTCTATCCAAACTCTCGTCTCTAAACGTTCCCATACCACTTGTTTTATGGCTTGCCTCTTGTCTTTCTAACCGATCCTGCCGCGTCTCTTTTGGCGGCTGTACTTCCCGCTCCTTCTCTCCCTCTTCTGGCGTCCCACAGGGATCTATTCTGGGTCCTTTGTTATTTTTATTTTTTATTAACGACCTTCCTCCATGTCCGAAGTCCTCCATGCAAACGACCTTAAGCTGTTTTCCGCTATATCGTCGCCTATGGACTGCGTTTCCCTTCAATCTAACCTGGACACTCTGGTTCATTGGTGCTCGACTAATGGTTTACTGCCAAACGTCAGAAAGTGTCACTCTGTGTGGTACTCCCTAACATCCTCACCCACCTCTTTCTCCTACTCTCTTAACGGACATTCCTTATCCTGCTTAAATTCCACACAAGTCCTTCGAGCCACTTTCGACAATAAGCTCCACTTTGACACCCATTGCCTCGATGTCAGGCTTTCGCTCCTCCTCGGATTTTGACTCCATCCAACCCTCCTTAGCTCTCTTCAATTCCCCCGTGAAGAATACCCTCGAGTATTGCTCCGTGATCTAGTCACCCTCCTGTAACTGTGATTGTCTTGCCCTTGAAATGTGCAACGTAAATTCACCCGTTTCCTCTTCTTTAAGAAAAACTTCCCTCGTGTGGACTACCCCTCCCGCCTTCGCTTTCGGAACCTTCCCTTCCTACAACAGCGTAGATCCTATCTGGATCTATGCACATTTTTTAAACTTTCCTTGGGTCTGATGGACTGCTCCGGCGCTGACGATATCACCTGCTTCCGTCTTATAACATACGTAGCGCAGATATTTTCAACGTGCCCTTCGCAGAGCCCGAAGTCTACTTTCATTCCCCCATTCCTAGGTTTTGTCGAAATTACAACGCAGAACAGCTTGGTCCTTTTAACTTTTCTACTTTAAGTAGTTTTAAACGTAGGGTAAGAATTTTGCTTTCTCCTCCTCCCGAAGACAATAATTGATTAGAATTTACTCTGTCAGTCCGTTAAATTAAATAAATAAATAAAATAAATAAGTCACAAAAAAATCAGAATGATTGGTTCGATGATGAGTGCAGTCTCAGCGATACAACAATTTCAAAGAATGCATACATGAACAGACTCCGCGGAACGGAAAAGCGACTTCTCAGAGAGAAAAGCAAAGCCTAGGAGAACGAGCAGTTCTGTGGGCTCGAGAAGTATGGGCAGTAATGGCAGCGAGGGCCGATGTTTTACCAACAGGCCATGTGGTGACGATAATGACCTAATAGGGACAATAAACTGAGTTGAATAAACTACCTTGATCCATCCGCAGGTTTCTTTGCCTAAAATGCCATATTCCTGAAAGATTGGAAATTTGTTTGCAAGCAGAGTGATGTCTTATTTGCCTAATCCGCGTTGTTTATATGGAGCAGGGAGCACTGAGAATGTAACGATTTCGATTGAATAAACAAATGCAAAGTCTAGAGAGTAGCAATCTGTGCAATCCGACAGGTTAATTTCCCTGAGTTATCCGTGAATAACGAGTTCTCCGACTACAGACCAGGTTTCTGAAATTGCGGCTTACCGTGGCCTCGGAGCTTCAAATATACGCATTAACACAATTTATGGTTTTTGGGTCTAAAATACAAATCCGTCTCGTAAGATTCAAATTAAAAATTACAGCGAGACTATCAAATTCGAATTTTCTGTAACTCTCTGCACACTCAATACTAGAGGCTGCACACTTCAGGTGTGGAAGGTTTTGTGTATTTTTTACATATTTGAGTAAACGTTTGTCTGATTTAAATTTACCTCGCAAAGTTATCCATTTAGTATGTCAGACTGTTTAGTACTTTAGCGTGATGGTGACTTTCATAGGGTTAGATTGCAGTAAATCTGCAACAGAGCGACAACTTTGGCCTATTTGGACCATTTTGTTATTAATAGTGCAGGATTTTATGATTCTAGGATGAACCTAAGGGGTTCCACTCAATTTTCAAATATATAGTAACATAGTTATAGTAACATAATTAACTTAATTTGAGCACATATCGATATGGAGAATGTTTTGAGCCTTAGGTACCGTATATAAGCGGCTTTATGATTCTTTTCAGAAATTTCGGGTGGGTAGTTTCTGAGAATGGTGCTTTTAAATAAATGATCATTTTCCAACCCCCAACACTCTCCCCTGCAATACTAATGTCAAAATAAGGCTGGCTTTGAAAAGTGCTAACTGAGGCCTTTCATTTGATATCCCACATGGGTATATTTGGTGGAAAAAGAATGTATACTCGGCTGAATTTGTGGATCCCAGCGCAGAATCAGGATCACTGGGGTCCCTTAGGAAGGTCAACTGTTGTCAGTTGATAATGATGGAAATTTAGTCTTCTAATTAGTTGCCAAATACATTTCTCTCTATTTATAGAAGTCTCTTTTGCTAAGGTTTTCGAGATTTCATTTTCCCCTACGCCACAGGTATTGCAGGTAGGAGGAGTAGTTCCACCATATTGGATTTATGTATAAAATGCAAACTTCCAGCTTCCTATCTTAATATACACAAGCACCCCTTTCAGAATTGCATTCCTTATGCTGTAAATTAAGCAACGGAAAGCAGACTCACAAGACTTTCCACGATGGTAGATATGTTGGCTCTCATTAAGGTCTCTGCAGACAGCGAAGTGAAGCTAATTTGTCTGAAGTTCTTTAGACTAGTTATCTTTTTCAGGGTTTGGTAGGGGCACCACCCTAACCTTTTATCAGAATTTCAGAAGGTAACGCAGAGTAAAACTCGCCCGAAAGAATTTAATCACCTGTTCTGCTACTTCCAAGAGAGTCTGAACTGATTCAACTCACAAGTTTGTGATGCTTCAAAAGCAGCTACTAGACGAAAACCATCTTATCCTGCTTCAATCTTCATGGGAAAGCCATCTACCATATGTGGTATTGGGCCGTAGGGCTGAGGCAGAAATTATCTTGTTCTCCTGCTCATGCCAGGGTAAGTTTACTGTCATTCCTTTGATCCATACCCCTTCGACTTATGCTCCAGGATGGTTTCAAGTATTAAGTGGGACTCAGTTGGTGCATCTAATTCAGTCCTTCGAACAGTAAATTTCGGGCATTGTACTAACACATGCTCTGTAACCTCCGGTATGGCAGATTATTTTGGAGAATATGCTAATTGTCATAGTCAAAATGATAAAGTCATCCGCCTCTGCTCACAAACCGCTTTAGTTCATACCAAAATATACTTTGCCATGGAATCATTCGATCTATCTTGAAATATACCGGTTTGATCTGAATATATGCGGTGGGCCTCTTATGTTTTATTTTACTTATCTTGATTTTAAGCGTTAGCTTTCCTCGGTATAAATTTCTGCCCTGAACTAAAAGATTCTCTGGTTGGCTACTCTCGCCCGTTACTTTGTCTGATGTTGTCCGGAAGGAGGTTTGGGGAAGGTATGGTACGGTAAATAAGTAAAATTCTACACTTTTATGTTATAAAAACTACTCAATGGAACTTATATTAAGACTATAAGCACACGAGTTTAACTTTATTATAAAAATGATAACAGGATTGGGATTTTACAGAGTGTGAGAAGAATAGCGAGATATCAAATTAGGAACTTAGCGCGCTCGACGAATTGATGTGCTCGATCTCGGTGTAGTAAACAAACTGAACTTATTTTGACATTTTTCAGTCCCTTTATACAGTTCAATTTCAGGTGTATTGTAAGTGTCCGTTATTCATAGATTCGTTTCTTTCCGTATGCTGATGCATGTGTTTGGAGAAAAATGTAAAATAAGAACCCGGTGTATAATATTGTTTGAATATGTCCCGAGCAAGTTCCCGTAAAACAATAGGTTAGAAAGTGTATGCATATGTTGTATGAGGAAGCTCGATAAAAATAAAATGATTGCTTTTGAGAAACCAGTCTATGAATAAATACGGCGATAATTAGATTTATTTTTTGGTGTGTACAGTGTTCGTATTTTATGTTTAATGTAGTTTTGATACACTTTATTTGTTGTATACTTTTGTGGCATGGACCCTACAGAGGTATACATGTTTTTCCACAGATCATGGTCATGTGGGGTATCAAATGAAAGGGTTCAATTTTCGAAACTCTTCTTTCTGATATCAATTTAGATGCGCACTTTTATGTATATGCATGCATCGTAATGCGATAATAGACAATGTTTGTTTATTCGGGGTGAACACATTATTTATATCGTTGATTTGTATGTACATATGTGTCTTCGGGTTTGGCAAAATGCGAATGAAAGGAAAATCGTGCATAGTGAGTTTCTCACATAAGATGAACACAAAACTATTATCCCCGAAGCTCCCGGCTTCTGGTATCCCGACTTGTTTTCCACTGTATTTAGCCACATTAGGGTCGTATATAGCTATTCATCCTTAAAATAAGGAGGCAACGTTTCGACTGTGGCTCACCTATATTTGTTAGCACTCCAGATGCAGTTGGAAATTTAACTTCCAGTCGGATGATGTACTCTATTTTTCTCTTAATAAACGCACCCTTCTCCGCTTACGGTACTAGTGTACTACCTAGTATTACTTAAGTCTTATATTCTCTGAACAATCGGCCTAAGCTCCTCCATCAATCTATATCACAAATAGCTTTGTTTGCGTAAATCTGGATCTTTTCGAGGGCAAACTAGTGTGTGTTTGGCCGAAAATACTGGGCACAGTAACTTTATGAGCTTTGCTTGGAAAGTCATTCAAGATAGGTATCTTAGTTTCGAATATTTCCGCAGTTTCTGGGATCTTGACAGATATTCTGAGTGTGTCAAGACGAAATATAATCGCAGCCGAAAATTAAATTTCATTGAAAGAACATGTAGATCTCTAAGACTGTATCTCCGCGCACTTGGATGATTGTGAGAAAAGAATATGTCTTTTTGTAAACCATAAAGTTAAACCACAGTTTGGAAAGATAACAAATTTAACACTATCCCGCTCCAGTCAACCGATAAAGGAAACCTATTCATGACCAGGAAATCGGCAACATGGAAGTTGGACTTGGTTCCCAAGCGACGCCGTTGGGCAGGGGATCGATTACTAGTTAATTCTACTTGGAGATTAAGATGGTAAGCAGCGAACCAGTTAGCATATAAGCTAAACTGGGTCGCTAGGAAATAGAAGGAAGCGATTATCAAAAAAATTTGCAAATCTCACTTCAAGGTGTCGTTATTATGATTGGTCGAAACATTCAATTGGTAGGAAAAACGTGATGGCTGTAAGGCTACATGACAGGACCTTCTATATCTAGGGTGGATGGGAAACACATTTGCAGAAAGAATATCCAAGAGCAAATACATTGAAGATCTATTTTACAGGTTGAACCTCAACATGCACAAGGAAAGAAAACACATGAATTGTGAAACGGACTCAAATTACGAGTGAAATGCGAGCAATAAGAGACTAGTAGGGGCGCGATCTTAAAGACTTAAGCAATAAAGGCAATTGCGATACTTTCTGGCATCATCATCAACGGCGCAACAACCGGTATCCGGTCTAGGCCTGCCTTAATAAGGAACTCCAGACATATCGGTTTTGCGCCCAGGTCCACCAATTCGATATCCCTAAAAGCTGTCTGGCGTCCTGACCCACGCCATCGCTCCATCTTAGGCAGGGTCTGCCTCGTCTTCTTTTTCTACCATAGACTTCCGGGTGGGATCATCCTCATCCATACGGATTAAGTGACCCGCCCACCGTAACCTATTGAGCCGGATTTTATCCACAACCGGACGGTCATGGTATCGCTCATAGATTTCGTCATTGTGTAGGCTACGGAATCGTCCATCCTCATGTAGGGGGCCAAAAATTCTTCGGAGGATTCTTCTCTCGAACGCGGCCAAGAGTTCGCAACTTTTCTTGCTAAGAACCCAAGTTTCCGAGGAATACATGAGGACTGGCAAGATCATAGTCTTGTACAGTAAAAGCTTTGACCCTATGGTGAGACGTTTCGAGTGGACCAGTCTTTGTAAGCTGAAATAGGCTCTGTTGGCTGACAACAACCGTGCGCGGATTTCATCATCGTAGCTATTATCGGTTGTGATTTTCGACCCTAGATAGGAGAAATTGTCAACGGTCTCAAAGTTGTATTTTCCTATCCTTATTCTTCTTCGCGTTTTACCAGTGCGGTTTGATGTTTTTCTGGCATGGGTTCGCTTAATATGGAGATACCTAGGTCGAAAGATCGAAAATTCTTCGAGAACAATAATAACACAAAATCGGGTTTAATTTTAATAACATTGATTACGACATGCAACGTATTTGCAGGAGATTAACAAAAGTCAAGAAGATTAATTTAGGGGTGGGGGGGCTGCATATTCAGCACTGAAATTCTTAATTATACAGTACGCCTCGGCACCTTTACTGAGCTAAGCAAAGCAGCAGCAAATCAACGGCAGGTTTCTTGCATAGTAAGAAATGAGCCTGATACTGGTACTGCATGATGAGCCTGGTACTGGTTCCCCAGGTTGCGCAATATGCTGGAAATCTGTTCCCATTATACTGTTGCATTGGAACCAAAAATTAGTCCTCGGATCGGAAATGCATTGCCGACTATGGCAACAGAAAAAGGATTACAAACGAGTTGAATTGAATTTTACTGCATGGCCGTCTGATCACAGTGCGTATAAGTGGCAGGTCTGTGTGGCGACCAAGTTGTACGTTTGAGATAATGTCAGGCCAGCGAACTCCGCAGTCGGGCATTGATGAAAGCTTGAAACTTTTGGTTAACAGTGGAGTTCATTTTCCATCTGCTGCCCGCTTATAGCAATACAGAGAGAACACTAGCACAGAACAGCGTCAAACTGAAATCTTTGATTTTGTTTGTATTTATCTGCAGTCCAAATCTATTTGCCTCTTTTTTCAAATCAAGTGCCAGTTGGCGAAGGTCCATGACCTGATGGGAGAGCAAACGGATGTAATCAGCGTAGTCGACGTGTTTGAGGAAAGATATTATAGTAAGCACAAGGTAGCATGAATAATGCTCTGGGTCTCAACATTTTCTGAGATTTTACCTCGGTGCAGCACTTGAAATTTTGCGCCATCATTTGCCGCTTGAATAATAGCTATTAGTTTCTCCAGAATGCCTCCTGCGTAGAGCACTCCAGATACACTTCCTGTTTACGCTTTCGTTAGCTTTCTCAAATTCAATAAAGAACAAGTGCAGGCAAGATCTAAACTTCCCGCACTGTTCCGAAATGGTCCGTAGGGTGTTGATATGGTCAATGCAGGATAATCTCGAGCGGAAACCAGTTCTGTTCTGTCGATTAAGTTTTCGAGATATTCTCTGATGCGCTCCAGGATTATTATAGTAATTATCGTTGCGACAACGGGGAGTACGCAAATACCCCTCCAATTGTCACAATCAAAACGGGTCCCCTTGTTTGGGATCCTAACGATAATTCCTTTCTTCCACTCTCTGGGAACGATCTTGGATTCCCAAGATTTCCGAAGCAGCAGATCTGCAGTGATAAATAACTCTGCGACCGTCACACCCAGCGACTTTACTGCGTTTGGGTGCCTTGATGGCGGAAATGATTTCTCTTCTTTTTGGAAGAACAATCCGTATCGGCATGTTACGGTGACTACCCATTTCATCTAAAAGAGGAAGGATTTCAGCGGATGTGATACGATGAAAACCGTGGCTAAGTGCTCTTCTCAACTCTTCAGATGTTCATCATCGTAGATGAAAAGTCAATCAATAACGTCCTTCACAGAACCATCGAAAGATTTTCGACCGCATGCAAGCTCTTTCGGGGAATATATTTCCGAAATTATTGCGATCTGCGGTATCTTCCGCTTCCTTGACCAGCGCAATAGCAAATGCTCTCTGGTAACGGTCTATACTACGCTGAAGTTCTCGGCATTTTGCTTGGAATCAGAGTGCCAGCACATCACGCCCGCAATCACTTGCAGCAATCAACGGAGTCTTCCCATTTCGTTCTTCAATCTGCTGCCAGGATTCAGCAATCAGCCAGATCTTATTACGCCCCTTCGCAGCACCTAAGAAAACACAATTTTTTATGGGGGCCTAATATTCATTGATATTCTCCGCCGTGTTACTCAGTATATCTTACATCCAATCAGCGAGATAACTCGCCCAATTTCGAGCAAAAGCTGGGTCATACAAGCGGCCGATGACAAACTTAGGGGCTAGCTCCCCGGACGCAATATGCAGGCAAACGTAAACGACCATCAAGTCGTGACTCTTTTCGAAGTCGATTTCAACCCGTCTCTTGTTACGTACACCCAGGAGACAGCTCTTAAATCTACTGCTGATCGCGAACTGGTCAATCTGATTGCTCGGCGTCAATCAGTTGAAACCTAACTGCCCCTATGGCAGGCTCTGCTCGAATAATGTGTTATCAGTGATGAAGCGTTGGAAGTTGCAAAAATGCACGAACCTCCCACTATTACCGTTTCTGTCGCCATCACATGTTCGAACAAAGTGTTCAGATCCCACCTTGGCATTAAGATCACCCCTCATGTCAATGTCAATGTCACTTTTAGGAAGCCTTCCCTGAACTACGTGTAATTGTTCCTAGAAAACATCCTCCTTCATTACATCGAGCGTGCCCGTTGGTGCGTAGCATTGATCAATTGTGATGCTTTTTAACCTGGATCCTGCAATCTGAAGTCTGTCAGAAATCGTCAAAAGCAACCCACTTGGCCAGAGTAAAAATGCATATTGCCGCAAGGGAACTGCTCTCCAGAGTTCCACCATTTTACTTCGCTTAGCCCCAGAATGTCCAGTTTATATTGCCGAAATTCTCGCTCAAGTTGGAGAAAGTGAGCATTCTGAGAACCATCGCTACCGTTATCGAGGAGCGCAATTCCAGAAACCAATCATAGTCCGTTTTCGAAAGAAAAAGGTCGTAGTCAGTCCCCATCCAAGATGCTGCTGAGGTTTCGGCAGCAATAAAGTTTCGAAATTTGCAGGTTGCTAGCCCACAAACGTCTATCCCTTTTAGCCGCCTCTTACGACAAATAGGGAAGACTTTGAGTGTATTCTTAAGCCCGAACTCACAGGGTAACCGAAGACGCATACTATGTACAATAACAGATATGCAGTCTAAATGCGCAATTTAGAGGCAGATGAAAGGATGCGATGCGGAAATTATCCCAAACTTTCCAGACGTTCGGCATACAGCCTTCAGATATTCCTTTTATCAGAAGTTCATAACACATTTACCAAAAAACTTGGCAAATCACTTGAAGGGACGCGAACGTTAAATTGCAATTAGATGGGGTAAAATCTATACAAAATAAGACCTGGGAATTGTTTGGATCAATTCAGATAAATGGGCAGGACGCACTTGAATGTTCAAACTTCCTGTTTCCTACGTGCTATGCCCGTTGAGTGCTTCAATGAAGCGCTAAGTTTTTTACTTCCACAGAGAATGGTCGCCAATTGATGCCTGCGGAAAGAAAATAGAAGATAAAAATACACCCACCACACTAGACCTTAAAGCCGAGCTTATTAAATTGGATACCGAATATCCTCCCTTTTTCCATTCGCATAAAATATGGGTGACAGTATTTACAATATGGAGTTTACAATATGCTGTCTACGATAATATATTGGATTGTTTTGATAAAACGCTGACGAACGCATCGAACATTTGGAAGCCTATTCTCTCAGCGTACACATGTAAGTATGTTGGCTTCTCGGAATTCTTGAATGACTCTCCTTCCATCCACTTCATCCGCTTCGTCTTCAAAAAAGATACTTTTATGGTAATCGATTGTGTATCTATTGAATCTATCGAAGCTAGAATGCTGTTCGAAAGGAAAATAGATGGAAAATATGCAGATGTGTGTGTGAGGAAGGGCGACATGAGTTCCACATCCTGGATGGATGTCAGGTTGAGCTATAAAAATTGAAAATGATGTATGCGAAATATGCACGTTGTTTCAAACGACAAGTCACTTCAATTTTCCTAGAACGTCTTCTGAGGGTAAGCAGTTGAAAAGCAAATATATTTACCTACTTTTAAAGACAAAAATTCATACAAATATTTAATAAAGGCTACTTTGTCAGTCGATTTTGAACCTTTTGCCTAGGGAAACATATTTGCTTATGAATCTCTCGAAAGTTTGCTTGTGATTTGACAGAAAATGTTCGAGGTAAAAGGTTTCCGAAACCTAATGATGCTTCTAAGACGGCTTTCATTGATTCCTTCCGGATGAAGCATGTTCTCAATGGCTTTTGACTGACATTTTTTTAATCCCTAAAGAAATAAGCAGATTATCAGCAACATGCGGAAAATGTGCTGAAGTCTTTTCGGTCCAATTATTGATTGTTCTACTTCAAATCCATGCAGCAACCAACACAAAGGAGAGTTTGATTCAAAATTAATAGACTTACCACTTAGACTAGGCTGTGAATACTGAACGAATCCTTCCGATACATATCGAGTATTGCGTGGACCCGTTGAAGCACGACTGTGGTGCCGGATTTCAGCTGGCCGTCCAAGGTCTTCGTCATTGAACCCGTCTTCTTCTATGTACATAGATGGTACGTCCTTTCGCGCAGGCCTAGAATTCGAAATACGATATAATGGAATAGATATTAGGCCCTAAAGTTATATTTGCGAAATTTTGATCCACAAAGGCAAATCCCGCGCTATTGGGTACTAATGTACTGATTTAAGCCTCAATTTCCGTTGAAAAATTACATCAGGGTAGTTTCAATTGTGCTCATTATTTGCAGATTGAAGGGATTACATGTGCCATGCGAGCATGTTCTATTCAAAAGGGTGGCTGAAGCAACGTGAGCTTCCATACACATGGTCTTTGAACTTTTCCATAGAAAACCACCAGATAGGTTCCTAGAGAATGCTCTGACGGATAATTATTATGACTTTGTATTTTATATCTGCATACACACATTGATTGTCAAGGCAATGGCTGGTGTAGTTGACTGTCTTTGTTGAGTACTCTTATGTAAATCAGTCATAAGCACGACCCCAATTAAAATGTCTAATGAAAGTCTATCAGCGCAGCATTTGCAAAGCGAATGTCGTTTTGATATTAATGGGATTTGAAATGCGATCGGATTTTTTTATGTTAAGCCTATTTGACGGGTTAATATTCTATTCTTGTATCAGCGAAGTATCTTAAAATTATATATAAAAATATTTTATTTTATTTTATTCGAAAGAAACACTTCAAACGTAAAATCTGTTCAGGCGCGTAAGGTTACTCTGGTATGAAAGGTGATTCCATAAATAGAAGCACGTTATATCTTCGATTCTAGATTAATGCACTGCCGAACAAGTGAAACAGGAGCTTTATTTTGATCAAATTTGTTATCTGTTATTATAATAGATGTACTTGCTTATGTGCTTCATTATCTTGACAATAAATCTAATTTAGTATGTGGGACTATGTAGACTATATATGCTGTGTTCTGATATCAGCCGATTATTCCGAGCTGTTGTTTGTGAACTGCGAAGGCAACACCAAAATTATACCTTAAATATTCAAAAACCAGGGCAACGCAGCTTCCTAGTGCGGGTTAGCTTCAGCCCAGTCAAGCGTCACTTTGGAATAATAATAATAATCGTTGGCACAACAATCCATATTGGATCAGGGCCTTGAAGTGTGTTAGAGCACTTCATTCAAGACCGTAACGGTACACTACAGTAGACTGTAGGATACAATGTGGTCAGCATTGCGCTCGCCCGAGATTATTACCCTGATTTGACTCAGGTACTCATTCACAGCTGAGTCGACTGGTATCCGACGTCAAATCACGATACAAATCCCTCTGCCACCAGCGAGATTTGAACCGCGACCTTCTGTACGACAGCCTTGTGCTCTAACCACTCAGCTATCCGGACACTTGTCACTTTGGAATGCCTTCGCTAAATTGCCATTCCCAAGTCTAACAAATTAAGTTGATTCAGTGAAACATGTAAAATTTCACAAGTAAATGTCAGCATAAAAGCGATATTTCTAATAGTTTTACACCTAGATATGTTAAGATGGGAATTTTTTAAGGTTGCATTTCAAGGCGTTTATCATCAGTGCCAATTTATGTTTATGTGTTAGACCAATCTAAACAACCTTGAAAAATATCAGTAAGGTCCAGAAAAGTCATTGTGAGTAAGACGGAGAACGTTTGTAGAGAAGTAAACTACAATAGAAATTCAGTCAAGAATATGATAAAATCTTATCTCGATAGAATTTTGCCATCGTTTCTGTTCAATGGAAGTTTTCTGTCGATAAGAGCAACTATTGCCACTGGAAATTTCAAATGAAAAGATGGCAGGCTGGTCTGAAAGATGAAGTATAGTGTACGAGCCAAGCGTAAAAAGTATTTGGGCAGACTTAAAATAAAACCTTTTTTGAATAGTTGCACAATATAAATTATTTTCTGATGTAGTTACTATCTTTTTCGATGCAGCCGCGGTGAGGCTCCCCCCACTTACTTCTCTACCTCCTAGTCCATCGAAAACCTTTCTAAACCCATGTGTACCTTCAGGAGAATAAATTTTAATTTGAAGGCCCCTGACCAGTGGAACGCGGTAAGATTGTTCAGATCGTCCTAATCGACTGAATCCGGCGTAGGCCGTATGGGGTCTAGTATTGTCGTGCAGCAGACAGGCCCCCTTTGTCAAGAGTTGGAGTTTAGAGGTAGTGGAAAAACATATGTAGACAGTTTTTTACACAAGATGAACAACATTTTTATATCCCAAGCATCCAGCTTCCGGTATTTCGGCTTGTTTGATCTAATTGTTGTGAGTTGTCATACAGAACATGTTGAGACATAACTTGTGCCGACATTTATTAAAATTCGTTAGGCTTCCAAAATTTTCAGAAAATTTAATTTTTATCTTAATTTTGTTAAGAAATTCCTAAGCTAAATATAATTATTTTTGTAAGTGTTGGATTTTATTTGAAATTACTTTGTAGTAAAAACTATTTAAAATAAGCCACAAATTAGTGATCATTTTAAAGAAAATCGAAGTTACCACTGCTGCATAAAGATGTTGTGGAAATAGCACTTGCGCTTTTAATAAAGGATGAAGAAGTTATGTGACAACAACAGACCTAATGAGAATCAAAATTGGCTCAACTGCAATGACTTGTTTGGAGAAAATTAATGAGTGTTGTATTACGCAAATAAGCAGAAGGGAAAACAAGCAATAACAAGTCGGGAAACCGGAAGCTGGACGCTTCAGGTACGAAAGGTTTTGTGTATTTCTTGGTATGTAGCACGTAACATATGTCATATTATGTGAGAATACCCACTGTCGGATGATATTGACATTCATAGTCTTCAATTTGCAAAGAAGCGACGAATTTACATATTATAACTATGTTAGTAATAGTGCGATCCCCATAATGACAGGTGGC
Organism: Hermetia illucens; assembly: GCF_905115235.1. Taxonomy (NCBI): domain Eukaryota; kingdom Metazoa; phylum Arthropoda; class Insecta; order Diptera; family Stratiomyidae; genus Hermetia; species Hermetia illucens. The sequence continues at coordinate 89,733,158 of NC_051851.1, read as the reverse complement.
AGGGCCTAAATGCTGCTCGACATACCAAACTTTTCCTGCCAGAACCCAACATACGTACTGCAAAGTTTATCCTGTCGAAAAGCAGGAGGACCTGCAGGTGTATTGTCGGCATTCTGACAGGCCATAATTCACTAGCTGGGCATATGTTCAGAATAGGAATTACCGAAGATGATACGTGTCCCTCCTGTAATGAGGAAGCGGAATCCACGGAGCATTTCCTATGTGAATGCCGCCCCGCCTATGGACGCATCAGGCATCAGATCTTTGGTGCCGATGTTCTCCAATTGCGACGGGTAGCATCAGATCCACTAACGGAAATCCTGCGATACGTTAACGAATCCAGAATATTCCGTTCGACGGGGGTGGCGAGTACAATGGGCAAACACGGCCTGAGTGCTCAGAAGCTGTAGCTTCTCCCCCACCATACACACACACAATAGTGCGATTTCTACCAAACATGCTCTATGTTATACCCTATATTTTTGCGAAATTTTGTGGTGCTAGCATGAACTTAAGGGCGTTTTGTAGCCAATTACTAAAAATTATAGTAATATACTGTTATTAACTTTATTTGTACAGATATCAATATGACAGGTATTTCGGAGCCCAGACACCATATAGTGGCAGCCTTCTGATTTTTTTCAGATTTTTCGGTTGGGTAGTTTCTGAGAATGGCCCCCTTAGAGGAATGATCACGTTCAACCACCCGCACTCCCCACCTTTCCAACAAATGGCAAAATTTGAAAAGTACTAACCGAGACCTTTAATTTGATACCCCACATGGCTACATTTGATGAAAAAAGAATGTACACCCCCCCCCCCTCTTTTGCATGTATTGGGACCCCCTTTAATCTCGCTGTAAAAGGATGAAACTCACTTTATGCGTGAGCGTTCACAGTTCCCACCTTTCTACCAAATTTGGTGGCAATCGCTATAACTGCCTCCGAAAAACATGCGAGTGACAGACAGACGAAGAGACAGACAGTAAACCGATTTTAATAAGGTTTTGTGTTTACACTTCTTTTAGAATCTACTCGAGTAATTTTTACAGACGAAAAAATTGTATCCGCCACCAATAAATCTCTAAAAGTTCAATGAATGCCCCCTCACCCTTTATATATGCAGGCATTGTCCCAAAAGGGTCGTAAGGTCGCGATTTAAATCTAGTGAGATGACAATGGGATCAAATCCGCTATACCTGAGTCAAATCAGTGTAATAATCACGGGCGAGCGCAATCCTGACCACATTGTCTTCTACAGGGTACTGTAGCCCTGTACTGTACCGTTACGATAATGAATGAAGTGATTTAACACTGTTCAAGGGCCAGATTCAAAATATTTATATGACTATAAAATATAAAAACAAGTCAAACACTATAATCTCGGCACTTCAGGTATGAAAGATTTTGTGTATTTTTTATATAAGAATATTTGAAGGGATATTGATCACATTTGTACCTAGCTTGTAATGGATATGTATATATTATGTCAGGCTATTCACTTAGCGTCTTAGATTGCAATCAATTTTTACAAAAAGACCTCTATTATCACTTTGTCGGCAATAGTGTGATTCCCACGAAACTTGTTAGGATAAAATTAAGTACAGTAACATACTATTATTGAATTTATTCAAACAGATATTTTCATGGAGGGTATTTTGAGGGCTAGACTGCAGCTATACGATTTCTCAGCTGAGTAGTTTCCAAAAACGGGTCCATCAAGAAATTATCATTTTTCCTTCCTATGATAATATTGATCGAGGTATACCGAAAAAGTAATCCTTGATTTGGGAGCTCCAGCAGAACTGGCGAGCCTTAACAGAGTGACAGATACGTTCGAGATAAACATCGCAACTGTCCAGTCTGTACTGAAATAGGTTATACGTAAGTTGCCTGTGGAAACAAAAGGCGTGCTTCCGATCCTGCCAAATCCTTGCATATGTGGACGATATAAAATTCTTGGCGCGATTCTTCACATCAGCAAAGGAGATTTGTATGAACCTCGATAAAACAGCGAACGAAGTTGGTCTGCGATTTAATGAGAGAGAAAAAGAAGAAGAGAAAGAATTCAGCTCGCAAAGAGAGCCTTCTACTTAGTTCTCTTGATTTAAAAGCCAGCCATATCTAGGAAAGCAGAACTCCGAGTATACAAAACGATAATTAGACATGTACTAATGCTATGGACGTAAAACTAGCGCCCTAACATAAAGTTTGGAAAAATTGGTCAATACCTTCGAGGGGAGGATCCTTAGGAGAATAATAGGAGCCCAATGCGGAATCAGATACAACCATGATTGTATCAAATAATTGATAATTAAGTCTTCAAAATAACGAAACTTTTGAAAGTGCAATTTCAACGTATGTATTGGTAGGTATTCCAAAAAATTATTCGAAATATTCGAAGACAGAACAGAAGAATGGGGACCGTTGAGAAAACCCCGAAAGCGCTGAGTAGATTCTATTAACGAAGACGGAGCATTACTGCTCGAATTACGCAATTGGAAGACGCGATCGATGGTTCGAGTTGGTGGAAGGACGTCCTGAAGAGAAAGGCTCAAAATGGGATGCTTTGATTCAGCATTATTATTTTATTTATTTATTTTCAAATCTCTTACATCTAACCTGCAGTGCGAAGTTAATCTTTCGACGACTTGTAAGTTGACTGTTTTCCTCTTCATTCTATCATACATCTAAATTTTTCTCCAAGTGTGGTTCTCACTGTGTCCGTGGCATTGCCCCCTGAACCTTTTAATCTGTTAATTACCGCGGCGAGTCTTATTAACTTTGAAGTGCAATTATCTGAAACTGTGTTTAATAGTAAACACAGGGGTTAATATTAAACATTTTTTTTTCAAGTAATTTAAGTAGTTTAGTTTATTAAGTATAAAAGAACTGTATAATCGCAATTATTTTTAGTAGCTTTGTACTGATGAAGGGGGTAAGTTTGGAGTAAGCTACTGGTCTCCCAATTTTAAGCTGGACTACAAATAGCAGACAATATCTAATCTCTCAGATACTTTAGTTAATGGGGCTTTCTATCATATGATAACGCAGAGGTTGGTTAAATAAATTTGCAGCAGGCCTTTTACTGGGTGGCAAATATGCGGGATTGTCGTTATATCTTTCTGGCGCAAAAGACATTTAATTGATTCAACGAAATCGGTAGGATTGGAGCCCTTCTACTAGCTAGCATCTTTCGCGGTGAAACATCCGAAAGACCAATAGCCTCTGTCCGGATATCAAATTTGTTAGAAACAATAATTCTGAGAAAATTTTGTCCCCACGAATTACCTGCAGTCATCTTACCATACTAGGTTGGTGATAAGAGGAGAAACGTCATAGTTACCTCGTTGTAGATACCCAATGATTCACTTTGCCCTTCGCTGATGCAAAAACTAAGCGGTCTAGTAAGGTTTGTGGAATCAAGTGGTTTTGAATTCTTAGTAGATATTGCTGGGGAAGTAGTAAATGAAATCCCAGGAGAGAGGCTATATGATTTTATCGCTTAGGGTGTACTTCAGCCGGTATCGGGCAAAGGAGAAGTAAATTAATTGGCATAACAATTCGTACTGATTAGAGACTGGCGAATGCTGCACGAAGTCTCACTATCAACACCATTGCCGAAAATGCATAAATTAACTTGGGAAAATCTGTAAGGCGGAGGCGTTGAGTACAATGTAGCACTTTAGCTGTAGATTTGTCAGAAGCTAAGCCTCTCCCCACCATATACACGCTATAGCTTTTTACTGTTCTCTAAATGTTATGGATGCTTTACTATTTTTTATAACTTCCTGCTTCTTTATAGATGTCTAATATAATTAATATACTCCCATTCTCATTGACTTTTTTTCTCCAGACTCCGGAATTGATTCTAGCGGAAAATTTTAGCTATAAACACATTTAAGACATCAACGACAGAGCACTTTAGGAATCATCACACATCATTTATTTCGCCACTACATAGTTGCAGCATGACCACCCTTGGGGCGATTTGACTGCATCTGCCTCTTTAGTCCTCTGATGAATCAGGAAAATTTGCGGTGCAGGTGTGTTGTGCTCTTTTTTTACTTAACAAGAATGCGACTGAAACTGGTGCAAACATGTATAGTTTACAGGGAGTATACCCTAGATAAAACTTATTTTTGCAAATGTTTGCGAGTTGAAGCAGGGGGTTATGACCATAAGAGCTCAATCCCATTCCGATTTTCCTGATGTGCCAAGTGGTATCAAGTCATTTTTGAATCATGACAACTCTCCTGTGCAGTTTTGCCAGTTTTTGCCCTCAACGAAAACTATTGCCATTTTTTGTTTGAATATTTAATTTGAAAAATAGAAGCCACTATGTAAAAGTTAATTTTTTTTAAGAAAAATTAATGCCAAACCTTTTCTCCTTGTATATAAGCTTACACCTTTCCTCTTCGTTTTTCATTTTGTAAGTAAAGAATACAGTCAAACTTGTGAACGAAACCTTGTTCAACTTCCACTCAAAGCGGATACAATACAACAGAATATTACGTAGATGCTTCAGATATTAAATTAAGCGCGAGTTGCTCTCTTATGATAGCCCGCGGAAACCAATTTCAACCTGGTATGCTGTTGGAGTCCAATCTAAAGAGTGTTTGACTGCAAGTCGTCTGACAACGGCAGGACACAACAAAGGACCACTGCCTTGCCAGCACTTATCATTTTTCGTGGTGAGCGTCGCTATTAATGCTGCCATTTTCCCATTTACCACACATAAAGTACCATCAAACAAGGATGTATTTTAGACATCATTCTCACAAAGTTTGTTGATGGCTTTCATCCTTTTCAACACAAGACCACAGCATCGCCTCTGCACATCACGCTCCCTTCCTGCGTGTCTGTGTCTTTTTCGCTTTTGTTACCGCCATAAAGATTGACAATATTAAATGTGTTCTTGGACGTAATTTATTGCACATCTCTCTCTGTGTCAGTTTTGTTTTACGTCCTTTTTATACACTTTTTATGGGAAATGTCACAGCAACTAGTAATAGTTGTCGGCGCCATAAAAGAGCATTTCTCCGGAGGAAGCTTTTTGCCGATTATTACAAATATTACGCTCCATATTATGCTCTTGCTGCTTTAACACGAGATCCTTCAAAAGGTCGAATACTCTATCACGACGAAGGCCACACTTGCTATGTTTTACGAATTTTAAGCTTTCCACTGACGCGTGATGTGCATTCGGATCAAAACAAATATTATTCGAAACGCCTGGCACCTTTAAAAGATAAATAGCTGGAAAATTGAATTCGGGTTAGGCTGCTGCCGTATATAATCAATTACGTAGGAAACATGGTGAAAAAGTCACGGTTGAGCAACGCACATATAAATCCGGAAAATCCGGCCAATTACGAAAAATGCACGGAATCATCTCGAATAGAGTCCGGTAGTGGGACGGTCAATCTGATTGAAGGCCCACCCAAACCGTTGCAAACCAGGTTTTCAATTTATTGAGGCGGAATCGTCAAGGTGCTGACGCTACCCGAATTATCGATACTTTTAAGAGGAACCGCATGGACTTAATTTTATCAAAACTGTAATATCGTCTTTCACACAAATTTTTAACAACATATCGCTCAAGTAGTTAATATTCTGTGACTAATGAGAAATTGACCCTTACAAACTCAAAGTCAAAATAATTATTTAGAGTCCGCCAATTTGACGCATGATCAAGGTATCGGATTTCAGCCCTACAAATGAAACATAACCGCCTACGTAAAAAAGTAAATAGTTTCCTGAATCGAGCAAGCTGGAAGCTGTAGGGGCGAGGAAAGGTAACAAGGCTCGAATATCAAATAAATTTGAGGCGGATAAGCCCTGGGAATAAGTTTCTTCTGTTTTGCTGCAAACTACACAAACCGTTTGCTGGAATATTGCCTGCTCCAATTATATCTAAGACTAGTTGAGCTCCCTCCGGGGCTTATCATCTAAACAGAAAACGACTATTCCAAAATCCTTCTCTGCCGTGCCCATTGCCTTAATAGGGTCGGCAGAGTAAATTATTTGATTACCTCATTCTCTTTCTGACTTCCTGGGGTTCAGGTGGCTTAGGCCGTTGCTTGCAAACGACTACCACGCCGGCCACTATAATTGACGTTACGATTACGGCAGCGCCGGCTATTACAGCTGCCAGAATGACCATCGTTGATTGTTTCTCATTGCTCTGATGCGTTGTTTCAGCTGGTGTCGGGTCCTCCGATAAAATGGTTTCATCTAATAAAAACAGAGAAAAGAGAAGGATACATTTCATGAGAACGTTTTAGAATTAGAAGTTTTGCCTTCAGAGCGCTGACGAAGGAACCAACCAAGCATAGGTGGATGGAGGCTCCTTCGGACAACTACCGGAACGACATGACAGGAACCCATTTATAAACGTCTGTGTTAAAGTGTAGAAAACATAAAAGGACAGTATATATATTGTCCTTTGTAATGAAGTGGGTTCCTGCGATGCGTTCTTTTGACTCCGCTCTATGAATACGTTTATTATACTTTAATATAGTAGACGGACACTCTCAATAAATTCGGCGAATTCAAAAGCGAGTTAAATTAAAATATTTTCACAAGGATAAAAGGATTTTATTTGCCTCGCAAAATAGCTTCGTTTGTGTGTGTACTGTCGAAAATAGTATAATCCAAAGATTGTCAATGGATGATGTAAAATGGGAGAAAGCAATGATAAAGGAAGCGAACATCGAATAGATACTAGTTTGAGTGAATACGAAAATTGCCATTAGAATGCTAAATGAATCCTCTATTTTAAAGCGTGGCTTTTATAATAACTGTACACAAGATAAACCAAGTTGCAGGTCAGAGGTTCGAATAGGTCTCAGGGCGAAAGTGTGGATTAGTATCCACGATGGAGCCCCAAAAACTGAGGAACGCCTGCTGAACTAACTTCAAAAACTCCACGACCAAACCATGTTTCCACCCCACGATTGCTGGGAATTCTTTCTTAACGAAAAACCGCCAAAAGAGCAGAATGAAAGCGAGCTCCCTTTACCTGCGTAGTTTGCGGGGGAAGAGATTCACAAAAAAATAACTCAACCATCGCCACTTCTAAGCCTTGATTAATGCTAAAATATATAGGAACCCACGTAGATTCGAATCATTATCTCATTGACAGAGCAACGAAAAATGCAGAACATTATAATTGGTACGATCACAAACATATATGGTTCCAGTCGCCAAAAAGTAGGAATGATTGTAAGCCAGCAATGGAACGGAAGAATGCTATATACCGGACAATGCAGAATTTTCAAAGAACTCGGGCACACTAGCCTGAGAGAACCGGCATTTCTATGAACTCGTACAAGGACAACCACATCAGGCTCAGGTAAAACACCAAGTCATCATCATCAACGGCGCAACAACCGGAACTCCAAACATCCCGGTTTTGCTAAGAACGCAAGTTTCCGAGGAATACATGAGGACTGGCAATATCACTGTCTGTAAGAGTAGAGTACAGTAAGAGCTTTGACCCTATGGTGAGACGTTTCGAGCGGAACAGTGTTTGTAAGTTGAAATAGGCTCTGTTGGCTGACAACAACCGTGCGCGGATTTCATCATCGTAGCTGTTATCGGTTGTGATTTTCGACCCTAGATAGGAGAAATTGTCAACGGTCTCAAAGTTGCATTCTCCTATCCTTATTCTTCTTCCTGTTTGACCAGTGCAGTTTGATGCTGTTGGTTGATTCGTCTTCGGTGCTGACGTTGCCACCATATATTTTGTCTTGCCTTCATTCATGTGCAGCCCAAGATCTCGCGCCAATTACCGCCTGCTCGATCTGGATGAAGGCAGTTTGTACGTCTCGGGTCGTTCTTCCCAAGATGTCGATATCGTCAGCATAGGCAAGTAGTTGGGTGGACTTGAAGAGGATCGTACCTCTTGCATTTACCTCAGCATCACGAATCACTTTCTCGAGGGCCAGGTTAAAGAGAACGCATGATAGGGTATCCCCTTGTCGTAGACCGTTGTTGATGTCGAATGGTGTTAAGAGTGATCCTGCTGCTTTTATCTGGCCTCGCACATTGGTCAGGGTCAGCCTAGTCAGTCTTATTAATTTCGTCGGGATACCGAATTCTCTCATGGCCGTGAACAGTTTTACCCTGACTATGCTATCATAGGCGGCTTTAAATCGATGAACAGATGGTCCAACTGTTGTCCATATTCCAACAGTTTTTCCATCGCTTGCCGCACAGAGAAAATCTGATCTGTTGCTGATTTGACTGGAGTGAAGCCTCTTTTATATCGGCCAATGATGTTGTGAGCGTATGGGGCTATCCGGCCTAGCAAGATAGTGGAGAATATCTTATAGATGGTACTCAGCAACGTGATACCTCTATAATTGCTGCACTGTGTGATATCTCCCTTTTTATGTATGAGACAGATTATGCCTCGTTGTCAATCGTCAGGCATTGATTCGTTGTCCCATACCTTGAGCACAAGTTGGTGAACCACTTGGTGTAACTGGTCGCCTCCATATTTAACTAATTCGGCTGTAATTCCATCGGCTCCTAGCGACTTATGCTTTTTTAGCCGATGAATTGCACGCACTGTTTCTCCTAAACTTGGAGGTGGCAGTATTTGTCCGTCGTCTTCAGTTGGCGGGACCTCCAACTCGCCGATGTTCTGGTTGTTCAGTAGCTCATCAAAGGACTCAACCCATCGCTCTAATATGCCCATTCTGTCGGAAATCAGATTTCCTTCTTTTTCTGGGCAGGATGAGCATCGAGGTGTATAAGGCTTCATCCTGCTGACTTGTTGGTAAAACTTCCGCGCCTGGTGCGGTTGCTTCCTGTACTTTTCTAGTTCACAGACTTGTTGTTGGTTCTCCTAGGCTTCCTTTTTCCGTCTGTGAAGTCGCTTCTCCACTCGACGGAGTTCGTGATAAGTCTCTGCGCGTGCCCGCGTTCTTTGAGAATGCAACATTACTCGGTATGCGGCATTCTTCCGTTCCGTTGCTAGCTTACATTCATCATCAAACCAGCCGTTCCGACTCCTTTTGCGGCTGGGGCCAAGTATGCTTGTGGCCGTATCCATGATAACGTTCTTCAGGTGATTGTGAAGATCATTTGTTGATGCTTCATCTCCAGGTCCTCTGTTGACTGCGGTTATTGCGGCATCCATTTCCCTCTTATAGGTGTCGCGGAGGGTTGTGTTGTGGATGGCTTCAGTGTTCACTCTCACCTGATTGTCAGAGGGGATTCTAGGTGGTATTGTTATTCGAACTCGGAGCACCATGCCAACGAGATAGTGATCCGAGTCTATATTGGCCCCCCTATATGTTCTGACATTCATCAAGGCTGAGAGGTGGCGGCGTTCGATCAACACGTGGTCAATCTGGTTGAAAGTGACCCCATCTGGAGATGCCCACGTATGTTTGTGGACCGCTTTCCGCGCAAACCAGGTACTTCCAACAACCATTTCGTTTGACCCTGCTAATTGAATAATCCGCAGTCCGTTATTATTTGTTTTTTCGTGTAAGCTATGGGAGCCAACGTATCGCCTGAATACGGGCTCCTTCCCTACTTGGCTGTTAAAATCCCCAAGTATGATTTTGATATCATATCTGGGACAGGCTTCGAGGGTTCGTTCTACTGCCTCGTAGAAGGTATCCTTCTCCGACTCTGCAGTCTCCTCTGTCACACACCAAGTCAGCCAAATATATATATTGGGGTAAAGAGTGAAGTTAGATTGGAGATTCCGCCAACTGAAGACGACGAGCAAATACAGGCATCACGAAGCATCTAGAATCGAATAGAATAGAAAGTCACAATTAATAATAGCTACATACGACGAAATGCGTGTTCTCGACCGCCTACTCAGCCTATTTCAGTATACAAAAACTGTTCCGCTCGAAACGTCTCATCGTTGAGTAAAAAGTTGTTACATAAAAAGACAATACTCTTGCTAGTCGTCATGTATTCCTCGGAAACTATTTTTAGCAAGAATTCTTGTACGCGATCGAGGGATGAATGTCGTGTAGAATTTTCGGCCCCTTACAGAAAGGTGGATTTCGGTTTGCCGATAAAAACCGTCTGGTCACGGATAAAATCACGCTCATAAGGCCGCTTAGGAGAGCGAACGATCTGGCCCAGTTAGTCTATGAAAACAACACGTTTTGTAGAAAAAGAATACATGGTCGACCCTCCTTCAGATGGAGCAGTGACATAGGCCAGGAACCGGTACAGACGCGGCTGTCAGGGGTTTCTTTCTAAGGCGAGCTTAACCAAAAACCGGTTGTTGTACCGTTGATGGCGATGAGTTATAACTGTACATAAACAGCTCTAAGGTAAACCAAAATCCACACCCGAGACACACTGAGAGCCTGAATTCTCATTATCGATAATGGCATTCACCTTATAAAAGGCTTTGCTAATGCTTGTAGTATAGACCAGATAGAATGGGATATTTATACAAATAAATCCTCGAACATGACCATGACTCAATATAGATTGTGACATTTTGCATAATACGATGTCGCTATGATAATAGTTATTAGTTTCTCCCTCATGCGTATAACATTCGAGATGCACTCCTTGTTGATGCTGACGAAAGCCGTCTCGAAACTGATGAAGAGTTGATCGAGCTGGGATTTAAACTCAGCAAGATGCAGAACGAAAATTAGCATATTCTCGATTGACCAAGGTTTACAAGTGTTCCTTAATACGTTCCCGGGTAATTTAGGTTATTATCTTTGCAACAGCAGGATATGCGCCAATATTCCTCCAAGTAGCGTCCTTAAAATGAGTGCCCATCAATGGCATTTTGATAATTATTCAATTTTTCCACTGAAAGCAGCAATTACAGAAGCAGCAAGCAGCAATTACAGAAGTTGCGGTAAAACAGTTTCACAGGAGACTACCAAGCCCCGTAGCTTTACTCCGTTTGGATGCTTTGATGGCAAATATAACTTTATTTCTGTTTGGAGGAGCAGTCTGTGTCCACATGTTACGGTGGCTGGTCTCACTATTCAGAAGAGTTCACCGAATATGATACGATTATCAATCCCAGTAAAGTGCTCTTTCCACCTCTTTTCCTGTTCGTCGTCATGGATGAGAAACCTAGGTATAACGTCTCTCCCAAAGCCATTCAAATGCTTATGTGGCGGTACATGTTAGCGAAATCGTCAGTATTTAAGACATGTGGTTGTATCAATATAATAATAGGTATCTTTTTTAGGAACGATGACAAAAGAGCTTTCCACAAACTCCAAAATGAACATTGATTACTTAAAAAACCAACAGTGGTGGAAAACTGTGCCGAAATGTTTTCCTGTCGAAATGACTGGCGTCGAAACGAGTGGCTTCCAAACCTTCGCATTGCAACGTGCCATGTCGACGAGCCATCTGGAAAAAATTGAATGCGTTTGGATGGAAAGATCATATGTCAGCAACCTCTTTAGGGGTTCTTCCCACAAAGGGAAGGGGTATATATTATCCTTCCATGTTCTCATCGCAATAATTGAAAATGGCGTTTCATACAACACATTTTGGTATGAAGAGGGCTAGCAATGGTGCAATTTTTACAACTGAAACGAGTTTCATCGTCAACCATCCACTTTTAATGCTTTGACTGCTGGTTACTAGCCCAGTCAAAAATCTGCCTTAGCCGCAGATGTCCCGGAAGATTCTTTCTAATTAGCAGCTTGAAGAGTTTCGTATTTTCAGGAGCAGAATTACTCGACAGTGGTTTTTGTCTGAGGGCGGTATGCCCAAAGGGCTGGCTTCTCTAGAGACGCCGTTTTACTCGTTTTACTTATCTATGACAAAGACACATTTTCCACCAATAAGAGTTTTTATTTAACTTTGCTTTGCTGCATTCCAGGAAAGTCCTCTTTACTGAGGCAAGCTTAGATGAAACTAGAAACTCTCTCGTGAACTGATTACATCAATACTTTCTGAACTATTTTGGAACAATGTGCGGTGTTTAGTTTCTACGTCAGTGAACAGACAAAGCATCTGGAATGCCCTACGTGGGAGTGAAAAACTAATTATCGGAACAACATATGATAGTGTAAAATGTCACGTTCCTCACCGAGGTAAAATCTCAGACAAATTTCAAGTGCAAAGCTAGTAGAATGAATAAAAACCCAAGATTCCCAATCTGGCTGGTCATCGCACTCAAGAGCATTGAAGTGGTTGATCACTTCAAGTATATAGGAAGCGTCACACCTACCAACAGCAGGACCAAACTTTATACGGTTGATTTAATAACAACGCTACATTCACGGTTTTTTCCAATATTTTCATTTTCTGCTATATAGGAGCAGCAAAAGGGAAGTAACCACTTTATACTGGCTTCACACAAATATTTGAAGATATGTTAACAAAAACGGACGAACGATTTGCATGAAACGGTCGCTCCCTGTACATATCGAGTGTTGTCTAGCAGCTAGCCGATACCCTGTCACAATATAGCGTTACAAGAGATGGGATAGACAGGGATCGATTTCTTGGAGAAGCGCCATTACACCACAAATTACAGTGATCATCTAGTAAACGATGTGGTCGGAGTGTTTCTTAGCCAGCCAAATAATGCAACCTGCTGTTATCCGCTTTGAAAACATAAGCGGAAGGCTATTCACTCTGCGTTTGCGAGACAAATATAGAAATAGAAGCCTCATTAAAGTTCATTCACAGACTGCAGAGTTGGAGAAGGATACCTTTTACTAGGAGGTAGAAGGAACCCTCAAAACCTATCCCAGGTATGACATCAAAATAATACTTCGAGATTTTAAGGATACCTTTTACTAGGAGGTAGAAGGAACCCTCAAAACCTATCCCAGGTATGACATCAAAATAATACTTCGAGATTTTAAGAGCCAAGGAGGAACAGAGCTATTATACATTCGATACCTTGGCTCCCATAGCTTACATTAGGATATCAATAATAACGGGCTGTGGATTATTCAATAAGCAGTGTTGCCCGAAATGGTTGTTGGAAGTATCTTATTTGCGCGGAAAGCATCTTGATTAAACACTGTCACCTTTCAACCTTAATGAGTGTCTGAACATATAAGCTAGAATTCAATCTGACAATCAGGTGAGACTTAGCTCTGAAGCCATCAACACATTCCTCCGTAAAACCTTTAAGAAGGAAATGGATGCCGCAATCACCGCAGTCATTCCAGCAATGGAATGGAAAAATGCTGCATACCGAGTAACGTGCAACGTTCTTACAAACTTCGTCCAGCGGAGAATCGACTTCGCAGACGGAAAAAGGAAGCCTGAAAGTACCAACGAGTCAATGAACTCGAAAAGTACAGGGAGCAACTCCATCAGGCGCATAAGTTTTACCAACAAGTTAGCAGGATACAGCCTTATATACCTCAATGCTTATCCTGCTGAGACAAAGAGAGAAATCTAATTTCCGACAGAATGGGCATATTGGAACGATGGGTTGAGTATTTGGATAAACTGCTCAACAACCAGAGCATCGGCAAGTTGAAGGTTCCACAAATTGAAAACGACGGACAAAGGCTACCACCAGTCGTATTGATTAGATATGGAGGTGACGAACTTTCTTCTTTTCGTCAAATTTAAGTTGGCCTATGGCAGAGTAAAACTGTACACGGACAGAATTCGATATCCCCACGAAATCGATAAGACTGACCCCCCCCCCCTCGACCCATGGGCGAGGCCAGATAAAGACAGCAGGATCACTCTGCAGACCATTTAACATCAAGAACGATTTAAAACAAGGAGATGCCCTATCGTGCACCATTTTTAACCTATCGCTGGAGGAAGTGATCGTAGGAAGAAAAATCCGAGATATACAATTTACCTTCATCCAGATCGAGCAGGCGGCGCGAGATATATAACGACAAAATCTATGAGCGATAACATAACCGTCTGATTGTGTGAAAAAAAAGAAGAGACTGGCACTTCCTCAAATGGAGCGATGACGTAGGTCAGGATGCCAGACAGCTTTTCGGGATATCGAATTGGTGGATCTCGGCGCAAAACTGGGATGTTTAGAGTTTCTTATTAAGGCAGGTCTAGACCAGGTACCAGTTGTTTCGCCGTTGATGATCAACGACGGCACGCACGTGTAGCACTATGCCCTATTTAGAAGTGAATGGGGATGACATAATGGTGTTTAAATTTCACTCTGAAAGTGGAGTGCTCTTGAAGGGATATAAAAAATAATTAAATAATAATTACAAACAACCAAAAAAGTGGAAACCGTCAAAAAAGTCGATCTGGTTTTCGGTATCACAAGCAGAGGAAAACTCGAAGACCGATCCAAATTTTTAAAGTAATAGGTATGGCGTCTATCGCTCGAGTCCCTGGGGTTTATTCACAATATCTATGTCTTTTTTGCTTACAGAAGTGTACTTAAAGCTCTGGAGATCTGCATTCTTCTTATGCATTCAGAAAATGGAACGAATTTAGTCAAATCAGAACTATTTATTTACAATTTGATTACACAATCGGAAATTCATGTATACAAGCCCTTAGGCGTGAATGTGTGTATCGCAAACATAAATAAAGAGCTGCAAATAGAGAATCCTTTATCATTTCATTGCGATTTGATAACAGGGGTGGGTAGTTTATATCGAGGTATTTTCTGACTATTTTTGTTGCCTTGCTTTCGGTACAAAAAGTTTCTGGAGAAGAAATTATTAAGCAATGTCCATCCACTTCAATATGGAAAGATAATCCAATAATAGCACGAAGCTCACGAAGCTTAGACGAGAAAAGTACCAAGTTTGTTGCAAACTTTGTTATTAATATAAATCCTGATTTGCTTACATTCCACACACGGTTTCATTGCCGGCTACGTATTAAGGGGATTCTTGCTGGCTTATATGTGTTAGAATATTGAAATAAATGTGAATTACTCTCGACACTTACCATATGGTCCCAAATGTGGAGACACGCGCACTTTGTCTAGCACAACCGGTGGATTGCTCCTTCCTTTAGCATTGATAGCGTAGACGAACAATTGATATTCCCGGCCCGGCTCCAAGTTATTCAGCCGAAACTGTGGCTGTGCTTCCTGTATCCTATGCAAAGGTGCCGAGGTGGCCTGGTATTAAAATGAACTTTATTTAGAATCATTCTCTACACAGGATGAACGTAATGATATGTATCGGAGATGTGGATCCCTTGCAAACATTTACCTGATCATTCATAGTGGATAGCTCGTTTTCACTGTCCAACTCCTGAATCCTGTTTCTCATGCTTTCCGTACTATCTGTGACGGCCGTACCGATTGCTTCTAATAGGAAATGCTGAATAAGACCACCATCATTGCCCGGGATGCAAATCACTTCCAGAATCGTGTCATTGTGTAGTTCACAGGATTTCGGCGCTTCCGGTATCTCTGAAAATATTTGTTTTGCATGACTAAACATTGAATAGGGCTGGACATTTTTCCTGTGTATAACTTACTGGCAGGCAGAACATGGACTAAACACGGGGTTGTTTGACGACCAACGCTATTACTCGCCCAACAGGCAAGGGTGATGAATTCGGAGTCTGTAGGCGGGAGATATGTCATGGTGCTGACTAGGCCTTCTGACTGCACTCGTGAGTTTAATACCTGTGAAATGTAAATTAGGCAATTCCAGTATTTGAATCTGCTGCTTTTGGTAAGAAGTATAATAACAAGGAAACAAGTGTTGCTGGCTATAAACATGACTTAGAATAAGTTGCGATTCACAAGTTATTGTATATGTCAGATTTTTGTTGATATATAAGCGAGGGCAAGAAGAAGAAACTGCCTGGAGCGGTGAAGATTTCAAGAATCCAATAATCTTAAGTAACCAAAGCAGATCATGAGGCATCTATAATGGCAAGTCGGGTACCGGAAGCTGAGCACTTTAGGTAAGAAGGTCTCATGGTATTCTTTTTGTTGGACGACTTTTCTATTTGATCAACACCACCGCGTCGACAATTGAAGAAGCTTTTTCGAATTTTTTATCGACCATGAATAATGCGAAATTAGAAGGAAAGGGACATTAAAAATATTGTAGCGTACGAGACCTTGCTGCATCACACGAAGCTGGTGGCCAATAGTTTTTGGTGTCAATAACCACACGTCGCTCTCTTGGAGTAGGTTTACGACAAGCCATCATCATCATATTCGATAATTAGGCGTTTCTAGACTCTGCACCTGCAGCACCAGCTTACCGACTAGATGTGCATGTGGTATTGATTTAAATGGTCCAAAGGATTCACCAAGGAAAATCTATTTGGAATGTCTGTTCAATGAGGCGGGTCATTGCTAAGGATATGAAGAAAAATAATGGAAAGAGCAGTAGATGAGTGCAAAATAGAGTGCAGATGGTCCGGAACTATGTCATCCCTAAACAACAACCGACGATGAAATATGGAATACAACGCACGCGATAAACCAGCGAAGCCTTCTCAAGCTACTCCATGAACCCAATGTAGGCGATTCAGTTTTTGACAAGATATACTTGTCAGGAATGTGAAGGTACGTTGAGATTAAAAGATTAAGATGAGATTGTCGAGGAAGGTATTCTGTATGCCGCTCTCGTGACTATGTATTAACAGGAGGCCACTAAAAACCCAACTCGACGACGCATAAAAAGCGGAAAGCGGACAAATTGAGCATTTACTTTTGCAGAAAGGACCAGGTGAATCTAAGTTGGGTGAAGTAAGACATGAATTGCTTCTGGTAGCCCGTCGAGGGCTCAAATTTTTCGAACAAATGGTCCAATCCTGGTGGGTATCAATTTATTGAGACAAAGGGCTTATGTGCGTTATCCTGGCAACGGGAAGTGAATCTCAATTCCTTATAGTTTCATTAGCCGTTCTAAGAGTCTCGTATAGTCTGTATCAAATCAATGCTAAGGAACCTTCATACGGCCACGGGCGCCAAAAGTAAAAAAAGTTTTAAATAAATACGATGGTTCGTACCTAATTGTTTAGCATTAACATATTTGATCGATGAAAACATCGACACTAGCGACAGTTGAGGGCCAGCTTATTGCCCAGCGAAAACAAAGTAGAAGCAAAATATTGAGTATGCGGGGACAGGTGAAAAGCGGGGGGGGGGGGGGGGAAGACAACTTATATAAATAGGAATACCGTAGATTTCACCGGCTTATACACCGCTTTATACGGTGATGTATTCCTATTGCTTGACCTCGAAGAAAATGGCATTTTTGACAACCGATCATAATCGAATGGGTACTATCACAGTCAGTGGCAGTGAGTTGCCCAGATCTAAGGGATTTGAATATCACTGGTCAATGTTATCAGCGACTATTGAAATCAAATTGCTTCAATCGTTCGCCAAACCTGTATAAAGTGGCGATTTTTGTGATCGACATATCATCGAATGTTTCAAATTTGGACTCTCGTTCTCTATGGTTTTGAGTATTGGCCGTTTATAAAAGCCAATGAATTGCGTCTCGTGATAATAGACCGGTGTAACACGTCACTATCCCACCCGAAATAAGAATATCTCCACCGATCGGAATTGCATTAGAGGTGCCTTCGATGGTATGGTCATGTAATCCGCTGGTCTGAACACTGACGTCGATGGTAAACGACCAGAAGCTCGGCCGAAAGAATGGTGGCTAGATACGGCTGAATGATGTTTTAAGAGCCTCTCGACTATATCCACATCAGGCCTTTCGCAGAGCAAAATGGCACTACTGATCAAGATGAGATCCTGCTTCCGAATCGGATAAATGGTGAAGAAGGAATAACGGGGGTTGGTATAGAACTTTGAAGAACTTCACAAAAAGGATAGAAGGAGCACCCTCCTTGAGTAACCATTAAAACAAACCCTACACAATGAGAAAAAGTGCTAAGGAGAAGTCGAGTAGAGAGTGCGGAGAGGAATAGTAGTCGAGTAGAGAGTGCGGAGAGGAAAGTAGAGAAGGTTGACTGGACTGAATCGCTGTTTAAAGAAGTCATATGGTGTAAGGTATTCGAAGTGTGCTATCAACTAGTCCACAACGTATCTCTGAAATAGGGCGCTAGTTAAAGTTAGAGGAGGCCTACCACTCAATAATAAGACTCTCTTTCGAAATAATAATAATAATCGTTGGCACAACAATCCATATTGGATCAGGGCCTTGAAGTGTGTTAGAGCACTTCATTCAAGACCGTAACGGTACACTACAGTATACTGTAGGAGACAATGTGGTCAGCATTGCGCTCGCCCGAGATTATTACCCTGGTTTGACTCAGGTACTCATTCACAGCTGAGTCGACTGGTATCTGACGTCAAATCACGATACAAATCCCTCTGCCACCAGCGAGATTTGAACCGCGACCTTCCGTACGACAGCCTTGTGCTGTAACGACTCAGCTATCCGGGCACGGAAGTCGTATGGTATATAATTAACTAGGATAGGGAAAGATTAGGTACAGTTAGAAGAATTCATTGCAACTGTTCACTGTTTTCATGGGAGGGCACAAGCCCTTGAAATGAGCAAGTTAAGAAATATTTCTGAAAGACAGAAACTCCTTTCGTGTTTTATGGGTCTTCTTAGTAAACAAAATTAGATAAGAACTCAGCCATGTGGGAAGAAAACAGATTTCCTTGTCTGCCGGATTACTCGAGACCGGAGTAGTGGGGAACTGGGTTATAGAAAGACTACTATATTTTCATTATTATCTAAACATACTGTACTAATAAGATCTGCAAGAAGTAATTTTGTATTATATAACGTACAAAGATGACTTTCCTTAAAAAAATTAGCGCGACGGAACATTACCCTCTTAGCTCTGGTTCTTCTTCCGAAGCCAAAAGGTGTAACCCACTATCTTGTCACTTATTCCATTTCTAAGCAAAAAGTCACTTACAGGGAATGTGCAATAATATAATGATGATATATGTATGTATTAATTCCGTACTTTGGCTAATATTGTTTCCTTTCAATAAAGAATTTTCTAATCTGATCTAAAATATTTGCATCTTTTAAGATTCCCAGGCAGACCCTATATCTAAGGTCCTGTCAAAATTGATAGGAAGTCAAAAACCGATAGTTCCGCATTTTCTAAATTAATAAATACTTGGTTATTTTCATACAACCTTGAAGAAGAAAGTGTGTAGATCCTTACTGAAAATTAATTAGGAATTGACTGTGGAGTTTGCTTTGTTGAATATAATCGATCAAATTAACTACTGCTTAGTTCACATCGAGATTTTACGTAACTTTTGTTTTCACTTTAAAATTAGAGCACATAGTTTTACGCAGAAACAAACAAAAGTATCCTAATGATGGGACTGGGGTTCTATGTGCTGTGGCGGAGCGAAGAACTTGCGTGATGCGGTCATGACTTCGATAAATACTTTTTGACAGCAAAAGTACTAATAAAGCAAGAACCAGTCAAATTGGAAACAAACCAGCAAGCAGAATCTTTCGAGCCATTGCTCCTGCCGTACAAGTGAATTTCCGCGGCTTCTGAATTTCCCGAATATTTTCCCAACTTACAAAATTATTCAAACAAATTTTTAATTTTAATTAAAATTTTAAAAAATTCAGGATTTTTGGACACTTGAAGGCATTGGCCACAAGCACAAACAAAGTCCTTGAGTTCCACGCCAATGGTGAATGGCGAGATGTGTTGCGACAAACCAGCTGACTCAGCTGCAGCTGCCAACGTTAACAGTGACCGTTTCTAGATTAGCAGAGCCAGTTGGTCTTTTGCGTTCAAGAAATAGAACTATATCACCTCCGAAAAATGGCGGTGGCTTGTCAGGATCTTCGCAAGAAAATGGCATCGTATCGTAATTTCCGCGAAAAGGCCAAAAAATGAGCAAGCCCATTAAACTTCCTCTTAAAAGAACTTGACTTACCGGGAGCTCCACCAATTTACGAACCCTTGAGCAGGCACAACGTCTTGTCGAAATAGGCATAGGTCATAAATTAATACCGTAACCATAAACTCGTGGCAGCAAACTTCACGTCGATCCGCATGTGTTGCTACGGACCATGAGGCTAGGACTTTGGCAAGCGTGTTCTTGATATTTCATAATCACGGGTATTAGATGCAAGATGGATCTTAGACGCAAATTTCCTAGGCATTATGGATTACTAGTTGATCTGCACAACAGATGCCTCATTCACGCCTAACACCCTCTCCATCGTTTTTGAAAACGTTGCCGGTCCTCATTTTTACGCACTTCCTTAAAAATACCACACAATTCGCTAGTATTGATTTATTTTTTGCAAATTCAGATATTTCGGGAACCACTTGTTCCCTTCATCAGTGTTAACAAGTCCGAGAACAGCCTCTCTGAGCCTGTTAAGCATGCTGTTCAACATCGCGTCAACGCTACTAGGTCTCCTATCTTTTCTAAGGTGCGTTAATCAACACCACAGAAACTGATAGTTGCGTAGAAAGAGTTCGAAGAACTTTTTAAGCAGGGTATTTGCAGATCTTTAGACTGTTGCTGGTCATCGCCACTTCACATGGTCCCTAAACGGCGATTGCAGATGTCTAAATCCCCAGACAGTTCCAGACCAATACCCAATTACACTCATTCATGATTTTGCGTACTATATCGCAGCCATATTTTCTCAGCCTTGGACTTAGTTAAGGCGTATTATCAAATCCCTGTAGTTCCCGAAGAAATTCCGAAAACGGCAATATGCACAACTTTTGGGGCCTTCAAGTCCACTAGAATCACAGTTGTGCAATGCGACGTAAACCTTTCGAAAATTTATCCACTCTGTGCTGCGAAAGATTACTTTTGTTTCGTTTACTTGGATGATGTTCTGGCCGAAAGAGCAGAACATTTAGTGCATCTCGAATGCAATCTTGAATTTCTCGTTGGTACCGGTCTAATATCGTAGGTGAGACTTGTTGGCTATCCAACGAGGTCCAGTTAAAGTTCAAGCATGCCAAACTTCCCGTATCCGAAAAGAATTAAGGATCTGAGGAGATTCTTGTTCATATTCAATTTCAACGGTGGTTTCTTGCATAAGGCGCTCACCAGTTGATCCTCAACGCCTAGTTGTCTAAGCTGAAGACCAAAGACTCCCGCCTGATTGCGTTGTCTCCAGAGGCTGTCGGGGTGCTTATGATCACCAAGCAGTAGCTGGTGGAAATCACACCTTTAGCATTTCCTCAGTAAGGTGCCACCTTAGCCGTATTCGTCGATGCTGCAGGGTTTGCTCTTCACCACAAGGTTAACTAAATTTGACAGCCGTTGAGCTTCCCTCATCTGAACCCAGCTTAACGGAACTATAGCACTTATGATCATGGGTTATTAAGTACTTCTGGTATTTTCTAAAGGCATGCAACTTATAGTGTTCACCGACGACAAACCACCTACATTAGCTTTGAAACAGACGCCCCACAAAGTATCCTTTTGACAACATCCGCACTTGTGCTTTATCAGCTAGTTCACTTCCGCCATTCAATACGTATTTGGCAAAGACAACGTAGTTTCTAGTGCTTTGCCAAGTGTTCCAGAGGGAAGGGTGACACAGTTATTCAGAGCCTTAGGACCAACTTCGAATATACATTTATCCTCTCTTCGGTTTTACATTCAATTTATACTGCGAGACCTCAGTCGAGGGACCACTTTCCGCCGGTTTCCGTGTTTCATGCGGTTCATGACCTAGCGCACCCAGACACCGAGACAACGAATCGATTAGTTACCTCGAGGTATTTCTGGCCCCCCCATGAAGAAAGATATCAATTCGTGGACCAGACAGCGCATCGCAGACCAGAATTGCAAATGGCCACTATAATGCCGCAAGGCGACCCTTCTTGGTCGCAAGTCCTGCCACTCGAACTATTTAGCCTTCGAATAACCGATTGCGAGGAATTTTCTGCCAGTCCCACGGAGCTGGTATACCGGAAGAGCCTGACACCCCCAGCGACACTGTCGGGCCTACATACCACCGAATTATCAGGACGTAGTGCGGAAGCTGAAACCACCACGACGCACCACCCACGAAAAAAAAAACATAGCCGGCGTGCTTAGGGATGCCGACTCCTGTAAGCTAGCCCTAATTAAGACGGACGCCCCCGGAGAGCGTTGCAGCCCTTTGGTTTCAGCTCGAAGTGGAGTGTTGTAGCGGAGCGAGCAGCTTGCAGTTGTATTTGTCCTTAACACCGTTAATATCTCAAAACGAACCGTTAATACCGTTGTCAAAAAAGCTAATATTTAAAGCAGCGTTGCTATTTTCGATGCTGTCCCAACACCTTTCCAACAGAAGGAGTGCTCTTACTCAAAATTTCAGAACACAACGAACGCCTCTGTACAATTCCTAACTGTGCATAATAATTTTTCAACTCGAGGCTCCATGGGGTTTTTATCTAAATTCTCCTCGCCGTAATTTTCCAAACTTACGGTGATTGAAAATCAAGTTCGGATGAGACAAGGAGAACAGATTCAATAAACCGTATCCTAAATTCTAAGCAAGTCTACTCAAGGGAGAACATTTTTATTCACATGCTTCGCAGTTTGCGACTTTCATTATTCATTCCTAGTGGTTTCGCGGCACATATGTAAGACGTCTGTGATTAAGCACACATATGAATACACAAAACGCTAAACTTTATCGTCTATCTTTCAAACCAGTGCCAAACGCGCTGCTAGGGCTTCCTTGTTATTCGCAAGAACGAGTACTTGCTGGGTGAAAATGACAGTAGTGTTGCAAATCCCCAGCTCTGTTATTCATCACAGCACCGATAAACTACCAACAGAGAATTTGTAAAGACGACACCGTCGACGATGGGGCAGAATTCAGCTGGGTAATAGATACTTTGAATTTGTTTAATATTAATGAAATTAATTTATGTTGGAACCTTAGATGTGTGACAAAGATTCTTGCCGGAGTTGTGTTCTTTGAAGAAAATTAGATGATATCTTACTTACTTTGAACACAACTTCACTTCAAACCATATTATATTCATTGGCGAAGAAAACCTAGATTTCTGAGCACCTCTACTTGCTTTTCTTTTACATCGGGAAGTAACGCCTCCTAATGAATGAGCCTCTTGCGAAATTTCTAGTTTCGCATTTTGAAAGGGAAAAACTGTCTCAACTACTCGCACTCTATAATTTATGGTTAATGTTATGGCATCTGTATTATATTTAAGAAACCGGCACTTTCTAGGATTATATTAACCGTTCGAATTGCATTCTTGTTTGCAGAGGAAGGCTGACGAAGCTGCGTCGATTTTAGCCAAACCTCCCTTCACATCGTCTTAGTGTTCCACTCCAGCTATAGAGTACGATTCTTTGCCAATCATTTTAATTTCCTGATTAATTCAGTTTACGATGAGTTTTAGTTTTTGATTATTGTTTTTTTCCATTCGCAACGACGTGTGTTGTCGCTATAACTGCGAATCAAGTTTAACCTGAATTACTTGACGTACCCATCAATCACCGCTGCTAGTTCATGGTGATTTCACGATTTCCTACGAAATTTGCACTCTTCCTCCATTATTCCACCAACCTTTCTCAACATGTGACCAATCCACTGCCACTTCCAAAACAGCCGAGGCATGAACCACGACTGTATTATTGTGGTGAATTCGCCTCCTCCGACACACGGTACTGCCGCCAAGCGCGGTACTGTCGCCAGGCGCGGTGACGGTTTGGCCCGAGGCCGGCGGGCAGGCTTACGCTGTTCTCAATATGCACAGAAAAATGTATTTTCTTTCGACTTCTCTACATTCGTTATCAACATAGCAATCAACATAGCTTGGGACTTGCGAATTGGCTAAAGGAGGCTTCCAACAGCTACTTTGGTGCGACGGCAGGCAATTTTGCGGCCGAATACCTCTCTTTACAAGCGAGAACCACCGTAAGCAGCAGTAACAGGCTAAACCGTCAACACGTTGGCAACATCCAGGCCACTCAATAACACGATACAGATACAAGTTGCCGAACGACAGAAGTTTCCGAGTAACAGTGGCGGTCAATTTCCCAAGAACATTGGCGCGAAATCGTCTTAGATTTATGATGCTGTTGAGATAATTGTATTTTCAGAACACATTCATTCAAAGCAGTTAAGGTCAATTTAGGGCTGTCATTACCATTCTGCCAATTAATATAAAAAAGAAGAGCCCGTTTAATGGCGAAGATAACTTTACTTCTGTTTCGAGTAGTAATATGTGTCCGCATGCAACGGTGGGTTTCCATATCATCAAGGTATACTATAGTTGTGTATAGTATACCTTCATTCGATTAACTATCCGGCTCTAACCGCCTCGTAAAAACTGGGTTGTCTTACTGAATCGTATTCATTGTCTTCATAACAGTTGAATAATTTTAACAAGCCACTGGAAGGCTACAAAAGTTTATGGGGCAGCAGTAAGAGCAGTAAGTTTCAAGCAATATGCTGATAATTTTTGTTTTTCTTTATATTGAATTCTAATCTGTTTTGTTACCCACTCCAGCGGAGATCAGCGTCTAACTCCATGCCTACGTATCCACACATCGTTGGTAACAAAACTACATTATAGGCAATGTTGACATGTACAGGTTTTTTAACCTTCAAGATTATTCTTTTACCACTGTCCCGATCCAAAAACGATGTTCACCAATTTAAGAATGTTAAAGGTGATTCGCAATATGCGTGAGCAAACCCTTTTCAACTGCCCCGGCGCGATGGTGGGAGTAGAACGCTTACCTCTCAATTCCGTTGCCTTAGGTTCGGATCCTTTCCCACCGTTGTTACATTTGTATCTTTAAGCTCTTCAACTGAATGGCCGCTTTCTCGATTGTCATAGATGTACCGTGGGACAACATAGTTGCCAGATTGGAACTCAACAGATTCCCTGGCAAAAGAGATATTCATCTCTTTTGCCAGGTAAATTTACTCACGGTCAGCAAAGGAGATAATAATTTTCCCTGAGGAGTCAATCATAAAGAGAAGATCGCCCTCAGTGAAATTTTTCAAAAGTTCCGAGAATGAAGCTGGCTCAGTGTTTGAAAAAAATACGATCATATTCGAAGCGGGCATCTACGTAATTTTATTGGTTGCAAAAAGTGGTCAGCGATAGAACTGACGCATCTTCAACGAGCAGTCGACACAGTCGAGATACTGTCTAAACAGACGAAGGGAACGGGGTCTATCATGCTTGGAACTACAGTTTCCTTCATTCTTTAACAAAATCTAAACTAGAGTCAAATGGCTCTTAGATCGCCATCCAACGTATCATGCTATGACTATATTTGCCTGCCTTTGGGTCGTCCAAGAAGCCTCGCCCCATTTTTCCACGATGAGAGAAACCCTGTATTGATGGCGAATGTTCTCATTTTAGAAACCTAGGCCTCAATCGCCGAGAAGCGGCGTTCATTGGTGATTGACTAGGCCTTAGAATTATAGAGGGTAGCAGGACAAAGGACACTGCGGTAAATCGGAATTTCCATTGACGCGTCGGCGTTGGTTGATGGTTTCTTGGGAGATATTTG
Organism: Hermetia illucens; assembly: GCF_905115235.1. Classification (NCBI taxonomy): domain Eukaryota; kingdom Metazoa; phylum Arthropoda; class Insecta; order Diptera; family Stratiomyidae; genus Hermetia; species Hermetia illucens. The sequence goes on along the minus strand of NC_051851.1, from coordinate 89,707,760 downwards.
TACAGTTTAGTTCTGAGCAGGTCTTTGACACTAGCAGTGATTGTGTCTATTTCATTGGTGTCGGAACATTACAAACGTTGTTCAGGTTTAGTCATAGACAATGCTACAATCCACAGGAGGGGATCAGCTTTGTAATGAGAAGAAGAAGAAAACATCATCTACATAGAGTAGTGTGCAGGGTCCTGGAGTTTTGATGTTCTGGTTTTGGTCTCTATGACAAGAAAAGGAATGATGTGAGAATGTTCCATTCGTAAACACCAAGAGAGAGACGCGAAATGGTCTTAATATATTTGTAGTACCTCAAACGTTACGATTATAATCGTGGTAGAGCACTGGTAATTCTCTTAATGGTAATGTAACACTATATACCAGAAACTTCTTCTCTTGATATAATAATGTAATCTAGTGTGAGCGATGTCTCTCAATGAATTCCATCCGTAACCACGCATCGTATATTATGTCATCAGCTTCACTATTCCTAACAAACACAGTGTTATTTATGGTAGTTTGAATAATATCGCGACAGCAGTTACCATGAATGCTTTCAAAAATATTCGCGGTATGAGTAACAACTGATTCGGACAGTAAGTTGAACGGTTGACAGTTAAGCCTTTTTACAAATCAGATAGCCTTTTATTCTCCTTAATAAATCAATTTAGGATTCAGTGTGTTACAGTGTTGTTTCTCAGCTTCCCGCTAGCTCAGCTCCGATATAGTCAGCTCCTATTACTTTCCTTGTCTTCACTTGTTTGAGGGTTATCGTGAATGCATACCGTGTATGTATAATCCCACGGTCCTCTCCGAACGCAGATAGATTTGGCGACTAAAATCAGGGCCCTGATACCACTGGCATTGGGGTACTGGTTTATACTGAGTGCGAGTTTGACACTCATACCAGTGAATGCGAAGCATATCTAGGTAAGAGGCACTAAATGAAAACAAACAGTGTCTAGTGAATCTGCCCTTCACTCTTTGGAGTAGACAACTCTGAAAGGTGAGTACCCGATGGGGATGTTCGTGGACATTGAAGGGGCTTTTGATTGTCCGGTATTCTAAGAGCTCTGAAAGCATGATGTCGGTGGAACTTTGCTTTGGTAAAGTAGAAATCGCTGTATGCTGAAGTGTGGGCTGATCGCTATCTAATACCAGAAGCGACGGAAAGCTGCCTCCAAGGAGGTGTGCTACAACCACTTCTGTGCAGTGTGTTCATCAGCTCACTACTCTGTAAACTGTGAACTCCCAAACCACAATCAAGACTATGCGGACAACGTGGCTATGTTATTTTTCAGTTGAGATCTCGGAATCCCTTGTAGAAATACACCTCTTGCCGTTGATTTGATTGACTGTTGGTTCCTCGTCCATGGACTTTCAGTAAATGTAAATAAAATCACAATGCTATTATTTATAAAAAGGAAGAAAGCGAATGGTTTTTGCCTCCCAAAGATAAAGGAGTTCAATGCTTCTCCTCTCCGAAGAATTGAAATACCTGGGAGTTATTCTAGGCAGGAAGCTCCTTTCGAACAAACATGTAGAGATAAAGATGAAACGAGCTCTCACAGCTTATCGATTGTGTTTCTGGCCCACCTTTGCCTCGCCATGGGGCTTAGGCCTCAAGCAGTAATGGGGATATGATGGATTAAAGTGAAACAAAAGAATTTTTCCCTGTAAACTATCAGCATCGCAAATAACTGTGTATGTAATTCTTACTGGCGCAATAAGCCGAGCATCTAGCGCAAATCTTAATGCGTTACTCAATTTGCAGCCCTTGGGTTTGTTTATTCAGAGCATTGCAACTGAAGTAGCTCGTATACGAATTTGATTAGATCTATGGGGAAATAATGGACGTGGGGGGACGGAGGATTGGAAGAGTAGCTAGGAGAACTAAACACAATTTTCGCAATGCAGCATGGCAGTGGAATTTATATCGTGACTTGACGCCGGATACCAGTCGATTCAGCTGTGAATGAGTACCTGAGTCAAATCAGAATAATAATCTCGGGCGAACGAAATACTGGCCACATTGTCTCCTGCAGGGTACTACAATCCTGTAGTACACCGCTATTGTCTTGACTGAAGTGCTCTAACACACTTCAATACCCTAATCCAATTGGCGATTATTATTGTAATACATCTGCTTGTAAGAAGATATGAAGTTACTTTGAAACGTAGAAAAAACTGGGAGAAACCAGAATAAATGCCTATACTGACTTTTTCTACACTGACGACTCAAAAACAAAACAGGGTTCTGGAGCAGAAATCCACCTCTCTAATTGAAACGAGAAGTGAGCGCGTAAGCTGCATTGAGGAGGTTGAGGAATCCTCTGATCACTTCAAAAGTTATCTAGGAATAAAGAAACCGATTGAACCATGTGTCTAGATTCACTACGGTGGAACTACTCTGCGTATGGTCATTGTGGTATAGAGGTAAAAGCGGGTTCAATTTTGCCCATGCTCAGTGTCATTGGTATAAGCTAATGCTGCTGTCGAAAGCCGCATATGCGCTCTCTGTACACAAAGGCTCTCTTTGCAATAAAACACATAAGGCAATACAGGATAGCATTACAACGAAATACACGGAACTGGTGGCTGTCCACCAAGATCAGTATGGCAATCCGCCCATCACAGCCAGCAAGGTACTATCAAGGATACCGTTCATTACATGAACGCCCTTTTTGTGTATATTGCGGATGTATCATATGGTATACGCATCAAAGAGAAGTCAATCTTAAGCCCCCGATGATCCCTTCGGCAGACACGTATTCATAAGTGACCCGGCCTTTGCTACTTTCGTTTCATTTAATCTGCCATTTTGATGTTACATTCTCGTATAACGACATTTTGACCGTAAGCCATTGTAAGCCCCCCGGTTTCACAATAGCTAGATATGCTAGTTGTCTACAACTACCGGATTATCTAGAGATCAAGAAGAGAAACATCTAACAGTGTCAGCCTGACATCGGTCGAAACAATGCGACATACAGGAAGACACGCTGACAATGCCATTCACTGACAGGCGTAGTTCAGTTTCTTACCCTGAGTCGTCATTACAGAGTCGTACAAAACAGAGAGTCCACACATAGAATAAGCAGCAAAGAGTCCCATACCTCGTTACATACACAGCAATTTACATACACAGCAATTTCGTTAAACCCGTCCTGAACTTGATCAGGTGGGATGGAGGTTCATGCGCAACGGTGCGCGAGTTCAAGCCTTGACAAACATGAGGGGATCATCCGCATAAGCAACGTATTCAACCAATGCACTAAGTTCACCCAACAGTTCATCCACCAGATTTCATTTGATTTCAAGTGGACCCCCGATATGCCCCTGTTGGCAGCCATGCTCCACATTCAAGCATACAACCTTGGACGAATACTTCCCGACCATAGAAGTAGCTATTTACAAGAGGGTTCGACAACCGTGGCGCTGATAAGTGGAACTGCTCCAAATATCGATGGCGGTTGCAGAAATGGCGGACGAGTAAATTTTTCCATTGAAAATTGTTCAAAATATTAATGATGATGAGATCCATATCCCTGTATGGATGTCTCGATGTGGGAAGCATGTCGAACTTATAACCAAATTTCGACCAATCGTCAACCGTTGTCATCATTTGTTTCGCAGAGACATTGTCCTCACACCATCTTTCTGCGTATCTCCTCGCGTCTAACTTTTGCGTTGAAATCCTGTGTGTCATTCAAGGACAAAGTATTTTATGACTATCTTGGAGTGTTACAAAATTATTCCTTGTCTTCGTTGGTGCAAGGCAACTTGTTGACAGTGGCAAGTTAAAAATTTTTAGCTTCAGAGAAATGTACATGGTCTCCCGTTGATTGGCTTGAGATGCTTCACAGAGTTGCGGACATTGAACTTCATTGCAAGCGTTTTGCTTCCCGAGTCATTCTCACTTATAAGAACAAGATCCGATCATATGTCATTTACCGTGTGTCCAGGAAGTTAAGATTATACCCAGAAACTTACTGAAGATGGTCTCAAGCCTATCACACGTTATAGACGAAATTCAAAAATGTTACTTCATGCAATTGGAGCTCGCATGAACTTGGGGGCTCGCATATTAAGTAATCAGAGAGGGAGGGCAAAGGAAAATACGTAGTTGTAAGAAAATAAAAAGTAGACTTCACTAATAAGTCACGGCGAACGTCGAGAAAGAATGAACTCTGTTCACCACTGATAAATGCTGAAATGCAACGTTATTATAACCTCGAAGAGCTCCTTTTGCTACTAAATTCGCCTTGATCCTACGTAGTTTTACTGCAAAAAATCAAATCATGTATTTCACTTGTTTCTACATGAATTTGTGGAGGGGTTTAGTAGAGAGCCAGGTGTTCTTCCGAGAAACATCTAGAGTCAAGTCTGAAAGGCAGTAGACGTGATTCCATTCACTTTCGAACTTTCGCCGAAAAACTGTATAAAGGTTCGCGGCACCGTCAACGACAATCAGCCTCTTCTAAAAGTGAGTACGAGTTCACCTTAAGTTTCATTTATTTCCCTCATCGGGTTGTTTTATATCATCACTCCTAATTATGTGCAAGGGTAAGCTCATAGCGACACAAAAAACATAAGGATGCTTGTGGCATTGATGACAGCTAGAATTTGAACCAAGAGCAGCGAAATTGACATGCTATCATTCTGTTCCCTCAGCTATCTCTAAAAAGGAGATATTACAATTGCGAGATAATTAATTCTAATGGAAAATGATAAGTCTTTGCAAAGGCATGTGAAAACAATTGATAAATAGAATTTCCTGGAGGAATAGCTATTTCAGAATTGATAAACTTATCAAGCATACCACATTTAGAATAAAGCGGTTATGAAAGTGCAGGAAAAACTAAAATTCCTCTTTAGATTGCGCTAATTATAACATTTGGTTGATCTGATTAAAGGAAATGAAGAGTTTTTCTATAAATTCGAGATCAAATTAAAATTAATTTGTGTTCTTTTAGTTTTAAGTTAATTTCTAAAATCATTGGATTTCACGTTATCCAGAATTGAAGTCACAATCGTGGTTTTCATTACTGGAAAATGTAACTTTCCATACCACAATTCGGGGAATTGTATTATAAAACTGCTAATTCGCAAACAGAAATCGCTAACAACTTTCCCAATGTATGCGAGAAAGCAATTAATGTCGTTGGAGCAAAGCGAAACTATCTAAGACCAACCTCGTCATACATATAACTGACACTTTATAGGATACTCTACACCACAGTGTGGCAAGAATGCAGTCCTCAAAGTTACCGTAAAAGAAATTATTTACAGAAAGTTAATAAAAATTGTTCTTGAACTGGGAAATAAGCTCACAAGATAAAGGCAGCTAACAAAAAAGAATGACCAGCAAGGGCTGATAAGAGAGAAACAGCTCTACCAGGACTCGCATAGACAATGCTACAAATGGGAATACGTTTTCTTCTCAAAAATTCTAATATGGGCGAGGAAATTAGACATAATTAAACTAGTGGATTTCTACTTGAGAGTCTGGGGAGGTCTCATATCAAAGTCAATTAAGACCTCGAAAATATATTCTCCCTTTAAAGGGAGCCGTAATAAAGCACAAAAGTGTTATAGTTAATTCTCTAATGTTGCCGGAAAGAAAGCCTTTCTCACAAAATTGCTAATTTATATTGTTTCCTGAACACTCAATATTTATGAATGTGTACATCAACCCTCTCATTACTACTAAAGAAGGGAACATGCGGATGATTGCGGCCTGAAGTCGGAAAGAAGAATTGTAGAACGGTCTTCAATTAGAAAACCGCGAAAGTCGAAAGAGGTCGAAAGGAACCATCAACTAGCTTTGTTCAATTTGCGAATGTTTTGCTAGAAATCAAGGAGACTGTAAAGTGAATGATGGAGGAGGTAAAATTACGGAGACGACCGTTCAAAGTCAACAGAAAATAAAGAAAAATTGTTATAAGCTACGGAATTTAAACTTCTTGATAGAGGGGCAAAGTGAACAGTAGTATTAAAATGTAAAGCGATGGAATTAGATTGTAATTGCTGTAAATACAAGCAACTATGCAAGTATGCTCAGTGCTTGAAGTGAGAAGGGTATATGTGCGTTGAATATGCCCAATATTCAATTGGGTTTGATGCTGACATTTCATATCTTAAGGGGCGGCAATTCGACGTGAAAAGAGTAATTTTTAACAACTAGTTTGTAATTAATAGCAGGATTTCCAATAAAGTTTTCAGTGGGACCGTATTTTCTAGAAGCAACAGAATGACAACTCCATGTTACTGCATTTTATAGAGCTAAGATGAACATGAGGGAGGATTCACAGTAAACTAACGAAATATGTTATTATTAACTTTATTTGTGTAAATATTGGAACGCAGGGCATTTTGAGGTCCAGATAACATGTGCATATCATTAAACATTTTGTTGAGATTATTCGCTAGGTTACTTTCTTTACACAATTGGCCGTTTTTAACCTACATGCTCACCCCTACTGCTTCGTACAGTACATACATATATGATATATTTATTGCATGCATCTGAATATTTACCCTTCACATATTTAAATACGCATATTCACATATTTAAATACATATTGTATAATAGGAGACTACCCGAAAACTTCGTTAACATTAAGAAGAGGGACGAGACCTAATAATCGAAATTCTTCTCTCGAATTTTTCGTAAACGGTCGAAAATGCGCAATGTTTTTTTTTCATCATACGATTTCGAACAATGCGCTGAAAGTTGAATCTCCTGCATTTAACTTTCTTGATCAATGATCATTGTTTCAAGCAATTTATACTGGCGTACAAATAATTAAACGAGTCGGGAAACCGGAAGCTTGAGGTTTTGTCCGTTTCTTCTGTGAATAAATTTGAGTGCAGAACTATCCCATTTATACGTAGCCACTAATGTATATCCACTTATCATCAGCCTACTAACTTTAGTGTGATATTGCAGTAAATTAACACGGTAAAGTCAATTTTGAGCTACTGTAACTTTGTTAGTAATAGTATGAGTTTGATCAAACTTAGAGATAACATGCTTCATATTATATTCTATACTACTACAAACTCTAGTATAAACTTAAGGGAATTTTTACTCAATTTCCCCAAAACTATGGTAATATACAATTGTTCGAGAAACGCTTCAAAAACAATGTTCGAAAAATGCGTTCTTTGAAAATACTGGGACCGGACTTTTTTCGAGATTCAACCAAACTCACGGTTGGGTGAGAACGAGATGGTATAATAAACAAAACGAAAGATTAGTGTTAATTGATTAATTTTATTGCCCGCACAAAGCAGGATGAGAAGAAAAGAAAACGAAAACGAGAACGAGAAAACAGTAAACAGCGAATTGCGCGTCAAAAGATGATAATAAACGTCAAGCGGAGATTTTGATAGAGAACCGCTGTAAATTTACACACACAGTCAGCGCTAACGCATAGATAAGATGAGATGAGAAGCGGGAGATTTGAACATTCTCCCCACCTTCTCCACCCGTTGGAGAAGTTTAACTTGATAAGACCTGAGGCTGAGAATCTCCCTCGGTGGTTGAGACTGGCAATAGTACCAATTTTGAAATTGGTCGCGTATATGTGGAGGTTGCAGTTTTGAGGGTTACCACTCGAGTGAGACCGTCTTTGCCGGGATGCGTTTGAATAACTCTGGCGAGCGGCCACTTTGATGGAGGAAACCGCTCATCAGAGATGAGAACCAATGATCCTTCTTTGATGTCATGGTGAGATGTTTTCCATTTAGAAATGGACTGATGTGACTGCAGATATTCCGCTGACCAGCGTTCCCAGAAATATTGTAAACGTTCCTGGATCCGTTGGAAATGAGAGAGTCGAGAAGTCGGTACATCGGTGAGTGTAGGCTCAGGAATGGTGTTGAGGGGAGCACCTCCAATGAAGTGTCCAGGCGTGAGGGCAGAGAGATCATCTGGGTCCTCAGTGAGAGCACTCAGCGGTCGTGAGTTGAGAACGGCTTCAACTTGTGCGAGGAATGTCGAGAAGTCTTCGTAGGTGAGAAGCGTGTCGGCAATCGTTCGTTGCAGATGGTATTTTACGGATTTTACCGCTGCTTCCCACTTTCCACCCATATGTGGTGCTCCAGGTGGATTGAATTTCCATTGGGTCTCGTCATTTGCGAGAATTTGGCGCAAATGCTGCGATTTTTGTACACTGCTATTGAGAAGTTGCTGAAGAGTGACGTCAGCACCCTTGAAATTAATACCACAATCACTAGTGAGTGATTTGCAAATCCCACGGCGGCTAGTGAAGCGGCGAAATGCCTTGAGGAATCCTTCGGTGCTGTAATCCGTGACAGCAGATGTTGAGAGACATATGAAGACGACGGCCTTGTAGGTTCGAGTTCCGCGTCCTTGATAATATTTGAGAGACACTGGCCCCGCGTAGTCAACTCCTGTATGCTCGAACACCAATGAGGGTTGTACTCGTTTCGCAGGAAGTTGGCCCATTAACTGCTGAGCACGTATTCCTCGTATACGTGTGCAGGTGACGCATTTTTGGATGAATGATTTTATCGGAGCTCTGCCTCCGATGATCCAGCAGTATCTACGAATGTAGTTCAGAGTGAGCTGTGTTCCTCCATGTAGAGTGCGATGATGAGATGTGACAGTACGCAGTCTTTCGGAAGTATAGGCGGATGTTTTCTATCTTCGTCAAGCTGAGAGTTCTGAAGTCGACCACCGACTCGTAAGAGCCCAGTTTGGTCAATGCGAGCTGTCAGACGTGATAGTGCATGAGATTTTGGGAGAGGCTTGCCTTGTGAAAGTATGCGAATTTCTGATGATAAGTATCCCTGTTGTGTAGTACGAATCCAGTAGATGAGAGCCGCTTGCAAATCCGCTGGAGTGAGAGGCGAGATGTTGAGTTTGGAGTCTGGGGTCCGTTTGAAGACTGCCACTGCACGTAGTAAAGTAGCAGTGACTTTGACAAGTTTTGTGAGAGTGCTGCATCGAGTCAAGAGATGATCCAAAGGCAAAGATGGAACTGATGAGATGACATGTACTGCCGACGATCGCATTTCCATGTCTTCATGAGAGACATCAAGTGGTGAGAATGAAGGCCACTGGTGAGAAGGTTTGGTTAGCCAGTCTGGACCTGACCACCATAGAGAGTGTTTGATGAGTTGAGAGGGGTTTAAACCCCGTGATGCGCAATCAGCTAGATTTTGCTTGGTGGAGATGAATTTCCACACTGCTGACGGTGAGATTTCATGAATGTCACGTACTCGGTTCCTAACAAATTCCTTCCAACGAGTGGGATCACTGTTAATCCATGCAAGGGTGACCGATGAATCTGTCCACAAAGTAACTGGCACGTTGATCAAGTTGAGAGCCTTTTGTGTGCGCGAGATGAGCTTCGCGAGGAGTAATGCGGCAGATAATTCTAATCGTGGAATTGTGAGACGTTTGAGAGGGGTAACTCGAGTTTTTGCACAAACAAGAGTTACTTTTGATTGCTGATTTGTATGAGAAACTCTGATGTATACAGCTGCAGCCATTGCAGTTTGCGATGCGTCTGAAAATCCGTGTATCTCGACGTGTGAGAGGTCAGATGTGAGATTTAGCCAGCGTGGAATTTTGAGATTTGCGAGATCAACCAATTCACTCCTGAACGTCTTCCAACGATGAGTTATCTGGGGAGTTAGTGGGTCATCCCATCCAATCTTTTCTAGCCATAAGTCCTGCATCAGAATTTTGGCTCGAACAATGACTGGTGAGATTAATCCAAGAGGATCAAAGAACTGAGCTGTTTCTGACAGTATGATGCGTTTTGCGATGGCCGAAGTTTGAGATGTACGGCCTGTAAAAGTCAAAATGTCCGGAGAACATTTCCAAGACATTCCGGGAATTTTCCACGTAGACTCATCGAACTGGTGAGATGTATTGCTGCTGAGACCTGATGAGTTGACTTTACAGAATGATTGATGATTGCTTTTCCACTTTGCTACTGGAAAACACCCGGTGAGACAGAGCGCTTCAACCTGAGACGCGATTTCGTTGAGACGTGAGAGAGTATCAGCACCTCCGGTGATGTCGTCGACGTAGCTACCCTTTTCAAAAGGTTCGATTGCTAACGGGAACTTGTGGCTCACGTCGCTGAGAAGTTGTTTAAGAACGCGACATGCTAAGTATGGTGCTGGCTTTGTACCATAAGTAACGGTTGTAAGATCGTACATTGCAGGCTCGCTGGTGCTTGATTGATGATCCGTCTAAAGTATTCTCTGGAATTTCCAGTCATCTGGATGAACATCTATTTGACGGAACATTTTGGTAATGTCCGTTGTAAAGATGAATTTGTGCTGCCTTACATACAGCAGTACATCGAAAATGTCTGCCTGAAGTTTCGGACCGGTATGCAACGTATCGTTGAGTGAAATTCCTGTGCTTGATTTACAGGACCCGTTGAATACGACCCTCAGCTTCGTGGTGAGACTATCTTCACGCAATACTCCGTGGTGAGGAAGGTAAAAGCTCTCAGTAGGTGATGACTTATCTTCTGAGACTTTTTTCATGTGACCCAGCGATTCGTACTCTTTTAGAAAATCTGAGTACAACTTAAAGAACTCAGACTGGTTAGAAATGCGTTTGATGAGCCTATTGAGCGATTTTTCTGCGATATGCTTCGTTTGTCCGAGTTGTGGAGCATTCGATTTGAAGGGTAGGCGCACCACATACCGACCTGCACTGTCGCGAGTGTGTGTGCTCTGGAAATGTGCTTCACATTCTGCTTCTTCGACGCTGAGCGAATCCTCCCGATGAGACGAGACATCCTCAGTTTCCCAGAATTTGGAGATGTTGTCATGTAGCTGCTTATTTGAGATTGTGAAACCCGTATGGGAAGGTGCACTGGATGATGAGCCATCGACTGGACCAAGAATTGTCCATCCAAACATGGTGTTAAATCCGTAGGCTCATTTGGTGAACTGGATTTAACTCCAGATCTTAAGATTTTGCCGTAGGAGTCTGCACCGATGTCGGGGCCAATTCTTTGCGAATATTTCGACTGACGGCCAGTTGACGGTAAGATTCGGGAGAATGTGTGCGTTGAACTCTGCCTGTTGAGTTGAGAATCTTGATAACAATGTAAAGTTGACAGCTCCTTCTGTTTCTCCAGATGAGACGCTACCTACTCCAACAATTGGAATGTAGACATTCGAGACAGCGAGGTTGAGAGTGCGGAAGAGTTCCTGAGAGATGAGGGTAATCTCCGATCCTGGATCGATGAGAAGTCTTACTGGGTGAGAATTCCGTGACGATGTTAAGATGAGAGCTTGAGCAGTTGCCAGCAAAACCGTTGGACGAGATATGATTTTCTATTTGAGGTGTTGATGAGACTTTCGCACTGAGTTGAAAGATGCTGAGATGTAAGATGATGACGCTAAATCCTGGAGATATGAGCTGTCAGTTTGAACTGACTGATGAGAACTCCACCAAGGTCAATCTTGCGATGCCTTTTCCTGGCTGCTGGACGTTGTTGGATTAGCTAAGCCCGGTTGAGTGTTCTGATGAGACGGCTTGCTGAAGAAGCGGGAGTGGTGCAGCATTGAATGTTAATGCAGAAGGCACGAGATGTTGCCAGATGAAACTGTTGATATGCTGAGCTATAATTAACTTTGATAGCCATAGTTAACTGATGAGATTTAAAAGTTCGTAAAACTGAGAATTACTGCAAATGTTCTTCGTAATGTAATACGCGCACTCACAAGATCGCACCACTGAGTCTAAAATCGCACTTTACAATAAATAGTTCGGAGTACTCGGCAATAACTCGAAGTTCAAGGCACAAACTGCACTCAGCACAGTTTCTTACAAAATGTAAGCTTAAAGAAGCCCGAATCCGGCTCGAAGGACCAAAAAATGTTCGAGAAACGCTTCAAAAACAATGTTCGAAAAATGCGTTCTTTGAAAATACTGGGACCGGACTTCTTTCGAGATTCAACGAAACTCACGGTTGGGTGAGAACGAGATGGTATAATAAACAAAACGAAAGATTAGGGTTAATTGATTAATTTTATTGCCCGCACAAAGCAGGATGAGAAGAAAAGAAAACGAAAACGAAAACGAGAACGAGAAAACAGTAAACAGCGAATTGCGCGTCAAAAGATGATAATAAACGTCAAGCGGAGATCTTGATAGAGAACCGCTGTAAATTTACACACACAGTCAGCGCTAACGCAGAGATAAGATGAGATGAGAAGCGGGAGATTTGAACAACTATTATTATCTTAATCTGAACGGATATCGATATGGAGAGTATTTTGAGACCTAGAGACCATATTTCGACAGTTTCATGATTTTTTCAGCTTTCTCGGTTGCGTAGTTTCCGTCCGTTAAGGGGGTCATCCCGTGTGACGGATCCGCGGAATCGAATTTTTTTGGCATCAACTATATGTAGATATAGTGTAGAATATATAGGCAAAGTGATTTTTTGATAGTCGAAGTCGTTTAGAAATTATAGTGTTAAACACGCTTTAAGTCGCATGCCAGATTTATGTCGATCGCCGTAATAAAGCTCGTATTTATCGGTCCGAATGACGTTCGAATGACTTCCCTAAAAGGGCAAGAATCGAAGCCAAGGCTGTACATGTGTTTCTTCAAGGTTTATGGGCAAGGTATAACAAATTAATGGTCAGTTAAGGTTTTATGGCTATGGCATTCTACTTTTTAAATGCATTTTTCTCGAAACTGCATGTTGAAACTCGACTGCCACCATAGCCCGAAATCTATCCAACCAAATTCTTTGAAATTTTTACTATTTATTTAAAACATATTTCTACGGTCCGCAAACAAGGATAATTGCGATTCATTCAGTAGTTTTTTTCTTATTCCTTGAAGAAGCCGTAAAAAAACACCAAAATTCACAAAAAAAAATTTAACACGGCGCCAAAAATTTACCTTTTAATATTTTTTAATAATCCTAGGTTTGGGACTGTAGTTAGGTCTGTACGTTAGAGTGGTGTTTACTTTTTTTCTTGGAGATCATCGCAGCGCCCTCTAGCGTGGCAGCAGAAAAACACATTTTTTTCGAGGTGGGTGTATAAATTGCTCTGTATTTCAATAACGAACTATGCCATCGGGCTACTATGAATGATCAAGATATTAATAAATCTATGGTGAAAAATTCGTATTTTTGTCTTTATCCAGTTCTTCACAAAAAATTTCTAAAAAAAGCCAAACAAAACGGCCTTCAAACGAGATGACCCCCTCGAAGAAATCATTACTTTCCACCCCTGCCACTTGCCGCCTTACTAACAAATCCCAAAACTAGGACCGGCTTCTCGAAAGTACTAATCGAGACCCTTCATTTGAAACCCCACATGACTATATTCGGTAACAAAAATTTTTACGCACCCCTTTTGCATGTATGGGAACCCCCCCTTAATCTCAACGTAGAAGGATATCACTCACTGCATAGCCGGGCGTTCACATTTTCCACCTTCTCACCAAATTTTGTGTCAATCGGTATAGCCGTTTCTGAGAAAAGTGCGTGTGACAGGCAGACAGACAGACTGACATTCAACCGATTTTAATAAGGTTTTGTTTTGCTAACAAAAGCTTAAAAAGCCTGAAACCGTTCGTATAGGCTCACTTTGTTGTGGAACTTTTGAATTTATATATGAGGATTATATCACATGCATCTAAGAGTGTAATAAATTCCCATGAAATGGAACGTTTCAATTTCAATATCTTTCAATTTCTTCTATATAGGGAGCCCCTTAACCTCAACATAGAAAAACTCATGACAATTGGTTCAGTCGTTTTTGAGTAAATCGAGTGTGCCAGACAGTCATTGAATCGATTTGAATAAGCTTTTATCTCACCCAAAACATTAAAAAGAGGAGAAGTAGCTTCTTCAATTATGGAACTTTAAGATTCCACTCAATTGTCAATCATTTTATTTAATTATGACGTCAACATCTTGTTTCCATGGCATTCGCGCGAAATTGATAAGTTTGAACTGCTATAACTCTGATAATAATAGCCAAATTTCCATAAGGGTTTGTAGTATTTTATGCGATACTGTCTTCTACGCTGCTGGGTGAACTTTATAGGGTTTCCACCCAATTTCTGAAAGTTACGCCTGGCATGAATTTTGCGGATGTTACCGAAGAGGAAGTTCGACGAGCCATAGACAGGTCGAAGAACTAAAGGGGCCCAGGTCTGGATCGGGTGCAAAATTTGTAGTATAAGAAATTTACCAGTATACACAATCGGTTGGCATACAGTATAAATCAGGTCATGAGTCGGCCGGAGGAATTTCCACCCTTCCTCACTGCGAGGATTACCTACCTTATCCGTAAGAAGGACACGGTACAGGACCCCGCAGACACAAGACCGATTACTTGCTTACCAACCCTCTACAAATTCATAACGTCCATTGTTAGTGGCAGGGTCAATGCGTACCTCGACACCAATGATACTCTGTCCGAGGAGCAGAAGGGCTGCCGAGTTGGGTTAAGGGGTTGCAAAGAGCAACTCATCATCGACTCGGTAGTTGTAGGACAAGCAATTAGAGGCCAAAGAAACCTCTTTAGTTACTTTTTTGGCGGCAGTCATAGAAGGGTGGCATACAACCTTATCCATGTATATCTGAGGGTGCTGATACCTCAGAGCCCAACCGTATATGGAGGGGCATCTTCCAGGGGGATTCGTTGAGTCTCCTTTGGTTTTGTATGGCACTGAATTCTCTTTCATGGCTACTGAATGATGCTAGAGGGCATGGTTTTGCAATAAAATATGGGCTAAGTGCTAAGTGCCAACTGACACACTTGATGTACTTAGATGACATCAAGCTGTATGCTGGTACTGACGGCCATCTTAGAAGTCTGTTGCGAATAATAGGTATGTTCAGCCGTGATATTCGGATGGAGTTTGAATGAGAAAAGTGTCGAATCCAAGCCATCCGCAAAGGTCATCACGAGCCGCAAGCTGGACATAGCATTGGTGACCTCGACATCGAAGCTGTGACCGAGACAAACTACCTATGTTCGAGTTGGTGATCTGAGGGAGGCTCTGCTGTCATAATACCTGCGACGTGTAAAGCTGGTGCTGAAATTGCATCTCTCGGAGAAGAATAAAATAAGCGCATTGAATGTATTCGCTATTCCTTCACTGGCTTATGCATTCGGAATATTGCCCTGGACGAAGACCGATCTGGAAAACGTCCAGCGGTGAATATGTCCAAATCCCGAATGCATCATCCAAAGTCTGCTTTGGAGCGAATGAACCTGCCTCGAGACATCGGAGGTAGGGGCGTGGTTGACTGCCTCCACTTAACTTGAAGGATTGAATCTTTCAATCCGCTGGGTGGGATGAAGTCGGACCAAGAGCGGATCGTTGAATGGAAGTCGAAGGCAATGCACGGTAAATACGTGAATTGTCTTTGGCAGCCATTTGTCGATTTGCATTTGTCGAACAGATGGCTGTGTGGGGGAGCTCTTTCCTGAGATGGAGGAGTTCATTTGTGCCACTCAGGACGGCGTGGTCGCCACCCGAGCTTATAAAAAACTCATCATGAAAGAACGGGTGCAGAACGACCAGTGCAGAATGTGTAGTTCGGCGTTAGAGACGTTGGACCATCTCATTTCTGGCTGTACTTTTATGGCACCGGCACCAGGCACCAGGCATAATGCTGTATGTGAGGTTATCCATTAAAACCTTGCATACAAGCATGGACTGATCACGGGAGCATGTCCGGTTTACCGATATGAGCCGCAAGCAGTACTTTATAGTTCTGCTTACAGCATGTATTGGGACCGGCAAGTTCTGACTGATCACCATACAGCACACAACAAGTCTGACGTACTGTTAGTTGACAAGACGGGTCGTTCCGCGTATATTATTGATGTTGCTATCCCCCGTAACAGCAACATTAGGCGGAAATATGTGGAGAAGAAAGTGAACTATGAGTCATTGGCTCGAGAAATCAAAGAAATTTGGCGTCTCGAACGGGTGGTTGTAGTTCCCACAATATTGTCTGCTACAGGTATTGTACCTACATCCCTCATGGCTTCCTTGATGTCGTGGGACTTTCGCACAATCTGATTCAAACCATGCAAAAGTACACCATTCTGCATACGTGCTCGATGTTGCAGGGAGTACTCGACGGATTCTCCCATTCACCTACCACCGGCCACTACCACCAGCGCCCCTTTAGTTTTTAAGTAGGTAGGATCGTCCAAGCCTAAATGCTTGGCACTTAGTGCTAGTATTAGGTAAAATCCGGTTTCTGCCGAGATTATGATAACTCGGAAAAAAAATAATAATCATTGGTGCAACAATCTAATTGGATTAGGGCTTTGAAATGTGCTGGAGCATTTCATTCATCGTGACGGTACACTACAGGATTACAGTACCCTCTAGGGGGCAATCTGGTTAGCATTGCGCTCGCCCGGAATTGATACCCTGATTTAACTCAGGTACTCATTCAAAGCTGAGTCGGCTGGTCTCCGACGTCAAATCACGATACAAATCCCACCGTCACGAGTGAGATTTGAACCGCGACCTTCCGTACGACAGCCTTGTGCTCTAACCACTCAGCTGGCCGGACACTCAGGAAATTATTAGCCAGAATAAAAGACATTATTTGATACTTGCCTAACACAAAAACTGTTCATAAACTAGATCAAGTGCGAACAATTCGCCGTAATGATGCACAGCCCTGGCTCAGATGAACTTTCTCGACCTGGCATCCACCCAACAGTGGTGCCGTTCGACCCCAGCATCCACATGCACAATATTCAGCTTAAGGCAGAAACAAGCGTTGGTTGTGCATTTGCAAAACACAACAAAAACGGTTAATGATCATTTTCGAAATTTTTAAAAGTAATTTTCAAACATTTAAATGAATTTTAGGGATTTTGTGATGGCGTAAAGTCAATAAAAGTGATAACTTTAAAAATTAATATATGAAAATAAGAGGATGTTGGGGTGGCAAATAGGAAGTGCAAAAGATGGTAATGGAGGTGTTGAAGGGAGCTATGTAAAAGAAAAGATAATATGATGCATACCAGGAACCGAATCTGTTAAATGCTTCTCATAGGACATGTCGGGTTTCAAATGAAATTAGTACCTAGACATAAGTCAGCGATTGGAAAACCGGTAAAACCCCAAAAAATTATACTCATATACTATATCCAGGCATCGAAATCTCCTCAAAAAAGTTAATAACGCCATGTGTCTAAATAGCTGACTCGCTGCGCACTTATTTTTTACCGCAAATAGCAGGCGAGTCCCTTGCATACGGCTGTTTGTAAGGCAGATTGCGGGCTGACTCTACTTAACTTGGAGGATCGATCTTTCAATCCTCTGAATGGGGTGAAGTCAGACCAAGTGCGGATTGACGAATAGAGTGGAAAGGAATGCACGGTAAATATGTGAAATTTTACTGGCGGCCATTTGTCGACTTGGATTTGTCAGACAAGTGGTAGTGTGCTGGGCAGATGGAGGAATTTATGTGTGCCATTCAGGACAGCGTGGTCACCACCCGAACTTATAAAAGGCTGGTTATGAAAGAGCGGGTGGAGAGCGACCAGTAGTGCAGAATTTGTGGTTTAGCATTAAGGACAATGGACCATCTCATTTCGCAGGCAATAGTTGATAGTTCTGCTTACAGCATATATTGGGACCGATAAGTTCTAACTGATCGACATGTAGCCCACAACAAGCCTGGCGGGATTTTTGTTGAGAAGGCGGGTCACGCTGCGCATATTATTGATGTTTCTATTCCTTATAATGGCAACATTAAACGCAAATGTGTAGAGAGAAAGGTGAATTAGAAACCACTGGTTGTAGTTCCCATAATGTTGTCAGCTACAGCTATTGTACTTAAATCCTCCACTGTTTTGATTGATGTCCTGGGACTCTCACACCGTCTGGTTCGAGCCATGCAGAAGTACACCATTCTGCAAACGTGTTCGATGTTGCGGGGAGTTCTCAACGGATTCTCTCATTAGCCTAACATAGGTCACCATGAACAGAGCCCCTGCGTAAGTAGATAGGATTGTTCCAACTTAAATACTTGGGACTTAGGTAGGGCTTGTATTAGGTAAATTCCGGCATATGCCGAGACTGTCGCAACTCGGGTAATATAGACCAAGTTATTGTAATACAGGATTGTCATTTTCATGTAACTTAATAAATCATCGAATGCCGCTATCATTGAGAAAAAATAATTAGATATAACAATATCCTTTATATCCGCAAGGCGAGAATCTACGCTCGAGTGAATCAATGTCAAAATGACCAAATTAATAGACATGCATTAACAATGGCTGAAAAAAACTCTAATCGATTGAATTCGAAGTGACTGAAAGGATATACTAGCCATGGTCTGGTAATTAAAGCTGAGAGTTGGTGGAAGTGGTTATCACCCAGACGGGGGATGTAGTTAGTTGTAAAGCAAAAATGGTTTTACCCTGATTTATCTGGTGGTCTAAAGGCATCGAAGAAGTAAAAAATCGAAAAAGGTTACTGAATTTCATTTTTGATTATTAGTACATGAGGAATTGCCTATCATACAATTAGTCCTGCAGTTTTGGAACACTCCGTATAATAGACAAGGGTGCCAAATTTGAATAATAAATAAAGTAGCTACTCTTTGGTTTGTTGTTAGTTGTATATATAATAATATAATATATAATGTGCTTCAAATTTTCAATTTATGTATTTATAGTTTCGGTAGGTTCAAGAAAGAATAAATGGAATATCTTCGAAAGATTCATTAATTGATTCATGAATTTATAAATAATTAATTTTTTCGAGGTGAATGCGTTTTTAAGCTCACTCCCTTTCTTTTCAACGAGCTTAAAAAGTGGACCAGGCATCATAGAGTTCTAATATGGGTTCTCTGTCGGATATTTTACAGGCCCTTTTGCATATGCATAGCCATATATCAACTCAATTTCTGGACAGTAGGACAAGTCACGGCCGAATAAATTGCAACTGATGAAAAGAACCTTTTCAGCCATTCTGTGGAAGAAAAATAACAGCTTCAATCGCTGCTAATGAAATGTAACCCTTTTCAAAATGCTAGACGCGGTGCTATTATCAGCAAAAGGGGGCTGATGTTAGTGGTCAGACCTACAGGACACCAATTGTGCAAATATCACTTTCAATATTGGCGGACTTTTACCCATCGATGGATATTATATTGAAAGGAATCGATGCTATCAAATAACTAAAGCTCGTTAGATATGTCGGACTACCACCAATTACTTATTTCATTCCGATGTGACATTAAGCGATGAAATTGGTATTTGATATCATTTCGATTAGATTTTAACTTTGGCGCTAGCATGACTTTTTCGCATATAAAACTAAAGTAGTATTTGATCTATTTTATTGATGTTGTAAAGATAATAAAATTATTATTGATTACGCTGACAACACTTTCTAAGGCAAAAACAAATGCATCTGGCAGGCTTAGACTTACCGGTGATACATTCCTAGTGTTATTGTAGGTCCAGCTAAATCGCACTGAATCTGGAGGATCCGCGTCCACTTCGCACCTTACCGAAATCGTGCTAGAATCTACGGCGCCGACGGAGGTCTGCTCTGTTCCAGGCTTGCATCGCGGAGCATCTGCAAAGAGGAACCGGTCATTAATGCAAATGTGGTTTCCGGAAAAGGAATTCGTGATTAAGGTTTCGGGTGTATCTCCGCATGCAATGAAGACAAAACGTTGTTATGGACTTTGAACAGAAATGAAAATCAAAAGGAAAGGTTTCCAGGAAGGAGATAAGAGCGTTAGTGAATTGGATTGAATCTACGCAACTTGTTTCAGGACGGAAATTCGATTCGAATCGCTAGGAGCTGACAGAAGTCACATGCATATCCCCTTCCTAGAGGCGTTTGTTATGTAGATAGAGCGTTTTACTTCCTTTTAGCCCCTTTGGGTGCCGTAATGAGTATGTGCATAAATTGTCCTTGTCCTACATCGGGCAGGGAATAAGACTCAAGGGAATAAATAAAATCAATACCTTCAAAACATTCTGTAAGTTTCTATCTCAAAACCCGTAGAAGTGAATAACGCAATAAAGCATAATAATGCAATTCATCACAGACAACGGGACGAATAATTTTTGAAAGAATGAAAACAAGTCCCTACCCACATTTCCTTTAACATCTAACAACAGCCTCTAGTATACACATCCACCTACATCAAAACCTCCTTCATTACATATAAATAGATTTAGGAAGCAATAATATCACGAGTCCTGTAACGCAGCATGACTTGGAGCGAACTTCGATGTCGCATTAGTACTTCGACTTTATGAGGTTTAGTGGCTCCCCATGTCGCCTTCTGATGTTAGATTCAAGCGAAATTCCAGCAGCAAGCATGCGCCTCCGGCCGCAGATATGTCCTTCCAGCAACTAGAGAATTCGTTAATGTGTAATGGGGGCTAACATCAAGGCGACGACACATACTCACAGGACAAGCAAAAACTGGAAAAAAATCTAGCCAGCAGACTTCCATTGTCTAAGATTCTTTCATCGGAACAATGGCCAGATCAGCATGTGGTGCTGGCCATTAAATTGTCCTCGACAAAAACAGAAAAAGAAAGAAAAATAGAATATGTGAAATTGCTCGCCATCCACGTCGACGAGGCTCGAGCACAAATAGAAGAATTAAGTGTAATACTATTCGTAATTAGTGGTAGAAACGAACCGGAAAATGAGGTTGCAAATGAATGCGGCAGCTATCTTTGTGCAAATACGAAAGGATACTTTATAGTAGAATAATTATGTTGTTTTTTGTGATTAAAATGTACGGCCGTGATTAAATGTGGACTCTTTTTATGGCACGGAGAGAATAGAACTCCCAACGATAGCCAAGAATACGAGCACACTCCAGCAGACACTTATGTCCATTTTCATGATGGCGATCTCAATAACTCACATTATTTATTGTTGTTTGCCTTCGGTATGTTGGCTATCATTATCCTTGGAGGCATATACTTTTGCATTTTAAATGAGCCTCTCTCGTATGTAATGTGGAAGGCCTCCAAACTGGAACCAATGATAACGCCACAGATAACTGGAATAATAAATATTATTTCAAGGACGTAGAACATGTGGAGGCTCCTAATGAGCTAGAAGAGAGGCAAATTGTAAAAAATACATTTGAGGAGATTGGATATGCACGCTTTATTGTACATTCTATAGAAGGGATAATATTTCAAACTTGTTTATTTGATGAATACCCAGTAATTTTTCAATATGGTATTGAACCCATGGGTATGGATGAGCGCTTGTCAGAGTGGAAAATCATAGCTAATTTGAAAATCTGATATGTTGCGTGGACTTTTGGGTTTTTGGGGAGTTGAAAACATTATTTCCGGGAAAAGTGTCGTATCGAAAGTGCAAATTATTTCACCCTATTTTTTTTGGACTCAAAACGCGTTAATTTTTAAACAAAAGGAACAAAAAAATCAATTAATGAACTGTCCATTGCTGACTAGGGTAATATAATATTATTCACTTCATTTGTGGAGAGATCCGAATAGCTGGTACCTTGAGGCCTAGGTTTTATATAGAGGCATCATCAGAATTTATTCACACCTTTCAACTGGGTATTTTCTGAAAATGTTGCTTGCGGTACTTTAAAGTTGTACTTATTAACTGTTTACTCCATTGTTTGTGTAACAATTTCCATTTGATATCCTCCACTTAACTTTTCGTGAGATTACTACATATGTATGCCTGTACATGCACACGCAAATTTCACCACAATAGGTTTAGCTCTTTAGTTTCTGCTTAGCCGAAAACGCAATTCGTGGAAAGGGTATGTGTATATGAGCTGGGGGAGAGGCGTAACCCCTGAGTAGTCAAACCAAAGTAGTCTATTCTGCTCGACTCCGCCGTCTAAAGAAATATCGCAGATTAATTTATGTATCCCAGGATTTCCACTAATGAATGTGATATTACTGGCTCAAGTTAGTGTATATCATTACCAACATTACGGCGCAATAACCGGTATCCGGTCTAGACCTGCCTTAATAAGGAACTCCAGACATCCCGGTTTTCCTTATTGATTTTTCAGGTGATTAACGGACTGATAAATGCCCCCAGTGCAGCTTGACTATCACTACACTTTGCAATATGTCTGTCCCTTTGTTACCCATAAGATCGAATATACTTCAACCTCAAACACCGTTGCCTATCTATTGCCCCAAGGGAAAAGCCCACTTCTCGTTTCTAATCAAAAAGTTAACTGCTGCTGCAGAACTCTGTTGTTTTCTAGACTGCCACCTAGTCTTCTATTTCATCCCAGTTTTCTTTAGGTTTGAGTTTTTGTTTGAGAAGAAGATCAAAACTAAATCCAATTCTTCCAATAACCCTTCCAATACTTTGTGCTCCTGACGCCCGTTATTATCCCATAGATCTAAACGAATCAGTCAATGAATTCCTCTCATTGCAGCGCTTTGAACGTAAATATCCAAGCATACAAATTGAATAACGCATTTAGAACTGCAAGGGATATCATGCTAATTGCACCGGTAATACCTAGACATGCAGTTGTTTGCAGTGAGCCCAGCTTACAGTGAAAACAAAATTCGTTTCAACTAAACCCACCACGCTATGGATACATGAGCAAATATCGGTTTAATGATAGTAACATACATATATCCACATTACTACATGTGGCCTAATTCGTCATGTCGAGCAAAAGTCTGTCTGCATATCCTATAATCATTTCGTTCGCTTCACCCCACCTTTTCACGTTCATTCCAAGAAAGCTTCTTAAATAGAATAACTGCCAGATATTCCCCCACGTTGGACAGGGGAAGAGATGTACCACTCTTCTATGGAGGGCAAAGGCTATTCAGTTTTCGCATTTTTATAAACAATATCATCCTGTTTTATTTAGGTTTACAGAAAATCTATATCCAGCAAGGCAAGGTCATTGCCAAAACCTTGTTATTGTATTGACATATGTTGAAGTTCAAACACTGGTGAGTCAGTTTACACAGCTCCTAGGAGGCAGCTTTTCATTATTCCAGCACAATCTTTGGCATATAGAAATCTTCGCGTTAGGATAGCATAGATCCGCTTAATTAAAGTTCAATCGGTAGTATGTTCTCTGGCAGCATTACAAAGTTTTCAGGGAGGCGGACTGTCAAAGAACCCTTCAGTGTCCGCGAACACCCTCATTGCTTCCTCGCCTTTCCAAGTTGCATCCTCTTTCTTGGAAAGCAAAGAATGGAGAATAAGCTTATAGGAATTCGTAGGCTAGTGTGCACCTTGGGTTTCATATAATGGGTGCGACGTTAGTGTCTTTCCATGTATGTAATGCTCAAACAGTTGAGCAAGAATGATGTTAAACTGATCTGTCTGAAGTTTTTTGGATTTGGATGGTTATCTTTCGCTGATTTCGGTATGACGCCCAACTTAACCTTCTGCCAAGGGATAGGCACGTAGCCCCGAACATGACTCAATCGAAAAATATTGATCAGAGGTCGCTCTTGGCACTCTACGCCTCTAGGATCGGTGGATAGATGTCATCCATGCCAGGTATTTTATAGTGCTCAAAAGATAATACAGTAATTCCTACTGCAATATTATTGCGAAGGTTTCCAGAAACTACCAACTCTTCCTCCCATTTCTGTCACCTGTTTTCCAGGATGGTGTGCTTTCAAGAGAATCTGTGCTCAACTCAAGTCCAATTGGGCCGATCCATTTATTTTGAGGAAAATCTCTCATCAACTTTCCAGTTCCTCAAAATATACTCTGAAGCGTGCAAACAAAGCCAAGTCGGAAACAACTCCTAGCTAATGATTACAGCCGTGAACTATTTTCTTGTCAAAACTCTAGAGAAGCTACTAAAAAAACCCAGGAAGAAGAGGTAAGCGGAATGCTTACCAACCGAAAGACCCCTGTGAAGCAACTCTACATAAGCTGGCATGAACGACTGGAACTCCTTTAGCAACAAGAAGAGACTATCGTAGTTCTAACGAATAAAATAGGAGCGTTCTAGAAGCGTTCTTCTTTAAATCAATTATATTAGACCGCCAGAAGGCATGGCGTACGGAGTGCTATACGTAGATTATAACCAACGTACTTATATGGTCACACTATGTACACTATTATAGGCAAAAATGTTTGCAAGGCGACTTCTTTCTAATTTACTTTGAGACTTCATTGTTCTGTTTGTCTTACTAAGCAGGACAGCATATTACGCCCATAGAAGAGCTGATGGTATCATTGTTCTTGTTATGAAAAAATTCCTGCCAAGGGTCTCAGCTGTGCACTTGTCGGGAAATCAGTTTCCTGGCCTGTTCCAATAGAGAGACTCCCACTAGTAATTAAACTCATTTAATTAATTTCAATTAAGTATCTGGGGGTGATTCTGGATACGAAATTTCATTCGGAACATATATATTGGGTGTGCAATAACGAGAGATGGCTTCTATTTTCCACAAGAGGTGCCGCAGGTAAACCTGGGAAATAAAAACACAAATAGTAAACTGGATATATGAAGTCATTGTCAAATACGTACTTCGCTTTTAGGTTCTAGTATCGTGGCCAAAGCTAGAAGAGAGAAAAGTTGTAAAAGTTGGAAAGCCAAGTGGTAGCAGACGTGAATTCGGTGTCTGGATGGCTATCGCGAAGCGCGCTCTCATGACCTGGTTCCTGGCACGATTCTGACTGCAAGATTAGGAGATTAAGGAGTATCACAATTGTTTAGTGCTAATTACCCACGGAAACTTCCGATATAATGGAGAAGGATACCTTCCACGAGCAATTACACAAAGTTCAGGAGAGAGCCTTTCACCGCCTTGCCATTGGTGGGACATTGTTCGAGCTTCCATAAAATCGGAAACTAAATTGACCATCTCGCGATCAGCAGGAATTGTCTCCTGGAGGTGGGAGACAAGAGAGATGTTGACATTGGCTTCGAAGTGGATCACCATTTGATGATCGCTTACGTTCGCTAGCGTGTTGCGTAAGCCACTTCACGTAAGGTTGAAGAGCTGCGACACCCTAAGTCCAACATCGATCGGTTGTATGATCCAGTCGTCGCTAGACAGTGGAAGAGCTATCTCGCTGATCGGATGGCAGATAGTATCAAAAGTCCTCTTTTCTCGAACGCTATGCAAGTTGTCGCTCACGTCCCGAAGATTTGTCAAAAGATCTGGATGATCGCGGAATCATGGGGGCGGATCGATGGGCGAAGGGAGTTGAAGGCTCTATTGATTGCTGCGAGAGACGTTGGGATGCACTCGAACGCCGATTATGAGCGAAATCCCGGAATGCTAAATGCAGTGGGCGCGGGAATTTGTTATTTTGATGGTCAGCCGCAGAATGCAATGATGGATGAAGTGTCCCCCGCGGCAGGAAATAATTTTCATGTGGTCATAAACCTTTCGATGGCGCTGTAAGTATGTTTGGCTATCCAATACAGTATGATACTGACACTTCATAGCTTACCGTCGGTAATTTCACTATAATGTCGACAATTGTAAGATTTCTACCAAACTCTCCAGTATTATCCACCGTATTGTCACCTGCATTACTGTAAAATCAGGCTAATTCTAGGATAAACTTAAGGAGGGGTTTTAGGCAAATTTACAAAATATAGTAAACACTATTATTACTTTTATATATTGAGTATTTTGAAGCCTAGATATCATATATATTACTAAGAATGGACCCCAGAAATACATGCTCATTTTTTAACCTCTCCTCCCTTCTTTACAACTGATATCAAAATGAAGTCTTGCTTCAAAAACATTAATCGACACCGTTCATTTGATACCCCACATAGCTATATTCACTGAAAATAAATAAAAGGTCAGATAGGCAGATACTGAGGTTTTGCACTTCACTTAAACATGCACTTCACTTAAACATTGATCATTGATATTGACGAGATAATAAAAAATTATCAAGTCTAAAAAGTCCTAACATCGTGCTGAGACGTAATTTTCAGAAAGTTTAATTACTGATAAACCTGAGCGATAATCAAGCGTATTGCAAAAATATCAAATTAACCAACTTCTGAAGCACGCGTGTGTCCACAATTTGGCTCCTAAGTAATCCTAACGGAACAGGACGAGGTAGAAAGGACAATGCCAGGAAATTTCGAAGTTTCAGCAACACACATAGTAAGAGCGATCCGCCCGAAGACTCGAACAGAAATTGGATTCACCAAAGGAACATAAGGTTGAGTACTATTAAAAACGAAAGATCATTATTTTTCAAAGCGATATTTTATAATTAAGAAACAGTGGGTGAAGTGAAAAAAGTGCCTGCAATTGATTCTATTTGAAGATAGTGCTCTCTTAATTCGCGAGTTATGTCGAACTCCCACAATTTAAGTCATCCAGCTCGGTTAAATATGGATGATTTAGTTGAGACATTATCCAATTTAGATACTACGGGTACAGAAAGTAATGCACTTAATGACGTACCCAATAACGCGGCTAATAACGAAACTCTTAGCTTATTATGCGACTGGTCAAGATTTAAGGGAGACACATTTTCACTTCTATCATGAACCCAGCATCCGATATCAATAATGATGTTGATGCACCGATTAACGTAATGGGAATTTATCAGATATGGACAAAATCCCTGATAAGTGCGATAAGAAAGCTCTCTGGAGAACCAGGCAAACTTAGCTCTTGGCGGAAAACCGGTGATCGAATACTTCACATTTACGACCATTTAAAGAGTACACCAAAATACTATGGAATTTTGTCGGTTATACGAAATAAGATTATTGGTCGCACAGTCATCACAGAGTCTCACAACACTATCCTGAATTGGGGTAAAATCTCCAAGTGTCTAACTCTCCATTAAGCAGATATGAAAAATGTCGGTACCTTGGAATACTAAATGGCCATCTGGGTGCAAGGAGGAAATACCATTTACCAGCTCTATCATGAAGTGTATAATCCTTTGTCACCCATCATGAATAAACTAGGTTCAATCGATACCACACTCATACTTAGAAAAAGCGGTAGATACTTTTGTTAGGGGGCTAAGAGGCGATTTGCCAAGACTACGCTTGTGCTTCAAACTGTAAAATACGGACTACCGTGTCTATTACGCGAATAGCTCGCATTTCCATCTCCATTTCCATCTCTAAAGGCGTAATATCGTCGCACTTGAAGTTTAACCCCGAAGAGTAATGACAAACTTCTAGACTAGTTCCAATTTCGGCATCCAGGTGCAAATCAAACCCGAAATTACTTCATAACCCTCAGGTTCCCCAACATCCACGTTTTCACGTGCAAGTTAACCAACAGTCCCAGCATGGACCACCTCCACTTTAGTCCACAAGGTGTCACGCTGTGAATTATGTTAATAGACCACAGGACCAACGATGGGTACAAAAGCGTCCTCGACAATTTTCTTAAAGACACCACTAGCCACCTAAAGTGGAAAGGGTTTATTATACAGAATCCGAAGAAGATATCGAAGTGACGCCAAGGTAGTACAAGAAGATTATGAGCAAGGAGGACGAAAGGGGCTAGATAAACTCAAATAACGAATCAAACATTGAACAAATGGAACAGGTTGATGAAATTTATTTTTTACAGTGAAGGGTTCTTCACTTCTTTATTTCGAACAGAAGTGAAGAGCCATTGAAATTTTTAGTTGACACCGGATGCAGTAAGAATTTCATACAATCCAGCCATATCCGAAACCCTATCTTAAATAATAAAACTTTTTGCGCTAACTCCACCTATCACCTACCATGGCTACGGAAATCTATTCAGCCTTAAGGGGGTCATACAGTGTGAGGGACGCTTTCTTCGTTTTTTCTAAAATTTTGTTGTGAAGAGTTGGATGAAGGCACAAATACGAATTTTTCACCCTACATAATATTTACTAATATCTTGAATATGCGTGGTAATTTTTCAAGCCTAATAGCATTGTCCGTTATTGAAATATAGAGCAACTCCATCTCCAAAAAAAGGTATTTTTCTGCTGCCACGCTAGGGGGTGCTGTGATCATTTTAAAGGCATTTTAACGTGCGGACTTAACCACAGTCAGCAAACTAGGATTATTTAAAAATGTTGAATGTATTGCAATAATCCTAGTTTGCGAACCGTAGATATATGTTCTGGATAAGTCGTGGACATGTCAAAGAATTTCGTTGGATAAATTTTGGGCTAATGTGGCCGCAGATTTTCAACTGGCAGTTTCGAGAAAAATGCAGAAAAATGCATTCAAAAAGTGGAATGTGATTTTTAGCTATAAAATCTTAACTGACCAATAATCTTCTATACCTAGTCCATAAACCTTAGGTTTCTTGAAGAAACACATGTAAAGCCTTGGCTTCAATGCTTATGATTTTAGCGATGTCATTCTGACCGATAAATACGTGTTTTATTACAGCGATCGACGTAAACCTGGCGTGCGACATTTTACCTGTTTAATGCTGTAATTTCCAAATGACTGCATATATTCTAGATAAAATTAATACCAAAAAAATTCGATTCCTCGGATCCGACACAGGGAATGACCCCTTTAATCCAGATAAAATTCAATTTTTCGTCATAACAAATTTCATTTCATTCGATGGTATTATTGAAAATGTTACTCTCAAACAGTTGAAAGCAATCATCCATACGAATAACTATCACCTTAAAACAACACATCTCAAAAACGATCAACTATCTCAACATCAAGACCACAACCAAATAAATTGAAAAGACTTCTGAAAAATCGTTTCAAGTTAGTCACAGAACCCGTCAAGAAGCTGATTTACACTAGTATAGTCGAGGAAGAAGTAAACAAACTTATCGCGGACGGAATAATTAGACCGTTCAAATCTCTATATAACTCGCCAGTTTGGATCGTCTCCAAGAAACTGCCTCATCTGGTGAAAAGAAATATCGTATGGCAAACGATTACCACCAACCCAATTCGATTTATATTGCGTGCAGATATCCGATATCTAAAATAGGGGAAAAAGGAAAGAAGGATGGAAGGTAAAATAATCTTTTCTCAATAGTCGTCTTCAAATGTGGATTCCACTTAGAGAACGGGACATACCTAACACCGCCTTTGCCATCAACAACGGAAAATTCGAATTCACCCGCCTCCCGTTTGAATCGAAGAATGGTCCTTCGATTTTCCAGAGAACTCTCGATGGCATACTTCGGGAATACATAGGTGTACGCTGTTCCGTTTACACCAATGATATTGCCATTTTCGACCACGACCTAGAAGGCAGAGCTATTCCAAAAAACCTAAACGCAAAGATTGAAACTCCATCAATCTTTGCAGGCGGACCTTCACGGTCAATTTCGCCAATTTTTTTAGGTTTTTGGGATAGCTCTGCTTGTCGACCACTTAGGTTGATCGTCTGATTCTCCGACCCATTCAAGTTCATTACAAATAAAGGGGACATCCTCTGAAAGACGAAATGGTCGGAGGACGTCAAGGAAGGGTGGGAACCTCAGGGGCTGTGCCTCAATCACGATTTGAGGGCGAAGAGGCAATGATCGGGATTGTGATCCATCATGGATCTTCCCCTCCTTGATCGCGGTACTCGGGTCCGGAGACTTACGGCTCCACGCGCGCGATCGAGCCGTTTTTTTTTTATTTTTTACTTTTAATTCGCATTCTGGTTGTTATTCGTTAGGCCGTCGCAAATTCCTTGTGTTGTCTATTTTGAAATCCGGTGCGGATCCATACATCGGAATAGACACGTTAATTTTGTAGTAATGAAGCGTTAATGAAGCGTTTTGTCCGGATAGCTGAGTGGTCAGAGCACAAGGCTGTCGTACGGAAGGTCGCGGTTCAAATCTCACTGGTGACAGTGGAATTTGTATCGCGATTTGACGTCGGATACCAGTCGCCTCAGCTGTGAATGAGTACTTGAGTCAAATCAGGGTAATAATCTCGGGCGAGCGCAATGCTGACCACATTGCCTCCTAGTGTATCATTACGGTCTTGAATGAAGTGCTCTAACATACTTGAAGGCCTAGATCCAATATGGATTGTTAAGCCAACGATTATTATTATGATATTATTAATGAAGCGTGAGGGATCAAAGCACTCAAAGAACTCCACATTCCCGCGCCTGGCTAGCACAGAGGCGTGCAAGAACATGTCGACCGAGTACTTTGATGGAGCTTCAATCTTTGCGGGCGGACCTTCACGTTCTACGTTGCCAATTTTTTTTTGTTTCTGGGATAGTTCTGCCCTCTAGGTCGTTATCGGCCACCACAATCTCTTTCCGAATTTTACAAGGAACACAGTTATCAAGCCACAAAACTCAATAAACGATATCGTACAATGGTTAAGAAGTTATGGGCGGAGGAAGTTTGCCCTTATCATTTTAGCAGATACCGAATACGATTCGCAGAGAAAATAGTGAAGATATCCCCAATGAGATGGAACAAGAAGAAAAATTTTGCAAACTCGCAAAAGAGCTTATCGCAATTCCGAACAAAATCGGTTGCAACTCCTTGAAAATTTTTACTTTCCGAAGACGTCAGCAAATATAAAGAGCTTTGTTCAACGCTACTTTGTTCGCAAAGCAAACAAATATGATCGACACTCCAACAAATCGTTTTTGAATTCTACTCCATTCCCGATCAACCCTGGTCTTACCATTCATATTAACTTATTCAGCACAGAAAAATACCGAGGTTTAACCGCTATTGACATATTTGCAAAGTTTGGACTATGGAAATCAAAATGGTCGCATTTTGTACTACCCTTAGTAAAACAGAAATAAAATACTAAGATCAGGGAAAGATTTAGAAAAAGTATAGTTAGAGTTATTCCACTATACTAAATCCAATGGTGGTCTCTATTGGTGACAGTTCCCGCGACAGGCCGACCAAGAAAATGCAATCACTGTCATTAAAAACAAAATGATTAGATTAATTCACAAGCCTCGGAGAAATGCTAGGGCGTGCACCTCAGTCGACGCGACACGGCGGGGCTGAGTCCTGTGGAGAAATGGGAAAGGGTTTTGATTTGGTGCACGGACTGTGTTAGAACGTAAATGAGTTAGTTCGAGCAAAACAAATACGTGTCTTCTCGCTAAATATTGGCACCCTAACTGGAAAGACCGAGGAGCTCGTAAGATCCCTCTGGAAAAGGCGCATTGGTATCTGTGCTCTATAAGAAACCCGATGGTCTGGTGCGAAAAGCTGCGAGGTACAAAGCGACCGCGGTGCAAATTGATATAAACTTCTCTATTTTGGTAGCTCATATCTTAGTATGGTTTTGGCAATTCCACCTCAGAGGATTTCCATGATGCCAGTAAAGAAGCTGAACAATTTAATGACCGACTGGTGAAGCTCATCATTATATCAACTGATCGCACTATCCATTTCTTCACCATGTACCCATCACAGGCAGGTCAATCTGATGGCGGGGAGAATACCCTCTGGCAACGTCTCGATGCAAAGACTTGCAACGTGCCTCCTGATGACTATATCATCACTGCAGACGACCTGAATAGTCATATGGGTCAAAAGGTAGACGGTAATAGTTGCCATGCGGGAAGGGAGTTTAGAGCACGCAATGAGTGTAACGAGCGAACAGTCGATTGTGTAGAGACCCATGACTTTGTGCTTATGACCACATGGTTCATCAAATGATTGCCTTATCTTCCCATATTTTATTGTAGGAATAGTAAAACGCAAATCGACTATATTCCAAACTTAACGAATGTAGAAGAATCGTGAAACAAAATTAAAGACATGATCCACAAAGCGGCCTATGCAACCATCGGGCTCACCAAGCTAAGTAAGCGGTTCATAAACCGAGATACTTGGTTTTGGAATGGCGATTTTGGAATGAATGTTTGTGAAAAGAAATGCCTCTACCACAGATTTGTCGACGATAAAATGCTCACCAATGGGCAAATTTAAAAGAATGCCAACGGGGAAGCAAAGAAAGCAATCGCTGTAATCCGAGCGGTCCATTACAAAAATCCTTGCGATAAACTGGACACACGGAATGGTGAGAGAGGTCTGTATCAACTTACTAAAAGCAGACACGAACGCATATAGGATATCAAACACTTCTGTGGCGTCAGTGACAAGAATGATACTTTGCTTACCAACCGTCAAGTCGCGCCGGATAAATGGCAGATTTCAACTGAAGAATTTATTTATCTTCCATTTCCACAATCATTATCGATATTTGGAGCAATTCGACCTGTCAGTGCCCCTGAAATCGAGGAAGTATTATAATAAAACGAATAAAATCGAGGAAAGCAACAGAACCTGACGACATCTGAGCTCTGAAAACTGCAGAACTGGAACCCAAAACTGTAGCTCAGGGAACACTTCAATCGGGTTATTCAGGAAGGTAGAACACCATCTGACTGGCAAGAAAGTACCACAGTTCCAATATAGAGAAAGAAAGTAGTCCAGCAAAAGAGGATTTTTGAACGCATTCTTGACAACCATTTGTGAAGAACTGCGGAACTACTGGCGCCGTACATGCTGCGGGGTTACTGATGGAGTAACTCCCTGAGAAACATCGCCTTCTTTACATTGCATTTCTGGATGTAGAGAAATCTTGCGGCCGTGTGTTATGACGGGTTCAATCGCATAACCACGATCCGAAAAGTAAAGTTCGATCTTTTTTTATAGGGAGGAAGGGGCCGGTAGAGTACACAGAGTGTTGGACTCCCGGAACAGTACGTCGTCGGACTATCAAACATCTCCCCATCGTCAGAGAGCTAGCGTGGAACCCTTTTTTACATTACTTCGGGCTAGCCTATGAGCTCACTCGGCTTGCGGAGCCTTCAAATCGGGAAATTCTTTTCACTATCAGGAGAGGAGAGAAATAGGCTAACTGTGAGTTCAACGGACCTTCAGCCATCCGGCTCCTGCACCGGTCGAGCTCTATTTTCTTTACAACGAGAAGAACCAGAACATAATGCGAAACACGGCTCCGCGTATCAACACTCTTCATCCATCAACTCGACAATGCTGTCTGTAAAAATATGTGTTTAAATAAAGCTGCTAACGAGTCCCATCTTACGTTCCACAAGAAAAAAAGGAGTGATGTTCATCGTGCAACTTCATTGCAAAACACATAATCGGAAGATCGTGCCTTTTCAGTCTTGTGCTTCCGATTCAGCTACGCACCTAAGTTGGCAATGAGCCGCTATATCTGCTTCGAGTTTCATTTTGCCAAGAGAGTTGCCACTCATCCAGGGTGTGTTGCCGTTCTTCATGACCTCTTGACTCTACTCCCTCGCGTTTGTATATGGCTTTACGCTCGTTAGCAAGAAGGGCAACGTGGATCACTCCCGCGATCACCATCACGGCCAGTTTAGTTGCAGTGCGGTACGCAAACGTTACCCGCAAAGCTCCCCGTCATTGTACTTGCGCGAGACGCATCCAACATACCCCCTTGCCAAAGAGTATCAGCCCATATCTTTGGACCGTAGAGTCTGACATAGAGACTGTGTTGAATTCATCAGGAGATGTCGCCTGCTAGACGTAGAAACCCCAGTATTTGCCATTAGCCTACTTAAGGCCAAAACTCCAGCCGAAGCTTTGTTCGCTGCTGCTTTGATTTGCTTCTGCAGCGTGCAGTAAGCGAATATAACTTCACCATATACTCAGTTACTGGAAAAATAACTGAGTTACATTTTGACTGCATGCCAGCGGTAGATTCGGAAGATTGGGAGAAAATGGGATAATCAGATATCGAATCGAACAACAAACGGGCATAGAAAGTTACAATAACACGAGACAACTGGCTAAGCAGTAGGCAATAGGTGAGACAGTTTATGCACGATATAAACAAGAAATTGTTGTAGAAACTGAAGTTTTTGTTTTCAGACTGCTACCCCACATAATCAACGCAATACAAGACGGAAACTTTAAACTGATTCACACTATCGACATGGACCAGTATGAACGTTTTATAAAAGATATTGAACCGATTCACAACCTCTCGGAAACAATTTCCCTTCTCATCCCACCTATCTTATGAGCTATAGCGAATCCAAGATCTTTTTCGAAATTCAAAACTCCGGAAAATTGAAAAAACACTCGACTACCGCATGGAAATTGGCTTCCTCACCATAAAAGCCAACATTAATAATGTCCTAGAAAACAATAACATACAAGATATAATTAATGTACAACGACAGAATCAACCACACTACAAAAATTGGTAACGAAATCCAAAAATTATTTAAATGATTATCTTCTTTATGATGAACTTATAATGATATGATATAAGATATGTAATTTTGACTAACACCAGTAAATGAAGACCTGTTTCACTTTTTGGAGCACACATTTTGAGCCCTATCGCCCCTATGTTTCACTCGGTATCAGAAATTAGATCAATTTCGAAAAATACTAATTGAGCCCTATTAATTAGCTACCCCACGTGACCATATTCTGTAAAAAAATGTATAGCCCCTCGCTGCATCGGAATACTCACCATAGTCGAATGCTGCCTTACATTCTTTGTTATTGGTAGGCTTTGCTCCAAATTTAAAAACAAGCCCACTGTCGCAGCAATTGAGACGAAATAAGGACGGGAATTACCACCACCACCTCCAGTGCCCATTGCTGGAACAATTGGAAAGAAGGAAGGACCATCAGCACCTCCAGCAGTAAAAAAATCATCTTCAATACCAAATCTACATGCAACAAGAAATGTCAGATTCAATGGCATGACATCCAATTTTTTTAGGGATCCAGGACTATCGCATTTGAATGACAACGAGTGAGAACCTACACGCGCAGTCAATAATTGCTGATGCAAGGATTGCACTATTTTTCGATTCATCAGTTATAGTTAAACCAATTCGAAAAATTGCTGACAGCCGTCCCCATCGTGATCATAGGCAATAAGTTAATGTTGTAATTAGACTTACTCAGTCTAAAATAAACTACGACTCAATAAACCATCAAGCTCAGTCCTTTTACACAATCCGTTTAACTTATTCACTTATATGTTTACTCCTGATTTACGTGGGCTATGAACCTGGTTTGAGCATGTAATGCGCAAGTCGAATTATGTACGTTTTATGAACAATGAACTCCTTATTCGACAAACCTAAAGTCAACTTCTACTATTTTATTACAAAAATCTTCCAACTGCACAAGTTTAATTATCCTGATGGCTTGGCAGATAATCAAGGACATTTTATCTTTCCTTTGCCCAGCTGCGTTCGACCTATATTTAATTGCATTTTACTGGCAAACATGTACCGGTACACATATCATATCTATAGCAGTGAAACTGCAAAAACTGTATATAGCTTGGCATCCTACGTCAGCTGAATTAGAATGATCAAATGAAATGAACAGTAGCCCATTTTCACAACACGGTAAACTTCTGGGAAATGTCATGGTAGTGTTCGATTAAAATAAAGCAAAGCGAATGCTCATCTCCATGCTTTCCTCGTATGTGAATTCAATAAACTCCAACAAACTTTCCTGTAATGTGTGGCATGACTTCAACAATCAAAATGTCCTACAAACGTCGTCACCAGGCAAACACGTCCCGATCTGTGTATATACATTAGAGGGTCAAAAGAAAGAGCTACATATCTAGGAATAACACAGCCAGTGGAAGTCGAATTCTTTAGAAACGTCAGCCCTACAAAAAGTTCTTTTATTTGCTTGTTCTGTAGCATAGCAGCTAACCACCATTCAGAACGTCCTTGAAAGTAGTAAGCAGCACTAAACATGAGTGTGAAAAGGAGTGCAGCATGCTTCCGACACTTCCAATGGCACAATTGTGCCCTTTACGATTTTTGCAGATAATTAGTAGCGAACTTCTGGACCACCTCGGGGCAAGACAGCATTTTGTTATTAATAACTTAGTCGTCGATGAAAGCCAGGTCCTACATTAACGAAATCCTGTCCAGAATAAACAGCATGACCTGAAATACAAGCTATGCTGCTTGAAACTTTCAAACAGCTTTGCGGCTCGACTTTCACAGGAACTACACATAGCAGGGGACAGCAACATTAAACATGTATGCGGAGATGATTGTATACTTACACTGCACTTTGAGTGTTAGTCCGGAGCTCCTTGTCTCGCCCTCCGTGTTCATTGCGCCGCAGGCGTATGACCCTGCACTCTCCCGTTCCAAAAAAGTTAGTTGCAGAGTCTCTATGTTCTCACCAGACATCCGCATTCCCTGCGAAAAAATAAAAACAAAACAAATGTACATTAACCTATGTATGTATAAACAACCAAGAAGAGAATTTATGCAATGTTTGCTTTAAGCAAATATACAACGACAAGTGCAAGGAGATGAGGCGACGCAGTGTGGTTTGAAAGGATACTCTAGTCTGGTAGGAAGTGCCTCCCAGGATTGCACAACAGTCAGGTCCTTTGCATGCAAGTGGAGTTCTGTGCGCTTTCGATCTTGTCCCTTACTGAAATTCGAAAATCGAGTCTAACCATCGATACTTTATATACGGATGTAAACAGTGCAATTCACAGGTGCGCTTCAATTGATTACGCCCACTTCTGGCCACAAACGGCTTTATTCAATTCCTTATTGTCAATTAGTTGCGGCTTCAGTTGGAAAATACTCCATGAACAAAACTTCCAGAAAAATTTAGTTGCCTCAAAGGATTCCATTCCCAAAGGTTCTGAAGCTAATCGAGGCTCACTGTAGACTTATTGTGGGAAAATCAACTTTCTTTGAAACTGAAGCATTGAAATATATAGAGGCGCAAATGTGATGAAATGTAAATAGTGTGGAAACCAATTCAAATATTAGACTTTTCCACTTTGTAAGTACGAGGGTAGTTCAATAAGTCCTTAGAATGACCAACGGATGGCGCGCGAATCGCCCTAAATCATCTGTTTTTAGTCAGCGCCACTCCCGACTAGATATATAGTGCAGTCACAGTCCACATCTTCTGAGTTTACGTGTTTTTAAAATCAATTGAAAAAAAAAATTGCTTGTTAAAAAAAATTGAAAAAAACGAGTTCAGAGCGGTAATAAAACATTTTCATTTAAAGGGCTTAACTCCATATGAGATAAAAAATGAATTAGACTCGGTTCATGGCACATCTGTCCCCGCCTTGGCAACGCTTTATAATTGGGTAAGTGAATTTAAGCGTGGTCGTAAATCAACAAGTGACGAACCATGTTCAGGAAGGCCCCCCCCCTCTACTCCCGAAATCATCAATAAAATCCACGATATGGTGTTGAAGGATAGAAGGTTAAAAGTGCGCGAGTTAGCTGTGGCCACAGGGATATCAATAGGTACAGTTTTTTAAGGTTTTGTGTGAAACAAAACCTTATTAGAATGGTGACGGTGTCTGTCTGTCCGTCTGTCCGTCTGTCTGTCTGTCTGTCTGTCTGTCTGTCTGTCTGTCTGTCTGTCTGTCACACCCGATTTATTCGGAAACGGCTAGACCGATTGTCACGAAAATTGGTGAGAGTATGTAATCTGGTGATCCCTTTACATGCAGTAAGTGGCGCCATCTTGCGTTAAGTTTAAGGGGGGCTCTCCGTACATGTGAATGGAGGGTGCAAATTTTTTTTTCACAGAATGTAGCCAAGTAGGGTATCAAATGAAAGGTCTCAATTAGTACTTTTCGAATCTGGTTCAATATTTGATATTAGATGAAACATAGGGGAGTCAGGGTTGAAAATATGGCCCACAAAAAGTGTAACAGGTCTCGTTCTCAGAACCTATCCAACCGAAAAATCTGGAAAAAATCACAGTGGTGCATCTCTACGAAATCTAGGCCTCAAAATATATCCGGTTCCGATATCTGCACAAATAAAGTTAATAATAGTATATTTCCACATTTTAGAAATTTACCCGGAACCCCCCCTTATGTTCATCCCAGAAATACAAAATTTGGCATGAGTGTAACGAAGAATATAATGCACAGTTTGGTCAAGTTTGAAGAAAATCCAACTATTATTAACAAAGTTATTGGGGGTGAAACTTTACAATTTTTTGTGAATTTCGTGCACTCTACAACCCGCATGACGTCATCATCACATATCAATTCGTCAATACCACAACGAAATGAATTTTTATGAATTGGGTCGCAGACAATTATTTTGTTTTAGTTTTTTAGTTATTTGTCAACCACATGTCTGGTATATGTAGGTATATAATATATGCGTGCTAATGAACTTTGCGGCTAGTGCCTAATTCAGATAGATATAAGACGTAAATCGGAAATATGAGTACGATAAATTTAGATATGTGCATATATGTGTACAGCAGGTAATAGGCAGTTTGTTTGTTTAGGGTGAGCATGATATCTATGGCTCTAATATGTACGTATGTCTCGTAGTTTGGAAAAATATGAAGGATTATGTTGGATTTGTAGCTATATACGGACAGAGAAATGTGCGTCTCTTACATAACACAAAACCTTTATACCCGAAGCGCGAGCTTCCGGTATTCCGACTTGTTTCAATTATACATGAAAAATTAGGTATGAGATAGCTATCAGCAAGATGGGTGCCGCGTTTGCTCTCAGCTGAGAATAAACGAAATAGAGTGGTCACCTCTGAGGCTCTTTTGGCGCGCATAAGTCAGAATCCTGAGGAATTTTTTCGTCGGTTTGTGACTGTGGATACACCTCTACACTCCTGAGACGAAGGAACAGTCAAAACAATGGATCGGCACGGGTGAACCAGCTGCAAAGAAGGCGAAGACCGTAAAGTCAGCTGGTAAGGTTATGGCTACAGTTTTTTGGGATACCCGTGGAATTATCCTTATTGACTATTTGGAAAAGGGTAAAACAATTACTGGTGAGTATTATGCATCATTATTGAGGCAACTGAAAGAAGAAATTAAAAAAAAAACACACACACCACGCGAAAAAAAAAATTCTTGTTCTTCTTCGTTTCAATGGCTAAAATTGAAGAATTAAACTTTGAATTGGTCGAACACCCACCGTATTCACCAGATTTAGCCCCCAATGACTTTTTCTTATTTCCAAACTTGAAAAGGAGATTATGTTGAAAAATAAAAAAAAAATTTACTCAAAAAGATTGTTTTTACACTTTATTCTAGAGACTTATTGAACTACCCTCGTATGTACATCCAATGAAAACTTAGGCATTGCATTCGCACCGAACCAAAACGGACGAGGGGCTGAAAAGAAAAATAAAAAAAAGCAGCTCGACCACGCGCGTTGAAGCGGAAAATTTGAGACCCAAGTGCCGCAATCCTAAAGTAAAGCCGCCTTTGGTGTTTCCGCCCTTTCCTGTAAATGCCACTTATTAGTAGTGCTGCTTATGGAGTTGACAATCTAGAGAAAGAGTGAGGATTCCTCGTTTTGTTTTTTCAAGTTAAGGTAATTATTTTTCTTTCCTGATATCTAGCTTATTATGACACAACAATATCTTTGCCCATGAGCCAGTTGCTTTCCGAATGGGAGCATTGCTATACTCAACCCTAAAACGAATTGAGACCTACGGTGTACTCATACCCACATCATTTTCAGAGATAGAGTAACAGATTTGTAATCGGATTACCAGCTAGGCTTTTCACCACCAGTTTAATAATAATTTCCTTAACGGAAGACAGATTGGTAGAGTCGCTACATCATATGCAGAATCCCGACATACGGAGGCAACTTTGTTACTTTCCGACGAGCACGGTTTGCGTGCTACGCAAGTTAGTATAGTAGAGCAAAAACCTAGGGGAATGTCTCTCAAACACGCACTATAACCAAAAACACGGGTTTTCCGTTGAATCAATATATGAGATAAGCATGAACTGCATCTCAAGAAATTTTCAATGTGGAAAACATGAGGCTTTGGGCCTTACTTCGTCTGCTAGAATTGTCGGCATTCCTTCTCCTCCGTGACTCTCGCGGAACACACACAAATAAGAGGATTCTCAGTTCTTATGGCTCGAAGTTACCACAAAAGGCTGGGAACCCCTAACACCGCGCCTCATAAAAATTTAAGACAAAGAAAGCATCGTCTGGAGGGCTTAGTAGTTAGAGCACTAGGCTCTCGTATGGAAGGTCGCGGTTCAAATCTCACTGGTGGCAGTGGGATTTGTATCGTAACTCTACGGCGAATACCAGTCGTCTCATCTGTAAATGAGTACCTTAGTTAAATCCGGGCTAGCGTAATGACATTGCCTCCTACGGGGTATATTAATCCTGTAGTGTACCGCTAAGTCTTCAATTAAGTGCCCTCATTAGATTGTCACGCCTACGATTATTATTATTAAAGAAAACATCGGTTGAAGGCGCGATCCGTCGTAGATGTTCTTCGGTATACGCAAGCTTTATGTGAGGAGAGAAACAACAACAACAACGAAAAATTAGGAGCTCTTCAAAATTAAATTGGTCGGGGCACAGGTCATCACCCGTGAGGGTATGATCGAAGACGGAATTTGCAATGGATACGTGCTATGCAGTGTAATCCACTTTCCCGAAGTTTGCAACCAAGAGCACTTGGTGCAGAATTTTATCCACAATTAGAGGGTCATGATATCACTTATAGCTGTAATCATTACGAGTGTATAGGCTACCGAATCTCCATCTATTCATCCTGTGGAGGGTCACTCAATTCTCGGAGTTTCCTAACCTCGAAGTCGGGAAAGAATTTGCAATTTTTCTTGCAAGGGACCTCTCTCCGAGAATGCATGATAACTGGCAGAAGCATAGTCTTGTACTATAGGAGTTATAAACCTATGGTAGGACATGCCGAACAAAAACGTTTTTATAAGCTGAAATAGGCAATGTTCCCTGACAACAACCATGCAATCCAGATGTCATCATAATAGATGTTATCTCCGCTGTGATCCCTGGTCCTAGATAGGAGAAACTATAATATGGATAGTCGCAAAGCTAAATAGCACCTTTGTCGCTCACTTAAGCGACGATAGATTAAAGAGAATGCCTGATAGACTATTCTCTTGCCTTAGACTGTCGTTGATGGAGAGATATCTCGACAGTAATCCTATTGCTTTTATTTGGCCTTGCTCATTTGTCATCGTCAGCCTAATGATTATTACTAGTTTTATTGGAGTACACACAGCAGTGTACAGTTTTTCACCTTAACTATTCTATTGCAGATCACCGTAAGTTGGCACCGTTTTATTTAGCCCTGATAACGAAGGTTGGCGAAACCAAAAGAAGTGATTGAAATAATGTTAGTAAAAATTCCGCGATCCTCGGCCACTAAAAGAAAATCCCGTCTGTTGCTGATTTGCCTGGAATGAAGCCTGGTTGACATTGCACTCCCGACATAAGGGGCATAGCAAAATAGCGAAGAATATCTTATAAATCGTAATCAACAACATTATATCTCAATGATTGCTGGTTGCTTGTAGTTATTGAACAGTTCATCAAATTCTCAGCAGGTCGCTCCATTACATTCCAATATACGCATAGAATGAAGACATCATTGCGAAGGTGATGAAGTGGAAATCCTCCTTCTTCCTTTGGAAAATTTTTAGGTAAAAACTTAGTTATTCATTATATTCAGATTAGTTTGCTTTGCTTGATATGGTTCATTCAACATTCCCAAATATCGTGCCAGCATCAAAAATACCGATAAGCAAAGTTACTGGAATGCGA
This sequence comes from Hermetia illucens, assembly GCF_905115235.1. Lineage (NCBI taxonomy): Eukaryota > Metazoa > Arthropoda > Insecta > Diptera > Stratiomyidae > Hermetia > Hermetia illucens. The sequence continues at coordinate 89,666,244 of NC_051851.1, read as the reverse complement.
GCATTTCCGCATTTCAAACCATAAAAAAAAAATCGTTAAAAAATCGTAAAAAGATCGATTAAATGCATTTCCCGTTAAAATAGGAGAATGTAAAATCCTAGAAAGGATCGATTCGCACCATGTCTTTGCGGAACCCACCCATTAGCGTAAATAAGAATAAAGCAATAAACACTTAAAATGAAAAGCTGAGGTTATCTGCTTCAGCTCCTTCTACAAGTACATAACATATGGCCAAGGCCAATGACTTACAGAGAGAGCAAACAAATGGCACCAACGTAGTTGGGGTTCTTGAGGCGAGATTACATAGTCCATTGAACTCTGCCATGTTCGCCAGTCAAGATAGCATCAGGAACTTCAATGATAACAAGGAGAAAAAGTGTCGATGACAAGATGAAACTTCGCTGGACTTTGCCATCCCGTCATTCTGGCCTTCAAGCGTTGTTATCAAAGATTTCAACCGTTAAAATCAGAATCTTAGTCACCCGCCTCTATTAGGTAATCACTGCTCGCTTTTCACCTTCGACCTGCATTTCGTTTATTATTTGCTGTATTAATTTTCCATGGTGACCTCTGCCGGTCTGCCTGATCTATGTAACCATAGTATCTCTTCTTTCTAGCTCTCGTAACTTTCAGGAATTTCTGCGTGTTCTGTGTTACAAACTTCACATTCATCACAATCAAACTAATCGTCGCCACGATTTCCCAATAATTCAGTTTATCTTGAAATTGATGCTTCAATGGCCCTCTTGCGATCAACTTCCATCCATTGTCGATCCATTGCACAACGACACGAAATATCTCGAAATACAGCACATTGCCGATTTGTTAAGAAAAAACAGGTGTTTTTGAGTTGATCAGACCTAAGTGCTCTAAAATTTATCTTGCAACCAGGCTGTGTCAGTACTATATGACCTCTTGAGAAACTTCTTCCATGCTTCGCCCACAACTTTTATCGTAAACTGTATAAATACCCGGTTTTGTTCGTAGTAGAAATTCGGGGTGCCTTACATGCGGTTTGATCTAGTCACCTTTAAAGCTTGGTCTTATGTCCGAAATTTTCCAACTGCTCTGCCCGTTGCAACCATAAAATATCACAATTGGATTTCATTCACCCCTAACTAAATAGGATCTCCTTTAGCAGTTGCCTCTTAATTGCTTTTTCCCTCTTCTGGAGTTCCCCAGGGCTCCACCGTTGGCTTACTTCTATTCTCTTTCTTCATTAATGATCTTCCTTCCATACTTACTTTTCCTGTCTCCTCTATGCAAGCGATTTGAAACTATTTTCTATTATTGACTCGCCTTGTGAATAATCGCTTAAAATCAAACCTTGTTCATATGCAGGTTAGTTTTTCCTTGAAGTCTCTCGACACCTGTTTAATACTACGAGGCCAGCTTCTTTCAGTTATTTCCCTTTGAAGAAGCTTAGCGTAACATCCGAACGCGATCTTCTCTAAGTTAATAGCCACAGTTGAGCATACAGCATGTCCAGCTTGGTTCTTTACTTGCCTTTTCAGTTTAGGGATATTCAATTATCGGTAATTCTGTATAACTCCTTTGTCCCTAATATTTTCGAGTATGCTTCAGTACTATAGTGTCCTCACGGTTACTAAGATTATCATGCAATTTGAATCTGTTTAGGGGAAATTTAGTTGCCCAATGCTTTTTAAAAACAAATATCCATATTTGTGTTATTTTGGTCATCTTACATTTCTTAACGTGTGGCCTCCTCAACGCCACAAATCTTTGACAGATATATATATAAACTATGCCACGACCTAGTGGACACCAGTTTAGCGTTTGAGATTTATTTTCGATGCTTTTCAAATGTCATTCGTACCGCCAACGTTTTCGAGGTGCACTGAATTCCGAATTCTTGCACTACTTTCAAGCGGCAATGGGCTAATGTTGTCAGTACGGAACACCACAAAATGAAAAACAGCCCCTACTCTATCAATCAAGTTTTCATCGTGTTCATTCATTCGTTCTGGATGATTTCAATTACTTTTGCAGGCCATCAGGAAGCAAACAAATAACCCCCCTCTTCACGAATATCTCTTTATTTTACTCACTTGGAAGGATCTCAGATTCCCAGAATTTAGAAATGAGTAGACTCTACTTCGTTGTTTGAAGGAGCAATCGGTATTCGTTACGGCGGCCTGTCATATCATCCACAAAATATAGAGCCTCACCAGATGATTCGACACCTCCTACATAACTGTTTATCAAGCGTGAGCTATTACGATTATGATATCCTCGGGTTAAGGGAGGGTTTCCGGATAAATTTCTAAGATAAAATAATTTACCATTATTCACTTTATCTAAGTTGGTTTATATGTATTTTGAGGAGTAAATTTCATTTTGTATCACGGTTTTTTTTTTCAGATTTTTTGATTAGATAGGTGTTGCGAACGAGACCTCTTATACTTTATGGTTCCTGCATCTTTTGCCCTCATCTTCTTATCGCGTAGCTGATATTCCAAAAGTGCTAACTAGACATTTTCACTGGATACCCCACATGACTATATTTTGAAAAAGAATACAAGCCATTTTGCATGTCTTGGGAACCCTTCTTAACGGAACAGAAAGTTAAGCAAGTTAGATAAGGCAGGCAAACAGACAGATATTGCATGAATGTTAATAAGTTTCCGTTTTGTATCCGCAAAATGTGTTTCAAAAACCAGAAATAATCACTAAAGAATAAATAGCAACGCTGTGATTTTTTTTAACAATACCGACTGATGTCAAAAATAACAAGGAAAATGTTAAAAATGTAAGACTAGTCAACATTCCATACAGGCTGCATCGATTCCTTGGTACGCTCCTAGGAAAGACACAAAGAGTATCGATACTTCCCACCCACGGTGGAATTAAACAATAACCTGCCCTATCGCCTTTCTAACTTCCAGACAAAAATAATACCCAGAATAAGTATCCTCAAGGAGCAGCGTGATTATTTGCTCCTTTTCAACCTGACGCGTTCTTAAGAGCTGCAATTTATAACAATTCTAGAACTTTTGCTTTGCTCCACCTCTTCTACATCCCCATTGCATTGCAAACTTCTTTTTACTGTTCAGGGAAGAAAATAAAGAAGATAATTGCAAGCTTACTGCCTCCCTGCAACTGAATTTTGCAAATATATAAGGATGCGTCCTGGAAGTTTTTCAGAGGACTACAAAAGTAATTCTACATGACGCAAGAGGAAAACTTGTTGAGACATTGACTAAAATCTCCTCAGTGCAGTAGCGTTCTGAATTGTCTTTCGCCTTTGTGCAGTTGCTGAGTTGCAGAGCTTACCTTCCAGAATAGAAAAGAGACAACTTAATTTTTCAGGCCACTTAAATACTTAAATGTTGTTGAAATTCAATTATTTTATCAACGGTGGAAACAATAATACCATCTTTCCCTTGTTCCTGGGGCTATCAATGCTAGTTTCTCTCAATTTTATTTGAAGCAAACACTAATCAGCCAATATGGTTCTATGAATGATGAAGCGGAATTTCATGGAATTCCCAAATATCTTTACATGGACTTAATCTCTTTGCCTCAAGGGTGATATACACCCTTGGGAAAAAGAACGTTTCTTGCAATGATGTTAGTCTGGACGATGACGTGTTCGTATTAAAATAGTGTATGATTTCAAGTTATTTCCAAGCGCTAGGGTCACCAAAGTACAAACGTAGGTAAACGAGATCGAAAAATTTACAACTTCGTTTTCCCTCAGAAGAGCTCCACCAATTTTCCTATTTTATTACCGAAATTACAATTCCTCGAATTAATTGTCTATTCTGTTGCCATCATGGTCACCAATTCATCATTGTCCCCAAGGAGAAATAAGACTATTTCTAAGTCCTGATATAAGTCCGTTTGATCTACTTGAAAGTAATTAGAAACAAACTTTCAAGTGCTGATTTAATACAAATTATTCGAGTCAACTTCGACGTAAATTAAAATCATATTCAAAGCTGCAGAAGCTAGATAAGGTTCGTAATAAAGCATCGAAAGACAGATAGATAGAAAACGGAAAGGGACGTCCTGTTTTGCATTTATGTGGTTTGTAGCCCGCTTTTAGAATTATAATTAGCTTTTTTTCAGTCAAACGTGGTATAGCTTCAGGAGACTCCTCAAAATTGACTATTTAAGGAAAGTGGATGTGCTTGCAAATCAGACTATCAGACTGAAAATAGATGTGAAACGAATGAAATAATATCACGTTCAATAAATTATTCCGTACGCAGACTAAACGGCTAAGTGTCCTTTTATGAAAAATATAATTGGACGACAAACGAATTATTACGTTCAATATTGTATCCAATTTCAAGTTGTGTCACAGATTGCAAGTAATAATACGCACCTGGGCGCACAATGTCCTTGTAAATTATATCGGCAATAGATCTGGGTCGTCAGCAATATTGCAGGCATAATTCAAGCATTTATAAGCAATATCAGAGGCACCAGATATTTTTCGAGACATTATATGGTAAGAGAAGATGTATAAGCCCCAGTGTAACTTAACATATTAGTTAGAGCGGTTTTCATCATGATTAGTAACTCTCATGTACCTCCCTTACCTCTTTACCTCATATAAAATTTTCGCATCCAACCTACATATTAGCAATACACTAACACACATTAAGCCTTTAGCACACTTAAAGCGATCTGTCGATTATTTCTTTCATTGGCTTAGTATTTGGTGAAAAAAAATATATGCAGTATTTCAGGGACCAACTTTCAGAAAGGAACAAATCAGGATACCGGAAGCTGATGCTCCGGGTATAAAGGTTTTGTGGTCATTTTATGTGAAAAACTCTATGCACGATTTTCCAGTCGTACATAGCTAAGAATACAAAATATTCTGACATATTTTTCCAAACTCAAAGATACACATATGTATACATATTAACGACATAAATATTGTGTTCATTCTAAATAAACAAACATCGGGGTGCACACTTTCAGCCCTATCTCCACTATATTTCCCCCAATATCAGAAATAAGATCAGTTTCAGAAAGCACCAATCGAGCCAATCCATTTGATACCCTACGTGGTCATATTCTTTAAAAAAAATATACACCCCCTTTTCGCATGTCTGGGAAGTCCCCCTTCAAACTTAACAGAGACCACATGTTCTCATCAAATTTCGTGACTATCAGGTTCAGCTTCCGAGTAAATTGGGTGTGACAGACTGACAGACAGACGGAAGGACAGTCGGACAGATGGACACATAGACAAATGAACAGACGGACCGACAGGCATTGAATTGATTTTAATAAAATTTTGTTTCACACAAAACCTTAAAAAACACGACGTCCCTAAAATATGTTTGTTATGTTTTCTTTTTCACAAAATTCTTAGCCAATAAAAGATATAATTTTCTCGACCGGTTTAATTCTACTTAAATTTTGGCTAACTAACCACCTCCTAAATCAAACCAAAAATGAGTAGTCCCAAACCTCTTCCTGTTTTAGCGTTTCAATGCAACAAAAGAAAAAGACAATGTTGGGTGCCTGAGATGAACAGCAAAGAACAATACGTCGAAAATACCATCTTCTGGGTTATGCATTGCAATCAAACGAAATTGGGGTTTTCTAGTATTTTCATTTGCGTTGAGAAATTTTCGAAGAATTATAACCTAGCATTGAAAAGTGTACAATGAATCGGAGAAAACCAAGAGAAACCAGGGAAAGATTAATAATTTGTTTAGGGCAAATTATGGATTTAGTACTTTATAAACAATCTTAGAAGTTTAACTAAGATTTTACTAATTTATCATAGAAATTAAAAAGAATATAAATATCACCTGGTTTTCTATTAGCAGCTCCGTATTTTTTTTCATTGCACTGAACGGATCGCCCATCAATTCCGTAAATTTGTACAAGCAGATCGCTGACCACCGCGATCTAGAGTTCGTTGCTGCGACAGATCGCGCTCTTTGTGACTTTAGGAGCACAATCCCACTCTCAGATTGAGGGGGTCATGCCGTGTGTCGGATCCGAGAAATCGATTTTTTTTTGGCATCGATTGTATCTAGATATTGTGTAGAATACATGAGGAAATGATTTTTGATATTCGGAGTCGTTCGGAACTTATAGTATTAAACAGGTAAAATGTCACATGCCATGCTTATGTCGATTGCCGTGATGAAGCGCGATTTATCGGTCCGAATGACGTCCGAATGACTACGCTAAAATCATAAGAATTGAAGCCAAGGCTTTAGACGTGTTTCTTCAAGAAACCTAAGGTTTATGGACCAAATATAGCAGATTAATGGTCAGTTAAGATTTCATGGTTAAAAATCCCATTCTACTTTTTAAATGCGTTTTTCTTGAATCTGTATGTTGAAAATCTGCTGCCGCATTAGCCTAAAATCTATCCGACGAAATTCTTTGAAATCTCATTCCGAACATATTTTTACGGTCCGCAAACTAGGATAAGTTTAACAAGGCAAAAATTTAACTTTCAATATTTTTTAATAATCCTAGTTTGCGGACTGTGGTTAAGTCCGCACGTTAAAATGCCGTTCAAATTTTTTTCTTTAGGATGATTACAGCGCCCTTTAGCGTGACAGCAGAAAACACCTTTTTTGGAGATGGTTGTATAAGCTGCTTTGTATTTCAATAATCAGGCTACCGGACTGGAAAAATTGTTACGCATGTTCAAAGTTTTAATAAATATATGGTGAAAAATTCGTATTTGTATCCGTCTATTATCCAGTTCTTCACAAAAAAATTTAAGTATACACATAGAAGAAACAAACAAAACCTTTCGAAGCTGAAGGGCCGAGCTTCCGGTTTCTCAACTTGTTTAGTCCTGCTTTTTTTTCTCGTTGCACATCCTGTGTATAGTTTTCCTGCTGGCAATATATAATTATACTTGCTATAAGCTGCTATACCAAGCACACCACGTTAAACATATCACGTACCTCTAGGGAGCGACACTTATCCGACATCCTGGCATAGTCGGCTGCACTCAACGGCATAACTCTCATGAACACATCTACGGATACATGGACGCAGTCCTTCATTTCTTATTATTTCAGGCAAGAATACCCCGACGATCTGACGCAGCTTTGCACCTTTTCAGGGGCAGTGGTGATACCATAAAAATGGAATCCTAGCAACACGATTTGGGCCACGAGCCTCTTGAAAATGAAGTACAAGTTCTCTGGACTCCTTTGGCCAAGAGGCTTGTTCTATGTATTATATATGTATGCATACGCGGTAAAACGGTTCCCGGGTGGAAGCGAGAACCGCAAAAAGTCGGGGAATCAACCAGACTACTTCTGAGTTGTCCTTGTAAAAGCAATAAAAATGAAGACTAGCTAGACTGAAAAAAGAAGTTCCGGTGACGATACTCCAAGTAATCTTGTAGCTATCTTCGGTTTCCGTTTTATAAAAAAGAAGGAAATAAAATTTTCACTGCTGAAGATCGGTGAGTGAAGTATTGAATTTCACAAAGTGTAATCAGTGCAATGCCATATTATAGGAATCCGAACATCACCAAGATGACGATATTACTTTTGTGATAGGTAATGTTTTGTAATCTAATATCACATTACGAAATATTACCAAACATCACCGTTCTGCGTAGTATGATTGCAGCGGCGGTTGCCGAGTGCCGAGCCAATGTCGAATACCGCTCGCGAATCTACACATAAGTTACTACTCGCTGTTTTCTTGTCTGATTTCGGGTGCATGTGAATATAAGGATGCCGATTCTTCCCTTTAAAGAGACGTATATTGTCCATTTTTTTTAATTTCTTTTTTTGTAATTGATTCTTTCTTTCTTTTTTTCTCTAAAAATATACTTTCATTAGTATAAAACTCGAATTATGTTCTAACAAGCCGAGAAACCGGAAGCTGTACGTTTCAGGTATGAAAAGTTTTGTGTATTTCTTTTATAAAGACATTTGAGTGTGCATTTGTTCCATGAGTACTTAGCACGTAATGCATATGTTGTGTGAGAATATCCACATTCAGGTGATATTCACATTCAAAGTCTTGATTTTGCAAAGGAACGACAACTTTGACGTATTATTTGCGATAATGGATATGCTCCATGGTATACTTTATATCGTTCGTGGTGCTAGGAGGAACTTAAGGGGAGTTTTGCAGCCAATAAAGAAAATTGTATTAGGTGTACAAATAAGTTTCCGCGGTTTTTTATAAAAAATTAGGAATTTATTGTGAAGGAACAGTACATTACGTTTTATTTAAAGTATTTTCCATCATTTGCCACTACTTTTCCCCATCTTTCTGGCAACATTCGGATACCCCGTCGAAAAAACTCTTCATCTTTTGACGCTATCCACAAATCTACCCAATTTTTGGTGTCTTCATATGATGTGAAGCGCTGCTCAGACAGACCATGTGCCATCGACCGGAACAGGTGATAATCGGAAGGGGCTAAGTCTGGTGAATACGGCGGGTGGGGTAAAACTTCCCAGTTGAGTGTTTCCAAGTATGTTTTTACCGGCGCCGCAACATGTGGACGAGCATTATCGTGTAAAAGAATAATTTTGTCGTGTCTGGAGTAGTAATGGGCGCGTTTTTCCTTAAGTGCCCGACTCAATCTCATCAATTGTGTTCGGTAGAGAGCTCCAGTAATGGTTTCGCTTGGTTTCAGCAATTCATAATACACGACACCAAGCTGATCCCACCAAATACACAGCATAAGTTTTTTTCCATGAATATTCGGCTTAGCTGTCGATGTTGATGGTTCGCCGGGCTTAACCCATGACTTTCTCTTCTTTGGATTATCGTAGTGAATCCACTTTTCGTCACCAGTGACTATACGATGCAAAAAACTCTTTTTTTTATTCCTGGCAAGCAGCATTTCACTCATGCATAATCGGCGTTCAACGTCTCTCGGCTTTAGTTCATATGGAACCCAATTTCCTTGTTTTTGAATCATTCCTAACGATTTTAAACGATGTGAAATTGCTTGTTGAGTCACTTGTAATGTAAGTGTAAGTTCTTTTTGCGTTTGGGACGAATCTTCCTCCAATAGTACTTCTAATTCCATGTCTTCGTACACTTTCGGCCTTCCACTGCGTTCTTTGTCCTTCACGTAAAACTCACCGTTCTTAAACTTTTGAAACCATTCCTGACAACTTCTCTCACTTAAAGCAGCTTCACCATATGCTTCTAGAAGCAATCGATGCGCCTCAGCTGCAGATTTTTTCAAATTAAAGAAGTAAATCAAAAGTTCCCGCAAATGATGCTTATTCGGCACAAAACTTGACATTTTTGCACGAAAAAAATTACGTGATGCTGATACGGAATCACTAGTACTTTAAGGTTATGGTGTTGCCGGATGACGAAACTTGGGATATTACGTTTTACATCTGACAATTTCTCCATAACCTTCTGGTGGGGCAATCTTTTGACAAACCGCGAAAACTTATTTGTACACCTAATAGTAATATACTATTATTAACTTTATTTGAACAGATATCGGTATGAGGGGTATTTCGGAGACTAGGCACCATACAGTGACAGCCTCTTGATTTTTTTCAGATTTTTCGGTTCAATAGTTTCTGAGAATGGGTCCGTTAAAGAAATGATGTGTGAAATGATCACTTTCGACCCCCCGCACTCCCCACCTTTCCAACAAATATCAAAACTAATACCGGCTTCAGAAAGTATTAACCGAGACCTCTCATTTGTAACCCCACTTGACTATATTTGATGAAAAAAAATTGTACACTCCCCTTCTGCATGTATGGAGACCCCACCTTAAAGTCAATGCGGAATTATGCAACTCGTTGTATGTGTGAGCACAGTTCCCACCTTTCCGCCAAGTTTGGTGTGAATCGCTACAACCATCTACGAGAAAAATACGTGTGACTGACAGGCAGACAGACAGACAGTAAGTTGATTTAAAAATGAGTAACCAGTAGTGTTTACTGGGGGACGCGTTTACTTCTTGCATTGTACTTTATAAGGTTTTACCGAAACATATTATGATAATATTTATACTCGGTTTAATGAAAATAGTGTTTTCTGAAATGGCGTTCAAAATTAAAACAAAAAGCACTCAACCAATTGCTTTGAATATGTTATTATAGGCATTCGAAGCAATAGAATGACCTAGACTGGGATAGATTGGTGCTAAATATTTTGATTTATATCAGTTTTTTTCGCCAAAAGCAATTTAAAATAACGCAATTTCGTTTTCTTTGGTCAAAAATCGTTTATTCTAGATCAACTCTTTAAAATACTTTCAGAATACAGTAAAATATATGCAAAGTTTTTTCAAGATATCAGTTTTCTTTGCGTTGCGTCCCCTAAAAAATATTGGGCAATATTGTTATGAATAGTTCGATGATTCACACCGTTCATCCTTTGACAAATGGCGGTGGTGACTGTCGATACTCAGTCTGGATTGCATATCTGTTAGCGTTGTGATTCCCCATTTCTGTTAACTGACTTAGAAATCGAAAAATGATTTGGAGTTTGTACGTGATACTTTTAATTATGCCGTGCAAAGACTAACGGCGCGATAGTTGAGGTAGTAGAGCTTCCGGGTTCGAATTCCAATCGTCATGGATCTCCGTGTTCGCCTTGTCTTTGTTTCGCTGCTTATCACTTGGACAGCGTTAAGTGAGATGATAGTGAAACTGCCCTACACTCCACTAGGCAACGCTAACGACTTCTAAGTCAAGTAATGTTCGATCGCATGAACCACGATTTCCTGATCTTTGCGCGTAAAAATGTCTTACAAACATTCTTCATAACTACTTGGCGCTACTGTTCGTGAAATATCTTATCTTTTTCTAGATAAGAAGTTTGTTTAGAGCAGGTAAGTAGAACCAAATCTGAAATGAACAGCCTATGAGCTTTGCAGGCGGACATTTCCTTCCAGATAAGGAATTAGGCATCATTATTCCGGCACCAGCAAGTTGAGTGTCGGTATCGGCTAATGCTGCTGTTAACAACTGGAAACATGCGTCTCATAATGACAAGGGGGAGTCTCAGTGCTGCTAGACACATCGATTTTTTCCTGTCAAAACCATATATACAATATATACGGCAAAGTATATATTATACGCTTATACACAACAGGTTTTTAATGTTGATGTGCGCCAGCTACAGCGAGTGTAATATCACAAGCACTAACGGAAATCCTGCGATACATAAGCGAATCTGAGATATTCCATTGGAGGGGGAGTAAAGAACAACGGACCACCATATCTGAGTGACATCTCATTGTCCGCATCAACAATATCAATGTTCTCAATCTGATGGATTACCGCACTCTCCCTATCTGCATTAATTTTTAGATTATTGAAAGCGTTGATCGATATGTATACTAGGAAGCGTCATTTCTTCCTAAAATTATGGAAATGTAGTTATGTCAACATTAAGGCCAAGTTGAGACTGTTCTTTGCTGATATTTTTCATATGTTGCTCAATAAGAGTAGCACATGAAAAGTGACTACTGCAGTTACTCGATGGCTTCAAGTCTTGGTGAACACATGCTTAGGACGTATCAGCGGGATACGCTTCTTCTTTTTTCTTCTTTTTCTTCAGCCTTTGTCCCGTTCACAAGCGGGGTCGGCTCGTCGTGATCGGCTTCGCCATTTGGCTCTATCAAATGCCTGATCTGGGTGCAATCTCGAGGCTTTCAAATCCCCATCCAGCGTATCAAGCCACCGTTGCTTAGGTCTGCCTTTTGGTCGTTTACCATCGACTTCGATGTTCAGACCAATCTTTGCAAGTGAATTCTCGTTTGCACGAATTGCGTGACCATACCATCGAAGACGCCTCTCTCGCAACTTTTCCACGATCGGTGCAACCCCATAACGATCGCGAATATCCTCGTTTCGGATGTGATCTAAACGTGTGACGCCACTAGTCCAACGTAGCATCTTCGTCTCCATTACCGCGAGACGCCGTTCATTGTCTTTTATGGTCGGCCAACACTCAGAACCATAGAGAGCGACTGGACGGACAACATTGCGGTAAATTTTAGATTTGAGACGTTCGTTGATACGTCGATCACAAAGGACACCAGTTGTGGAACGCCACTTCATCCAGGTTGCGTTAATGCGTGAAGCAATTTCATAACGCAGCTCTCCATTGGCTGATAGCGTTGACCCGAGGTATTTAAATCGCTCAGATCTGGGCAGATCACTGCCGCTGACAGTGATTGTGCCTGTTTCATGGGGATCGGTCGTCAAAAATTCAGTTTTGTTTAAATTCAATCTGAGACCGTGTTGCATGAGGCGATCATTCCATTTTTGAACAAGTTGCTGGAGATCATTTTTGCTATCAGATGCTAGGAAAACATCATCTGCATAAAGCAGTGTGTAGGGCGCTGGACGTTGGATATCCCGTGTGACGGTGTCCATAACAAGGACAAAGAGGAGTGGTGAGAGGGCACTTCCTTGATGAACTCCAACAGAGACACGAAGCGGTTTTGATACACCCGCCATACTTCGAACTTTACTTTTCGGATCGTGGTAGAGCAATTGAACCCAGCGCACGAGTTCTTCTGGCACGAAGTGTTGTCGTAAAGCATACCAGATGAGTTCGTGTGGTACACGGTCAAACGCTTTCTCTAGATCCAGAAAGGCAATGTAAAGAGGGCGATGCTTCTCACGGTGTTTCTCCATGAGTAACCGCGCAGCGTGTATTGCGTCAGTAGTTCCGCAGTTCTTGACAAATCCAGCTTGATTCACGGTTATTTCAACGATTTCGCGAATACGGTTGTCAAGAATGCGTTCAAAAATCTTCATGGTATGGGAAAGTAACCGGATCGGACGGTAATTTGAACATTCTGCTGGACTACCTTTCTTTTTCCATATTGGAACAGTGGTACTTTCTTGCCAGTCAGATGGTGTTCTTCCTTCCTGAATAACCCGGTTAAAGAATTCACTCAGCCACGGTGTTGGGTCCCAGCTCTTTGCTTTCCAGAGCTCAGATGCGATGTCGTCAGGTCCTGTTGCTTTCCCCGATTTCATTTGTTTTATTGCCTCCTCGACTTCAGTTGCGCTGACTGGTGGAACTGCTCCAAATGTCGGCAATGATTGTGGAAGTGGAGGATGAGCAAATTCTTCAGTTGAAATCTGCTCGAAGTATTCTCGCCATCTATCCGTCGCGGCTCGACGATCAGTAAGCAAAGTACCGTTCTTGTCATTAACACAACAGAAGTGTTCGATATCCTGTGTGCGTTTATCACGGCTTTTAGCAAGTCGGTACAGATCTCTCTCGCCATCCCGAGTGTCCAGTTTATCGTAAAGATTTTTGAAATGGTTCGCTCGGGTGACAGCGACCGCTTTCTTTGCTTCCCGGTTGGCATTCTTATAAATTTGCCAATTAGCAGGCGTTTTATCGTCGAGAAATTTGTGGTAGAGGCGTTTCTTTTCACGGACCTTCATTTCAACATCATCATTCCAAAGCCAAGTATCTCGGTTGATGTACCGCTTACCCGGCTTGGTGACCCCGAGGGTTGCAGAGGCCGCTTTATGGATCGTGTCTTTCATTTGGTTCCATGATTCTTCCACATTCGTAATGGTTGGCAATCGCATGAGTGAGACCGCCTGTCGCTTGGGGGCGAAATGATCAGAAGACGGAGGTGCTAGTCGATAAGTCACATATGAGGGAGAGGTGACAATTGCAGTGTTGGTTACACTATGCAGTGCAGGATGGCCGACGAGTGAATCGCCCCAAGAGCACTTAGCACAAATTAGTAGAGGCTTCTTGGAACCATCGTGGTGGGTGGAGGTCGTTCGTGTAGTTGCCGTACTATACTCCACCAAGGGTGAATGACATCCATATATTCAAATTGGCGTAGTTGCCATCGACGCTTATAAGAGCTCAAATTGAAAGAGCGGGTTGAGACGAACCAATGCAGAATATGTGATTCAAAGTTAGAAACGTTATGCCACCTCAGTTCCAGCTGAACTGCTATGACGCCGGTGAAATATAGGGGCAGGCATAATGGCTTTTGGAACTTTACATACTAGCACGGGCTGGTCAAAGAGCATGGTTGGTTTACTGATATCAAACGCAGGCAGTACTTAATATTTCTGCCTACGTCACGCATTGCCACTGATATGTTTTAACTGGTTATTATATTCTACGAAACAAGTTTGGTGTGTTTTTAGCTGTCAAGAATGTTCGCATGTATTATTGATTTTCTTTTCCACGTGAAGAAGAATGTGAAATATTCACCATTAGCTCGGAAATCAGAGAATTTTGACATCTCGACAAATATATTGTAGCTCCCATAATGTTGGTAGCTGGTTGCATTGTGCCTAAATGCCTTACGGTTTCCCTCGATGTAATGCGACTGTGCAAACGTGTTTGATGTTGAGGGGGTTCTCGGCGGATTCTCCCATAGACCTTCCACTGGCTATCACGAAAGCTACTCTATTCTTTTTAAATAATAGATCGTGCCTAACTCATTAGGACTTTGTGCTAGGGTTTACGAGTAGTTGGATCCTCATCCGTGTTTGAGCTAGAAGTTTAATCCTTCGGTATGTTTAGAAACTTAAGGTAAAGCAAAACTGCTGAACAGACCATTTATAAGAAAAAGTTTGTATTTGTATACTTCGGTAATGATCGATTGAAAGATTACGTTGTTGCTTATTGTTGTCTGATATTCAAATATAAGAAATAATTCCTTCCGAGGTTCGTTCGGTGATGCAAAACAAAGCCTCACTTGCTTGCCGGTCTGTTTATTCCTCCCAACGTGAAATAGACTGCATTACTTCAGCTATAACTAAGCAAATCAAATCTATTATGAACGGCAATCTTGCAAATGTAACAAGTAACTTCAGTCGCCTCCCCAGAGAAGCTAATAAAGCAACAAAAAGTAAACCTCAAGTTGGTGCTAGTCCGGTGGATTTTGCCTCACAACCCACCAGGAAGGAAATTCAAAATTCAGAATGCAGAAAAATATGGGTTGAGAAAGGGAAACTTGGTGGCAATAGGAAAAATAATATGTATCCAACCCCCAACTAATGATAGACCACATGGTCTTCAAATAGCTGACAAACAAATACTAACTGCGTAAACTAGCAAGATATTAACGCTGAAGACACTCTAGTGCACGACCACACTATGCATTCTGTACCAAAAAGCTCGTTTTTCGTTCGATTATATTTCCACGCAATCCTCAAGGCCAATTTCCTAACTTATGGATGTCCCCACCGGCAGAAGTGCAGATCAAGGAAAGGTCTCTGTGACTTAGAATCCGAAATAGGATACATCAGTGAACAACGTTTGACTTCAAGTTAAAGTCACTCAAGCATACCAGGTCTTCGTATTGAATCTAAGTTTAACTCTATGGAATGTTCTCTTTCCAAGTGTTCGAATATGTTCATATGTACATGAGCTTACCTACCTGTTTAACCTATACCGCATTCTCACAAAGTATTCCATCATATTGGAAGCCCTCAGCACACTAAAAGTCCAATCCTTCCTATTACCTAAAGTGGAGTCCTAATGAGCATTTTCCACAGCAACGGACACCCATGTATCTATTTTAGTTTCAGAATTTTCACAACGGTTCAGTGCCCTTACCATAGCATCAAAACAAACTTTTGAAGGCAATTTAAAAGATGCGACACGTGGCACACGTACATCACCAGGTACACAGTATGAACGGCAATAATGCTCCGATAATTCCATTCCCAACGCAGAATATAATCATACACATATAAATACTACGACAGAGTGCCCACACCTGCGTTTGAGGACTAATAATATTTGTCGAAGTGTCGACGCATAAATGGAAGACATTTTTCAACTTTGACGCTGTAATCTGGAACAGTAACGCATGACCAACAACGGAAGTAAATAACTTTCACCGGAAGCAAATTCCAATGCCGAAATATGGCTGAAACCATGTGCAGCTCGATATTATTATCTATGGAAACCGAGCCAGGCTCATGTAGGCGGCCGCAGTTCTAACAAAGGAAGAGGCAAATAAATAACATCAAAAGTAGAAACAACAAGGTGAATTGTTACGGCAAAACAACTACATACTCTGGCTACGTACATGTGTATATATAATATTCTCTAAAGAAAAGGTATGCAAGTAGGCGCACAGGTGATGCATTGACTAAACTAAATTTATCTTCCTTGTGGCATGCAAGCAGATTCAAAGAAAAGAGATGGCAACGGACCGATACAAGCAATTTTAAGGAAAGAATGGGGTAAAATTTGATTGCTTCGAAAGGTGTAGGTAATTAACTTCATTAATATCTTAACATTATTAATATCTGATTAACCAAGCGCAGACAAAAGATAAAACAATATTGGAGAGAAGACTCTGAAAATAAACTTTACATTCGAGTCATTTTGCCGCATTACAAATTATTCATAGAATTAAATCAGATTGACTAAGAAAATTATGCTCAACATCGTAGAAAATTATCGGAGCCGAAAATAAGATCCACATAGACGTTAGCGAGCTGGAGGGTTACTGTTCCCTTCATCATAATCAACGGTATCCGGCCTACGTAAACGGTATCCGGTCTAGGCCTGCCTTAGTAAGGAACTCCAGGCACCCCGGATTTGAGCCAAGGTCCACCGATTCGACATCTCCCCCATACAGGCATTACGGAAGACTCTGTTACGGACGGATTCAGTGTTGACTCTCACCTGGAAGGTGATCTTGTTATTCGAGTTCGGAGCACCATGCAAACGAGATAGTGATCCGAGTCTTCACTGAGAGCAGAGAGAGAGAGGTGGCAGCGTTCGATTAGCACGTGCGGAATTTGGTTGAGTTCTGTCTCGAAAGGCCCACGTATGTTTGTGGACCGCTTTCCACGCAAACCAGATACTTCTGTTGTCTTCGGTAGTTTTTTGTAAGCTACCTACCTAGCTCTTAAAATCTCCAAGTATGATTTTGATATCATACCTGGGATAGGCTTCGAGAATTCGTTCTATTCCCTCCTAGAATGTATACTCTTCCAACTCTGCAGCCTTATGCAGGCTCATATTTCTAAATTTGTCTCGAAAATGCAGTGTGCATGGCTGTCCACATATGTTTTTAAAGCTGATAAAACCAGGTTTCATTTTTTGTGTGATTAGGAAACCTACTGCAAGCTTACCAGATGGCCACTGTAATATATGGTGTAATGGCTCTTCACCTGGAAACCGGCCCCTGTCAAGCGCATATGTTTCAACGCTGTTACATTAGCCTTATATTGGGGCAGGGTATCGGCTAGCTGCTTGGCAGTTCCTCTTCTGTACAAGGAGCGCACGTTCCATGGGGAAATACGTAAATCGTTGGTCACTTTTCGTGTCGGGTTGGTCGTTATGTTGCCAATCTAGTACGAGGCTCCTTTCGTCGTTCCGTAACTTTGGTTTTCCCTGTAGGGTTGGCAGCCAGCAAATGAAGGTCAGACTGTATTCCTTTGACTAGGGGATTAGAATTCACTCAAAGTATTACACGCGAATTAAAGATATAGAAACTAGAAATATTCGAAGCTAACTTGTTCTCGATACATCAATCGAATGTCGCACCGCGTCCTTGAGGAACTATTGTGCCCCTTCTACTGTTTATAGTGTACCTATTGATCATAGTATCTCAAGCAGGCCTATAACCGTTAGAAACTTTAGTATGTTCCCTACTTCCAGATCTTTCAGCTTGGCATCTGGTATTAAGTGTTCTCCCAGATGCCTCGACCTACTTTGCACAAGTGCCGGACACTATCCCAGGATGTGTATAGAGGTTTCGTCATCCACCTCACAAAACCTGCAGGCAGTGTCCGTAGATATCCCTAGCTTCTCTAGGTGATAGTTCAGCCGACAATGAGCAGTGAGAATTCCCACTATGATTCGGATTCGGATACGAACGTACAGCAGTGGAAAATATTTCTTACTAGGGGGAAGAACCAACATGCTTACCAGCCTGTGAGTCTGCTCTTCATTCTTTGGTTATAAAGATAGAGGATGCAACTTTGAATGGTGAGTACGTGATGAGGGTATTCATGGATAGTGAAGGGGCGTTCGACTGTGGGCCTTTTCAAAAACTTTGGGATGCCCCAAGCGCGTGGTGTTGACGATGCTTTAATTAAGTGTATCCATGCTATGCTAAGGCAGAGATTGCTGCGCGATGAGGTGGATGTCGACCGCTATCTAACAGCAGTAGCAACGAAAGGCTGCCCCCGAGGAAGTGTGCTTTCGCCACTTCTGTGGTGTATGCTGAGCGACTCGCTACTATGCGAACTTGAAAATTTCCCAATATACGCTCAAGTTTACGCTGATGACGTGGCTGTGCTTGTTGTTGATCGGGATGTTGGACGGTGTGTAGAAATATACAATGTACCGTCGATTTGATAGACAGTTGGTGTCTCGGACAGGGACTTTCAGTTAATTCAAATAAAACCGTAATGATATTATTAACAAAAAGGAGAAAACTGGATCAACTTTGCCTTTCAGAGATGAGGAGTACAAACATTGAGCTGAGTCAATCTAGATAAAAAACTTCTTTGGAGCAAAGATGTAAAAGTTGAAGCGAGCTCTAACAGCCTACGAACTTGCAGACGGACCTTTGCTTCGGCATGGGGACTCAGGCCTCATGTGATAATGTGGATATACCTTGCTTTCATTAGGCCGATGTTCGCTTACGCATCCGTAGCGTAGTGGGTTAAGGCGAGATAAAAAGGTTTTCACCGTAAACTAGCCGCATTGCAAAAAAATGTGTGCCTGGGTATCACTGGTGCCATGAGCACGACATCCAGCGCAGCTCTAAATGTATTACTCAATTTGCAGTTCCTGGGTATATTTATTCAAAGCGCTGCAATGAGAGCAGCTCATAAACTAATTCGATTAGATCTATGGGGAAACAATGGCTGTGAGGGAACAGAGCTTTGGAGGAGTTACTGGGAGTACTGAATCCAGTTCTTACAATGCCTTCCGACTCTCGTGTCCCCATACATCTGTTTGGTAGAAGATATCAAGTTACCTTGAAGCGTAGAAAGAACTGGGATGTCCTGGAGGGATCGACGTGGCGGGATATATGGAAGTCTTCCACACCGATGGTTCAAAAACAGAAAAAGATTCTACAGCCGGAGTCCACCTGCCGAATAAAAACGAAAAGTGAAAATGGAAATCTGCAGTGATAACCAAGCTGCATTGAGGGCGTTGAGTAGTCCTTTGATCACCGCGAAAATTGTTCAGAAATGCAGAAACCGTTTGGACTCTATCTTAAGATTCAATACGGTGGAATTACTCTAGGTACCTGGTCCCTGTGGCGTAAAGGGAAATCAAATCTCGGATGCTTTTACGGAAGAGGGGTCAAATTCCCCCATGCCGGGACCGGAACCAGCAATTAGAGTATCAGTAGCATTGGCTAAGGCTGATTTCAGAAACTGGGAAGAAGCTTCCCACAATGACAGGTGGCAGAGCCTAAATACTGCTGGACACACCAAACTTTTCCTGCCAGAACCGAAAAGCAGGAGGACTTGCAGAAGTATTGTGGGCATTCTGGCGGGCCATAATTCACTAGTTGGGCATATGTTCAGAATAAGAATTATTCAAGATGATACGTGTCCCTCCTGTTATGAGGAGGTGAAAGCATCAGATCTTTGGTGCCGATGTTCTCCAGTTGTGACGGGTAGCATCACATCCACTCTATGATACGTTAACGAATCCGGAATATTCCGTTAGATGGGGGTGGCGAATACAATGGACCAACACGGCCTGAGTGCTCAGAAGCTGTAGCTTCTCCCCCCCCCCACACACACACACAAGGGGGAAGATGAAAACTTTGCAGAGTCCGGCAGAAATTATTGATGGGCACCGTGTTCACAACAAACATGTCTTTTTCTCAGGCGTGTGTCAAATTGCCGATCATGTCCCAAAAGGACGTTTCAAGGACTGGCTGAATGTAAAGACCTTTTGCGAATTAGTGAGTATAATGCGCTAAGATCTCTGGTGATCGTTGCATCCCGGAAGGTCGAAAAAGCGCATTATAACATCTGGTGAACGACTCTTCCCAATATAGAAGTAAAATCACTTATTTGGTCTCCAGTAGAATTGCGTATTCTTTGAACCTATCTCCCATATTTATAATATTTAGGTTTAAAGAAGGGTAAACCTGTAAAATATATTGACTCTAAATTCAATTCAATATCTCGGGTCAGTGCGCTCAACGAATAGCGTTCTGCCCTATCCTTATCTATGATTCTGAGTGCTGTTAGCGGTGCCTCGAGGCAAACAGGCAAAGGTGTTTCGTTAGGCCAGTGGCGTAACATGTCGTGATAACTTCTGAAGTCAGGAAATTCGCGATCGATATGGCTTTGCACCGATCGTACAAAAACTGGGAGAAGCGCTTTCGAGAGTATATGGTATAGACTAGTAATTAGCGTTGACAAGAACTCACTTGCTAAATTTGATCTGCTTATCGAAGTCGATTTGAAACAACCAAAAGTCGGCCGAAATAATAGTGGCTTGATGACGTCAATAAATATTTTCTTTTTTCTAACCACTGACATAGAGTACGCAGTATTTGTTGTCCCTTCGCATGGTGAGATTAGAAAGATAAACCTATAACCTAAATACTGAGATGCATTGCGTCACTTACCAAAAGGATATATTTGCGATAGAATGAGTGAAAGAAAGGGAAACCTCTCTGAATCGATAACCCGCTTTCATTCACACCTTTACACAGAGCAACAGAAATTTTAATGCTAAGCTAAAATTACAAAACTGGCAGAACTAATGTAATATCAAACAACACACAGTACGGAAGAATATACAACCGGGTTGATACCCCGCTGTGAAGCGTCCCTGAACCTTTTAAGAACTAAACCATAATTTCGTAAGGCAAAATGATAACCGGATATAAGGAGCGTCAGTCTGTGACATCCAGGCACAGCACGAAAGTGGCGATGACCACCCTAGTTGAAATATTGCATAAGCATCTAAGTAACAAGAGCTTAAAAGAGCTGATGGAAACAACAGGGAAAACACGTTGGAAATGTTGAAAAAATGGTATTTTCAACGAATGGCTAAACTAATAATAACACAATATAAAGGCGATAAACTCTTGTACCTTGTAGCACATAAAGCCGATATAACATATTGTTAGCATTGCTTTCTTTCCGGGGCATGACTGCAAAAGTCGAGGTGGAAAACGTGATCTCAAGTGACTGCACGATAGTTCTACCAGATGCCGAGAAAGAAGGCTTCCTGCGTGCCTGCGGATGATTATGTCGTCATTGCAACTCACCTTAATCACCATCGGGGTAAAGGTACCTAACAAGGAGGTATATCGTAAACGCCTCGCGCAAGTACAGAGACGGGGAGCTTTGCGGGTGGCGTCTGCGTACCGCACTGTCTCAGACCGTGATGGTGACCGCGGGAGTGATCCCCGTTGCCCTTCTTGCTAAGGAGCGTCAGCCCATATACAAGCGCAAGGGAGATGAGCCAAGGGAAGTGGTTGCTCACGAAGAACGGCAACGCACTCTAGACGAGTGGCAGCTCTCGTGGCAAAATGAAACTAGAGATAGATGGACTGCGCGGCTCATCGGCAACTTAGGTGCGTGGCTGAATCGGAAGCATGGTGAGTCTGATTATTTCCTTACACAATTTTTAAGTGGGCATGGAAGTTTTCAGTCTTACCTGCACAAGATTGGAAAGGCGCGTTCTCCGGATTGTGTGTTTTGCAATGGAGTTGTGGACGACGCCCACCAAACTTTTTTTTCTTGTGGAAGGTGGGATGGGGTTCGTCAGCAGCTGTATTTAAACACGGGGGATCTCTCTCCAGATAACATTGTCGAAGAGATGCTGAGGACTGCTGACAGGTGGAACCGTGTTGCCCATTACGTTTGGGCCCTTCTCGTTGCTAAGAAGATAGAACTCAACCGGTGGAGGAGCCGGTTGGCAGAGGGTTCCTTGAACTGACAGTTCCCTTCCTCCTCTCCCTTCCCGTTGCTCAAAGGAATTGCCTGATTTGGGTTCGGGGACTAGCCCGAAGTAATGTGACAAACGGTTCCGGACTCATCATAACTCCTATCCAGAATTGCTAAGCAATTTAGATATTTCGGATCAATACTTTTAAAGTACGACGCTACGCGATGCGACGCGGCTACAAACTGCATTGTCTGTCAAAATATCTTTATATGGTTTTGTAGGCAACAATACACACTTAAACAACGCTACGTGATGCGACATTCAGTCAAGCGACGCGACGCGGCCGAGTTGCCTGGCAGAGAATATTTTGGAGTGTCGTGCGTCATTTCCATATAATGGACTCAGTTGAATACAACGATTTTTCAGTTTTGGTTTGTATCTACCTGTTAAAATGTCAAAAAATTTAGTTGGCTGCCGCGCTAGGGCAATGTATGATAGACATACCGCGGCACGGCAGTTGTGCTAAGTGCAGTGTCACGTTGCGTAGCGTAAATGGGGTCGTAACTTTAGTCAACGTGAACTGGGTTATGAAATCGCATCATGCATCAGCGCAACTGGGATCATGTGGCTTCCTACAAGTGGCGTCATTTGCAATTGTCTGATCAACGAAATTTTCGAATTCAAAATCTAGTGCAGCGTCCTCCACTTTATGATTCTCTATGGTTCTATGCTTACCAAAGATACTGAGGCGCCGCCTCACGGTAATGGACACAGAATGTTGAGTTTGATCACTGACGAAGCACACTATAATCACTTCCAAAATGGGGACATCCGCGATCAATATGGATTGCATCCATAGGAGTAACATAGCGAGCGAGGCGTCTTCGAAGTCGTAGTAATGCAATTTACGCTGATGGGAACTTACTAACAAAAATAGGCATGACCGTCATTGTCGCTGAGAAACGACCAAAGGCCAACCGAAACAACAGTTGGCTTATCCGCTAGATTTGCTTGATTTGAAAGCGTCTTCACTTCACTTGGACCAAGCTTACGTTCGAAAGAAATTATGAATTCAATTCGGAGGAGGGACGGATGAGGCTTATGAACGAACAAAATGCTAAACAAGAAGTAGAAAACTATAAAATCCCTGTAGCCTGCTGTGCTATGCAAACAAATGAGCAAATGTAACAGGCATCCATATGAGCTTGAAATACCAAAAAAACTGGTTTCGGAGTATCCTAAATAGATATCACAAAACAATCAAATGCATCGAAAAATTTACAATTTTTTCGCGAAAAGATCGTGAAAGTACGGAAGATGTTCCGTAAGCCCTTTTCAAAAGAAAAACAATAGATTTCAGGAATTTTTTAGTGCTCAACACTTTTCCACGCGTTTCTCCACAATAAGTTGCTTAAAAAATTGCATTTTCGAAGGTTCTCAAAACAGGCGTATATTTTGACGATGACATTCTTATATGCCATGAACCATTGTCCATACTTTTTCAAATGAGGATATTTATTCTTGATTTCTTCGTAGAACGGGTACAATAACGACGTATAATACTGACCAGTTATTTTTTTTCTATTTTCCAAGTAATCGCTATGGCATGCATCGCAGAAAACTGTGGCTACAGCCGTGCCAGTCAATTTCACCGATTTCCTTGGCTTGTGCAGAACTCGTTCGTCCCGCAGTGTTTTGACTGTTCTTTTCTCTGTGGAGCCTAATAATATATTAACGTTTCGTGGACAATCTGGACGTGGAATCTCATCAAGACCCGAGGAAAAACTACCCACCTCAGATTCAACCATATGATTGCGCTTATTTTCTTCTGAGTGGAGACGCAGCGCCCATTGTGTCGAAATATTTGTCACACTCAATTTTTCGAACAAAATTGGCATTACTGCATCCTTCAATATGCTTTTGGCCTCATTTACTTTCCGCATTCAGATTTGTCGATCGCTTAAAACCATATCCTGAACTTTGTCAGTCAATTCGGGAGTATTGTCTTCCACTGGGCTGTTCATCGTTTGTGTATGTCCGTTTATGTTTAACTTCATTTACCCAATTATGAATGGTTGCAAACACAGGTGTAACTATTTCATGAACTTCATCCACTCAATTTGAAGCACTTTCTTTATTAAGCCTATGGGATGAAGATGTTGGATCACTACTCAAAATAACTTTTTCTATTTTTCAAAGTACGCAAAAGTTTATTCCTACAACGGCCACTAAATGAAACCATCCGCCGGATATAGCTGAGACTTTGAAAGCTAGATGATGACATTTACTAAAAACAACTCCTTTTTGTGAACGCCCTAATTTTATAATTTTCTCGTCAAAGAAAGTTTTGTCTAATTTAACCGATTCTCTTTGACATTTTAATTATAACCTTGTTAAGGAATTCATTGACGTTAGTAGTAGCCTTCTGAAGGAATATTTCAATTTCTCTATGGAAAAAATCGTATATATTCCCGCAATCAAACACAACATCAACTATTCGGTGGTTATACATTAACGACTCGGAAAAATTATCATCGGTTACTTTAGAGCAACCCATACAGTGGCGTGATGTTTTCCGTTAAAAAACGAATATATTTTTAATCTTTATGTGCGTCAAAATAATTTTTTCGATTTATGTTTCATTTATTGGCAAAAGACAAGTTGAAAGTCATTTTCCTATGTGTGCCTGGGTATCACTGGTGCCATGAGCACGACATCCAGCGCAGCTCTAAATGTATTACTCAATTTGCAGTTCCTGGGTATATTTATTCAAAGCGCTGCAATGAGAGCAGCTCATAAACTAATTCGATTAGATCTATGGGGAAACAATGGCTGTGAGGGAACAGAGCTTTGGAGGAGTTACTGGGAGTACTGAATCCAGTTCTTACAATGCCTTCCGACTCTCGTGTCCCCATACATCTGTTTGGTAGAAGATATCAAGTTACCTTGAAGCGTAGAAAGAACTGGGATGTCCTGGAGGGATCGACGTGGCGGGATATATGGAAGTCTTCCACACCGATGGTTCAAAAACAGAAAAAGATTCTACAGCCGGAGTCCACCTGCCGAATAAAAACGAAAAGTGAAAATGGAAATCTGCAGTGATAACCAAGCTGCATTGAGGGCGTTGAGTAGTCCTTTGATCACCGCGAAAATTGTTCAGAAATGCAGAAACCGTTTGGACTCTATCTTAAGATTCAATACGGTGGAATTACTCTAGGTACCTGGTCCCTGTGGCGTAAAGGGAAATCAAATCTCGGATGCTTTTACGGAAGAGGGGTCAAATTCCCCCATGCCGGGACCGGAACCAGCAATTAGAGTATCAGTAGCATTGGCTAAGGCTGATTTCAGAAACTGGGAAGAAGCTTCCCACAATGACAGGTGGCAGAGCCTAAATACTGCTGGACACACCAAACTTTTCCTGCCAGAACCGAAAAGCAGGAGGACTTGCAGAAGTATTGTGGGCATTCTGGCGGGCCATAATTCACTAGTTGGGCATATGTTCAGAATAAGAATTATTCAAGATGATACGTGTCCCTCCTGTTATGAGGAGGTGAAAGCATCAGATCTTTGGTGCCGATGTTCTCCAGTTGTGACGGGTAGCATCACATCCACTCTATGATACGTTAACGAATCCGGAATATTCCGTTAGATGGGGGTGGCGAATACAATGGACCAACACGGCCTGAGTGCTCAGAAGCTGTAGCTTCTCCCCCCCCCCACACACACACACAAGGGGGAAGATGAAAACTTTGCAGAGTCCGGCAGAAATTATTGATGGGCACCGTGTTCACAACAAACATGTCTTTTTCTCAGGCGTGTGTCAAATTGCCGATCATGTCCCAAAAGGACGTTTCAAGGACTGGCTGAATGTAAAGACCTTTTGCGAATTAGTGAGTATAATGCGCTAAGATCTCTGGTGATCGTTGCATCCCGGAAGGTCGAAAAAGCGCATTATAACATCTGGTGAACGACTCTTCCCAATATAGAAGTAAAATCACTTATTTGGTCTCCAGTAGAATTGCGTATTCTTTGAACCTATCTCCCATATTTATAATATTTAGGTTTAAAGAAGGGTAAACCTGTAAAATATATTGACTCTAAATTCAATTCAATATCTCGGGTCAGTGCGCTCAACGAATAGCGTTCTGCCCTATCCTTATCTATGATTCTGAGTGCTGTTAGCGGTGCCTCGAGGCAAACAGGCAAAGGTGTTTCGTTAGGCCAGTGGCGTAACATGTCGTGATAACTTCTGAAGTCAGGAAATTCGCGATCGATATGGCTTTGCACCGATCGTACAAAAACTGGGAGAAGCGCTTTCGAGAGTATATGGTATAGACTAGTAATTAGCGTTGACAAGAACTCACTTGCTAAATTTGATCTGCTTATCGAAGTCGATTTGAAACAACCAAAAGTCGGCCGAAATAATAGTGGCTTGATGACGTCAATAAATATTTTCTTTTTTCTAACCACTGACATAGAGTACGCAGTATTTGTTGTCCCTTCGCATGGTGAGATTAGAAAGATAAACCTATAACCTAAATACTGAGATGCATTGCGTCACTTACCAAAAGGATATATTTGCGATAGAATGAGTGAAAGAAAGGGAAACCTCTCTGAATCGATAACCCGCTTTCATTCACACCTTTACACAGAGCAACAGAAATTTTAATGCTAAGCTAAAATTACAAAACTGGCAGAACTAATGTAATATCAAACAACACACAGTACGGAAGAATATACAACCGGGTTGATACCCCGCTGTGAAGCGTCCCTGAACCTTTTAAGAACTAAACCATAATTTCGTAAGGCAAAATGATAACCGGATATAAGGAGCGTCAGTCTGTGACATCCAGGCACAGCACGAAAGTGGCGATGACCACCCTAGTTGAAATATTGCATAAGCATCTAAGTAACAAGAGCTTAAAAGAGCTGATGGAAACAACAGGGAAAACACGTTGGAAATGTTGAAAAAATGGTATTTTCAACGAATGGCTAAACTAATAATAACACAATATAAAGGCGATAAACTCTTGTACCTTGTAGCACATAAAGCCGATATAACATATTGTTAGCATTGCTTTCTTTCCGGGGCATGACTGCAAAAGTCGAGGTGGAAAACGTGATCTCAAGTGACTGCACGATAGTTCTACCAGATGCCGAGAAAGAAGGCTTCCTGCGTGCCTGCGGATGATTATGTCGTCATTGCAACTCACCTTAATCACCATCGGGGTAAAGGTACCTAACAAGGAGGTATATCGTAAACGCCTCGCGCAAGTACAGAGACGGGGAGCTTTGCGGGTGGCGTCTGCGTACCGCACTGTCTCAGACCGTGATGGTGACCGCGGGAGTGATCCCCGTTGCCCTTCTTGCTAAGGAGCGTCAGCCCATATACAAGCGCAAGGGAGATGAGCCAAGGGAAGTGGTTGCTCACGAAGAACGGCAACGCACTCTAGACGAGTGGCAGCTCTCGTGGCAAAATGAAACTAGAGATAGATGGACTGCGCGGCTCATCGGCAACTTAGGTGCGTGGCTGAATCGGAAGCATGGTGAGTCTGATTATTTCCTTACACAATTTTTAAGTGGGCATGGAAGTTTTCAGTCTTACCTGCACAAGATTGGAAAGGCGCGTTCTCCGGATTGTGTGTTTTGCAATGGAGTTGTGGACGACGCCCACCAAACTTTTTTTTCTTGTGGAAGGTGGGATGGGGTTCGTCAGCAGCTGTATTTAAACACGGGGGATCTCTCTCCAGATAACATTGTCGAAGAGATGCTGAGGACTGCTGACAGGTGGAACCGTGTTGCCCATTACGTTTGGGCCCTTCTCGTTGCTAAGAAGATAGAACTCAACCGGTGGAGGAGCCGGTTGGCAGAGGGTTCCTTGAACTGACAGTTCCCTTCCTCCTCTCCCTTCCCGTTGCTCAAAGGAATTGCCTGATTTGGGTTCGGGGACTAGCCCGAAGTAATGTGACAAACGGTTCCGGACTCATCATAACTCCTATCCAGAATTGCTAAGCAATTTAGATATTTCGGATCAATACTTTTAAAGTACGACGCTACGCGATGCGACGCGGCTACAAACTGCATTGTCTGTCAAAATATCTTTATATGGTTTTGTAGGCAACAATACACACTTAAACAACGCTACGTGATGCGACATTCAGTCAAGCGACGCGACGCGGCCGAGTTGCCTGGCAGAGAATATTTTGGAGTGTCGTGCGTCATTTCCATATAATGGACTCAGTTGAATACAACGATTTTTCAGTTTTGGTTTGTATCTACCTGTTAAAATGTCAAAAAATTTAGTTGGCTGCCGCGCTAGGGCAATGTATGATAGACATACCGCGGCACGGCAGTTGTGCTAAGTGCAGTGTCACGTTGCGTAGCGTAAATGGGGTCGTAACTTTAGTCAACGTGAACTGGGTTATGAAATCGCATCATGCATCAGCGCAACTGGGATCATGTGGCTTCCTACAAGTGGCGTCATTTGCAATTGTCTGATCAACGAAATTTTCGAATTCAAAATCTAGTGCAGCGTCCTCCACTTTATGATTCTCTATGGTTCTATGCTTACCAAAGATACTGAGGCGCCGCCTCACGGTAATGGACACAGAATGTTGAGTTTGATCACTGACGAAGCACACTATAATCACTTCCAAAATGGGGACATCCGCGATCAATATGGATTGCATCCATAGGAGTAACATAGCGAGCGAGGCGTCTTCGAAGTCGTAGTAATGCAATTTACGCTGATGGGAACTTACTAACAAAAATAGGCATGACCGTCATTGTCGCTGAGAAACGACCAAAGGCCAACCGAAACAACAGTTGGCTTATCCGCTAGATTTGCTTGATTTGAAAGCGTCTTCACTTCACTTGGACCAAGCTTACGTTCGAAAGAAATTATGAATTCAATTCGGAGGAGGGACGGATGAGGCTTATGAACGAACAAAATGCTAAACAAGAAGTAGAAAACTATAAAATCCCTGTAGCCTGCTGTGCTATGCAAACAAATGAGCAAATGTAACAGGCATCCATATGAGCTTGAAATACCAAAAAAACTGGTTTCGGAGTATCCTAAATAGATATCACAAAACAATCAAATGCATCGAAAAATTTACAATTTTTTCGCGAAAAGATCGTGAAAGTACGGAAGATGTTCCGTAAGCCCTTTTCAAAAGAAAAACAATAGATTTCAGGAATTTTTTAGTGCTCAACACTTTTCCACGCGTTTCTCCACAATAAGTTGCTTAAAAAATTGCATTTTCGAAGGTTCTCAAAACAGGCGTATATTTTGACGATGACATTCTTATATGCCATGAACCATTGTCCATACTTTTTCAAATGAGGATATTTATTCTTGATTTCTTCGTAGAACGGGTACAATAACGACGTATAATACTGACCAGTTATTTTTTTTCTATTTTCCAAGTAATCGCTATGGCATGCATCGCAGAAAACTGTGGCTACAGCCGTGCCAGTCAATTTCACCGATTTCCTTGGCTTGTGCAGAACTCGTTCGTCCCGCAGTGTTTTGACTGTTCTTTTCTCTGTGGAGCCTAATAATATATTAACGTTTCGTGGACAATCTGGACGTGGAATCTCATCAAGACCCGAGGAAAAACTACCCACCTCAGATTCAACCATATGATTGCGCTTATTTTCTTCTGAGTGGAGACGCAGCGCCCATTGTGTCGAAATATTTGTCACACTCAATTTTTCGAACAAAATTGGCATTACTGCATCCTTCAATATGCTTTTGGCCTCATTTACTTTCCGCATTCAGATTTGTCGATCGCTTAAAACCATATCCTGAACTTTGTCAGTCAATTCGGGAGTATTGTCTTCCACTGGGCTGTTCATCGTTTGTGTATGTCCGTTTATGTTTAACTTCATTTACCCAATTATGAATGGTTGCAAACACAGGTGTAACTATTTCATGAACTTCATCCACTCAATTTGAAGCACTTTCTTTATTAAGCCTATGGGATGAAGATGTTGGATCACTACTCAAAATAACTTTTTCTATTTTTCAAAGTACGCAAAAGTTTATTCCTACAACGGCCACTAAATGAAACCATCCGCCGGATATAGCTGAGACTTTGAAAGCTAGATGATGACATTTACTAAAAACAACTCCTTTTTGTGAACGCCCTAATTTTATAATTTTCTCGTCAAAGAAAGTTTTGTCTAATTTAACCGATTCTCTTTGACATTTTAATTATAACCTTGTTAAGGAATTCATTGACGTTAGTAGTAGCCTTCTGAAGGAATATTTCAATTTCTCTATGGAAAAAATCGTATATATTCCCGCAATCAAACACAACATCAACTATTCGGTGGTTATACATTAACGACTCGGAAAAATTATCATCGGTTACTTTAGAGCAACCCATACAGTGGCGTGATGTTTTCCGTTAAAAAACGAATATATTTTTAATCTTTATGTGCGTCAAAATAATTTTTTCGATTTATGTTTCATTTATTGGCAAAAGACAAGTTGAAAGTCATTTTCCTAGTTCACTGTTGATTTATTATGTTGTTAGAAAACAATTGCCCGAGAAACTGAAGCCCTTTATCGTAGAAGTGGTACAAAAAGGTCATAGTATAGTATAGTCAGAGAGTAGTTGCTAAGGAACTCAGATCTCGCAGTCCAATGGCGTAACATGAACCCCGTTAGAAGAAAGAAGGGTAAAGGACATCCGAGGAAATTCACTGAGACCCAGAACCGTCTGCAAGTCTGTATTGTGTGAAAAAATCTGTTTAAAATTGCTTCAGATTAGGACGACAACTGGCGGAAGTTGGGAGTCACGGCAAGCAAGGCTAGAATTACTTTGTGGTGGTCAATGAAATCTGTTTTTTTCAGGACTTATTTATGTTACATTATATTGTCTTAAGCTCAACGCTTCAGGTATGAAAAGTTTTATTGATCTTTCATGCTATAATATTTGGGTATACGATGTTTTCATTTATACATAGCTCGAAGTGTATATACGTTCAACGTGCCCGATATTCAATTTGATGTGGTACTGTCATTTCATTCCTTAGGGAGTACTAGTTTGACGCAGAAGAGGTAACTTTGATCTACTGTAACTTTGTTAACAATAGCAATATTTCCACCAAACTTTCCACTTGGCTTGTCCCTCTTAAAATCTATGTACGGTCTAGAATGAATCAAGCAATGTTAAAAATATATTAATATACTATTATTAACTTTATTTGAGCAGATGGCATGCAAGGCATTTCGGAGCCTAGATATTATCTAGATGAATCATTGTGATTTTTTTTCGGATTGTTTTGGTGGGTAATTTATAGGAATGGTCTCTTGATTTAAATGACCCTTTTATGACCACCTCACTAACCCGTTCCCCAATCAGCTTCAAAACTTAGACCTTATTTGAAGAGTACTAATATTTCATTTGACACCTCACAAGAATAAATTTAGGGAAAAAAACTGAACACCCCTTTTGCATATATGGGGTTCCCCCTTAAGTTCCGCATAGAACGGTTTACTTAACTGCATGCAGGGGCGTTCACAGTTCCCACCTTCCCATCGAATTTGGTGTCAATCGGTACAATCGTTTCTGTGAAAAGTGAGTGTGGCAAACAAACAGATTTGAATAAGGTCTTGTTGTTAATAAAACCTTTAAAAGAATAGGATGTGAGGAAGTAACGATAAACCGTGCCAATTAAAAACTTTGTTCCGACAACTATCTATCTCCCTTAATGGCTGGGACAAAATGTAGCAATAGTAACACTTATCAAGAAATGTTTTACATGCTCAACAAATCCTAACACAATGTTTACCATTAGCTTCTAGAAGGATACAGTCTTCATTGACAACCTCGACGAGCAAAATTACCAGATCGTATCCTCTCGCATCGGAAGCGATCTAACTAAAAAATATACACATGCTGATTCACAATACACACGTAAACTGTTCCTTAACTATTTCAGGAAGTTGCAGGAGTTTTCGTGTAGTAGTACCTTTCCGACATGCCATCTTCTTCTCCCTACAGAGGAGAGCTGCTTTTCCAAATTCGGTTACACTTCATCTTTAATTTGTGGAGACACAAATTCTTGAGGGGAAGAAGTTAAGATATTTCTCATTCATCAATCATAGTTTTCGTTCCCTATTAACTACCTTAACTTTTTTTTCCCGACGAGTATGGAAACTAGCATAATTTAAACAAAACGCATCCTTTTCCACATTCCACTTGATTCTGAAGATATCTTTCTATAAGCGCATCTGTTTGCTCTCGGTCAGATTGAATTTCAAATTTGACGAATACTTGACAATTATTAGAATCTGGGTTATTTAGTCATTGTACAATCTAAATTCAGTGAAACTGAGGAACCGGTCTTTCTCTTTTTTGCTATCCACAGCAGCAGTTGCCTTAACTTAAATGTGGCAATGTTTGTATGTTGATTCTATTAACCCTGTTCGTACTTCAATGGAACCTTAAGTTTGAAACGTCAGTTTTAACTTCAACCGGTTGCCAATTCGTCCCAGTAAATGATAAAAGACGTGTGCTGAAATGTAGGTTGTCCTGGCTATGATATACAATCATTCATGCAAAACGGAGAATTTTCTTAGCAAACTCAGACAAGTCTATCAGTTACCAACAGCATCGTAATATTTCGTTATGCTGAGTTAAATATACTCTCCAGTCATTTTCCAGTAAATATATATTAATTCAAACAGCAGTTGCCTTGTAAATAATATTTTGTTATTATGATGAAAAGAACCCTTTTCTAAACGTGTCTGCGGCTTAGTAATCAACCAGATTGTGCTGAATCTAAAAGCAGAATGTCATCTTTCAGATCACAGATTTCTTTGAATTTCTATCTGTCCCTTGTTAGAATGCTTAAGAGAAATAAGAAATGTCTTTCACATAAATTATTCTGAGACGAAATAAATTTTATCTGGGTCGAAGCTCATCAGCTTCTAGCTCATTTTCAGTGTTCGTCTTTTGTCTTAATTTTGTGTGTATATCTTTGCGTTCTAGATTGACAAAAGGGAGGATGAATGCGAGAGATAAATGACATTTTCCCAACCAAAGCATAAGGTTGGAGAGAACATTTGTGGAAAGCGCTTTTGATTTCCATTAGGAGCGAGATAATATTTATATATCAGAAGTTAAAGAAACGTAAAGAAAAGTTTTAAAAAGAAATTCAGAAAAGATATTTCCGGTTTTAAACTTGAAATTAATTTCTACGCAATTTTATTAGGAATGACCAACGTCACTATTTTCTTCTCCAACTTCTGTTTGGTAGCTCATTGTTGACACAGTAAATGAGACCAACGACGAATGTGAAAAGTTAATCAAGGGAAAGCAGGTGGGTTTCTCATATGGTGGACGCATTATCAATAAAAGCAGATAAAATAAAATATTGAAGCCAATAATTTGAAAGTTCGTAAATGTAATAATATTGCCTTCCAACAATACAGTAGTGGAAGCGGGATATGCATGACACAATATTTAAAATGTTTTAATGAATTAATAAATGAAATTTCAGTTTTACAGGTTTACCGAACCAAAATACCCGAACAATTTTTAATGGGGATTGCTCCACTCATACAGAAATTACCCTCTGACTGACGAGAACAATTTAAAAGAATGATTGCCTGAAATAAAGTTTTCTTTCTCTGCACATTGGTCGATAAGTTGAGGAAAAGATTTAGAATTTTCTGTTAATTTATGAGAGCGGAATTCGGGCGTATCTGGGTCTTGAGTGTGAACAGAAACAAAGCTAAACAATTTAGCAAAATTAAATCTATTTTCCATGTTCAATACTAACAATTTCAAGAGATACTTTTGCGTTTAAATTTTTCCAGCAATGGCAAATGGTTGCATCTTCTTTTCAACCACTTTATGAAGTAATATAATGACTGGGCGGGACTTGCAGGCCTCTGTGCTAGCCAGGCTCAGGGAGGGACACTCCAGTCTCTTAAATGACATTTTACCCGATGCGTGGGGCCGCATCGACACCTGAAATGCAAATAAGTCAAAAACCAAAAGTTCGGTGTTTCAGGTTTGAAAGGTTTTGTGTATTTCTCATAGAAGAATATTGGAGTGAACTTTGGTATCGCTAGTCATATATATGCATATATCATGTCAGACTAGTACGCATTTTCGCTCTAATATTTATATTTTCTATTCTTCACACTCTCTCATTACATCACGTATTGCGGCGGTCCCGGAACGGAGGATGATTAGTATTTGCTAGAAGCAACAATACGAATAGCTTCGAGTCCAAATGAACCCCGACACCAGTTATTTTTTTTTTAATTCGAATTTATAAATAATAATTTTGTTTTTTTTTTGTTTTTTCATTAAAATACATACAAAACAAAAATACATGTACGTGTACTTCTGGAAGATAAGTTTCAGTTCGAGAGCGAGAATGTCCTCGGCATAAGAGGATTATATGCCGATGAACTTTTTAGTGGTAAAGAAGAAGTCAGAAATGTTGGTTGCGCGAAAGGCGATGTAATTATCCATGTATATAGCTTTTGGAGTGCAATTATCTCTGAGGAAAAGGGAAATAGCACGTGCACGTGCGTGGTTTATTGAGGTAAGGATCGATGCGAATGTTAGTTTTGTAAAAAGTTTCTAATTTAGAAAAACCTGTGAAATGCACTCAATATATATAAGTATATAGATTTTCTGACACCATTTGCCTACGAAAAACATATTAAATGGTCGGTAATTGTTTACTGATTTCAAAAAAAAAAAATAGATACCTTTTGTAGCACACGAAACATGACGAAACCTTTACAGCAGTTGAAACCTGAGTGTGGGCGTCATGGAAAAATCTGAACATAAAAGAGGGCAACCGGAAAAAATACCAAAAAGAAACTCAACAATGTTCAAAATGTTGCAAATATGTTTACAAAGGTAATCTAGTAAGGACGGCTATGTGTACTAAATGTGAAATATAAGCAATTGTAAGAATATTCTTAGGAACTCGCGTTTTTCGTGAAACAAAATTTTATTAAAATCACTTTACTGTCTATCTGTCTGTGAAAAAACATTATCTGCCTGTGAAAAAGCATTTACACTCGCCATTTTCATGTATGGGGGCCCGCCTTAAATTTGACGTAGACGAATGTAACTATATGCCTGAGCGTTCACAGTTCCCACCTTTCCACCAAATTTGTTGCCAATCGCTATAACCCGATCTCCGAGAAAAATGCGTGTGACAGACAGACAGTGAAAATAAAGAAAATGATATAACAAAAACAAACCAAATGGTAAAATCAAATAAGAAAGTGAAGTTGTGGCAATCTATCCATAAAAAAAATAATAATAAAAAAATAGTAAATGAAGAACGCAATAAATTTGGTTCGTTGGACAGTTACGTCATTATCCCAGGTATGATGTGTCTAGCTTCGGTTAGACGTTAGAAAGGTACCCTAGGAGTCACAAATGCTGGAATAAAATAATAAATGAATATCACTCCGGCAAGTGGTATATATTTGTTAAGGAAGAACCCTCATTACACTTGAATGTATCTTCAAGTAGTTACCGCCTCGAACCTAGATAAAAAATGTATATATGGAGGGTAAAAGTCAGATTTCAATTTCGAGGCGGTGAGTCAGCTTAGTTTTTAGAGTTAGATCGTGATCGTCTTATCAAATAAATTAAACTTATACCGTAGAACTGTGCTTATCGTGGTGAATATATATTTGAGCGTTTCCCGCAATATACGCCGTTGCTGTGCAGCCGATTGTATATAAGTTAGCACCTGCTGATGCAATGGCTGCGCTACGTTTCGACCCATCAGCAGTTACTCAATTGTCGACTTATTGATTCAACATCGCAGTTCACTCAACCAGGAAAATTGCTGAAATCAATTTTAGTATTACCTAGGCATTAAGTGAATATTATAATTAGAATTAAGTCAGTCTTTTCTAAACCTTGATTAAATAAAGATCAGGCTCAGTCCTGAAAATATCTTTTAAACACAATCCGTGTTTTTACTTATTATCTTATATACTGCACTAAAGTCGTTCGCAAAAGCCCTGGAAGACAATTGACCGGTGACCTATTTGTAGAATGGAGTTTGACGCCAATAGACTTTCAATAAAAATACCCGTGGCAAATGGATATGACAAGCATAATATATCTCTAAATTGAGTCCTAATTTTCCAGATATTGTTGTTTACTTTTGCCGATTTGAAAGTACATATTTTAGGACTTCGTTTGCTCGCAAATTATATATGTGATTGTTACGTTCACAATGGGGACGAGACGATGACGAAATTGCCGAATCAAAGATGATCTGTTTACAAAAATTTCAACGTAACTGTATGAACTATTCGTATTAGCATAAACAAACGCGCAACAACCGATATTCGGTATAGGCCTGCCCTAACTCCAGACAACCCAGGTTTGCGTCGATATCCACCAATTCCATAACCCTAAAAACTGTCTGGCATCCTGTCCCAGGACATCACTCCATCTGAGGCAAGGTCTGCCTCGTCTTTAAGTTGTTTTTCTATCATTGATATTGCCTTTATAGACTTTTCAGCCTGAATCATCTTCACCCATACGGATTAAGTGACCAGCCCATGGCACCCTCCTATTGAGCCTTGTAGGGGGGCAAATATTTTTCGCAACATTCTGCTCTCGAATGCAATATTTGTCCGATACATAAAAGGACAAATAATGCCTCGTTGCTCATTATCAGGCATTGATGCGCTGTCCCATTAAGCATCAGTTGATGAACTGCTTAGTGTAGGTGGTCGCCTCCATATTTAACTAGTTCAGCAGTAGTTCCATCGGCTTCTGGCGACTTACATTTTTAAATTGGTGGATTGCACTGGCTGTTTCTTCTATGCTTGGTGGGGGCAGCATTTGTCCGTCATCTTCAGTTAGCATTATCTACAACTCGGCTGTTCAGAAGACATTCGGTCGAAAATCAGATTTCCCTCTTTGTCTCGGCAGGATGTATACGGTTTCATTGTACTGACGGTACTGATTTGACGCGGTTGCTCTCTGCACTTTTCGAGTTCGCAGACTTTTTCGTTCTCTCAACTTTCCTTCTTCTATCTATGCAATCACTTCTCAGCTAGATGAAATTCGTAATAGATGTCTGGGCTTGCCTGCGATCCTTGAGAGGGCAGCATTGTTCGGAATTCCGTTGCTAACTTACATTCATCGTGGAATCAGTTGTTCCGTTGCAACTAATGCATTCACCAGCACACCGCATGGTCATATATGGGTCACGCAATTTATACAACAACAACAACAAAAGTTAATGATAATCTTTGGTACATTGAAAATTTACGTATGATAATTGATTTATATTTAAATAGGTTTTGGCGCTTTGAGGAATTTAAAGGTGAGAGGGTTTTGTGACAAAAATCGCAAAAAGGAATTCAAATGATCATTCATAAATGAGTGGTTAAAATCCGTTAATATTTTTGTATGATGTGAAGTTGAATGGAGTCTAGGAATTTG
Source organism: Hermetia illucens (assembly GCF_905115235.1). Classification (NCBI taxonomy): domain Eukaryota; kingdom Metazoa; phylum Arthropoda; class Insecta; order Diptera; family Stratiomyidae; genus Hermetia; species Hermetia illucens. The sequence goes on along the minus strand of NC_051851.1, from coordinate 89,628,961 downwards.
AAAGGAAGATTGAGGTTCTAAATGGTACTACATAGGAGGGGAAGGAGAAATTCTCCATGCAAGCAAAAATCCATAGCACAATAAAGGCCAAACAAAATTATATACGTGTTCTGAAACCACAGATAGTAGCAGCTTTATTAGTAACTGTATGATTGCAACGAAGATTTCCAGTATTATGCCGGAATAGGATTTATTTTGAGCTTTGGATTTACAGACGCATCGTCATTCGTTCAGATTTTCGAGTTGAGTAGTTTCAGAAAGTGAATGTTGACTTGTTGATCAGTAGCTACCCTACTTTTCAACTAGCTTTGGGAAAATGGAAATCGAGGACTTTTATCTTATGTCTCACGTGAAACTTTTCGCCGAGTCACTTTTATATTCCCACCCTCATTCACGAATATTTGGGTGCATTGGAAAAGTTTTAAATTAATTCACCTGAAATAAGAAATGAGTCGTCAGCCAATTTATAGATTAGTAGTACGGAATTTAAGGGAAGTACGTTCGTGGATCCCTTGTCGTATACACATTGAAGAAAGCCTACGTTCGCAAACTGATAGCCCCTATTGGAAAAAATGTTCGGAGAAAGTTAGGCGAGGTAAAAACTAATTTACCACCAATAAAAATCTCCAGGTAATGACTGACTTCTTGATTGGCAATAATTGCAGAAATTAAAAATGCTGAATATTCGGAGTTAGTTTCTTCTATTCGAACAAATTATGTTCTCCGGTGAAAACATGCGTAAGTATGCGTTTTTTCTCAACAAACCCTAGATGGAAGTCTCATCAAACTTTCATCTAAAATGACTCCATATAAAGTAAAATAGAGACAAGCAAATGTCCTGTTACCTTCGTAAGAATTTTTCCGTCAAATACAAAAATATCAAAATTTCTTGATGGGTGAAAATAACTTTTGAAGTTTTTCATGCATAGTAAATGCAAATGAGCCGCTATTTTGACAGAGATAATCTTTGCAATTGACAGATCTCACAACTTTTCCTAAACCATTGCCAAGATACAATAAAACAAACTCTGTGAATCCCTTGCGGCTCAAGCAAATTTTGCCTTCTCTCATTCTAAAGGCATCAAATGAAAGATACGGCATACAAAAGAAGGGGAACTCCTCAAACGGAACCGCAATCAAGAAAATGACTTTTTGCTAAATGGGTTTCATTTCGGAGATGAAATGTTAGTATTTTTATTTAGGTTCAATTAACTTTAAATGTTTTCTTACGTATCTCCAAAACCAAATAAATCTTGGAAATCGAGTCAACAGGAACTTTTCCTGTAGGACGAAGCAACTCTCTGAAAAAAATTATATTCAGTTTACTCAACAGATATGTATATGCAAGTCGAGGCATTTCAAACAGATATGAATTTTTTCATTAGGAAATTGAGGAATGTTTATGATATTCCACCAGACATGTTCCCAGGAAATTGGATATTAATTTAAACATCGTTTGGGTCCGGGTTGAAAATACAAATCCTTTAAATAGAAAGGTCTCGATAAGTAAAATTCGCTCGTCCTACGCAATGTCCAAACTTTATTGCTTACCGAAGGAGGCATAATGATAGTTTTTTGAAAAGTTGAACCTTTAGTAGGATAAACTTCGAACTAGTGCCAAGAGTGCCAAGAAATTTCAAGAAGGAGCAAAAGAAAACAATTTATCAAAGTTGATTTCTGGACGTCATCAGATATTAATATATTTAGATTATATGCGGGAACCGGTAAAAGTTTACAAATAGGCCGTGCAACTTTTGAATCTTTTTTTGCTTTCGCATCCGTATAGTACAAGTAATTCATTTGAATAATATGATGAAAAACTTTTGATCATGTGCGGGCATTCACTACTTTTAAGAACACTCCCAAACCAGAAAAATCATAATCAGAAAATGTTTTCTGAAAAAATACGTGCACTGTAACTGCGTATTTGTCAAGTAAGAATGTTTGGATCTATTTATGACTGCTCCATTCAGATGTAGGTCACTATAGGATTTCCACAAAACTTTCCAGTACTGTGCCTGTGTTTTGTACTGTTATTATAAACTTTAGGGGAAGGGGGTTACACACTTTCCAGTCTTCCCAGGCAATGTTAATATTAAATTATCAAAAAGTGTCAATGAAGCCCTTTCTTGTGATATCCTACATGACTATGTTCGGAGAAAAATACTTCTCCCCTCTGCATGCACGAGGACCCCTTAAAGGAACAGTTTGGTATCTTTTTATTTTTAAAACATATTTTTCCCACAGTATATACCCTTAAGTAAAATATAACGTATTATGTATATAGATCGATGACAGTAAATGAGTGTGCAAGGCTTATTTTGAAAACGCCCAAATATTACGAACTTTAAACGCGCTTTTCTCTAAACTACGTTTTTTCTACTCGTTGACATAATTGCGAAAAACTATTCGAGCGATTTGGCTCAAATTGGATTGGATAAACATACACATATTTATAGCCCATATTAGAATTGTGAATTTTTAATCATATTTATCCGTTATTTAAATGCCTTAAAAAGGAGATAAAAACATTCGAAATGCCGCTTCTGCTTTTATTTTTTCCCATACTTCTTGATTCTGGTAAAGACTACAGTGGCTACTTCATACTTCAATATCCATTTTGAATTTTTTTCGTCAGAGTTTTCAAGAGCTCAGGTATATCGACCAATTAAAGAAGTGTTTCTTTTTTAAGCAGCCATATCAACACCAGGTTGAAATCAAAAAGCACATTATTTTGCATAATTCAATATGTAGGCATACATAGGTGTGAAAAGGGCATAATGAATAAAAAAATCTTCCTACAAAGAAAAAGTATTAAAAAATTGTTAAAAGATACAAGACGGCTTCCTGGGCTTGGTTCGTTTCGGAGCAATGCGTACGGCAAGCGAACAAAATTTTGAAAAAGGAAAATATCTAATAGAATGGCTTCCGAAGGTGACATGCATTTATCTTCGGAATTCCTGTTTTTTCCGAAGAATCTGATTGTTCTTACTAAAAATATTTGAAGGCAGACATACAAACCTAAAAACTCGGATATGGTCCCTAATGCGTATGTAATTTCCAAAGAAAAATCATTGTGATCGTTAATTATATTTTGCACCGCCTTCCTAGTTAATAAGACATGTTCAGCTAGCACAATAAGGCAGGGCAGGGACGCATCTACACGGACCGAAACGCTTTTGTACAATTGGAAACGGGTTCATGACTACGACACTGAAAAATGAAGATGAACGGTAGAGGGAACTATAATGGGCGAACCCAAGTATTCAAAGGACTATTTAAACCTCACCAAGAAGAGCCTCCAGACTATAGTGGGAATACTCACTGGCCACTGCCGACTAAACTACCACCAGTGGAAGCTAGGAATATTTACGGACGCTGCATGCAGGTTCTGTGCGGAGTTTGACGAAACTTCCATACATGTTCTGAGACAGTACCCAAGGATAATGCTTAATATCAGATGCCACGTTAAAATAGTTGGAAGTGGGGAATATATTAAAATTTCTATGGGTTATAGACTTATTACACTGTAGTCAACCGGTACACCATAACTAGTGAAAGAGGCGTAGTTCTACAAGGACGCGGCGCAATTTCCCTTAACAGAAAAATGATAATATCAGCATCCTTATAAAATATCATTCTACTTGACAGGGGAGTCCTATAGCGTATACCAATAAAATAATACAAACAATTCTATTGTCAAACAACTGGGCATCGTTACGAGATTTTAACACTCGGGCTAGGTGCTGATACTTGGTTTGACAATGCAAATGAAGTTAGAGCACCAAAGGTTGGATCAGCATCATTGAATTTGAGAAATCCTTTTCGGTGTCATGTCCTCAATTAGAAGAACGATGGCAATCAGATGACACTGCATCTCTCAGTTGTTAAAGGATGAAGCAAAGACCGAATTTCGTCATGCAAAAGCCATGGGTTGCTGATGGACTTAATCTTCAGACGTGCTGATCTATTGTTTACTAACGGTAGCACTGGACCTGGCCACTGCATGGCAGTTCCAAGAGATCTCCTGACTAGCTTAGTTCACGGTCGATATGATGAGGAGACCACAACGATCAAATTAATCTGAAACAAGTTGGGATACCGGAGCCGGGCGCATCAGGTATGAAAGGTTTTGTTTGCTTCTATTGTGAGTATATTTGAGTGTAGAACTATCCCATTTGTACGTAACCCGTTATGTATTATATATACATTTAGCATGTCAGATTTAGTACCTCGGGTTGTAAATTTACACGGTAAGACAACTTTGAACTACTGTAATTTTGTTAGTAATAGTATGATTTTGAACAAACTTGGGGATAATATGCTTCATATTATATTTTATACCACTACCAACTTTTATAACTATGGGATAAATTTAAGGGGGGTTTTACTTAATTTTCCAAAAAGTATGGCAATATACTATTATTAACTTAATTTGAACAGAAATCGATATGGAGAGTATTTTGAGGTCTGGGCACCAAATAGAAGCAGGTTCATGATTTTTTTCAGATTTTTCGGTTTCTGAGAAGGGGCCGTTAAAGAAATCATCAATCTCAAAACTAAGACCGGTTTCGAAAGGTACTAATCGAGACCTTTCATTTGATACCCAACATGACTATATTCGGTGAAAAAAAATTGTACACCCCCTTTTGCATGTATAGAAATGCATCCAATGACACAATGATCGTGTTGAGTTATAGGCCGCCGAAAAATGGTAGGGCGTTGACCTGAATAGATGCGCCAGGACGGGCCCGCGCGAACGTGGTAAAAATTGTTATAAATTTCTCTATTTTGCTAGCCCATAGATTCAATACGTAACACAACTGTATTTGCGACATGGTTTAAATAACCATGAATCAAGCCGGGTTTGTCAAACACTGCAAAACTACTGACACAATACACGCTGTGCCGTTATTCATGGAGAAACACCGTGAGTACATCGCCCTCTTTATGTTGCATTTCGGGATACAGGGAAAACGTTTGACAGTGTGCCACATGAACTAATCTGGTATGCTCTACGACAACACCTAGTACCAGAGAAATTCGTACGCTGGGTGAAATTGCTCTATCATAACCCGAAAAGTAAAGTTTGAAGTGTAATGGGTGTATCGAAACCGCTTTGTGTTTCTGTCGGTGTTCATCAAGGAAGCGTCTTCTCACCACTCCTCTTTGTCCTTATTATGGACGCTGTCACACGGCACATCTAACTTTCAGCGTTCTATACACTTCTTAATGAAAATGATGTTTTCCTAGCGCCTCATAACAAAAAAGATCTCGATAAACGTGTCCAAAAATAGAATAATTGCCTCATGCAAAACGGTCTCAGAATGAACCTGGATAAAACTGAATTTTGGACGACTGATTCGTATGAAACAGTGAACTGCCCAGTTCAAATATCTTAGGTCAATGCTATCAGCTATGATTGATTGCTTCACGCATTAGACAACCTGGATGAAGATCGACGTTTCAACGAATGTCTCAAATCTAAAATTTACCGCAATGTCGTCCGCTCTGCGTCGGATTCTGCATTTTGTGTGGTTGTACAATAACACAACTTGCTTGAAAGGTATATTGGCCTATGCGTCCTCTACTCCGCTCTAATTTAATTCAATTCCAACAGCCACCTTATGGTGATTAATCGGAGATCACGTGTACATTTGCTACCAGTTTTCCCGCGTAGGAAGGAAGCCAGCAATTCCGTTGCTTCCATTTGCATTCGGCAAACTACTACAGAACATGCGTGTCAACGTCAGTACCAACAATTCATTTACATGATTCAGATCAGTCAAAACCATTTAAAAATTTTCAGTCGGTTGATTGCAGTGTAATTCGGTGATGAAAACGAACAGATGCCTATCTGTGGTGATGATGAAATGCGTATAACCATGGATTCCGTAGAATCCGACTGTCGTCCAGCGATTAGAAAAGTATACTGCTGCACAAACAACACGAAGGATATTGGTGACCACTATGCCGCCATTAAAAGTATCTTTACCCCTAGTGTGACGAAGCTGTCAGCCACTTCGCAAAAGGACTTTCCAAGAGCTGGCTGACTGCAGAAACGGATGCGGATTAATGAACGTAAACAGTTTAGAATTCTGCTGATGCTCGCGGGCAGGCGTACGCGCGGCACACTAGAGCTCCGTTACTGTGGAAAATGACGCAAGCCGCATACTATTTGCAGACAGCTGTAAGCATTTCGAAGATCCTGTGAGGGAAATTAGCAGAATGTTTCTCATTCATGATAATGAGCAACTAAGGAGGTGGAACACGAATTTCACCTCAATTCTGAACAGTATATCATCCGGTGAAGTTTCGCATCTCTTGTGTGTGGACAGGTTTCTAGGTTTCTTCTTCTCCAAAAGAAGTGAAATTATTTTTGCCAACAACGCACGGCTTGGTGTTCTTCCTGCGGAAATGAACGGAAGAAGGGGATAGGCTTTTAGATTTCGAAGAAGGGTACTCGCCTTCAGTGCGACACGTGAAGGGCATTTGTATCCTTCCTGCGGCCATAAACATATTAGTTAAAATCAATTGGAAACGCATCAAAGAATTTCTCCAAAGCTTCATTGACCAAGAGGATGGTTTCCACTCTGGATCCTCTAAGACCGACTACTTTGAAACCCTTCAGATCATGTTCGGAGTTTCAATCACCGCTCACTTGCTTTCATCAATTTTAGGGAGCTTTTGACAGTGTCAAGGGGGAGTGTATCTGAAATGTTCTACGAATCTCAAATGAATTTGGAATTTCTAGTTGAATCCATGGAGCTGCATCTTGCTACCGACAGGTCTTCTTCTCATTACCGGTGACGTTCTTCATGCGAGCATGCCCAGAAGATGTGGAGGAGTTCAGGGTCCCAGGGTTCGTTTCTCAGATACCTCGACTGCACCGACAAAAAATTGTATTTTCACAAATCTAGAATTTCAACATTAACATCAAGTTGAGACTCTTCCACGTCAATGTTTTCTCTGTGCTTTTATAAGGGAGTAGTGCATAGAAAGTCATCTTCGTTGTTAACCAAAAGTTTTCATCAATTCATGGCCGCATCATGTTACTGGGCTATTGTGCCCGGAGATCACAAAGTAATGAACAACTTCGTCAGTGAGAGTCACAGTGGACGGTTCACACTTTTGGGAAGGCGAACTCGTTTGTAGCTTATGCTATGAAATGGAACCCATTATTACTGCGTTCATTTAAAGGAAAATGAAAAGTAAAGAGATTTACTACAGTGCACACCTCAAGGTAATCAAGAATACCGAATGAAGGGTGATAGCCTAGGTCGCTGCTGGGTAAATTGAATGTCTAAACAATGAAACCATCTGACAGAAGAAGTATACAGGAGATTCTGGGGGAAACGTTTGCTTTTAAAACAATTGTCTGCGGCTCCCCTACAACTGACAGAATGCACTTATGTAGTCAAACAATGATTGATTGATTTGTTGATTTGCGATATAGGCATTCCGATAATGAGCTTGTCATTTTCGGTCTAATTGGCTCTCCGCATGGTAATCTACTGTGTCCGGTCAGCTATACACACTGAACGCCAGTATGACTTACGCCATCGTTTGGAGAACTTTTCACACAATTATCTAAAGGATTCCTATAAAAGATCAATTACTCCAAAATAACGGGATATAATAAGAGACAAGACATTCTTCTGGTCAGCTGAGAGTTTAGCATTTTACAATATAAGTTTATCCCGTCATTAGTGAAGCAGGAGCCCACTTATCGTTGCTAATGTTATCCTCATCTTCACATCTCCGACGTATTTTGACAACCGACACACAACTATTTCAAGGGGCGAATTTTAATCTGATTTAATCCAAAGCTTCCTATATACCTCCGCACTTCAGTTCGAAGTTCCTTCCCGAAGCATTTAATCCCAATAAAGCAAGAATTTATAAGATTCAAATAGGGGAAAGATAAAAACTCAAAAGCACCACAACATTGTGTTTTACTTTGTTCATCTCATCCCAGTCTCGGGCCTCGAATTCATGTCGTGTGGATGTAGACGTAGATATAATAAGGACGAATCGTTGCTGAAGAGATGGTACTAATAGCGCTCGGTTTACTTACTCGTACGCTGACTAAGTTCAGTTTGGGATGGGCTATTGACTATGGTAATGGGAAAATTCCATTGAAAATTGCGGAATCTGAATCATAGTGTACACACAAACTTTTAATCGATTCGCCATGAGGTTCTAGCTCATGGGCTGCGTCTTAGCCTGGTAATTGTTTTTCTGTGAAAATTCTCGGCAACTCGTGCTCCGAAGAATTCCTTTTATTTCCTTTATCTCCCTTACTTTGCATCTCTACTTTATTCCCAACTCCAGCTAGTTCGAACTTGGTTACTCAGGTATCCGAGATTTTTATTCAATGGATTTTATCCAAATATTATAAATTCAAGATCTACCGTTTTAAAAGTGAAGCGAAAGGGTCTTTGATCTGATTACGGGATAAGAACTTTCTCATCTGTTTACCATATGGTACAATGGGGAATATTGAGTGCCTCTATCTTCCGTTCCTTGGGATCTGTAAATGGATTCTCTATCCTTTGATGAGATTAAGATCTATTGTCGTTTCCAAAGTTTATTTAAAATAATAGATGACTGTCCTTAGTGCTCCTTATTTACTCGAACCGTTTCGGCGAATCCTGGGCTCAGAAAAGGGAGCTCGACGTCGCCATGGAAACTCCCGGGCGCAATAAAAACACTTTTGATACCATTAATGGCTCTTGTAATAACTTTGCCCAAGTTGTTTAACTGCTCAATTGAAAAGCCAACGTTTCAACTCGAGAGACAATAATATCGCATCGAGTCGACTTGACTCCCAATTTCGTCCTCCCGCCCCGCTATTAAATTAAGCGACGGTTTACAAGCTTCCGGCTCCATAAAGACAGTAATTGGAGGGTAATAAATATCTAAAATTATTGGCTACAATTTAAAGTCAAAGTTAATTATTGCCAGGAACTAAGAGGAGCACTGGGTGCTTAAATTTGGTGTGTTTTACATTCCCGAAATTATGTTTAACCATTATATCTGCGCAGATATTGGGCCAAACATTTTGAGGCGAAAAACAGCACATGACAGCAACAATAACGCCACGTTCAAATAAATTGTGGTATTTGTTCGTTGTCTATGTAGCAGGCTTAATTGGAAGCTGATTGTAGATGGAGTATCTGCAATGGAGGGGGCAGAGTATTAGATCCGCAATCAATACCGCCCGCATATTAATTTCAGCAAAATGTATGTAAGTATGTAAGTGTCAAATTGAAATAGTTAGGAGGTTTGCAATAAATTTCTGATTGGTGAACGCACTTTACCCAGTAACCCCTGCCAAAGTATCAACTTTTAATGAAATTAGCAACGGATTGAATTTCAAATAGTTCTCACCTAGGTAGCAATGGAATTGTAACTATTTTGCGAAAGAGGCTCAAAGTCGAACTATTTACTGCTTACTTAGGCACCAGGAACATTAGTGTTTGTGTCAGATTTTACTATTGTTAATGATTGACCAACTTTTTAGATAGGTTTTGCAAGTCAAGTTCTAAATTTTCTCAACAGAATTCGAAAAGCTAATTCTCCAGGCAATTTCAGAATTGTTCAAACCAGCTTAAGAGTTTTCTAAGTTTCTAAGCCTAGGAAGCGGAAGAGAAAGGCTTTGCAGGGAGAAACACCAGCTACCAAGAGATGGAGTTATAAGCCAAATTCTGCCTGTTGGAACCTTTTCCTCCTTACCCGGAACTGGATGAAACGGAAGCTGGTAAGTCAGACGTAGCTTGTCTAATGCCAGTAAGGGAAAATGAAGCATTGCGAACAGGACACTGTGAATTGTGAACCAATGGTTACTCAGGTGAGGTCCACACGGACGTTGGGTCTCCTCCATTTGAAGTGCACCTACTGATCTGACGAACGCAAGTTCGAGTTGAGCAGGACAATATATCGTAATATCATCGGAGATTCGTAACTCAGGGCTCGCAGAAAGACAGATGCCCTCATGTTAGATGAATGAAATCCCTGGCGTTGATTTCAGAATTGGAAGGCAAAGTTCATGAATGTCATGGAAAATGAATCCGCAAACGATGGGTTACAGCTTGTATTGAAACAATTGACACTGAAGGTGTTCAGAGGCTGTCACCACTTGATGCTTAATTTCTTGCTAGAAAGACTGAAACTCAATCCTATCAGGAAACTAGTGAATCATTTGTCATTTGTAGAGTGAAGAACTCTGGCGGTTCTTGACTCATAAAAAATAGAGCAAATTGCAGCAATTTTATTGCGGTTCCCCTCAGTGAATCAACGCGCAGAGGATAGCATGCACATGTTCGAACTCATCAGCGAAGGGACTACAGAGCAAATGTTCTTGTTACCAACTTGTCGAACACCTTTAATCATACAAGCGGAAGAAAGGGCAGCTAAAGACTGAACGGAACTGGCTCCATGTCAGTTTGTGGAATCAGGTCTGGAAGGACTGTTTCTGTTTTCATGTCAGAATTGCTGGAAGCAACCATGTTGAAACATGAGCCCTACGGTTTGAGATTTAAGAATATATTGACAGTATTTCCTACTTATCGTCACGTCAATAACGTCTCGAACAGAGACTGACCTCAAGAGATGAGATGATAATTGGCTATCGAAAACGGCCAATAATTATTTTCTAGGATGTACACACGCTTCTCGACAACGGTATCGGTAGAGGTAGAGGGAGAATTCCAACGATATAATCTGGGTGTTCTGGGTGCAAGTGATTTAAGCGGTGCAACTCGGGAGTGTACTCTTCTCTTTTTTACCGGAATGTGCTTTTCTTCTCTGGGTAGCTTGGTAGCAGATGCGAATTCGGTGTCGGATAGTTACTGACGGCTACCGAAAGGCGTGCTTTCTTGATATTAGATCCCGTTTCTGATAGGAATCTGACTGCAAGATTGGTTACGGAGCATCAAAATTGCACAGTGAAGGAACGGAGATTTCTGATATAATGGGTCTATGAGCAATTACATGCAGCTCAAGAGAGGCTTTATAAAGACGACATTGTGATAATGATGTAATCTGAATGCCAAGGTGGGCTCTCTTCGCGACCGGAACGATAATGGTGGGAGGTTTATGTACTTCTGCAGCTTCCACTGCCTCCTCATTAGTGGCACATCGTTCGAGCGCGGGGTTCTGAATAATCTGATTAACCACTTTGCGATCAGCAGTTGATTTAAGATCTGGATGCCGATAACATGCATAGGGGAATCACCATCGCATACATTCACTTGGTTGTTGCATCTGCCCCTTCTCCAAAGTTTGAAGACCCCGCCTGGGAAAATTTACGAGCATTAGGCGGTTATCAAAAATGTTCTCTTCGCATCCCAATATCTGCCTGAGCGGGATCGTGGAAGCAAATCGATGACCAGAAAGGAATGAAGGTTCCGTTGGTTGCGGCAAGCGATGGCGAGCGTCACGTACTCGGGCCACGATACCATGCGAAATTTCGGCTAAAATGCAATTTGTAGTTGCGCTTGTTGTTTCCCAGAGAGTGGAAGATGGGAGTGATTTTCAAGGTTTCAAAAAAAGGCACCTGCGTCGATGTGCAACAATTTGACGGGTATATTCCTACGATCGGAAAGATAATAGCTAACTGAATCCTTGAGTATATTGAAGGACATCTCGAAGGTTTAATCGACAAGGAACAGGCTTAGTTGCTTTGTGATTGTAGAACTAAATTGCCATGGTTCAAATTTCCTTCGATGTTGGATACCAGTTATCTCAACAGTGAATGAGTGCTTCAGTTAAATCTCAAATGAGAATAATACTGATCACATTGCGTCCTACAGTGTGGCATAGTACTGTAGTATTGAGTACTGTCTTGAATGAAATGCACTAACATGCTGCAAGGCCCCGTTCAAATTGGATTGTCGAGTTATTTTTGAATTCATCGATTCCGAGAAGGCTTCGGACGACGTCAAGAGAGAGTGTATTTGGAGTACTCTGCAGGAGGGCATTCCAAAGAAAATAACAGCTTTTATCATAGCGATATATGATAACGCAAAATGTTACGTGCTGCATCGAAGTTAAATTTAAGAGGAATTTGAGGTCCAAAGCGGAGTCCGTCTGGATTGTATATTGTTACCGATATTTTTTCTTGTTATGAATGCCGTTCTTCAAGCAGCAGTACCCGGTGAACGTGGAGGACTTCTTGTATCTATCGAAAGCGTGGTTTGTATAGATGATGCGCTGAACTGCATATCGCTTCACACAATAATAGCGCTAAATCCGCCTTCGTTGCCTTGTCTAAAATCTGGAAATGCAATTATCTCAGCACTAAGTTCAAGTTGAGACTCTCATGTGCTAATGTTATTTCTCCATGGATGAGTTCATCAAAAGGCAGAAGTGACAGTGGATAGGTCACACAGCGACAACTCGATTGCTGACTACTGTATGAAGTGAAATCCACTATGCTAAGTTGGCCGACGATTTGGCCGCCCCAGGAACAATCTCGCAAAACAGTAGAGAAGGTGTGGAAGCATCTGGCGAGATTCCTCAAACGGAATTGCATTTCAAGAAACCGCGACATTTCAAATATTCAAAATGGTTGTCTCCGAGAATAGGTAATTCAGCTTACCTAACAAGAAGAGGTGATAGACTGCACGATGGTCGCATCCGTCAAACAGTTGTTACATGGCGTACTTGCATATGTTGCCAAAAGGAGGGAAACCATAGGGAGTATATCATGCTCTTAACAACCTTGTATCGATAAGCAGCAGTATGAAACATTGACAATTTGGCACAAGGGTTCTACGAGGAAACATTTGTTTTTTTTAATATTTAATTTTTTAACTAATTCCAATTGTCACGCATAGTCAATAGAAGCCAATACGTAAGCAAGCAATTTTCCGTATTTAAGGTCCTGGTAATAGCCTCGTCTTAAACCATAACGATGGTGCGAAACAATTGTAAGATCGCCCATATATGTAGTCGGATGCTCAGCAGTAAAGAACAGTGTTTTAAAATTGATGTTTTTAGACTAAACACCAAAGCATCCAACGAGCGCATTGAGATTGCAGCACCAATTGGCTACTAAAAAATTGGTGAGTGCTGGATACATCTTTTATTTCCGATCATAGAATAATATTAATGGTAACTGTGAAGTAGAAAGAATAGTAGGGAATTCCAGGAGAGCAGATCGGGACCCCTATATACATGGCAACTGAGTAATAATATGGCTCCCCTAAAGGTGGGAGGTGATATTGGGAATGGAATGGAACTGAAGGCACTGGTTTCTTTTTTGGAAGAAATGTTTATTATTTGATTGCAACCATTAGAAACTTAAAATACATTTCAATTATTAAAGCTAGTATATAACTAAGATAATCCCATGATATTGCCGGGAATTTCCTTTGAATCATTTTCATTTTTACATTTGTTTGTTTTCTTCAAATTACATTAAAACCAAATTTTTAGGGAGTGGTGATCAATATTCATTTTTTTATGTAAAAAAAAGAGTAAAATTTTTAAACTATGCAAGTGCAGACACATTTCCGAGATTCCTGGGGTCATTTCTTTTCAGCGTCTCGAATGTCCGATGAGTCGGAATTCTCTTAGCCATTGTGTTGAGGCGACTCTTTGATCTGGCTAAGTGTTTAATCATATCATATCAATTTCTTCCATTATTGTCCTAGTCGCTAAGTCTTTATGGAGATATGCGTTGCAGAAATACCAGGGAGCGCCGGATATACATCTCAGAACTTTAGACTGAGGGCGCTGTCGCAGATTGGTGTTAGATGGTTTGGCGGAGCCCCATAGTTGAATCACATAAGTCCACACAGGCTTAAGCATCGATTTGGAGATCAACAACTTACAGTTCAGAGAAAGTGGTGATTTTTTGTGAGGAATCCACGGAAAATTATAAAACTTAAGTTTAAGTTGTTAATTTTTTGCTTCTATATGCTGTTTGCAGGTGAGCCTTCTATCGAGGTGTATCCCTAGAAGAAATACGTGATCCGATTGAGGTATAGTCATATTGTTGATTTTCACTTGGGGACAAGGTACAGGTCAGCACCGAGGATACTCCCCTTCGCACTTCTCTGCTGCTCTGATCTTATATTGTTCACAGAGAATATCCTTGTATTTCAGCTGAAATCTCCGCACCGTTAAATACCATATTAACACATTGTGGAAACAGCCAGAGAATAAACGTTTGATTTTACTAATAAGACTTGCGTGCCAAACCTTGTCGACATCCAGAGGTACTGCTGTACTATATCTTCTGCCTTCAAGAGAAACTTGTTCTATTCTATTGTTCGGTTTCTTAAATCCGAATTTGTGTATTACGTTGATATCTGCTAGGATTGGCAATAGGTTGTGGAGTAGTAACATTTCCAATACTTTCGATATTGTAGGAAGAAGGCTAATCCGTCGTTATGGGTTGAGTTGCATGGCATCCTTTCCAGGTTTGGGAATCATTGTTATGATTGCATTCTTCTAACAATTCGGGAATTATTCGATTCTCAAGATTGCATTGAACACATAACACAGTAATTTGAGGGCTTTTATTACCAGCGGCTTCAACATGATGGAAGCAACTAAATCATACGCTGGAGTTTTTCTACGGTTGACTTTTTCTTCAATGATGCTTTCAACATCTTTCAGGGAAGTTTGCAGGTGGCTTAGCTTGGTGCTAATTAGACATCTGGGAAGTTCAAATGACATTTGAGGATCGATTGGTTGAAATATTTTTTCCGAGTGGGCTGCGAATACTTTGGCTCTGTTCTTATTACTTTTAACCCAGTTTGCCACGGTGGTTCTTATTGGGCCTAATAATGTTGCTAGCTGCTTTCCACAATGAATAGTCACACCCTAATCGAACGTTCTAAAGAACACTATAGCTGATTTCCTTTTTGAATGTTCGCCAGTTGGTGGATTTGTTCGTCACTCCAAGTTGAGATTTATTGTACATAAGATTTTGCACCGTGATAATTACAGGAGAGTAGTCTGACGATAGCTCATAAATTGTTTGCACTATTGTTGGCGTGGGATATATAGTTGAGACCCCAAAGTCTGGAATTTTGCTGATATAAATCGGCCAGTAATTACACTGACCTACTGATATGTGGTTAAGTTTGCTGCCTAAAACTGCCACACAGCTGGCGTTTAATCAAAATCGTTGATCCGCCTCTCGCTTTATCTCCAGAGTGTTTAGCATCATAAAAAATGATATTAGATACAAATCAATGTCATGAGTTTTCAAGAAGAGGATAGTTTCAGCTCTTTGTTGGTTTAGGACGTTTGTATTCGAACGAGCAATTTGGATGGTATTTATTTTTTATTTAAAAGAATCTGCAACATCATAGTTTTGCTCTTTATTAGTTCCTGGATTATGGTGCTGATAGTATTCATGAACGGATTCGACAGTGCAGCAATAACAGGAGATAAATCTTGCTTCGAACTGTTAGCGGCAGGTTCCTCTTTGGTGTGGTTTTACACTACATCAGCAAATCGCACTCCAGGCCAAATAGATGAGGCTGATAAATTAGGGGAGCTAGCTCGAGTTTGTATGTTATCTACAAAGTTCATTTGTTGTTGCTCCTATTTTTGAACAGGTAGCGTATTTTGGTTCAGGGTTTCATACACTTCTTATTCTCGAGAACTGGCAGTATGGCTTTGTCGACAGTTGCTGCATTATCTGGCTGTAACAGCTGTTTTATTTTTGGTATATAGAACTGTATAATATAGTGGTGTGACGTGTTCATACACTGGACAGGATCTTCTGTTTGTTTGCGATGTACCACGGTCGAAAAGAAACCCCGTCACAATGGGAACAGAAGTTCTAGAATCCATCAACAGAGCGGGGACTGACCGAGGAACAAAAGTGCATTGTCAATATACAGCAATGCGATCAGAAAAGCAAAGCGAACACTGCTTCAGGAAATTCTGAGAAGAGATTAAGCGAACCACAGCAGCATCCTAGCTCAACAAGGCTGTAGACAAGGAATAGAGGTCCAGGCTTACACTGACGGTATTATATTTACCTGTAGAGGTAAATATGGGGACAGCTTACACGCCTATCACTTCAGCTAAGGTCACCATTGTACCATTCACTAGACAGGACTAGGAAGTGTTTTTTACTTGCGAACCATTAAAGTGCATGCTATATAAGCCAAACGAAAGACAGAGCTTAAATATTTCGAAATTGCACAAGTTCAAAAACTGCTCTGGAAAACGCATATCGGGAACATATATCGGAAGGCTACATAAGCTATGTTGATTTCCAGATCGGCAATAAGGATATGTTCAAACCTTTCTGGGGCCTCCTCCTGGGGTTGACTTATTTTCGTCTTTACATACAAATGCAAACGAGGAGGGAAACCTTCACAACGTCCGGGAGTATGAGAGAGGCGGAGAGTTGCCTAAATGCCTAGATCGGAAGGAAGATTGAGGTAGTATTCAGGTGAAACATAGGGATTATATGGCAATGAAATTTAATTTCCAGAAGAAATTTGAAGCACGAAGGAACAACAGGACTTAAATCAGCAACTGACGGATCCCTTATAACACAAGAAGCAGGCACAGTGGCTACTGTTCCAAGGAAAACGAATTTTAAACCATAAGTAAGGACACTAGTATATTTCCGCCATGAATAGGTGTGATTAACTTTCTGCGCATATTCTGGGGGAATGTCTAGCACTTCTACAAATCAGACTAAGGTAGCTACTCAACATAAAGTGCCAGTTTGAAACAGGTAGAATTAGTAAACATCTTAAAAGTTCCTCTCGGTTATAGGCTTCACCGACATACTGTAGTTATTAGGTAGCCACAAAAAAGGGACCAGGTCTAGCTTTCCTTGCTACTATTATTATTATTCCCCTTCTTATTTCACTCCAATACAAACATCTCGCCTTCCTTTTCTGAGGTTTACCCTGACCAATTTTTTTAATAGTTGATTGATGTCTGAATTTGAGGCAAATGCACGAAGATACAACCTTATCGACTTCGTTTATGTAAAAAAATCCTCCCTTATTAAATATATGAAGGAAGGCCATCATCCGATTCTTACATTCCAAGTGCAAAGGTCCAGGCTGAACCTTTTCAGTTTTGGAGTTTAATTATTTGAAAGCTCATCCATAATTTTGTTGGTAAATAAATTATCTTCCGAATTCCATAATGCGAAATTCTGTTATTCATTTCCATATTTTGCGTCTGGCGTGATGGGTATTGATTTTGAAAGACAATGAGTTGCAAATTAAGGACATTAACCTGTTGCGCATTTATAAATTGTTCAATGAATATAAAATAATGTTCAACTGTTAATGATAAGCGGTCAATGCACATTGATATGAAATGCAAATTTATTATCTGTTTCCGTTGATTCGTATTTACACAAGGTTCATAGGATGTAATTGAATTTATTTTGCATCTCTGTTGTCATGGTTTCGCTACAAAATATTGTGCCAAAAAATTCAGAAATCTAACAAGGCATTAAAAAGTGCTTAAAGGAGTTGAGAGTAAAATGAACTTAGCCTCTCAGTAGTTTAGTATTTTCAGTTTCCGTATTTCTCCCGAAATTTTCTGATGCGTTTAAAGCGAAACGCGAATATTTGCAATACTGGACGCGTAAGGATAGGTTGGAGTATTCCTTTTCACCGCCATATTTTTCTATTCTTCACTTTTCAAATTCAGAATTTTCAAAGTTTTTGAGGACTGGCTCAAGTTTAACACAGCAGACGACTCCGAGCTACGTCCCCTCGTCCACGGCGTTGGTATATAGAACAAAGATGTCGACATGTATTATCTCCCGCTGTTTGAGATATATTTCTGAAAGTTACAGACTTGACAACAGCAATTTGTGAAACGTTTATCATCAACAACTTCACCCGAAACCCATTTTCACCCCCGAAAGCACAATTACACAATGGAACGATAGCGACGACGACTTGAATGAGAAAATAGATAAGAATTTTCCACAAAAATAATACATCCCCATTTGAAATAAACATGGGCTTGGATATCATCATCATCGTCGTCATCGCCGTCATCATCCTTTTCCTAAGAAAGACCAAGAAATATGATATGACTTCACTTACATTTTTGAACCACGAGAATGATGTTACGGGTGGTCTGGCATCCGCCCTGCACTTTAGCGTCACGTTTTGCCCTTCAGCTCTGGTCACCACGCGGCTCGGATCCTCGTTCGCCAAATGCACTGACACAGTCGGTGGATCTGCAATGGAGCAAAATAAATCAGGGAATTCAGTACATGGTTTACTACGCAGACAGGAGCAGATAGGCATCGACGTCGGATTTCTGCTGAGTGCAATTGGGATTCGGCCCATCGTCTCTAATGCAGCTATTCTTAGCGGGATAGCAGCTTTGCACAAAGAGGCGTCCGACGTGATGGAGGGCTTACACTGCTTGAATGGCCATAATTCACAAATACACGTAGTCATGCACACGAATAACACTATTTTTCTGGTGAGTCCTGTAGGAAGTTTTTGCCATGGCATCTTGCTTATTCTATTGCTGTCTATAGATATTTAACAAAAAAGGTTCATCTGCAAGTAATTGAACTTGTCTTCCTCGAGAACTGACAGAAGATGTTTTGCTGCCTGGAATTTTCTCTGCATGGAGACTGTTTGCAGAAATTCACACCGAATTTTCATATATTTCGTAAAATAATCCAGAGAAGAAAATCAACTTGACCTGATTAGATTTACGTCGCAGACTACTAGGGAGAGCTTCGCATTCCGGAGAAGTTGAGCTCTTGTCGTTAATTAAGTATCAGTGATGCTGAAGAGAAGGGAATTCGGAAAAGGTTTTCAAAAAAATCCAGCAACGAGGAATTCGCGTGCCTATCCAGTGGATGGACAAATGCCAAAGTAGCTTAGGAAAAATATGCAGCTATCCTTCGCCTATGTTAATTGGAAAATAACGGAGGAGAAGTGGGGTCGAAAAAGATTTGATCTTAGTAACTTGAGAGCGTTTTGCTTCATTAGGTATATTTAGTGGCTTGATTGCATTTTTGGCGCAAACGGTAAGTAATATAAGCCAAAGGAGAAATTGATTTACACCTTATACAATCACAAGTTAATTCGAAGTGACACATACGGAAATGGGCTATCTGCGATATCAGGAAAGCCCATAAATATGATCTAATAAACGCAAGGTATCGGTCGAAAGATGCTTTGGGCAGAATGAGCTGGTTCTGTTAACTACGGCTAGAACAGATAGAGCTTATCAATAAAATGCATTTAACTCTTATTTGACTTTTGGCAGACACCGCCACAGACGGTCCAAATCCGTTTGAGAAAGAATAAGTGGAAAATCACTATAGATTGGATGACCGTCTCACACCTAGGCGGCTCAGAGGGTAGGTGCCTTATTAATAATATTCGTAATTAATTTATTAAATTTTCACCTCACTGAGATAGTGACTGTTTTCAGATGGAGGGGATTCAGAAATCACCAAGAGTATTGCTTACTTGATGTAAAAGAGGACTAAAAGGGATACAAATTTGCAGGCTAGTAACGTAAAGATTTCACGATTTTCGTGCCACAGAGTTCCCACGTTGCAGAGTGGACCTCGTATTAAAATGAGATGTCGCAGACAGCCGTCCACAAAGGCTTTTAGCCTGGTGATCACTTTCCATGTGCTACTCCAATACAGCAAAACAGAAAGAATGCTTGCACAGAACAGTCTTAAATTAATTTTGGTGTTGAAATACCTGCATTTCCAGATTTTCAATAAGGACTGTAACTTTAAGCTGCACGTAAATCTATGTTATGTGTATATTCACCAAATATCGTTCGGATCGCTTCAGCCATTTTGGAGAAAAGTGCGTGTGGCAAACATACAGACAGACAGATAGACAGACGGACAGTGAATCGATTTTAATGAGGTGTTGCTTTACACAAAATTTTAACAAGCTAAAAGCGAAAGTGTCTCCAGGGACCTGACCGTTCGTATAAATTCACTTTATACATATGATTATGACAGCAAACACGTCCTAGAATGCAACAAATTTACATGAAATGCAGTAATCTGACTTACAAAAACTTTATTGATAAGAGTTTGGTTGCGTTTAAGCTTTCCAAAGTTATGGCCTATAGTAACGCCTAAAATAATTCCAAATTTTGTACTTCTAGGATGAACTTAAGGGGGTCTCAGACTAATTTCCAAAATATGGTAGCGTACTATTATCGTACTTTATTTGTGCAGATATCGGAACGGAATATATTTTGACGCCTAAATTTTGTAGACATGCATCACCGTTATTTTTTTCAGATTTTTCGGTTGGATATGTTCTGAGAACGAGACCTGTTTTACTTCTTGCGAAACCCATTTTGAGTCTTCGCCCCCTATGTTTCACCTAACGTCAGGAGTAAGTTCAACTTCGAAAAGTACTAATCGTGTCCATTTTATTTGATAACCCACCTGACTATATTCTGTAACAAAACATTTACACAGCATGTATGGGAACTTGAACGCCAAGAAACTTAACACAAAATAGCGACACTGTATGTTAAGCGACACATAGACCACATGTTCTCACCAAATTTTGTAACAATCGGTTCAGCCGTTTCGGAGCAAAAGTAGGTATGACAGACAGACAGACGGACAGACGAACACACAAGGCAGACCTTAAGTCGATTTTAATAAAAGTTTGTTTCACACGAAAGGGAAGGGACCCCAACAAACGTGATGCTTTACGCCACAATGGGTTGCAATTTTAAATTGGAGTTGGGGTTCAAGTTGGCCGGGTATCAAATAATTTCCGAGAGGAAGTTGGGATCATTATGGTGATGCTGCCCCTCAGTAAACCTTGCATGTAAGTTTGTCACATGGAAAAGGAAATATTTTGATGCTATTCTGTGATAAATTTGATGATATTCCATTGTTTTGTGTAGACGGCCATGCAGTATCTTTTTAATAATATTAATCGTTGGCGCAACAATCCATATTGGATCAGGGCTTTGAAGTGTGTTAGAGCACTTTATTCAAGACCGTAACAGTACACTACAGTACACTGTAGGCGGCAATGTGCTCAGCATTGCGCTTGCCCGAGATTATTACCCTGATTTGACTCAGGTGCTCATTCACCAGTGAAAGTTGGACCGCGACCTTCCGTACGATAGCCCTGTGCTCTCTTTTTTAAGGTTTTGTCTAAAATCTGTTTTCATGTTGTTCCCTTTACATGCCTCAAGTGGCGCCACTTTGTGTTAAGTTTAAGGGGGCTCCCCATACATGTGAATGGATGGTGCAAAATGTTTTTCTTAAAATGTGGCCATGTGGGATACTAAATGGAAGGGCTCAACTAGTACTTTTCGAAACTGGTTCCATATTTGATATTGGGCTAAACATAGGGGAGTGAGGGCTCAAAATATGACCACCAAAAATGCAACAGGTCTCGTCCTCAGAAGCTATCCAACCGAAAAATCTGAAAAAAATCACAGTAGTTCACCTCTACGAAATCTAGGAATCAAAATACATCTGGTTCCGATATCTGCATAAGTAAAGTTAATAATAGTATATTAGCATATTTTAGAAATTTAGCCGGAAACCCCGCTTAAGTTCATGCTAGAACTACAAAATTTGGAGGAAAGGAGGACATAGTGCAGAATTTAGTCAAGTTTGAAGAAAATCCAACTATTATCAACAAAGTTATAGGGGGTGAAACTTTGCCATTTTAGTGAATTTCGTGCATTCTACAACGTGTATGCCGTCATCATCTCATATCAATTCGTCAATACCACAACGAAGTAAGTTCATATGAATGGGGTCGGAAAGAATTATTTTGTTTTAGTTCTTTAGACATTTGCATATAAATATCAATTACTTCAAACAGACATATGTATATGGAGGTATAATATATGGGTGCTAATGAAGTTTGCGAGTAGTGTATAATTCAGATAGATATAGTGTACATTAAACCAGTAACTATATATATATACATATGTATGCTTTTGTGCACGAAGTAAATCGGAAATATGAGTACGATCAATTTATATACGTGCATATATTTGTACAGTATTCGGAAATAGGCAGTTTGTTTGCTTAGGGTAAGCATAATATCTAGGGCTGTAGTATGTACGTATGTCTGGTAGTTTGGAAAAATGTGAAGGAATATGTTGGATTTGTAGCTATACATGGAGAGAAAAATGTGCATTGAAGTTTCTTACAAAAGATGAACACAAAACCTTAATACCTGAAGCGCAAGCTGCCGGTATTCGGACTTGTTTTTATCTGGTGTAGGTTGGCTCCTTCATATTTGTTAATAATATTGAGTTCCTAGTGTGAGGCGTGTGAGGTTGGCTGCCATCAATACAATGCTTTCCAGATCAAATTATTTGTGTAAATGGCTTTTTAAAAAGTGGAGGGCAATTACATTTTTAACTATGTGCACACGGACCTGTCATGCTCTTATTATCCTTCACATAGCAAGACACACAACCTTTTATACCTGAAGTGTCTAGCTTCCGGTTTCCCGACTTGCTGCACTTGATTTCAACGGATAGCGTCTTTGTTGGTCATTTCGAGGTTACCATTTACTTATTAATATTATGAAAATACAACGCAAGAAATGTAATACTGTGAAAATTCGAGTTGGCAATCACCAGGTCACTTCAAAATGAATAATTAGATACCGGGGATAATGATAGCCGCTAAGTTTAGCTTCTAAGGGTATAAAGGTCCTGGAGATTTAGCATGAGTGCATGCCGTGTAGGAATAGTTCCACGGTCCTCTCCGGACGCGCATTGATTTGAGAGCTCCACTGTGATTGGCATAATACCAGTTTATACTCATTGCGTGAATATTTGCGCCGCTTTGGATTAGACGATTCCCCGGACAGTCCTAAATGCCGCTACACCTAAGGATCCTAACGTATTATGTTCCATGGTCTGGGATTTGCGAATGCAGGAGGGAGGTTAAACGACGCCCGCGATGTAGTTATTGGAGCCATAATCTCGTAGAAGGAATGAAGAGATCGGAAATAATCACGAGAATATAGCCGGAGAAGTCGGGTGGTTTTGGTGGTTAAGAATCCCGCACAGCGCTACAATTTGGCACAGCACCATCCTTTTAAGATTTTCACCTCCTTCCATTGGAAAAAATAAACGGAATATTCTATCCCATAAAATTTTAAAAATTTTTGAATAAATTTTCTGAACTCTATCTGCGGACATATTTTTTTCGAAGGTATTGACCGAAAATATATCGTGTATAGGATGAGAAAGGTTCGTATGCAAAGTAATAGGAAATCTACGATTTTTCATGGGGTCATCTGGGGTGTAATCCTGTAACGCATTAATGAACATCTCGCGAGGTTAATTGACAGAAAGTAAGCTGGCTGGTTTCACTCCGCATCCTCCTACGTTGACCAACACCGGCTCTTCATCGATTTTGAGAAAGCTTTCAATAGCGTCAACAGAAAGTATATCTGGAGTACTCTAATCAGAAGAAACTAATAGCTATTATCAGAACGACATATGATGGCGCAAAATGTCACGTGCTGCACCGAGTTAAAATCTCGGAGGATTTTGAGGTCCAAACCGGAGTCCACCAGGGTTGCATTTTGTCGGCGATATTATTTCTTCGTGTTATCGGTGAAATTCTGCATGCTGCCTTGCCCGAAGGACGTAGAAGAATTCTATAGACAAGGACATTTTCGCCCTCTCAGGAGGTCATGAACCTTGGCCAAATGGCTCTGGATTTGAAAAGAGAGGCAAGTAGAATTGGATTGAAGATAAACACCAACAAAACCAAGATTATCAGTCTGACTGGTCATCGTATTTTAGCCATCTGCATTAATCAACAGGTGTCCACCAATTTCTATATCTAAGAAGCGTGGTTTCCGTGGATGGTGGCATCGAACTGGATGTTGCCCGATATAATAAGAGCGTGGATCTGTTTTCGCTGCATTGTTCTTAATCTGGAAATGCAGTTATCTCAACACCAAGATCAGGTTGAGACTGTTCTATGCTTGTTCTTTCTTTGTTGCTATTTGGGAGTAGCACATGCAAAGTAACTCTCACTCGAAGGTTTCAAGTCAGTCGTCAACACCTGTCTGTGTCATATCGGATTACACTGGCTATCTCAAACCAAGAACTTGGTTCGCACTGTGATCGGAAGTACCAGTGGATAGGTCACAGATTAAAAAGGGGCGACAATAGCATTACCGGCTACGCCGTGCAATGGAATCCACTTTCCTAAAATGAATGAGTGCAAGCCTCTCGTGAAATCATGGAGAATATTGAAGGGCATTTAAGATAATCGCGAACGATTAATGCGCTATATTCCACCAATGGTTGTAAAGCAAACATATATATATATATATATATATATGGGGTATCAACTAAGAAGTTTCATTATGTACGTTCAACTTTCTTATTTTTGTTATTGATTGGGAAATAGGAGAGTGGGAGGACAAATTGTGCAGACTAAAAATGAAGCAAGACTCATACTCAGTAAGCAACTGAAAAGTTCAAAAATATCAAATATCACATATCTACATAAAGCCCCATGCCGATTTTGCTAAAAAATTTAATAATAATATATTGATAGACATGGGGTAGCTTCCTCCAAACTAGCTTTGTACTGATGAAGGGGGTAATTTGCTCCCGAAATATATATTTACATTGAAAACTAAAAATTGCAGTTTGGAGGAAGCCTAAAATAGATAGACCCCGTCTAGACTAACAACAATCTAATCTCTTCAAAATAATATATTGCCAGATTGTGGAAATGTAATCATAGTATTAACCTTTAACATACCAAGGCGATTCTGCCGCAACTACAATGAATAATCAAACCTTATCCCAAATTAAGTGAAAATTGATTGAATTGATGAAACGGGGAAACCGCATTAGGAGGTTTTCATTCGGGAATCGTTTTTTTTATCATATAGATCATTAACTTAGCTTTCCCGAAATATTTTGAGAAAATTTATTGCGAAATTTATGGTCCTTCAGATTTGATGAGCGGCAAACCGTAGGCTCGTGCGCCCAGCATGTAGTCGCTTTATCTCCTTATGTAATACTTGACGTCCCTTCGACGAGTGTAATTGGATTTATTGTAACAGTATTTTGTTTGTAAGTATGAGTGGTCGCTGCCTTCTTATTCGAAAGGCGACTTTACAAAGCATTTTTATTCAAACGCGTTTTTCTCAAAATGACATTTTTCACATTTGCGGGAATGCTAACTCAAAAAGTAATAAACCGATCATTATGAAACTTGGAAGTATAATTCACCATAAAATTACCAACAAAATGAATCAACACTTGGGATGATGTCATATTTTGAAGGGTACTTTCTTTTGCGGTATTTGTAAAAAAACAGTGGTGAAAATTGAAAACTTGTTTTTCAACAGTTGCGAACTTTTTGATCCTGATTATTTTTACCCGCATTGAGAGTTATATTCATAGAAAATAACTTAATAATGTAAAATGAAACGGGGGACCGCATTAGAAGGCTTATTTTCACGTATGTTTATGGAAATCCCTTTTAGTAGGAAAAATTAATTGGAATTCAATCAAATTTGGATATTATATTAGCCAAGCAGCTATTGAGATTTTTTTCTAAAAATAATGAAAAGTTGACATTGTTCCGCTCAAGGTTATAAACTTGAGTTGTCTAACTGACATATACTACAATTTTTATTTGAAACCAAAAAGCTCAATGCGGATGAAAATAATCAAAATAAAACAATTACAGCAATTGTTGTTTTCACCGCTTTTTTTAAAGAAAGTAAAGCAACAAAAGACATGAAAAAATGCTACAATCCCAAATGTTGGCATATTCTTAGTAATTCTATTTAAATTTATAACTCCGAATACTTGTGAAGGGGTAGGGGTTTACAGAACATAGCGTCCGCGCCTTGAAAAAGCGTTTTGTGGGAGAATCGCTTCTACGATATAGAGATCGTCTAAATATGGTACTACTAGTACATCAGTAAGAGAGACCGAGCTACTGTCCGCTATAATATATGCAAAACACGCGTGTTGATTAATTAAATAATTAATTAATAAATATTAATTAATCAAGGGGGCAATACATAGAATCACTATGAAAGTTATAGAGGTTTGCTCAGGCACTTTGCTCGAAAACGTCTCAATTATATAGCGAAAACTATTCAACTTGCCAACTCCCTCTTTTTCCAATCTTTAATGACGGTTTCGAAAGTATTTTGAGTATGTTATGAATAATGAGAGTGACTAGTAGTTATTTTGGCAACCCAGCGCACAAAAATAAGCAAAGAATTTATCAAGCGCATAGACGAAGCAACGACGCTTCAAAGTAGACTGGAACAGAAACAAGAAAAACCTTAGTGAATATGCTCTTTCTGAAGACGAGTAAGGGGAGTTCTACCCGCCAGCAATAGCAGAATACGCGTTGTAATGGTAGATAATCAAGTCTTCATATATAATTTATATTTCAAACACTTTTTCTCGGAATGATAATTTTCAAATTTGCTGCAACTCTAACTCAAACATAAAACATCCGATCGGCTCAAAATTCTAGAATATCTAGAAGTGGTTGAATTGCTGTCGGTGAACCAGTAGTCGGACAGTCAGAAAGGCTACTAGAAGACAAAGGTTCGTAAAAAAAACTGACTTCCTGTACGACTGCATTTTAGCATATATATCCAGCATAGACCCACAAATACAGGAAAAATATTGTTAGAAGACTAAGTGGAAGGGCTGTCAAACGCGTTAAATTTGCAAAACACACACGGAATTTGCATATTTTTCTTGTATATGGTAGAATAAACTATCTGCAACATTTTAAAGGACTAGCTGAATAAGTCTCTAAGACTTGTAACACTGATGAAGGGAAGTGGTTCCCGAAATAGCGGTTTTCGCATAAATAGTACCAACGAAAAGCAAAAGCAAGTCCGTTAGATTACAATTACACAATAATTTAATTGCTAGAAACACCGTTAGATTACACTTACACCAACTGCACTTTCCTCACCCTACATATTTTATATAATTTCTGGCAGTTTTTTTTTCAAAATTCATGTGAGAAAGGTAACTGCTAATAAATTACTAAAAGGCTTACGTGTTTTTTGTGATTTTAAGCCTTCTGACAGCCCTTTATGTTCCATTTAACCTTCTGACAATATTTTTCCTGCATTGACCCAAGACCCACACTTTGTTATATATCTGTCCAAATATTAAGCCGTGCAAGTTGTCAACATTTTTTCATGACAAGTGTGACAGCCCGCCATTTTTGTCTTCCAATAAGCCTTCTGACCGACGTTCACTTCACCGACAACAATCCTACCATTTCCAGCTAAATTTTTGGTGCAACGAGTAATGTTCATTTCTTCCTAATCAGTTCTCCGTCTACTGCGGGAAAAATAATAGGACCAGATCAAATTATTACATTTTCAGTGACTGATCACAATACAAAGGTATTCTCTAACGCTTCGAAAGTATTCCCATTGCTTAGAAGATGAAATTGCAGATTTCGAAATGGAAGCATCTGAGGAGATAACATCCGTTTAAATCTCCTGAAAAGTATGGTAAGATTGCAAGAAACTTGAAGCTTTTACGGAATAGACTTCGAAAAAAAAAACAAACAACTTATTTCAATTTCATGACGGGGAATTATCTCTGAAGCCCTCTCAGCACTGTAATTATTTAGCATTAAATAAAAGCCTAAGTATCTATGACAAGTCTGCTATAATGCGAGATTCTGGAAATGAAGAGAAAGTTACGATTTCCGATTTATCTTATCTAATCTGTTGGGCTTGGCTGAACTTTAAACGAAAAAATACAAAAAAGTACGTTGGATTAATGTGGGCAAACTTGTCCTATTAAAACCCAAATTTCCGCACGTGCTTCGGAAACTATGCGTTTTCTGAGTTACCTATTTTGTCAATTAAAGACTCCTTGTTGCAAACAAAAGGGCTCACAAAATCGTCCATTATGTCGAGCTACTGGGAAGAATGCTTCCAAATTAGCAAGTTTATATTTTGCGTTACTTTTCTTTTAATTTTCCCCGAGCTGGAAATCAAAAAGGCACTTGCAGATGAAATTGTTTTTTGCCGCTGTACGTAAACATCCATATGTGTTTATGGCCACTCATGTTTGAGAACAGCCCCCAAAACAAATAAGAGCAGGCAATAGAAAGCACATGCATTCCCCGAAAAAGGACCTTCATACTTACATGCTACACTAATAACTCTGGTGTCTTCGACAAACTCCCCCGAGAACCACGGATTTGAGGCTCGACATGTGAGTTCTGCTCCATCATTCTCGGATGTTACCCTAAGTGTTAGGATGCTCACTGTTATGTTGGAATCCTGGAAAAAAACGAACAAAGTAGAAAAAGAAGATGAGCAAGAGACAAATACAAACACAAAAGCTAAAACTTTCTCAATTTTCTATTTGTAATGTTGTGAGCGAAAATAAAGCTGCTGGGCTACATTCTGTGGGAGAAAATGGGAATTTGAACTTCCCTCATGATTGTTATGTGAAATTTTGTACGAAATGCTTCTTTATTGTCTACGACACGATGGGAGGAACAATACTATGTAGTATAAGAGTATGTAATACAGCTTGCTGAATTAGCCCCAGATATGAATCAAATGGAAAGGGACTGCGAATGAAATTGACGTTGAAGATTTCAACCCAAAATGTGAATATAGCACTTTGGATTTAGTAGGAATATTAAACGGACTAAAAATCCACTTTTCACAGACCTATTTAATTAAATTCAAGGCAGAAACTGGGACACTACGTTCGCATTATTCAACTTTCTGAGAACTGGAACAAGAATCGGATCCATAGTTTCGGAAAAGCGAACAGTAATTAATGTGAACAGGATACAAGAACAAGGGGAAGGAACATGAACATCGGAGTTAGGTGCTTATAGGAAGTACCGAAAGGGTAAATTGGAGGATGTTAGCTTTCATGGTAGTTGCAAACTAAGCTGAAGTAAATTTCTGCTCTGGCAAATAGACTCTGTTTTCCTAATATATGATATTTTAGGGACCATTATCAAGATATTAACCTCTTTCTTCCTTAAGGTTGAGAGGGTAGAAAGCTGGAAGCTTAAAATGACGGAGCTTTCTCTTATAGTAGTTCCGACAAGAATGGCACGGACTTCGTAATTTGGAAACCTGCATTCATTATTTTCCAGAGTAAAAATGTGCACGTCCGCCCGCAATTAAGTACAGCTCGGCAGAATCATATGCGTCCCTAACAAAAGTCATCTGATCTGCCCACCATACCCACGTCCATTCCAATGCAGTTACATATGTTAAATAAACTATTCCGGCTCCAAACTTTCTTTTTTGAAACTCAAATAGAGATGCCAATCTCTCAAACTGTGTTAATGGCTACTTGTGCACTTTTGTGTTCATCCTTTTAGAGTTGCAGACTTTACTGAGTTCCATGAAGTAGCCACAATTCCTATTTGTCCTCATAGAGTTATCTGTCTTCTTCTCCATATCTGTACCACAAAAGTTTGTCATGTTTGTATTTAGCAGAAGGTGTTTATACGTCACACGTGATTGACTTTCAAAGTATCTGAAATATTTACCCTTGCGGCTGGGTAGAAATTGAAGGGTTTCGAATTCGAACTTCTTGGGAGTATCTTTTCTTGTCTTTATATGGAAATAAATTCCTTTCTAACTTCGCACACTTTAGTTTCGTGTGCAACAAAAACTTATTAAAATCGATTCAATATTTGTCTGTCCGTATGTCTGTCTGTACGTCACAGCCGATTTACTCGAAAATGACTGAAACAATTGCCACGAAATTTGGTGGGAAGATATGGTCTACGAACCCCTTTACATGTAGTGAGTGGTACTATTTTCTCTTCAGTCCCAATACATGCAAAAGGGGGTGTAAATTATTTGTTTCACAGAAAATGGTCATGAGGGGTAGCAAATGAAAGAGCTCGATTGTTTGTCTACGACACGACAGGATTGCTTGCAGTCGGGGATAACAAACTGTATTCGAACGGAGCCTCACAGATACCTGGTTGCCTTAGTAAAAAAGGTAACCCCCATACTCGTGGCAATCAAATGAGTACCCGTAAGAAAATAAAACCCCGTACCACACACAAACTGGTTAGCCAGGCGGAGGTGCATCTCCAAGATATTGAGAGACAGGTAACTAAACCCAAGAAGAGAGAAGTTGGGACGCAAGCAGTGGATACAAGGACAACATTTGTATACTGCAAGGACAACAACCAACAAACACCACCGCTCAAAAAGCAGGGACTAGTGAAAGCACGTCTGAGATAAATATATCAAACGAAACGAAGAAGCCAGGTCTCAATGACGCAGGTGCAGTGCCAGGTGCCTTAAGGAAGGCCTGAAACCAGAAGGGGCCCTTAAGAAACCATCTTTATCGGAGCCAAGAAAACGGGGAGCATCAGAGATTAGCCCGCATGAAGGGAATCATCAACGGCGCAACAACCAGTATCCCGCCTAGGCCTACCTTAATAAGGAACTCCAGACATCCCAGTTTTGCGCCGAGGTCCACCAATTCGATATCCCTAAAAGCTGTCTGGCATCATGGCCATCGCTCCATCTTAGGCAGGGTATGCCTTGTCTTCTTTTTTACCATGGATATTTCCCTTATACACTTTCCGGGTGGGATCATCCTCATCCATACGGGTTAAGTGACCCGCCCACCGTAACCTATTGAACCGGATTTTATCCACAACCGGACGGTCATGGTATCGCTCATAGATTTCGTCATTGTGTAGGCTACGGAATCGCCTATCCTCATGTAGGGGGCCAAAAATTCTTCGGAGGATTCTTCTCTCGAACGCGGCCAAGAGTTTGCAATTTTTCTTGCTAAGAACCCAAGTTACATGAGGACTGGCAAGATCATAGTCTTATACAGTAAGAGCTTTGACCCTATGGTGAGAGGTTTCGAGCGGAACAGTTTTTGTAAGCTGAAATAGACTCTGTTGGCTGACAACAACCGTGCACGGATTTCATCATCGTAGCTGGTCATGAAGGAAATGCTCCCAAAAAATCCAAACCAGACTCCAAGCGTAGAGAAAACCCGGGCAGGTCATGGGTGAAGTCATGAATTAGAAAGCCCGCGATTAGCTATGCTAGTGCGGTCAAGGACATTCGACTGGCCATACTACCAAAAATGTTTTCCGAGGAAATACTCATCGTGAGGAGCAGGAAAGCATCGAAGACCTTGTTGTCAGACAGATGTGCAAGGGATGGACTGCGAAACTTATGTTCACTGGGATACGCTTTCGACCAAGTCACGCACTGATGGACTGCGCGACGGAAGACACTACGGAGTGGGTTAGGACTATAGTTCCTAACTCGCCAGGCTGGGAAGGAACAGAACTGTCAACATGTGCTGGGGATGATATACCAGGAGATGATATACCATGGCAACAGTTTTTTGCCCAAAAGGCATACTTCGCAGGAGACGCCATTCAGGTTCCATCGAAACAAGTTGCTAAACTGGTGAAGTACTATGAGAAGAGAACGTTATCATTTCTCCTCGGCTGCAATGTCAACGCCCATCACAAAGTCTAGGGAACCAGCGACACCGATCGAAGAGCTGAGTACCTTCTTGAATTTATTATTAGCAATAAGTTAGAAATATATAACTTAGGGAAGAGTCCAACATTTGTGACCACCACTAGACCGGATAGCTGAGTGGTTACAGCACAAGGCTGTCGTATGGAAGGGAACGGTTTAAATCTCATTGGCGGCAGCCGGATTTGTATCGTGATTTGACCTCGGATACCGGTCGACTCAGCTGTGAATGAGTACCTGCGTCAAATTAAGGTAATAATCTAGGGTGAGCGTAATGCTGACCACATTGCCTCCTACAGTGTTCTGTAGTGTACCGTTACGGTCTTGAATGAAGTGCTCTAACACACTTCAAAGCATTGATCCAATATGGATTGTTGTGCCAACGATTATTATTACTAGACAGGAGATACTAGGTATAACTCTAGGAAGTACTTTAATGAACGGGCTGGTTGGGAATTGGAGAGTCTTGGATGAGCCCTCTATGTCTGATTACAGAATAATCAGATTCGACATTGAGGGTAACTCCGAAATAAAAAGAATAATAAGGAATCTCAGGAAAACGGATTGGAAATCCTATGTAACACACCTGAGCAACAACACGGCCCACCTTCAAGGGGGTAGTGACATCAGGAGCGAACTGGAACTGAAAGCAGTGGTGGAACACCTCAGCGTAGTCGTCATTGGTGATTATGAGGTCAGCTGTCCGGCTGAGACAGTTAAGTCATCAGGGGAAGAACCTGGCCAGAATAGGAACAGAGGTACGAAAACTCTTCAACTGCGCAAAACAAACCAGGGACTGGTGAAGGTGCAAAAGTGCACTGACTGCGTATAGCAACGCAATCAAGGAAGGAGAACCAAACAGCTTGAGGGAATTCTGTGAAGGGATCGAACAGATCACAGAAGTAACCAGGCTGTACAAAGCTGTAGCCAAAGACGAGGCAATATCCTTCTGTCTATTTGGAGAAGGAAGTTGGGACATGTACCGAGAATGTGGAGGACAGGGTACACGCGCTTCTCAGAACTCATTTCCTGGGATCCTACCCCACGGTGGCAAGTGACAATATTTTGCCTGACACCCCAACATCGAATAAAAGAAGAAGAAAGGAGAACTGGAAACTAGGTATAAAAGAGGTATACTCAGAAGCTAGGGTAAGGTGGGCAGTAGAAACTTTTAAACCACTGAAGTCACGCCGAGTAGATGGCATTTTTCCAGCAGCTATCTAGAGCCTCTTCTGACGGTAGTAAGGAGTAGCATAGCCCTCGGATATATACCAAGGGCATGGAGACGGTTAAAAGTGGTCTTTATTCCGAAAGCGGGTAAAAAGGATTCTTTTCACCCTTAAACTTTCAGACCAATTTGCCTAACATCATTCATACTCAAAACGGTGGAGAAGGTCATTGACAACTAAGTTTGAACCAAGGTTCTAAGCGTAGCCCCCTACATCAATATCAACACGCTTACCGGGCAGGACACTTAACTGAAACTGCTCTGTATCAGCTGAAGGATGTACTACGGGATGCCATAGAAACAAAAGAAATAGCACTCTATGCGTTTTTGGATATCGAAGCAGCATTCGAAAACACATCGCACACAGAGATACAAAATGCTCTGAACCGCAAGGGAGTGGAAAACACCCTGGCTTTCTGGATGGGCAAAATGCTAGAGCATGATAGAGCACCATAAGTTTGGCAACCCAAGAGCCATAAGGTTACATGACATGGAGGTGGAACGAGAAACAGAGGTCAAATATTTGGGAATCACGCTAGACCAAAAATTACTCTGGAAGACACAAATCGGAAACACTTGTCGGAAAGCCACGAGGGTTCTGATGATTTGTAGGTCCATAGCAGGAAAAAAATGGGGTTGCAACCCGAAGATACTACTTTGGCTATACACTGCAATAGTAAGGTTAATGATCACCTGCGGGGGCGGAAATCTGGGCAGGAAGAACTGAACTTAGTACACAAGCCAGAGAGTTACACAAACTTCAAAGACTGGCTTGTGAGTGTATTGTATCAGTAGCGCAATGAGGGCATGCCCAACGGCATCCCTAGAGGTCCTTCTGAGATTAACTCCTCTCCACCTGCATATACAGATAGTGCAGCAAAGAAGAGCAATATTCGGGAGTATCAGTGAGGCGGGAAGCTGTCTAAACCGAAAGAAGGTTGATATTCTTTCTAGGCGGTATCCCGAATTGCTGATACCAAAGAATCACGTGACACTTTGATAAGAAGTTCGATGCACGTTGGAATAACAAGGCAAACTGGGAGAGCGTGGCTGGGACACACGGCTTAAATCAACATCTGATTACTTGGTACACTGACGGAGGGAGCGGGTGCCGGTGTCATTGGTGCAAGGAAAATGTACTTGGAGCCAATGGGTATATTTCAGGCGAAAATATACGCACAGATATGCCTCCTTTAATCTTCATAGGAACTACAGAGGGCGAAACATTTCTATTCTCACCGACAGCCAAGCAACAATCAAGGCACTTAGGTCCAACCAAGTGAATTCTCAACTGGTATGAGAATGCCTTGAGAAACTGGATACGCTCCTCGTCCAATAAGGTCTGGATACTCTAGGGTCCAGGCCATGTTAGGTTGGAAGGCAATGAGGTGGCGACCGAACTAGCCAAGAAGGGAGCAGAGACGCCTTTACACGGGCCAGATCCGTTCTGTGGAATCGGAAACGGTTTCATGGCTATGACATTAAAAAATTAAGAGAAACGGTTGTAGGAACTATACTGGGCGGGCCTACCAGGAATGGTGTATTTCAGGGTGTTTATGGTGGTATACGAAGTCAAGTGCACAAACGATTGCTTAAACTTCACCAAAAAGAACCGGCGAATCATAGTGGAAATTCTCACTGGACGGACTCTGCCTGCAGGTTCTGTGCGAAGAATCATGAAACCTATATACACGTTCTGGGACAGTGTCCGGCACTTGTGCAAAGTAAGTCGAGGCATGTGGGAGAACACTTAATACCGAATACAAAGTTGAGAGATCTGGAAGTAGGGAATATACTAAAACTCCTAAAGCAAGCCTATAAGCTTGAGATACTATGATTAATAAATACAATATAACCAGCAAAAGGGGCACAATAGTTCTTTATGGACGCGGTGTGACTTTCCCTTAACAGAATAATAATAATACGAAATCTAGACCTAGAACTACACCTCGTTCCCAGATCTGCTCAAATGAAGTTAATAAAAGCATATGAGTATATTTTAGAAATTTGCCCGAAAGTTTATCCTAAAAGTACAAGATTTGGCTTCAGTGAGGACGTGTAGTTTGAATGACCAGCAGAATGCACCAGTCATATTTATCTTAAGTACATATATGTATGCTTTTGTGCGCTGAGTAAAGTAGAAATATGTGAAGATGCGTTCAATCAATTTGAATGGGTAACGTTTGTTTATTTAGGATAAGTACCATGTTTAGGTTTTCAATAGGTATGTAATGTACATTTTTCATTTTTATGTACGAATGAAAAACTGCATAAATATCATCCCACGCGTCCCGTCGTGAGTTCCTCCCATAATTAACACAAAACCTTATACCCGAAGCGCTCAGCATGGTTTTCGTGTTATTTGCGAAAAACCGTTGAAAAACATGCATTTTTCGATGAAAAAACGACATATTTGAACATAAATAACACGAAAACTACTATTTGTCCGAAAAATTTTCATAAAACATTATTTGCTTAGAATTGACCAATCAATTTCTGTGGTTATTTCGGAAAAAAATCCACTGTGGAAGGGGGTTGCCACACCCCCCCCGGGGGGAGGCGCATATCGCCACTATATAACTTGTGCTTCTTATACCCATCTCTACTCGCACCCCACATTTCATGTCAATCGGTCTTGACTGAAAGAGTTTGCACCCAATTTTTAGCTAAAATGACTGGACTAACAAGAAATAGTGGATTTCTCCGTTTTCGTTTTTATACGGCGTTCAAATTTACATTCCTTTTTATTAAGGTTTTGTGTGAAACGAAAACAAAATAAAATAATAGTATACTACCATATTTAAGAAATTTAAACGAAAACCCCTGTTAACTCCTTCCTAGAAGTATAAAATTTGGCACGGTAAGTAGCAAAATAATGCATAATCTTGAAAAGTTTGAGGAAAATCCAATTATTATTAACAAAGTTATAGAAGGTCAAAATTGTGTATTTCACTTGAATTTATCGCACTCTAAAACGTGTATGACGCCAATATCATATAAAGTCAACTCAAATGAAGGTGGCGATTGAGAGTTTGGAAATACATGTCATTGTCAAATTGTTGAAGTTTGGAAATGTCATTTATCAAGGAATATTTGAATTGGTATATGTAAATGGTACAACATTAATAGGAAATTTCTCACAAAAGATGAACACAAAACCTTTCCACCCGAAGCGTCCAGCTTCCGATATTCCGACTTGTTTTTATAAGTTAGCACATTTTCTTTTTGAAGTTTGTGTCAGGTACTTAACCTGCTAACCTGGATTTTTTTTTGGTAACATTTTTCTGGCAACTTTAGAATTTTATTTTTTATGTTTGTCCTTATTCATTATCCCATTTTTAAGATTTTGTTCAAAACTACCTTATTGAAATCGATCGGTTGATTCGATGCCCGGTAGTGAGTGTGATTCCATCAGGATTAAATTTGTCAGTGCCATTTACGGTCAATAAATTTTCAATTTTGGCTGAACAGGTCATTGATCACGTGGAAATAAAATAAAATAAATAAAGGTACAAAAGGTACAAATTCCACTGCCACCAGTGGGATTTGAACCGCGACCTTCCGTACGACAGCCTTGTACTCTCAGCTATCTGGACGGAGCTAACGAGTATATACACTCACTGAGCTGCAACCCGACACAATAATTACACTACTTGCAGGGTTCAAAATTGAAAAATTTTCAATTAAAATAATGTCGTTTGGGTACAGGCCCGTACTTGAAGACATTGCAGATTAC
Organism: Hermetia illucens; assembly: GCF_905115235.1. NCBI lineage: Eukaryota > Metazoa > Arthropoda > Insecta > Diptera > Stratiomyidae > Hermetia > Hermetia illucens. Next base: position 89,592,492 of record NC_051851.1, on the reverse strand, counting down.
GAGAAGCTAATGGCGTGTATTTCTCGGTTAAAAATGTAAAATCATTCAGAAATCAATGCTCCAAACTGCGACCCATTAAAATATTGCTATCAGAATGCATAACATGCCCTGCGGGCAATTAAAAGGACTTAAAAGCTCAGTTAAAAATTGCATGTTTGGAGGTTAAAAAAAATAATTGGAAGGAGGAAACTCCGTATTTACGTTCTCTACCTAGAAAGGGGAAATAGAACGAGTTCTCTCAGAGCGCATAAAGCTATTATGCATACACTAGTTTAATAGAACTTTTACTGCAACAAAAGGCGTGGGCTCACCCAGTGTAGAAAATGCCAAATGGCTGGGCATGGTTCCTCCTATCTCACCATTAAATGCATAACGTGCTTCGAGGACCACCAACACACCAAGTGCGAGGTAAGCGATAAAGAGCCTGAACGCATTGAATATGTTGAATGGAGGCCGAATTATATTGCCAACAACGAGGAAGGAGCGTGGGATAGTCGATTTCCAAAAATTCCTATAGCCAGGTGACTCGCAGTCAACCAATTCGAACACCGATTTGCTTTCTGCTGAGGAACTCCTGCTGCTATCACAGGCACTACAACAATTATCTAATTGTAAAAATAAGACTGAGTAATTTGATGTTTTGGTCAAATTTGGAAATTTCTTTATAATTAATATTTTTTAAATGTATTATCTGGAACGCTAGGAGATTATTCAATAAAAAATTGAATTGTTTGAATTCCTATCGACGAATGATGTAGATATTGCGTTTATTTTAGAAGCTTGGCTAAAGAGCGACAGCATTTTGACCAATCGAATTTATTTGTATACAGAGTGGACAGATTGCAATCGAAATCATGAGTTAGTACACAATTTAAGGATGTTAGTTATTGAACCTACTGGAGTCACAGCGAAACTTCAGTCAGAATTAAAAATTCATTGCCCAGAGAACTGCCTGTAGAAGCGATTGACCCTGGCGTAGAGGCGCTGACTCAAAATTAGGTGGAAGCAAATTAATGTACTTATCCAAGAAATGTTCATCATCTTTAGGAATAAAAGATAGGATATAATGTTGTGTAAGCTAAAGAAAGGCAGCAAACCCTTTTGGAACATGGTAAAAATTTTAGAAAACAAAAACAAAAATATGCCTCCTTTAAAAGGTAATAGCAAAATATACGTTACCCAAAAGGAAAAAGCGAACCATTTAGCAGACACTTTTGTTAAAAACGTTGTTGATAATAAAGAGCTTCATGATGCTACAACGGAATTAAATGTTGATAATATGTTTAGAGGATAAGAAACATAAGGAACAGCGTCCGTAAACTTCTCGTAAGCTATCTTAAGCAAACCAAAGCAGATAACGCATACAATTAATAGGATTAAACAAAGTTTTCGGCTGTTATTGATAGTATCCCCAAACTACCAAAAGATCCAGTTGTTTATTTAATGCACATTTTCAATGCATGCATCACGTTTGGTTATTACCCAACTGCTTCGAAGCCAGCAAAGATCATACCAATCCTAAAGCTTCAAAAGCCATCTCTTCTTGCAACTATTAGCAAGGTAAGGTACTGATGAAGGGCCCTAAACAAACAGACTGCCTGTTGCCGAATACTGTACATACCCATGCACGTATATAAATTGATCGTACCTATATTTTCGGTTTACTTTTGAGGCCCAGATTTCGTAGAAATGCACCGCTGTGACTTTTTCAGATTTTTCGGTTGGATAGGTTCTGAGAACGGGACCTGTTCCACTTTTTGATGGTCATATTTTGAGCCCTCACTCCCCTATGTTTAACCCGATATCTAATATGGAACCAGTCTCGAAAAGTACTAATTGAGCACTTGATACCCCACATGACCACATTTTATGAAAAAAATGTTGCACCCGCCATTCACATGTATGGGGAGCCCTCTTAATTAAAACAATTTTCATGACAATCGGTACAGCTTGTTTTGTGTAAATATAAAACCTTAAACAAGTCGGGAAACCGGAAGCTAGACGCTTCAGGTATGAAAGGTTTTGTGTATTTCTTTTATAAAGAGATTTGGGTGTAGATTTGTCCCATTAGCATGTAGCACGTAAAATATGCATACATTATGTGAAAATAGCCACTTTCAAGTGATATTGACATTCATAGTCTTGAATTTGCAGAGGAGTGCCAGATTTAACCTAGTATAATTTTGTTAGTAATAGTGCGATTTTCACCAAATTTAGCAGGATCATGCTCCATGTAACCTCCACTGTAGCCTACATTGTTGCAAAATTTTGTGATTCTAGGGTGAACTTAAGGGGGGTTTTCCTGTCAATTATTATACTAAAAATTCTAGTAATAAACTATTATTAACTTTATTTGAACAGGTATCGATATGGAGAGTATTTCAGAACCTAGGCACCATATAGTGGTAGCCCCCTGATTTTTTTCAAATTTTTTGATTTGGTAGTTCCTGAGAATGGGTTCGTTGAAAAAATGACCACTTTCAATCCTCCGCACTCCCCACCTTTTCAACAAAAGTCAAAGCTAAGACCGGCTTTGAAAAGTAGTAACCGAGACCTTTAATTTGATACCCCACATGGCTATATTTGATGAAAAAAAAATTTACACCCCCCTTTTGCATGTATGGGGACCCCCCTTTAAATTCATCCTAAAAGGATTTAATTCACGAGAGAGTTCACAGTTCCCACCATTCTACCAAATTTGGTGTCAATCACTATAACCGTCTCCGAGAAAAATGCGTGTGACGGACAGACAGACTGATAGACAGACGGACAGACAGACTTTTGAAGAAAACTTGAAAACTTGAAAAGAAAACGAAAAGTAAGCTGCTCGGTGAAATAATTAAATCGATCAAAGAAAGTCGAAGAATTTTCATTAACAACGACGGTCCCTAGTTCATCTGAGAGAGGTGGGGAAAGACTACTATAATGAGAATAGCCATGTAAAACGTAGGTGTTCTAAGTATTATTGTGTAACAATAATAAAAATCGTTGGTGCAACAATCCACATTGGATCAGGACCTTGAATTGGGTTAAAGCATTTCTTTCAGACCATAACGGTACACTATAGTACACTGTAGGAGTCAATGTGGTCAGCATTCCGCACGCCCGAAAGTATTACCCTGATTTGACTCAGGTAGTCATTCACAGCTAAGTCGACTGGTATCCGACGTCAAATCATGATACAAATTCCACTGCCACCAGTGGGATTTGAACCGCGACCTTCCGTATGATAGCCTTGTACTGTCAGCTACCTGGACGGAGCTAACGAGTATATGAAATAAATTTCACTCGGACTAACAACGACCCCGAGTGAGGTAGCAACCCTTGCAGACTCGTGCTTTAGAGTCTGCTCATCGTAAAAGGCCCCGAAATATATATACATATATAGTTGCTATCCTTTCGTGGGGTATAGAGTGTCAAACATACCTACGCGATAACGTCCACTGTTTACTGAAATACGCTTCAACTCAAAGGTTTATTTCTGTTATGTCGAATCCGATACCCTTCTGTTCCGGTATTGCGACAAATCTGGCAAAGTGCAGCGAAACACACAGGGAATTAATTGTTGTGCTGATCGAGGAGACTGAAACCACGATGATCCAATCGGAAATGTTAATGTTCGGGTCCTCATCCACGATGACGAACAACTTCAGAGGTGAAAGGAGCATTTCAGCACCGTTTGCGCCCATATAATATCCCATAAGGTTCTTCCTATTTTAGAATTGTAAATGAAATGGCTGGCCACCGTAACAACGGATGAGAAGGCAAGATAGCTGGCTTTGCCGGTCTCCCTGCTGGGCGGTTTCGTACAGCTTCCGCTCATCCGTAAACGGTGAGAATCTGAGATCTTTTCCAGTGAGGGGCGGGATAATCGTTATGATTCCCGAAAAAGTATTTGCGTGATTTTTGACGTCGCAAATATAATAGCCAAAGTTATCCTGGAACGCATCAAAGAACACCTCGACCGCTTGCTCCACAGAGAATAGGGCTGTGCAGCCATCAATTGCTTTGTTTGAAATAGTATGAGGACAGCGTACTCCAATGATACGACGTAGACAGGTGTTGACGAAGGCTTGGAGTTTTTAGGTAACAGCGGGGGTCCCATATAGCCACACGGAAAGAACAGAACAGAGTAGTCTCAAATTGATCTTGCAGCTGAGATAACTACATTTGCAGATTTTATACCAGGTAGCGAACGCAGATCTAACGCTGATAATACGTCGGACAACGTCCGATTCCATGCCACCGTCACCAAAAACCACATAAGTAAGCCTTCTGTTTATTTATTTTTGCTAGCCTAAGGAATTGGTAAGGCGACCCCCACGGCAAACCTTGTCTGATGACTGTGTAACTTCAAAAAATATGATCGGGCCATACCTACCACTTTCTAAACCACATTCTAACCGATGAACTTGTTCGAGAATTCCATGTTTTCTCTTTAAGTGACGAGATGAAATAATAATCTCATTTCTGCCCGAATGTTGTTGTGGCTTTGATAATAGCATCGAATAACTTTGATAACAAACAAACGTTTATCGGTCTATAGGGTGTGACAATCGTCGGGTTTTTATCTTCCTTCGAAATAGTCGTTAGTTACCACAACTTTTGAGAGTCCTATAACAGTTCGTCAACTTTGAAAAGAATCGGTAGCGATGATTCTTAAGAAGTGGAAGGTGGTAATTTCTGCGCCGTCAATTGTAAGATTGGTTGAAAAACGCCTTTCAAATGCTAAGCAAATATTAAACCCTTCTCGATTTTCACCCCCCGCAACAGCATTCGGATCAGTAACTCGTGCAGGATTGGCTTATTTAGTTTCTTCAACGCGACCCAAACCAAATAATTCGTGATTGGAAAGTCATCAAATTTTCAGTGAACCATTTGAGATGCTTTTGCTTCTCCTTCGTCAATATCTCTTATAGCTGTTTGCTATCTGCTGCCAAATTTTTTTTGGAAATTGGATTTCTAAGCTATTGCCATTTACGTCGCAACTCCTGTTTTTCATTTATATGCTGTTTTACCACGTAGTGTCTGTCGAAGAGGAGTGTATCATCGAAAGTTAAGCCGAGGTCTCATATTAAGCTTCCATATGATAACGGGTGGCCCCTAGGGCAGCAAGGAAACTCAGTGAGAGGGGATTTGAGAGAGTAGTACATCGTATGACACTTGGTATCATTTCGTGTTAACTGGGTTATTGTGTTAACTTGTCGAGCACCAACTAACCAGGCTGGAGAGAGTAGAGATGAAAAAAGCTTAAGGTCATCGGCTTGTTTGCTTTAACAAGAGACCGTGAATACAGGAAAGGTCGTTGATTAAAAATAAAAATAGTAATACACCCCTTGTGGTGCACCAAAGGAGATTGAGAACAAAAACGATATGCAACAATCAAAATTAACGGGGCAGGCGTTGTCAGGTTGATAGGTGACTAAGCATGTAGTCACTGAAAGTGAATGTTAGTAGAGACGAGATTGGCCGAAAGTACTGCTTAGTTACCAGAGTTATATGCTTTAGAAAAATTCGCGAAGACCACTTTTTCTTCAGCCCTCCCACTTAGGCCACTGTTTGGAATGATTTATAGAACAGCGTTTCATTTAGACTCATGGGTTTGAAGTATGAACTCCAGAGCAATATAAAATATGGTTGATGCCAGCCCATTGCCTTCTATGTCGAATCATCTTGTTAGTTCAGTTTGTGCCTTTACTTGAACACTAGACTAACACATTTTCATTCTGATGAGTCGAATCAATTTCGCTGAAAATTAAAGTTCGGCAACTATTTAGTGCAGTACTGAGGGATCGATACTGTCATACGAATCTTTGGAATCGGCAAACTTTTCCAGTACCTGTCGTTGAATTTCTGCATTGAAACTTTCTCTGCTATTCGCCAATATAATATAAAAATAATTATTTTTGACAACATTCCATAACATGTACCCAACAAAGACATCGAGTTTGTCACTGTGAAAAGGGTAAAAAACACTTTGCGTCAATTTTCCGTCCTAGTCTTTTCTGGTCAAATGGTGTTTAGTTTATAAAGCTTATTCACCATCCACACCCCCGCGTTTCTAATGCATGCTTGGCTTTGGGTGGTGGAACCGGTGCATGTGGGATCTTTGCTCCTTCATTGTACGAAAATTGGCTTATTACATTGAAATTGAAATATTGTGCCCATTGATTTTTGTTCCTGCTCGCCGGTGCCTCCGAAAATGTTCCCGACTCCATCCCAGTAAAATATAGACCTGGGCTAGAATCCTGCTATCATTCCTTCAAAGCTCATTCGTCAATAGGAACGAAATCAATCTGGTTGTACGTCGTCCCATCTGGAGAGGCCCACGCTCTCTGATGGTTTACTTCTGCTGCAAATGAATCTTACAAACCTTATTCCATACTCGGTAATTATATCGTGGAGACTATGCTCCTGAGTAGTTTCATTGTGAAGCAATTTTTCCAATTTTTGCGTTGGATTCACCGAGTACTGTCTTTACTTCCTTTCCAGGGCACTCAATCAAATAATGCCTCAAGGAGACTGTAGAATTTGTCTTTTACTGAGTCATCTTTGCTTTCGGTGAAGCACACCAATTCTTTCTTTGTTTCATTTCATGGTAGCCTAACGTATGAATGGCGCTAAATCTGCCTTCGCAATTTTGTCTAAAACCTGGGAATGCAGATTCGTCAATACCAATATCAGGTTGATATTGTTTTTTCGGTGCTGTAATATGGGAACGGCACGTAGCCTTCAAATCTTCGGTAGCACCTGTCTGCGCAATATCATCTGGATCCTCTGGTTCGACACAATATCTAACGAAGAACTGTGCAGTCGTACGGATTTAGTATCGCTTAACCTATTGATTAAAAGGCAGAAGTTGTAGTAGGCAGGTCATCCCAGGGTGGACGATGAGTGCATCATCCTTGAAACGTCTGGACTAGAACAGTTGTGGGGGAATTGAAGATTCTCAGGAAGACTTGGAAGGATGTAAGCATATTTCGGCTAACCGACAGACATGGCGTCTAGATGGAATTGACCCCCATTTAAGGAATAATGATAACGATATAAATGACTAACGCACTGGTTTGTTTCTATAGTAATAGAAGACTAGAAATTTTAACCTTCTTTAACAAAAAGCTACTGATATTGAAAAACATGAACGAATATTCTTGAGCCAGCAGTATTTTTCTTTTTCAACGGTGGTTTCAAGCTTCTAAATCAGGTGAGAATATTTATTTGTTTATAAACTCATGCACACCATCTGCGGCATTTTTGGCCATAATTAGTCACTTCTAGAGAGGCATCAACTTTTTGCCCCAAATTCATGCTTATCCTAGAGAAAATAATTGCCAAACGTGCTAGTTCTCACGGTAAACATGATCCAGCTTTATTTTCCTAAAAATTACATACAAGATTACACACAAATTACACGAAACATCGTTTCTTTGCATAAATATGTTGGGTGCCCTCCATCTGATGCTGCTGCAAGTGGGAAGATGTGCCAACAACGACGACAAGGTAGAATGCAATTTTCACGTTTCCTGGCAGGAAAATTTCATATTTGACGGATAGAGCGGAGCAGGAAAATAGAATAAATATATGTGCATACATAAAAATTGTAAATTGTTGCAAATGGAGTTACTAGGTCTCTGGGATTAGGATGGAAGTGATGAAAGATGTGTTTGTACCAGCCACGAGAGCTTCCTCGCGCAAGAAATTCATGCAATACTTATTATATTTAGGAAAGCAAAGGTTCTAGAATGTAACCTTCCATCCATTAGTTTGGTTCCGGGTTGAAGCTTCAAACACAATTTGTGATTCAGCTCAAGTGTGAATGCAGGGTTTGCAGTTTGGAATATGAATGTTTTGAAATCAATAGGACGAAGCAAATAAGTTTATGCTGGTGAACTGGTTCCATATTGAAATTCATGTAGTTAACTAATCAACAATTGTTCCCTTTCCACTAATTTGCCCTAACGAATAAATCTCTCCGGAGAACAGCTCTCCGTTGCAATAATTCACAGGAAACACTAGGCCCTTGCAAATTTATTCAAAACTGATTACATAATAGGCATCAGCATAAATTAGGCAACGCTTCCCGCCCATAATATATTTCCCCCATTAAAGTCTTACCTCTTTATTGGTGTATACGGTTACATCCGGATTTCGGACAGCCTCTCCATCCAACAGCCAGAGCACTTTGGCAGGCGGATACGAACCCCACGTTTCACATCGAACCGGAACTGCTTGTCCGGCTGTTAACAGGTCATTTGCTGTAACGATTTTTGCTCGGAGAGGCTTCACTGCAGGAGCAGAACCGAGAACGGAAAAAGTACAAGGATAATTTGCATTTTACTTTCATGACATCCAAGCCCCCATACGTAATTACCCCGATACTCACAGTGAACTTGTAACGTGACCGTCTTAGTAACAGCCGGAATTAATTTTGATCCCTGAGCTCTGCATTCCAGCTTGGAGCCGAAAAATTCACGTGTCACGGTGCCAATGAAGAGAGGACTCACGACGGCCGCGACACCCTCGTCTATTGAGTGCTGGCTTTTCCCGAAGATCTCAACTCCATCTCGCCACCACGTCACCTTCGGAAGGGGCCGTCCTGTAACGGAAGAATAAAAGAAGAACAATTTAATATTGGAATATTTTTTGAGAAACTTTTACAGACATGGGAAGTCTACGTGGTTCGCCCTTGGTCTTGTTCGGCTTCCCGTGGAAAATGGAAAATATTTTTAAATCGCTGAAAATTCAAAGGAATTAGGCTGAATCAAGTCTACGTCGACGGCAAATACTCTTGAATTTTTTATAGGAGAAAATATTGGATTGCGAGGAAAATTCAAAGGTATGGTCCCCATTTGTACGAAAAAGTCCATTAAGACGACGCCGCAAATGTTCCAGCAACAAAAATTGAAATTCTGGCGGTAAGACAAAAGTAAATAAAGAAGAGTTGCTCGGGACGACGGATATCATCCAGAGCTCGTCGGGTTAAATTGTAAAATTTATCGTATGCCAGAATATATAGTCAAATATATGAATTTCGAAAATAAAAGCAAAAATATTTGGGATCCAATTTCCCGGTCCGCCTGTCATTAAGCCTCCGGGACTTTCGAATGGAAATTTTTCGAATGATGGCCGCCCAAAATTTACATTACGGCTACAAGCAGAATAATTGCTACAAAATTTCACCGATGACATGATGTAAAGCGAAATTTTAAATTGGGAAATAATGAATGAATGAAACACGTTTAAATGTGAACGAGGCAAATTCAGGAAGGACATTTTTGAATAAAATAGTACGTGAATTATGAATTTCACCTGTAGTGAATGAAGTTTCTGCACTTAAATATTCTAAATAGCTCAGAAATATCTACGCTTCCTGGGGAATGGTTGGGCCAAAAACCGCTGGTTTTTCTGAAGTAATATCTGATATCATGGCGCAGCTGCTACAGGAGCAATTGTGTTGTACTGTTGACGTGGGAAGTATCTTTCCTATGGAGAAGATAGATTACAAGAACGTTCTTTGCCAAATGGGAGCTACCAGGACTCGCTGAAGTTCGACTTCCTTGAAATGTGCTTCAGCGATACACGCCGCCAGAGATTTATCTTCACGGCAGTTCGGTTTTAGAGGAGGGAGAGTCACAATTGATGCTGCCATACAAGTTGTGGATGCCGTCTGACGAGCGGAGGCATATAGCCGCCGAACTCAATGGGTGGTACTCCTCATAACGCTTGACGTCAGAAACGCCATTAATTCTGTAAGATGGAAAAAAATTCTCTCTTACGGTTATTGACGGACTATCTGAGGAATCTGAGGAACTCTACTCTATGAAACGCTAGAGGGTGAGAGAAGGATGGAGGTCACGTAAGGTGTAGCACGGGGATCCATCCTGCCTAAACTCGACATGCCAGAAAAGTCGCGACTGAACGATTATGCAGATGATGTTGCGGCGCTTGTTGCTGGACGCATTGTCGAACAGGCGCAAAGCAGACTTGATGAAGACTTGATGCGACGGGTAAGTGGATGGATGACTACTCATAGTTTCATCCTGACTAAAAAGAGAATTCCGACCCTGCATCCCATATCGTACGGCGAGTGAATAATTGAGTCAAAACCAGCGGTAAAGTATCCCCGGCTGATCCTTGACTCAAAGGTGAACTTTTTGAGCAAATGAAAGCAACAACGACGAGCCCAATGCTGTCCACATTGCCTCCTACAGTGTACTATAGTGTACCGCTACGATCTTGAATGAAGTGCTTTAACACACTTCAAGGCCTTGATCCAATATGGATTGTTCAGCCAACGATTATTATTATTAGTATTATTGTTATTGAAGAAACATGGACCAACGCTGCAGCTGGAGTTTAGAGAGGTTAAGTAGACTAATGGCAAATATTAGGGGTCCTACGTCTATCAGTGGACGTCTCCTGATGAATTCAACGCAATCTGTCCTGCTTTACGGTATGAGAGGTATGGGCTGATGCTCTTGGCGAGGGGGTGTATTGTAAGCATCTCGCGCAAGCACAGAGACGGGAGTTTTGCGGGTGGTGTCTGCGTACCGCACTGTCTCTCAACCGGCCGTGATGGTGATCTCGGGAGTTATTCCCGTTGCCCTTTTTGCTAAGGAGCGTCAGGCCATGTACAAACGCAAGGGAGAAGAGCCAAGGGAGGTGGTTACTCGTGAAGAACTGCAATGTATCCTAGAGGAGTGACAACTTTCTTGGCAAAATGTAACTAGAGGCAAATAGACTGCGTGGCTCATCAGCAACTTAGGTTCGTGGCTGAATCGGAAGCATTGTGAGACTGACTATTTCCTTATCCAGTTCTTAAGTGGGCATGGAAGTCTTAAGTCAAGATTGGCAAGACTCGAGCTCTGGATTGTGTGTTTTGCAATGGGGTTATGGACGACGCCCATCATACCTTGTTTTCTTGTGGAAAGTGGGATGGAATTCGTGAGCAGCCCTATTTGAACAGAGGAAATTTCTCTCCAGACAATACTGTCGAGGAGATGCTGTGGAGTGCTGGCAGATGGAGCCGTGTTGTCCATTACGTTTGGGTCTTTCTCGTCGCTAAGAAGATAGAGCTCGACCGGTGGAGGAGCTGGATGGCAGAGGGTTCCTTGAACTGACAGTTCTCTTCCTCCTCTCTCCTCCCGTTGATGAAAGGAATTCCCTGATTTGGAGGCTCCGTAAGGCGGGAGAGTTCGGGAACTAGCCCGAAGTAATGTGACAAGCGGTTCCAGGCTTGTTCTCTAACGGTGGGTAGATGTTTAATTGGTAGTCCGACGAAGTACCGAACCGGGAGTCCAATACACTGTGCGTACATGTATTCACCTACCCTATCCAAAAAAAATCATCGGTTCAACTCTCTCATTGCATCTCATTCACGGCATGCCTGCCGGCCAAATAAAGACTATTCAGACGTAATTGATAGGCCCAACTGTAGTACACATTGTACAAAGGGCTTCTCTGGAGTAACGCATTCAATACGAAACTGACCCGTTAATTGTTGCTCAGGTTTGGCAGACATCCTGAACCACCTTTTACATTTTCTGGCCAATATTTGTCGCGAATTGTGCCTGCTACTTAACTGAATGTAACGTAATGTTTTAGAATAAAATTTTTAAAATCACCTCTGGGCAATGTGATGGGGTGTTTTTTTTTTCCTGGACCGCTAGAACTATCTCGAAGTCTTGCAATCATCTCTCAATATTTGGTTCCAGCTCACGAGTATCGTTGAACATATTAGAGAACTTGATTTAGACAAATACTGCCCCTTTATTAGAATTTTTATTTGGTGTTAAAGGCTTCTCTCTGAAGTAATCGGCCACGTTCTAGTTCAGCAGCACTTGAATATTCACTGCTTTGAAAAGAACTACTCGAGCGTTACTTCTATTTGCTGCAGTATGCTATGACTTTTATTTTTTGGAAAGGGTAGAAAACCTTTCAATTAGGTTGTTTCTTTTATGTTAGTAGTCTTCAACGTAAATGAGTTGTTTTCGCAGCCTTTACTTTTTGGCTACTGGGCGGAATTTTCTCGAATTCACGTTGGGCCTTCCCACTAAAGTTTATTCCTTAGTAAATCTTGGGGGAAGCCTCCACAGTGGGTTGGCGCACGCTTCCATGGCCTGACGTCGGATTTAGTCTGTATTTGGTTTATACAATCTGCTCTAAAGATTTTCCATTTCAAAGGTTTATTTTTAATCGTCTGTAATAGGATTTTAGAGTCGGTCTAGTTTGACGTAAGACCAACGATATGTTTCCTAATATCACATTACCGAGCGCGATCCAAAGATTACCAAACATTACATCACCAAACATTACAATATCACCGCATTACCGCATTATCTAACATTACCACATCACAAAAGTGATATTGTAACATGATATCATATTTCCGGCGATCACCTATCATTAACACTTTTCGTAGTACAAGGCAGTTGCCGAGGCCGATTGCGGGCTTGTTTTGAACTGTCTTTAGGATAAAAAATGATTTCGGGTGAATATGAATATGAGAGTGCAGGTTGCAGGGCTTTAAGTAATTGATTTGTAATATTATGAATGGAAATGAATGTCGGTTGCTAGTTGATGGGTGTATGGCGTAGATTTACATAATATTTCCTTAAACAAGCACCTGAATCCACTATCATTTGCTGATGCCAACTCACGATTGCGAATCTGTTCTTTCGACTGGTTTTGTTGTGAAAAGATGATTGCGATTGTGTGTGATAGACAAACTTTTGATTATGCCAAGCAAAGATAAATTCTAAGCGAAGTACTGCTTTCAAAAATTATGTATTTGACGGTTTCGATCGCAGGCCTGAGGCGATCTCATTAGACGCTACCTCAGTGCATCTACCTTGCGACGCAGCGTGACCAAAAGCAGCTACAGGAGGCATTTAGATTTTTTTCATTAAATTTAAAACCCGACAAGAGTGTGAATTATATCAATCGAAACCACCTGATTTGCACCCAGACTGGTTTCAGCTAATCAAGTATAATAGCATTGCCTGTTCTTTGCATGTGAAAATATTGTACTATTTATTATTTCATTTTTATTTTATTTTCGGCGCTGTCGTACATTTTACGCTATCAATGTGATAAATGCAGGCCGAATTATATATATATAGTAACTAATATTTCGCATTATCAGAAGGCTAGCGTTAATATTTAATGTTGGTGATATAGCATCATTTGTGCGGTTAGAGTAATAAAAGGTGACGTTTGTGATATTAGCTTGCTAGCACGTCTACCTTTTCTGTCCGTTTTGGAACAGCCAGTACTTTTAACGCTCGAAAACTTCCAGTTAAAAACGTTTCTCGCTTCGGCATCTCGGAACCTGATTCCACCAACGGTCTCCCATAGCTTTCGTGACTGAGTATAGAATTTTTCGTGTGCCACGCTAGAGGACGTTATGCTTATTTTAGAGGGAAAAGTAAACGGCATTTTTACGTGTGGAGTTCACGGTTCGCAAAACTAGGATTATTAAAAAGTATTCAGTGGTAAATTTTTGGGGGTTTGGTTAATTTTTTTTTTAATTTTTTTTGTTTGTGCTTACGTGTTCTTTAATGTATACGCCCGATTATTAAATTAATTATTAATTTCAAAGAATTTTATTGGACAGGTTTTGAATTATGGTGGCATCCCACATGCAGTCGCGAGGAATATGAATTTAAAAATTAAAGTGTGATTATCTACAATAAACTTTCAACTGACCTTAAACCAGTTAAAAGGAGACATAAGGCCTTGGTCTCAATTCTCGCTCTTTTAGCGAAGCGTCTCTCAGGCTGATAAATTTGCGCTAACGGCACCGAACTTGATTTCATTTGACAGGGTTAGGGCTGCATTCTTCGTGTAGAGGATGGGTCATACTTGTGGCTACGTCTTGAAATGAAATCCACTATTTCAGGATTTCGGGCGAATGGGTCTCCCAGAAACCAAAAACGGTGGACAGAATGGAGTAGACGGAAAAGAACGAGGGTGTGTTTCGTCGGGCTAACTGTGCTAGTTAGTCCATACAGGAGGTTAGATAGGCCGCCTAGGTTTATCCTAGATGGAAAATAATTGTTACGAAGCATTGGACTAAACTGACAACAAAATGATGCACTCGGTATAGGAAAAGGACAACATGTTGACCTGTCCTCTCCGGGGTGGCACAGGCCATACTGTAGACGTGCCGATTTCTAGGCATGGTTCAGACCGCGGGCGTAATGTAGTCATTGCGACATTATGATTTTGTACTCATTGACGACATCCCCCAGAGTAAAGGGTTCTGGGTCGTAGGATCATAGAGCGGCATGAGCGTACCCACGGGCTGGCAGGCGGGGCTAAACACTATTTAGCAGTTGCTAACTCAAAAGGCTGACTATATGTGCAAGGTATATGAAAATTTGGCCCTGGTTCTGCATGACTCAATCATAAAGACTTTTGGACCAGAACAAACACATAGGATATTACGACTGCTTGCATGAGGCTCTTGCCTATAGGTAATTATATCGGTAGACTCCGCATACCTTGCGATTCGGACGGCCGAAATTGCGGAAAGGAGAGAAAAGTACTTGTTTTGCAAATGCCTTGTTCTAGCTGTGGCTAGGGTACGGACAGTATGTAAACAAATCTTTATGGGCTTTACAGTAGGACTCTATCTGCGGGGGAGTTGCTATCCCTTATAAATGCTACGGGCTGGGCTGTAAAAATCTGAGCTGGTTGGATTCTACCATTACCCTTCCTACAGCAAGTATGGTGTTAGGAGTTTGTGCTATCAAAACGGGCGCCACAGCGTGAATTGAGCCACACGGAGCAGTCGCTGTTACCTACAAACTTAGGTAGGGACCTACAAATTATACAAGCTCCAGTATTATTACCACTGTCATAGGCCACTTAAAGCCAATGTTGAATGTCTGCATCACATTAAAATGGATAATCTGACATACTAAAGCTCCCTTTAAATTAGCGGAACATGTCCTGTAAACTGCTAACTACTATTCTAGCACCTCACTCAACTCAATAAATAAAACGATAAAATGGTGCTCGTTTGCCAAACTTGCTTGTTTAAAATTGACAACCTTCGCGGCAGAATACTTTCTAACTCTCTTAAGTTATCCATATGGTAAATTAAACCTACCACTAATAACTTTAATCGAAAAATTACTTACTCCCATATTCAGTGACACCACATCCTCAACGTTCCCCTAGTCTTAAGCTCTGTTTATACTTACAATCGCGCAGCGTGTCCGGCATATATCAGAGACAAAAGTATTGTAGCATATGTTCATTATACTCTCATATTTACAAGTACTAAGCGTATCGTATCCAGCAATTCACGTGTGCTGTGCAGCGTCTACCTTACGCATTCTGCTTGCATATATGAATACTCGTGTGTCTGACACGCTACGTGCTGGTGAGTATAAATAGAGCTTTAGTCGTTTTGATGCCTTTATTCGTTTTCACTGAACGACGGCTTTCTATCGTCTATCACACAGATGTATGTGGCACAGCGAAATCTCGAGTTAAAGTAAGTGATTCGAAATTTCCACTTACGTTAACCCCTACCCTGATAAAGCAGCTTAGTGCCGCTTCAGAATAGCTTCATTGAATTTCACTGAACTCCTCAAATTTTATCCAGGCGAAGATTCAATTGGCAAACGTTTTCCACCTAAAGTTCAACCTCAACTGTGGTAGCTCAGAATTGTAGATACATTCAATTCCCGGATAATGGTACAATTATGTATATCATTGAGTATATTTCTGCTGATACTCAATTTTCTGATAAATGTCCCGAGAATCGATTCCTTCTACTTCGATTTGCGTTGTCGCTCTTATGGTTTCATACATACGTGTGTATACATATATATATATATGCGCGTGTAATATACCACTCATATTCTTTTATGAACATGGACCCGTGGACATTTTTGAAATGCAATGCTGAATAGACTTCATTTTTCATGAAAATCATTCTGTGAAAAACGATGAGAATTAATTCCTGTGTATTCATTTCAAATAATTTCTTTCTGAGTTAGAAAACTCTAAAGCTAATTTTAGCATGCTCCTATATTTCCTCTAATTTGTTTTTCTTCCAGTCTTTCGTAGGTGGCTTCTTTACCACGGTCCGAAAATGAAATTCATTTGAAATTTCGGCTTTGATTTTGATAAATCCTTGAGAAATTCAAAATTATCCTCTCATATATTAGATTTTTGTTGAATTATATTTTCTACCAGGAAGCTCTCCTTGCCTTCTCTCTGCAAGGAGAATTGGCTGTGGAGGATGTAGGCTGACGATCTTCCCACATCAGTTTATTTGTGTTAAGTGGATAAGACGGCTCTCTAGTGAGTTTCCAATACAGGTAAGTCTGCAATAACACAGAAATTCGGATTACTTTCGCTTTCAAATTTCTGATATGCTAAATCGAAATTGAGAATATCTCCTGCTGAATATATAGCAACGCCAACTGCCTACAAACTTGAACCATTCGAGAATATCTGACTAGAAGACGGAACCAACTAATATCATCAGATAAATAATTACTAATAAATTGTGTTCTACTTTACCTAAACAGGACCCTCTTTCCTAATATCTCTATGGAATCGTGGTACAATCTTACAGAGCCGCACACATAATATCGAAAGTATGGCAAAAGATGGTTGCAAAAAGGTAAAGACCAGCGTGAAAACCGATATTTTCAATTTTGACTCTGGGACACGTACTGCTGTGGCGCGGCAGGATCTGCAGCATTCGAAATTTATTTCGAATGTTGCGGATGCGGACGGGTAGATGGCGCGAAACTCTCCACTCGCTCATTTTCGGAACGCACCCGGGGAGTGGAGAATTAATTTAATTTATTGCGGTGGAAAAATGCCGTTGGTTGGGACAGTAAGGACCGCATGGAAATAAGCCGGTCTCTTCTGTTCCCAACCGCGGCGGCGAACACACGAAACACAAAGATCCCAGTTGGAATACCTAATTCAGAAAGTGATTAAAGTATTGTGATAAAGTTAATCTTTTTGTGTTTTAAATAAATTAATTTAATTTATTGCTAAATTGGTGACCCCGTTACTGGACCCGCAAACGCAAACAATGCAAACTATAATTCGGCCTGTGTTGACCACAAATGTGATAAACGGATTAACGACGCTCCCGCAAAATCTAACTCTGCTCCATCGGCCTGGTCAGAAAAAACCACAGCTAACGCAAGTGCAAAACAGTCAACCAGTTGTCCAGCAACAGCAAACAATACAACGAATTATCATCCAGCAGCACAAAGATCAGCAGACAATTATAACTCAACAACAGCAGCAAACGGCCGTCCCCAGCACCGCCAACGCCGCAGCTACAGCCCGACGAATTCGAACCAGCGCCGCCGTCGAGGAGGACCCCAGCTTGGCTTGAAAGTAGCACACGCAAGGACAACTAGTTATATCCATTTCAAATTTATTTAATTGCATCATTTATTATATCAAGTGAAATTATTATTATCTCATGTCTATACTCATTTTATATCCATATCAAATTTAATTGTTATCATTAGTTGTGCAATATTCGCACTAATTGTTAATTATATTAAAAGTTAAAATTGTGATAATAATAATCAAAAATCGCTGCAAGATACGGCGTTGAAGTGTTCGCATCGTGGGTTCTCCATTTCTTTGGTGTTGTTTTGGTCTGCGCTGGAGAGCGTCCGCTTCGGTCGTAATTTTCTCTGTCCGTGCGTGCATTTGTGGGTGCGGCCTGCCGTGTCGGAGTAAAATTCACCGCGTTTCGTTTTAAATTCACCGCGTCTGCATTACAACTCGTACTTTTCGCGAAACAAGATGTCGTTTGATGACAAAGACGCGGCAGGCCCATCGGACCCGCAAGTGACCGCCCTCGCCGTACGCGTTCCTCCGTTTTGGCGGCGGAACCCCGAGCTGTGGTTCGTGCATTTGGAAGCACAGTTCCAAATGTCCGGCATCACATCGGACGCGACCCGCTTCAACTACGCAGTGGTCGGCCTGGACGAGGAGTCCATACTTCTGGTGTCCGACGTAGTGAAGTCGGCATCGTACTCGCAGCTCAAGAGCGAGTTGATCAGGCGCCTGTTGGCAAGCGAGTCGGCAAAATTAGACCACTTGCTGGCGAGTTTAACGTTGGGTGATCGAACTCCCAGCCAATTGCTTCGTGAAATGAGGCAATTGGGTGGGAGCAAGATCGGCGACGATCTGATCGAGTCGCTCTGGCTGCGTCGGCTCCCGGAGGGCACCCGGGCGATCCTAGCCTGCGTCTCCGGTTCCTAGGAGGAACTTGCAGCGACGGCCGACCAGGTACAGGAGGTGTACGTTCGCCCAACCATAGCGGCCGTTCAACCACCTAGGCAAGATGCACCCCTAGCCGTTTTTGTTGATGCCTCTGACATCGCAGTAGGTGCTGCCCTTCACCAAAAGGTGGATCAAATTTGGCAGCCGTTGAGCTTCTTCTCGAAACTGTTGAATCCCGCTCAACGGAACTACAGCACCTAAGATCGCGAACTGCTCGCCGCGTACTTGTCCATCAAATACTTCCGTTTCTCCCTAGAAGGCAGGCCGTTCACAGTGTTCACGGACCATAAGCCTCTCACTTTTGCGTTAAAACAAAAGCCCGACAAAGCGCCCCCCGTCAGCTTCGACACCTGAGCTTCATAAGCCAGTTTACGTCAGACATCCAGCACGTGTCCGGCAAGGACAACATAGTTGCTGACGCTTTGTCTCGTGTCTCCGAGGTTAACATCCCCGCCTCACTCGATTTCTCGGCTATTGCCAAGGCGCAAGTGGATGACGCAGCACTTCAGAGCCTCAAGTCCAACCCCAAATACAAATTTCGGGAGTTGCCCATCTTCGGCTCAAACCTCTCGCTCTGCTGCGAAGACTCGGAAAAGGGACCTCGGCCATACATTCCGGCCACATTTCGCAAGGAAGTGTTCCACGCAGTTCACGACTTGGCGCATCCCGGCAACAGTCACCGGAAAATACTTCTGGCCCTTCATGAACAAGGATATCAATTCCTGGGCCAGAGAGTGCATCGCATGCCAAAAGTGTAAAGTCTCCAGGCATGTAAGGAAAGAAGTGGGCTCATTCCCCCGCACTACCAAGCGTTTCCACACGATACACCTCGACATAATAGGGCCTTTGCGAGACTCGCACGGTTACAAGTATTGCCTCACAATCATCGACAGGTTCACGCGGTGGCCTGAGGCAATACCTCTGAAAGACATTACGGCGCAATCTTGTGCCGAAGCCCTCTGCCGAGAGTGGATACCTCGCTTTGGCGTCCCTGCAGTGGTCATCACTGACCAGGGAATGCAATTTGAATCCACCCTTTTCTCCGAGTTAGGCAAACTCCTGGGTTTTAAACGCCAGCGGACTACTGCATACCACCCGCAATCCAATGGGATGCTAGAACGTTGGCACCGGACGCTGAAAGCCGCCATTATGGCACGCGACAACTCGTCCTGGACTCAAGTCTTGCCTCTCGTCCTACTCGGCCTTCGTACAACCCGCCGAGAGGAATTTGCTGCCAGCCCCGCAGAGCTGGTATACGGGGAGAACCCAAGACTCCCAAGCGATCCGGTCTTCGACAAGAGATCGGGTCTCACGGAGTCGGGGTTGGTGCGTCTGCTGAGGGACAATCTCCGACGCATCAAAGCGCCACCACCCACTCGACACTCGTCCATACCTGCTTGTTCGCCCAAGGAACTGGACACATGCACGCACGTGCTGATCAGGACGGATGCCGTCCGGAAGCCGCTGCAGCCTCCATAAGAGGGCCCGTACCGCGTTCTCGAGAGGGGAGAGCATTTCTTCCAGCTCGAGATCGGTGGTCACAAAAAGGCGGTCTCTTTGTCCAGGCTGAAACCCGTGTGCGCCCCGAAGCAGCGTCGTGTCCGCTTTGTGGATTAACGGCGAACGAAGTTCGGGGATCCGTCGCCGAAACCCCCTAGGTTTCGTCTGGGGGCGGAGTGATGTGGCGCGGCAGGATCTGCAGCATTCGAAATTTATTTCGAATGTTGCGGATGCGGACGGGTAGATGGCGCGAAACTCTCCACTCGCTCATTTTCAGAACGCACCCGGGGAGTGGAGAATTAATTTAATTTATTGCGGTGGAAAAATGCCGTTGGTTGGGACAGTAAGGACCGCATGGAAATAAGCCGGTCTCTTCTGTTCCCAACCGCGGCGGCGAACACACGAAACACAAAGATCCCAGTTGGAATACCTAATTCAGAAAGTGATTAAAGTATTGTGATAAAGTTAATCTTTTTGTGTTTTAAATAAATTAATTTAATTTATTGCTAAACTGCCATGATGTACCACAAATTCCTAAAAGCATAACCGCAGTGGGACGAGCAAAGAGAGTGGCTTAGATCTTAGGAGTCAGCATGAACCATTTACGAGGGATAGTAGCTCCCCAACCCTACAACCAAAAATATCATTGAAGACCCCGAAGAATCGTTAATCTAGTGTCCCGAGCCTGTCTCTAGCTAGAACGGACAGTTGCCATGAACTGCCTGATGGTTTCTCCGCGTCAGAGCACTGTGGAAACCACTATAATGGTGCGCTCGTATACACGCGGCTGGTTCAAAAGTCGTGGCCTACAGGTCTTGCTAAAGGCGGGCCAATTAGCCAATCAGGTGGTGAAATAATGCGACTCGATTCTACCTTTTACAGTGACCAGCAGATAGCCGCTTGCGCCGAAGGAGTGAGTGTCAAGAACAGAGCCCTGAGTGACCGTCATCCGCTCATTTCCCCTATGTTCCTATGATAGAGAGTCCAGAGAAAGGTCACTTTGAGAGTATCGTTTAGTCTATCTAGTACGACTCTGTTATGCCCCACTAGCCTGAAGGATGTCATCACTGAGTACAAACCCTAAAGGGTCGTTTGGCTGTCGACCAGAATCAGTATGTTAAGTTTGGGGCTCGAATCATGCCCTCCAGTAATTACTCCACCTGTGATGTGTATTGTGTCATAACTTTGCAACACTTCGCCGACCTTCCACTCTGCGCTGATTTGAAAGCTCGCAAATTATTAATAAATATCTATTAGATGTTAGCTTGGGCTTTGCATAGATTCCTTTGTTGTTTCTGTAGTTATGAAACGGTCGAATTTCCGATAATTGCTACTTTCCCCATTGTTTATCCACCTATGGAAAAGACTGCATAGTTGGAGAAGGACATTACAACGAACCCTCGAAACGTGCCCCAGACTTGATATAACAATCATACTTGGTGATACAATCGCAATCACAAGAATAATCGTTGGCGCGACAATCCATCTGGGTCTTGAAGTATGTTGAAGCACTTCATTTAAAACCGTAACAGTACGATACAGGAAGTACACTTTAGGTGCCATTATGGTCAGTATTGCACTCGGCCGTAATTATTACTCTGATTTGACTAAGGTACTTATTAACAGATGATTCGTCTGATATTCAACATTCTGTCACAATCCCTCGCCACGAGTGGCTATGATAGACTGGCGGTTCAAACTGTCTGGACAAAGTATAAATTTGCCAATAACAACGGACGGGGACCATCTAACTAACAGTGTCGCACGAAAAGACCGTTGGAAGTACTCAAAAATAAAGGCGAGTTTCATTAGACGCGAATCCACTGGCTGATTGGTTTGTTTTATTTCGATGAATTTATATACCGGTATTCAATTACATAGATAGCTAAAGACAACCAATAAATGCTGCTACTATCTCGACTTAAGAACTCCAGCGCAACTGGTTTAATATGGAAGCAGCTAATAACACTAAACAGTCTATTTGCTTGTGCTCTATATATGAAAGAACCAATACCGATGATTGGCTCATAGTGTTATAGGCATCCACGACATTCTGTCAAATTGAAATGCACCGGAAGCCCTTCAGGTTGTGGATAAAATCCGGCTCAACAGGTTACGGTGGGTGGGTCACTTAATCCGTATGGATGATGATGATCCAGCCCGAAAAGTCGATAAGGGCAATATCTATGGTAGAAAAAGAAGACGAGGCAGACCCTGACTAAGATGGAGTGATGGCGTAAGTCAGGACGCCAGACAGCTTTTAGGGATATCGAATTGGTGGACCTGGGCGCAAAACCGGGGTGTCTGGAGTTCCTTATTAAGGTAGGCCTAGACCGGATACCTGTTGTTGCGCCGTTGATAATGATGATGAAGCATTTACTGGGAACAGGCTGGTTTCCGCTGCGAATCCTCCTGCGTTCGATGCAGTGAACCATACGGATCATTTTGGAATAAGCAGCGGAGTTTATACCTTTATCGGATTCGAGAAAGTTTTCGATAGCGTGGGATGCTCTACGTTGCGGGGGTATTTTCGGAGAAATTAACTGCCATTATTAGCACGACATATGATGACGCAAAATGTCACATGTTACACCGAGGATTTTAAGGTTCAACGCGGAATCCGCTATGGTTGCATCGTGTCACCGATATTATTTCTTCGTGTTATCGGTGACGTTCTTTATACTGGTTTGTCCGGAGGTTATGAAGGAATTGAATACATTATGACATTTTTCTAGGCTGATGACATCTCTCCCACCGGGTTAGGAACCTTAGTCAAATGGCTCTGGATTTGGAAAGGGAGGCAAGTAGAGTTAGATTCAAGATAAAGACCAACAAATTAACAGCTCTAGATCCGTTTCGCTGGCCTGTTCAAAATCTCGAAATGCAGTTACCTTAACGCCAAGATCAAGCTAAGACTGTTCTATGCTAGTGTCCTTTCTGTGTTGCTATATACGAGTATCACGTGAAAAGTGACCACCACTGTCACTCGAAGGCTTCAAGCCAGTTGCCAACAGCTGTCTGCGTCATATCATCATTGGTCGGCATACAGGCCTGGCATTTGCACGCATTGTAATCTAAATACAGAAGGGACAGTAGATAGGTCACAATTAATAAGGGCCAATAATTGCATTACGGGCTATGCCATGCAGTGGAGTCTACTCTCCCAAGATGGCCGACGAATGAATCGCTCCAATGGCACTTGACGCAGAACAGTAGAAGGGGAATGCGGGCATTTCGGGAAGTTGTGGAGTTAGTTGAAGCGCTTTTGAGGCAACCGCGAGCAATGGGGCGTAGGTGTGGTTGGCGGTCTATACCGCACCTAGCGGTAAATGGCAATCACATAAGTATTTGCTCACATTGTTGAGCTTGAGCTTAAGCCGGTTTGGTACTACACTCACAATTCCAACAACTCTTTCCCTTGTGTTCATCAATTTCGCTGGTTACATTACCAATTCCGCAAAGCAATCCTACGACTAACGGCGCTTTTGTCCTCTCCGCCTTTACCTCCTTTCATCTGTTTTTTTTTTCTAGCCATCTTCTTAGTGTAGACTGTTTCGAGTCACTGTTAGTTCATACCCCCTCCTTGGCTGAATTTCTCATTGATAAATTTAACACTAAATGTGGGCGCGGTGACGAAATGTTGCGAGCTCGCTTACTATTCCGTTATATCAATCAAATCTTCATTTAGAGTCCTCGACTAAATGGCGAACCCAGGGGATTGCAAACCTTCCATCTTATCGGCAAGCTTATTTTCGCAACAAACTTTGCTGGCGAAAGGTAATTTTTAATATGATTTAGCTCATAGAGATCCCAGAATAAGATGGCTTACCCAGACGCTTGATGCACTCGGATCACCACGTTCAATAGACGGGAAATTAATTAAGTTCCCTATTCCTCCTGTTTGCCTTCTCCAAACTGATGCCATCAATAAAGAGGCACTGTTGAATAAGTGCTCTCCGCTCGAGTGCAGCAAAAATGAATTAACGAGCCATTATTTCCCAATTAATGATCCTATCCACCTTCATATTCTTAGAACGTACTATGTGAAGTTGTAAAACATTTAACGTTATAGTTTCTGGTTCAAACAAAACTGATGCCCAATCGAGACATATTGAAACTCAACTTACAGACAATATCGGAGAGCGAACTAGTTACTAATCACGTCCATCTTAACTGTTTGGGCCGAATATGACTTGGCATCCGACTAATTCTCATCGCCTTTGACGAAAAAATCAGCAGTAATAAATACAGACATACATACAAGATGCATTATAGCGGCATAAACACCATTTCCTTAGACTTTCGGTTTGTTGTAAATAAATTATTTATTTTCTTTTATTTAAGGCACAAGCCCTATATACAATAGTGGAAAGTTTGCAAGACACCCGTGTAGAGGCAAAGACAAAAATACACTTTAAAAAGTTATCGAGTTGCACCCTAGCGGTTATATTCACACAATCCAAGAAATGACAAATCTTCTGGCCTTGTTGGGATACCGGAAGAGCTATAGAGCATGCATAGGGGTGGTCCCCTATACAAGTTGATTTTTACGATACGGACTCATGAACAGGGCGTTAAACGAGAGGACAGATGACAATTACAGAGGAATTCCTTCGTTGATCATAGGAAAGGATCGTAGGAAAATATGGAAGAAGTCATTGGTGCAGACCAAGGTAGCTTCAGAACTAGGCGATCTACAACCGATTGAATGTAAAACAGGTGCTTGAGAAATGCTGGGAATTTAGCTCAGATGTACATCTGATCTTTGTAAATTTCGAGTGGGCTTACTAAATTATAAATCGTAACATAGTGCATGAAATAATACTAGCCTTCCAAATAGTAGAAAACAAATGTGCTGCAATATCACCGGCATGCAGCCAACTTTGACATAAGCAACACACATTTGCTAACTTTAGAAAACAAACAAGTCGGGAAACCGCGAGCTGGACGCTTCAGGTATGAAAGGTTTTGCGTATTTCTTATATAAAGACATTTGAGTGTGCATTCGCCACATTAATGCTACGTATTAATATATATCATACATATATTATGTGAGAGTATCCACGTTCGGGTTATATTGACATTCACAGTTTTGAATTTGCAACGAAGCGACAACTTTGACCTATTATAACTTCGTTCGTAATAGCGCGATTAACACCACCATGTTCCATGGTATGATCATGCTCCATATTATAGCCTACATTACTGAAAAAATTCGTGGTGCTAGAATGAACTTCAGGGGGTTTTGAAGCCAATTAATAAAATTTATAGTAATATACTATTATTAACTTTATTTGTTTAGGTATTGGAATGAGGGGATTTTGGAGCCTAGGCACCATATAGTGGTAGCCTCCAGATTTTTCGGTTGGGTTGCTTCTGAGAATCGGTCCGAGAAATAAATGATCACTTTCGCCCCCCGCACTCCCCACCTTTCCAACAAATGTCAACACTGAGACCGGCTTCGGAAGTTACTAATCAAGACCTTTCATTTGATGTTCTACATGACTATATTTGAAAAAAAAATTACATCCCCCTTGCATGCGTGAGGGTTGACAGTTGCCACCTTTCCACCAAATTTGATGTCAATCGGTACAACCGTTCCCGAGAAAAATGCATGTGACGGACAGACAGACAGTTTTGTTTTACACAAACCATTAGGTGCTCGCCAAAATGGCGTCATCTACTTGTGGTAGCTTCGTTTTCTATTCGTCGTCTTCGTTTAAAATTCAAAAGAATAAGTTTTTGTCAGAAAGGGTTTTCAAAAAGATTCCCCTAAAAAAAACCATGGCTCGGTGCAACTCTCTTAAGAGCAAAGAACATCTTGGACCAAAGTAATGCCCCAACGTTTTCACGAGTGGTTGTAAAGAAACTGCTTCTGATTTGAACTTTGCACAAGAACCGGTGTTCCGGGCAGAATAGTTAAAACACTCTTCTTAGCAACCCTGTTCGAGTCGATGCCATCGTCGAAAAAGAAAAAATTCAATATTCACATAATCTGGTGGAAAGCGCTTATCAGTGAAAAACGTAACTATATAAAGCATCATATTGGTAAGTTTGGTTTACATCCTACTACTATCAAACAAATGATATAGTGAGTAAAATTATCACTTCTGTATATCTACTGCTGCATACGACACCACATAGAACGCCTGTATCACACTAAAATGAATATATATGTATGTAGTAAGATATATACAGGTGTACGCTAGGATCAAATGAAACTATCGAGCATCCAAATATTCCTATATAAAATAATCCTGAACGACTTATTCCATCATTGGATCAATTTCCGGTCAGAGAACGGCTCACCGTCAAGCGTCGTTTATCTGAAATTCCAGGAAAATCAACATAGCCGTAGTGATCAAAGCTTTTTTAATACAGATCATCTAAACAGTTGTGTTCAATTGTAAAACAGCCTATTCTGACGAAGTTGATAATAAAAATAATTATTCTAGGAATAGCTTTTTACAATTTGTAACCTCGAAAGCGAAATAAGGTTCTGTGTATTTTACAAAAGATTTGACACCCCACGTCCTATATTGAGTGCAAAACACCGGGCCCCTAGAAACAGAAGTCATGTCCCGGGTGAAAACTATGCGGAGAATGTGGGCCAGGGAAAATCTTCGTAGGCAGGAAGAATCACACCCTTACCCTCCTTTCTCGTTAGACCTGTAGAAAAAAAAAAACGCTTTAACAAGATAAAAGATACACTACATCCCGTGGGAAGGCCTCCTTTTTGGTTTTTTTTAGAAATTTTTTGTGAAGAACTGGAGAAAGATGCAAATGCGAATTTTTCACCATAGATTTACTAATATCTTGGGCGTGCACAGTAATTCCAGCCCCATCGCATAGTTCGTTATTGAAATACAGAGCAATTTATACACCCATCTCCAAAGAAAGGTGTTTTTCTGCTGCCACGCTAGAGGGCGCTGCGATCACCTTACAGAAAGTAAGTAAACGGCATTTTAACGTACCGACTTAACTACAGTCCGCAAACTAGGATTATTAAAAACTAAATTTTTGGTGCCGTGTTAAACTCTTTTTTTTTTAATTTTGGTGTTTTTTACGGCTTCTTCAATGAATAAAAAAAATGAATCGCAATTATCCTAGTTTGCGGACCGTAGAAATATGTTCTGAATAAATCCTGAAAATTTCAAAGAATTTCGTTGGATAAATTTTGGGCGATGGTGGCAGCCGATTTTCAACATGCGGTTTCGAGAAAAACGCATTTAAAAAGTAGAATGCGATTTTTAGCCATAAAACCTTAACGGACCATTAATCTGCTGTATCTAGTGCATAAACCTTAGGTTTCTTGAAGAAACACGTGTACGGCTTTGGCTTCAATTCGCGTCCTTTTAGCAAAGTAATTCGAACGTCATTCGGACTGCTAAATACTAATCTTTATTACGGTGATCGACATAAATCTAGCATGTGACTTATCACGTGTTTAACACTATAATTTCCGAATGACTCCGAATATCAAAAAATCACTTTGCCCATATATTCTATACTATATCTAGATACAATTGATGCCAAAAAAAAACGATTCCGCGAGTCCGACACACGGGATGACCCCCTTAATATACTTCGATACAAAACTGATGAATTGGGTTTACGCCTTGAACGGTTTGAAGAAGATATAATTCCATGACAAGTTGAAGGAACTATCTTCCATAATCTAAAACATCAACCTCAGTCAGCACGATATTCCAGCCCGATTAAGTACCAGAAATAATTGAACAATTGAAAAATCCACCATTCGAAGTTTATCCTGGTTTACATTGATCTAGGTGATATTTCCCCTGGGGTAACAAGTAAGTCCCGTACAAGCCAACTTTGGCTATGTTTAGTTTTGAACCATAGCCATATCTTACTGCTACATTCAGTTATGATTCCCCTTTCGTGTTAATTATGGATACAATTTTTCCATACATCTTTAACGATTAATTACAACTATTCCTACCATGAATTGATTTTTCAAAATATATATTTCTCAATTTAATTAATTTTTGTTAAAGTTCCCACTACAAATCCCTGATTTATCTTCACAAATGGGACTAGTTATTCTGACTTAAAAAAGTTCCTTCAAATCCATTTATTTGATTATTTTCCTCTCAGCTTCCTTGCTATTAAAGTTTCACCGCTATTTGCTGAAACCTTAAAGGTATTACTTGCATCTGAATGGAGCAAACACACCAATAAAACCAACGAAATACAAAACCATCAAAACTTTAATATCGCTCCCAGGGACGAGAATACACTCATTTTGCCCGAAGCTTTCTTAAAATATCCTTCGAAAACCTGTCATCAAAGGCGTTTTCAGATAATTAAATTTTTTGGACAAAAAATCCGGGACCGGAGCTTTTCACCAATTTCGTATGAGTTCCAGCGAACATTACTGGACTAGGATAACAATCACGAGTCCGAAGTTTTCTTTGAAGAACAAAAGTAGTCGTAAAAACGAAGAAAAAGAGGCAAAAACTTTTCCTCATTTGCTCGCCATAAAATTCGCAAGGAAAACTTCTGTAGTCCAAGCCATCGATGTTGTCAGCGACCTGCTTTTTCTTATTGAGTGGGACGTGACATTTTCGAAATACTCACAACACGTTCACGTAAGGGCGGTGGATGTACCAAGACGGAAGCGTAAATGAGAAAATTAAGCACATATCCAAGAACTCACCTCCATTGACCTGGCAGGATAAGAACAGCTCGTATCCTTCACGAAATGGCCCCGCTACGGCCGATATCTCCTTGCCTTGAGCGTCGAATATCCGAGGCTCCTCCGGAGGAACTGTAAGAATAGAAAGTGGTTAGTAAAGAGAAAAATTTCCGGGAAGACTAAGGTTTACCGGGTGTTACACTAATAATCAACTAATTACGGACACATAGGTAATGAGCGGTACTTAGTGCCGAGTGTATTGTGGGGGTTTGCTTAATGAATAAGCGGAAATAAACTGGGATTAAATTGACGGTGATAAGGCAACTAAATGTAGGGTATATTTTCCTAATGGGGATTATAGATTGACGACATGCAATGACTAATTGAGACTCTTCTCAGAAGTATTTAAATTTTCGGCCCTCTTGCATAATATGTATAAATAAGATAATTACATGCTTCGTTAATTTCTGCATTCGCCTACAACTAATCACTCTCGACTGTGTAAATTTTCAACTCACCTACTAAAGTTAAATTTATCCTAAAGTTTCGAGTTGGCGAATTAAAAAAATCTACTCTACATCGATAGACCCCACCATCGGCTGTCTTGACGTTTCGGATCTGAAGACGTGAATCCTTTGGATTATCCGAAATGGAGAAGAACAACCGCTGACCCAAGTCGCTAGCTATAGCAGAGTGTGTGGCGAGTTTGATGTCTCCTTTCCTCGAGTCCAAACTGAAATAAAAACATACTAAATGTCATAGTAGGAAATAAAGCAAAATAGGAAAGGTTAAAGTGGCGATAATAGAATTAAGTTATTTACTGACTCCTCCAGTCTAATTGCACTCACCTGTACAACGGGATGCCTGTAGTATCCTTGAACCAGAGGAGAAGCTTCACTGAGTCGTGCGGTGTTGGCGGGGTTAGGTCGCAAGGTAAATCCGCATTTCGACCTAATGCTGTCCATACAACCCGTACTGGAACTGAAATTAAAGGAAGTGATAAAATCGGTTATTCAGTTGGTAAGAAGCTAGAGGTATTTATTTACATTCATTGTGCATTTATTTGGCGGACTCTATTGAGCGCGTGTCTACAATTAAGTGCGTACCTGTCTGTCTTCTTTCATGTTTATGTTATTCAGGAAAGGAAGCAATGATGAGGCTCTTTCGACTGAATTAGGCTAAACCTGGAAGAGCTGCTTATTTAAAGAGCCACTTCTATTCGGTGTCCTTTGGTCATTGGGTTGCATCACAATTGCCAAAAGATCCCAAATCCCACCGAGAACTTCAACTCAGAATAACCGACTTATAAGGTCATCTCCTGTAGGATATTTATGTAAACAAATTATATAGTGCTATATACTATTTATTGAGCCTGTGCCCCAATTAGCTCTGAAAAATATTTAATTTCTCGGACATAACTCCCACGTTAAATTAAACAATTACTTTATGCTCTACCATAGATGAAACTTTGGAAGACATGGTCTTCACTTTAGTGGGAAGTCTGTATTTAGTGCGTAAGGCTCAATCAGCGGGAGCAGAACTTTTCATAATGGACACCCGACTAGGGCCGGGTTTCAGAATAAGAGAGTTCCTAATATTCAGAATGGAGTTCCAATCCATTATCGATGCGTAATAAGAACGGGTAAAAAAACTGAGAGTCCAAAGCAGACATTGTACAAACTCAGACAAGAAAAAATTACGTGAAGCCAATTTGAAGTCGCTTGGAAGGGGATCCAACAATCGTATGAGGGGTTTCTCTCGTTCTCACTACGTCCAGGAGATCAAGATCTCTGTGACTACAGGCGCCCATGCAGAAGCCAAGGAGCATAGAGCTCACTAAACGCGATGATCGCCATCACCATTAAGTTGACTTCAGGGCAAAGCTCATTTTTCTACTGAGACTTGCGTGCTTCATATCCAGGTGATTCCATAATGGGCCGGGTATAATAGTACAGGCGATATTGCGGAGTTAATAGAATTCAGCAATGCATTTGTGTCTGGAGGCCTATATTTCCAAAATAAAGCTAGAGAGCGTGGTTTTACTAAAATAATTATATTGTGACGTATCGAGGAGCTAAAGAACCATCCCTACAAAGTACATTGCTTAGACTTATTCAGAAGTAGCTCTTGCTTGGATTCGGTGCCAAAAAGAGCGGAAGAATAAGCATAGGACCTCGGCTGTCCGGCCCTTCCGAAATTCACGATATGAGTCCAAAATTGCGCTTCCAGAAGCATGCAACGGTAGAATTTTGTGGATGGTTTAGTGCTCCCGTTTTTTTACCAGAAATCTCCCAAAGATGTCTTTTACTTTTGCCGAAATTTTATTGGGGCATGTGGCCCTAGATAAACCAAAGTCAGTGAAATTCATTACCCGATTCTCATTTTTGTGGCGGCTGGTAAATATAATACGATGCAATTATAATTATCAGGCGCTTAAGATGGAAAGCAGTTTTAACTTGGAATTGCCGCAATCTAAGCACGCAATAATCGGATGTCAGCAGAGGACGCTGTTTGGGAGCCAGAAAAAGAGAATTAAGAAGGGACTGCCATAAGAAAAGCAACATTTGTTAGGCACTCCTATCCCTTTTATTGAAGAACTTAGGGGCCTCTTGCGAGTGGGAGGATGATCGACCTGAGCCCCGATTCCTTATCATCAATCAGACCTGCTAATTCGAAAAATACATGAAGAGACTGATGATTGTGGGGTAGGACTGAAATAATTCTCGAAAAATATTATATTTCGACGTTGTATCAATAGGTAAAGAACTGGATCAGAGA
Organism: Hermetia illucens; assembly: GCF_905115235.1. NCBI lineage: Eukaryota > Metazoa > Arthropoda > Insecta > Diptera > Stratiomyidae > Hermetia > Hermetia illucens. The sequence continues at coordinate 89,561,270 of NC_051851.1, read as the reverse complement.
ATGTGCAAAATCCATTCGATTCAGAACACAGGGAGAGCCGGTCGCTTTCATTGTGGTTGGCTTTCCTGAAGACAGGAAGAAAGGCTTGAAAATGTGGTTATGTTCGGGTGTAGGGCGACAAGAGCCACTTACCTTGTGATTTGCTTGGACTTCGGTATGAACGCGTACCTGGCTCCCACCAAAGATTTATGAGCCGTCAAAGACAACCAAGGACAATACGCTACGAAGAACCCAGAATTTTGGAGGTAGCTTGCCAGCAGGCGCAACTGATACCCCAAACAGATCCATGCGGACAGAACACAGTGAATCTGAGAATGTTACTGCCGGTAGAAGAAGGCGAAGTTCAATGAATTTTTTGGCTGCAAACCGGAACTGTACTGTAAGGCGACCAACGATTTCATTAGCGTTCGAAGCTCAACTGGAAACTCTAAATAGTCGGTCAACTTGGACTATCTTAGAAAACTGCATGGTACCTTCACAAACTCCAGAACTGAATCATACCAGATAGTCTCAAAAGTATACCATCTGGGAAAATGGCTGGTTAAATTGGGGGGGGGGGGGAGAAAATTAACGGTCTCTGTGAACCCTTCAACACCGTTGCAAGGGAAACTGAAACGTTGCGAGAACGCTGGTTACTAGCAGTGCAAAAGCTGCCATACTATCATTTGAGCACATCAAAGCGCCTGGCATTGATGATATTTATTTAATGATTCTAAAGGGAGTACAGAGGAGACTGCAGAGTCGGAGAAGGATACCTTCTACGAGGCAGTAGAACGAACCCTCGAAGCCTGTTCCAGATACGATATTAAAATCATACTTGGGGATTTTAACAGCCAAGTAGGGAAGGAGCCCGTATTCAGGCAAAATGTTGGCTCCCATAGCTTACACGTAAAAACAAATGATAATGCACACACAAGAAATGGTTGTTGGAAGTACCTGGTTTGCGCGGAAAGCGGTCCACATGGACACATGGATACATGGACCTCTCCAGACGGGACCACTTTCAACCAAATTGACCACGTGTTGATCGAACGCCGCCACCTCTCAGCCTTGATGAATGTCAGAACATATAGGGGGGCCAATATAGACTCGGATCACTATCTCGTTCCCATGGTGCTCCGAACTCGAACAACAATACCACCTAGAATCCCCTCTGACAATCAGGTGAGAGTGAACACTGAAGCCATCCACAACACAACCCTCCGCAACACCTATAAGAGGGAAATGGATGCCGCAATAACTGCAGTCAAAAGAGGACCTGGAGATGAAGCATCAACAAATGATCTTCACAATCACCTGAAGAACGTTATCATGGATACGGCCACAAACATACTTGGCCCCAGCCATAAAAAGAGTCGGAGTCTCCGGGTCATTCACCAGTCTTTTGCCTGGATAATCTGGTAAGATTATGGATTTATCAGTATGCAATATTTCCTCTTTTCCTGCCGTTTTAACACCCGGTGGCTTTTAAATTCATTTACCAAGTGGTTCATCAACTTGTGCTCAAGGTATGGGACAGCGAATCAATGCCTGACGATTGGCAACGAGGCATTATCTGTCTCATACATAAAAAGGGAGATATCACACAGTGCAGCAATTATAGAGGCATCACGTTGCTGGATACCATCTATAAGATATTCTCCGCTATCTCTGCCGCAAGCGATGGAAAAACTGTTGGAATATGGAAAACAGTTGGACCATCTGTTCATCGGCTTTAAAGCCGCCTATGAGAGCGTAGCCAGGGTAAAACTGTACATGGCCATGAGAGAATCCGGTATCCCGACGAAATTAATAAGACTGACTAGGTTGACCCTGACCAACGTGCGAGGCCAGATAAAAGTAGCAGAATCACTCTCAAGACCATTCGACATCAACTACGGTCTACGACAAGGGGATGCCCTATCATGCGTCCTCTTTAACCTGGCCCTCGAGAAAGTGATCCGTGATACTAACGCAAATACAAGAGGTACGATCCTCTTCAAGTCCACCCAACTACTGGCCTATGCTGACGATATCCACATCATGGGAAGAACCACCCGAGACATACAAACTGCCTTCATCCAGATCGAGCAGGCGCCGCGAGATCTTGGGCTGCACATCAATGAAGGCAAAACAAAATATATGGTGGCAACGTCAGCACCGAAGACGAATCAACCAACAACATCAAACCGCACTGGTCAAACAGGAAGAATAAGGATAGAAGAATACAACTTTGAGACCGATGATAATTTCCCCTATCTAGGGTCGAAAATCACAACCGATAACAGCTACGATGATGAAATCCGCGCACGGTTACAAAAACTGTTCCGCTCGAAACGTCTCACCATAGGGTCAAAGTTCTTACTGTACAAGACTATGATCTTGCCAGTCCTCATGTATTCCTCGGAAACTTGGGTTCTTAGCAAGAAAAATTGCGAACTCTTGGCCGCGTTCGAGAGAAGAATCCTGCGAAGAATTTTTGGCACCCTACATGAGCATGGACAATTCCGTAGCCTACACAATGACGAAATCTATGAGCGATACCATGACCGTCCGGTTGTGGATAAAATCCGGCACAATTGGTTACGGTGGGCGGGTGACTTAATCCGTGTGGATGAGGATGATCCAGGCAGGAAAGTCTATAAGGGCAATATCCATGGTAGAAAAAGAAGACGAGGCAGACTCTGCCTAAGATGGAGCGATGGCGTGGGTCAGGACGCCAGACAGCTTTTAGGGATATCGAATTGGTGGACCTCGGCGCCAAACCGGGATGTCTGGAGTTACTTATTAAGGCAGCCCTAGACCGGATACCGGTTGTTGCGCCGTTGATGATGATGAGGAGTATAGACATCTGCTGCCACTTCTAGGCAATGTTTTCCTAGCGAGTCGCCCGCCTACTTCTTGACATTGGTTAGGATAGCCTTGAGCCTCAGAAGGACGATTATACAAGTCCATAATATTTAAAAAAGTTTGGTTGACATCAATCACCCTGAAATATTTAAAAGCTGATTAAACATCACCTTCGTTAGAAGGCGCTAAAGGCGTACCGGCTATATGAGAATCAAAATATTTAAGAGGATGGAAAGTCACGCGAATCTGGTATCCATTCCTTTGTTTTGAAGATGACACAACTCTAAAAGGCGCGTGCACGATGGACGTGATCGTATACATTGAATGGGGTTTTGATTGTCTGCTGTTTTAAGAACTTTGTGTTGCCAGAGAGTATAGTGTTGGTGATACTTTAGTTGAGTAGAAGTATGCCATGCTAAAGCGAAACTTATGATATACTGGAGGCGTGGATTGTTACCTGATAAAAGAAAGAACAAAACGCTGCCCAAACTAATACAATACACGATCCAACCGTGAAAAGGAGTGTAGAAATATATAACTTCTCCGACAAGTTTAGATTTAGATCGACTTCCGCACAAAGCTTTTGGGGCATTCCCGGTTAAGTCGACTTTGAAAGTTTCGCGAATGCTTCTTATTATTTGCGAGGATCCTATCTTTATATGAATTGCTCGCAGAGCCTTCTTGCTGGAAAGCATGGACCTTGCAAATACACGATTTTATCCTTCTGCCAATACCTTGACCTTTTGCCGACGATTCGTTGCCACTATACCACAGCGTCACATAATTGCATTATACATCTAGTTATTCCTGATACCTTTTCTGAAACCGCACCATTGAGATTACGGCCTCTTAACTGAATTCTTACGAACAATTTCTAGTTTTCTATCCACGACAACACACAACGGAGAAAAATTGTCTGGTGATCGCTGTGCTGACTGACAAATCAGACCACTCCCCTCGTTAATGTGATGCTCACATAAGTCGAATCGACCTTGTCCGTCGGAAAGTGAGCACATTGCAGGAAGTGCACAGGTTCTAGGTGATTACGACGAAACCCATATCCATTCGATCGCGACTTGTCACAATGAGCATTGAGATACACATCACAGCATAGATTCACATATCGACAAACTGCACGTTCATTTATAAATAATACTGCGCTATTATAATGCTTCTCTGATTGCATTAGTATCTTGTAATGCAACCCAGACCCACGTCGAAAAGTAAATGCTATCAACAATAATTCAACACAATTTTTAGTTATTCGTAAACCACAAAGAGTGTCAGTATCCCCATAGCCTCAGCCCATTAGATGGAAGCAACAATTTTCTCTTTGGCTAGTTCTAGTCACGCAGAAGCACACATTTTAAAACATGTCTGCTAGTGTGATCTGACAGATCACGTGAATGGTAATACCACCGCAGTTATTTGATATTATACACAAAGAATAATCCGAATCAATAAAGTCAAATGTTATCCATCATAATGATGTGGAGGAATCAATGTGTTTAAGGACGAATAAGCTTCATTTTAATTAAAAAAATATGGTAGAATGTTAGTTTTAACATTGTTTGACTATCAGTTCAGCATACGTGGCTGTTCCGGCGAACATACCCTTCACGAGTGGCTGTTGTTGCTTCAGAACTGCTGTTTTCAACAAAGTTTTATACAAAATTTAAATTGCTCCTGAAAACGTATCTGCAGTAGTTGTCAAGTTAGTGCAATATCAAAGACTCATCTTGACGATAATTTGCGTATTTCCCTAAAACTGCAAAGCGTTTCGCTCTTCCCTGGACTTTATAGAGCTCCGAAATTCCGATCCTTGACACATCAGAGCTGCTCAAGGGCATAATACAACTCCATTCATTGCCTTGGCTGCGCCCGTTCTTTACATCGCTTGCTCCCATGATTTCCCAAAAAAGGTGCAGTATCTGAAATGTGCATACATGCGAAACTCATGCATTATGTCGGCATAAAGTCAGTGCATTCGCTGCGGTGGGATGCGAGTATCATTGCTACTAAAAATGGAAACGACATGAATTTTGAAGTGGCATTTTCCCTCCGCAGTTGCATGTTTTTCATTTAGGCGCTCCTCTCTTTGCTCTGAGGACTTGGCAATCGACAAAAAATCAATGAACTGCAAGTACGAATGGCGAGCAAGGAGTGGAACGGTTCAGCGATTTTTATCATTTATTTATATTGCATGCGTCTGAAATTTGGCACTTTGACACTCTTCTTACAGATATAGAATCATGTGTACGTAAGTACGGCCATATACATATAATATGCATGTCAGTGGAATTTGGAATGCAAGTCCTCTCCAGTCGTAAAGTGCCATGAAGACTGTACATGCTCGAACGAACATAGACTCAACAAAGGAAAGGTTCAAAAAGGAACTGGAATGCATTTTTTCGTGTATCCCTCGCTCTCTGTTCAAATGTTTATTTCTCCATCAAAAGGAAAAGACAAGTGCACACATAGATCCAATAAAGTCCTTGATGGATGTGGGGCTGAAATGGTAACTGAGGTTATCCGCTTCGGGGAAGAATTTGAAATAAATTGGTTGTCTGGGAAAGATGACGGACGTGTCGCTCGTTTGATGATCACAAAAATGTAATAAATTGCTTCTAGTCGATGCTTCCACTGTCATCTGCGAAGGCTGCATTGTCTGTCAACATGATAAATGCGTGAATTGATTAGCTTTGTTAAAGTGTTTGAAATGGGTGTTTGTATGCATAAAGTCCTGATACGATTGCAAAAATGTGTGCTATTCTGAAGAGCTCGCCTTTTAAGCCAGCTATTTGAATTCCTTTCTTGTGTGATAGTGCCTTTTATGTTAAGACTTTGGTAAGACTCGCACTATAAACAGATATTGAATTGAGGATTCGTTCATTATTGTAAAAGCAAATATCAGTAGGGGAGAAAGGAACTATAAATGTATGAAGTATGTACACCAAAGCAGCGAAGGATTTTCACTCTCCAAATGCGAACATACCACCAGCGACTTTGAGCAACCACTAAATTTACCATAAAGAACCCTAAAAAGGATATGCAATCCACACACCCCCCACAAAGTTGGGACTTTTTACCCCGGTACAACCAGCCAGAAGCTCATTTGAAATAATTGAAAATCAGTCTACGGCCGGCTTATTAGTGGCATTTTTCTTCTTTTCTTCTCTTAAATTCTCTAGAAAACAGAAGAAGACGCGGCACAGTAAAACTACAGCTACAGAGAAGAATAGACTACAGTCTAACTTTTGTTTGCCGCTTTTACTATGAAAAGCGGACGAAAGGAAGGTTGATGAGTGGACACAAATGGTGCATTGTCCGCTATGCAAAAATGGGTCTATGAGGATCGGACACTGTGGACCTTGGACATGGGCATTACTCCACTACTAGTAAAATTTCCGGGGCAGTAAGACACAAGGAAGTGGAATCCCGCCGGAAGTTGGGGGCGGGCTGGCAATCCCCAGCAAGGTTTTTGTCATATATATGACTACATTTATATACAAAGTCGCAAAAGCTGACCAAACTAATTTGAAACATGTCCAAAGCCTCTCCCTCTCTACTGGCAGACAAACTGACCTTATGTCAATCTGCTTCAAAAGCCATGGGTAGTGTCGGGATCGGGGAATGAAAGTGACTGTCAAGCTCCGTGGCGCGAACTTGGAACATATTCACGATAGGCGATGGAAGCAACACAGAAGATAATGTCCACGAAGGTACATGGATGAGGATGATCCAGCCCGGAAAGTCTATAATGGCAATATCTATAGTGGAAAAAGAATACTTGGCAGACTCTGACTCAGATGAAGCAATGGCGTAGGCCTAGATTTCATACATAGGCCGCGTAGGCCTGGATGGAAGACAGTTTTTGGGGATATTGAATATTGGCGCAAAACCGGGATGTTCGGAGTTTCTCAATATGGCAGCGCTAGACTGAAAACCGATTGTTTCGCAATTGATCGATAATGATTGGTGAGGCAAAAGTGCCAGAGAAGATTGGAATGAGATTAAGTCTAAGGGGGAACGTACGATAAAACCACTGACTGTGGCAATTGAGTTGAAGCTTATCGTCGAACGTTCCACCTAGATTTTGAAAGGAGCTCAGAAGTAATAGGATTATCCTAGATCGCATTCAAGAATAAATCCTTAATTGACGAAAAGCAGCCAGATACCCCTCCTCCGTCGACGAAATTAAGACACTGCGAATAATTGCGGAGGGGCTCAATGTATTTTGACATTCCTAAAATATTTCGAACTCGCTTGTCGAGGCGAGTTGTTACTACTTCGGGTGCTTTCATGAAAATGATGTGTGCCAGCTACTGTGGAACAACAGTGGTGAATAACAAAAAAAGTGGATGAAGAAGAGTGCTCAAGTGGGGTTCGGTAATTAATAATAATGAGAAAGTATCCGTCCGCCAATTTTTCGATGCTTATTGAAAATAGAAAGTATATCTCTTATCTCAGGTTCTATATTACGATAATCCTTTCCATCTATCTGGCAAGTATAAATTGAAAACCTTCTATCTACCGATAGAGGTGTATTACCAGAGTATTTTCCATAGCCGCATTCGGTTTTTGTACGAGTACTTAAGTGTTATGTTACCTACTCAACTGTATCTTTAACTTATTCGATTTTACCCAATAAATATTTGGAATACATATATTCACAGCGAACAAAGAAAGAATTGAACGAGAGCTGCTCTCGAGAATCGATATATTTTGCTAAAAATGGAATAGAGAATTCATTCTTTCATTGGAGCAAAAGGGCAAAGCGAAATCATTCCATGAAACTGGAACCAATCTGTAAAGGAGTAATCAAAGGTAAAATAAAAACATCAGATATGGAGACGACATCCGGTGACGATAGATTGAAATGATGATCCAAAATCGTTACGCCTTAAGGGTCCTGAAAGTACCGAAAGATGATATTATTCCTTGACTTGTTCGTATTTGATATGGGAAAAGGATATGCTTCTCAATCAGTCTCACTCTCTACTCGTATATATTCAAGTAACCACTTTGATTATATCTCTAAACATTGCGGTAAATTGATCAGCCAGGGGCTAAATCAGGAACTGTTTGGGGGAAGGCTTTTAAACAAGGAAGCGAGATGTTATATCATTTGTAGACAAGTCTATTTCAGTAAATAAACGGAGGTAATACACATAATGTAGTGAAGCCCCCCATGTATTTGCTCATCGTATTTGCTCGTGTGTGATTATGTTTTACTCAAATACATTACATTTGAAATTTTTTGTTTTTTTTTATATTCAATAAGAAAAGTCAGCGGAAACCAAGGTGAGGATGATTATAATTTATTCCCTTCTTCGCTTATGCTTTTTAAGTCTGGCGGGAATTATATCAGAGTAAATCTTCAAATTAACAGGAAAAGTTAAAACATCATTTCTTCGTGATGCCTGTTCGATAACTCTAATGGTGAGTATATGTGCTGGAAATTCTCTCCTACCAGTAAAGGGTTAGAAATCCTTCCTCACATTCCCTGATTGCCACGAAATCCGAAAATACGCTTCGGATCGGAGAGATTGGAGAGATTTAATATCGGTATACTTCAGGGTGAAGCAGTGGCGCAGAAGTATGTTCCTATGTTAAAAGCAATGAAAAACCCAACACTGACATAAGGAGCACTTTTAAAGTTGTCGTAAAGGCAACATTGGGAACGAATGGTGAAAAATAAAGAACGAGTTGTTCGGCTGGGAGAGATTATGGGTCAACGAACAAAAATCAAGATATGACCCAAATTAAAAAATAGATTAGCGAATACAAAGTTGATGACTATATTTAGTGAGTTAGTTATCCGGAGACGCATGCGAAAAACCTGAAAAAAGCAAAATTCAGCTTGCACACAAAACATATTATTTGGTCTTCCCTAAAATAAAGTCAAAATACATACACTGGAACAAAAACGAAGCTATGAGAAAAAATTACCAGACCTGTGTAAGGGTACGGGTGCGAAGCTTGAACTTTGCGTCAGGTTTCTGAAAAACTGCACGATATGTATGACAAACCAAGGCTCAGGACTGACTGGAGCGCTACGAAGAAGGAGAAGGTCTTAAAATTGAAAAATTAATCAATATCGCGATATGACAGTTTGGACGCAAAAGTTTAACCGAACTATTTACTGGCTGGGATATGTACAATAAAATAAATCCTCATCTGATATGGCTTTCTGATGGAACTGCTAGAGAATTCACCTTAATGCTTTGACATCTTTTAATAATAACAATAATAATCGTTGGCGCAGCAATCCATATTGCATTAAGGCCTTGAAGTGTGTTAGAGCACTACAGGATTACAGCAAGTACTCTGTAGGAGGCAATTTGGTCAGCATCGCGCTCGCCCGAGATTATTACCCTGATTTGACTCAGGTACTCATTCATAGCTGAGTTGACTGGTATCAGACGTCAAGTCGCGATACAAATCCCAATGCCACCAGTGAGATTTGAACCGCGACCTTCCTTGTGATCTAACCACTCTCTCTTTAAGAGCTTGTTATCGCGTCTCGTTTTCCCCCCAAATGAAAGCCAGACGCAGAGGTGTAAATAAGCTTCGGATCCTCTAATAACAGATTAGTTAGTTTGGTAGAAATAAAGCTAAAATGACAATACGAGAAGCAGAAAAAAAAGAATTAAATGCTAAAATTACTATTAACTCTAGGAAAGTAACTAGGACATTAATGGCAAAAAGAGAGTTTACGCCTGCTTTTGAAAGGAAGGGACTAACATCTGCTGGTCGTTTACCTACAATTGCGTGTCTCTAGCGTATTTGCTGGCAGGGAAAGGGTGCGTTGGTAACCAAATTCAATACGGGAGGATTTACTACACAAGGATCATAAACTTTGACCAATTCGCCCGCGCCGTGTAAAAAATAAAATTCTATTTGATTCTAACAGAAAGGACTGTACAGCACTCAGGGACAGATCGGTCTGCTCAACAGTAGCACAGAAAAAAGAAAATCCAAAACTTATCGGCGATTTTCCAAAAGATCTTCTTTATAATCCCGTTGTTGTAAAGGAGGAAAGCCCAGAGTGGAACCCTTACTTTACCACAACGTGATGATAAGGACAGAATACCTCTATATTATAGCCTACATGACTTCAAGATTTCATGGTGCTAGGATGAACTTAAGGGGGGATATGCAGCCAGTTGCTAAAAATTATAGTAATATACTATTATAAACTTTATTTGAACAGATATTGGTATGGAACGTATACGAGCGCACGCACCATACAGTGGCAGCCTTCAGATTCAGTTTGGTAGTTTCTGAGAATGGGCCCCTTAAAGAAATGATCACTTTCAGCCCCCCGTACTCCCCACCTTTCTAACAAATGTCATAATTAAAACCGGCTTCGAAAAGTAATAACCGAGACCTTTAGTTCGATACCCCACATGACTATATTTGATGAAAATGAAATTTACACCCTTCTTTTGCATGGGAGGGGGGGGACCCCGCTTAAATTCGACGAAAAATTTCACTGTATGCGTGAGTGGTCACAGTTCCCATCTTTCTACCAATTTTGGTGTGAACTGCTATAACCGTTTCCGAGAAAAATGCGTGTGATTGACAGACAGACAGACAGAGGCCGTTCATCTCCGCAGATCACGTGTCCCGCCCTCTTGCTGAAAATTATACAAGGATTATTCCCCCAGCAAGACGAGGGCACCAACATATTCCAACCACCTCTGAATGTGACGGCAATTCCGCCAGTCACCAGAGACGAGCTGCTGGAGATCTGCGGTAGAATAGGAGACAATAAAGCACCGGGCCTGGACGAAGTACCGAATAAGGCCCTTAAGCTTGCCGGAAAATCCAAGCCGGACATGTTCGCTGAGTTGTTCGAAGCATGCATGTCCGAGGGAATAGTTCCAGCGGCATGGAAACGGCAGAAGTTGGTACTTCTGCCTAAACCTGGTAAACCTCCAGGTGAACCATCCTCATACTGACCGATATGTCTTTTGGACACAGTGGGGAAAATGTTAGAACGGGTAATTTATAATAGATTACTCCCGGTTGTTGAGAGCCAAGGCGGCCTTTCAGATCGGTAGTATGGGTTCCGTAAAGCCAGATCAACCATTGATGTCGTCAGATTACTAGCTTGGCCAAAGATGCAATTCACGGAAAAGGCAGTACCAGCAACTATTGCGTGGTAGTAACCCTGGATGAGAAAAATACATTCAATTCGGCCAATTGGAATCTAATACGGAAATCTCTAGCGAAGGTTGGTATTCCCGCCTATCTCGCTGCTTTCGTCGATAATTATTTAACTGAAAGGAGGCTTTGGCCCTGGCAAGGATGATGCCGAACGTTATAGAGTCACGACATACCTCTAGGTTGTTTATAGCTAACCTGGAGGACCAGTTGGTACATTTTGTCCCGTTTTTAGGTGCGGGAGACTCGGCTTCATCCTTCTCCGTCTGCCCTACCGGACCTACCGGAATATTATCACCCGAGCTAGACTGAAACTTCGAAAATAAAAAAACAACGTTTCGGCCGCGCATGTGGAACATATTTTTGATAGATGTTCTTCGTGCCTCAGATGTACGATTGAGTTTCTCTTCCTCCCTTGGCATCCTCAGGCCATTCTACTGGAGGATGCTCCTCTTAAAGAGAATTTTGGGGGGCTAGAGGGAAAAGGAGAAAAGAAAGTCCTCAAATCGAAGTTTTAGTTTCTTTTCATATGGTAATTCAACTCATTTGAAAGGACCAAATACAAATAGAAAGCTACAAATAAGAATATAAAACTAAGGGAATAGAAATAGAAAAATAAAAATAGGGAGAAATAAAAAAATCGTTGTTGTTGACCTAGGAAGATATGTAATAATAGCCCCGTGGGATCTCTGAAGGTTTCGTTCATATCATAAACAAAGTTAACATCGTAAATAGATTTTCCTCGTATTTATCATATAATACCAGGATTCATTGCATTAATCAGTGCCCTAGACCACGGTACTATAATCGTCTTCGAGTTCACAGGGCATACCCTAAGGGGTTGACAATGGGATAGAATCCTCATGATAGGCCAATGAAGAACAGGTTACGAAATGGTTTGCCGGTTTCTTTGTTTAAACGTCATTCGTGTTAAGAATTTGCGTGGGCAGACCTACAAAATGTGGGACATTCAATTAGTGGGTGGGTGAGAATCTGATCATCTACAACCTATCGCCCAGCTGATGGCTAAACAAACCCTAACTGGTGATTTATTTCAGAGAAATTCACTTGCGAACGCGTGAGCCAGCAGTCTCAAAACTCTGCTTCCTTATGCCGTTAACTGCTTTGATCAGCTTCAATCATCAATTCCAGTGCTCGACACGGAAGCACTATATTCATTTCTTGATTTTAATTCAAAAGGCAGTAATTAATCACTACTTGGTTTTTCTCTTTTTTTTTCCTATACTGCGCCGTAAACTCGTTCCTCAAAAGTTTCAATTCCACCATCCGCCTTCTTCAAGTGATACCTCGAACAAAAGCGATCGGCGGTGCCGAGTTTAGTTGAACAACGTTCATTTTTATCAGCCGGTCCAGACCCCACTAATTCTTCTTTTCGTCGACCCCGGGCTTCAACTTCAAATTTACAGTCTGTCTTATTACAAATCACCTACATGCATTCGCCCCAGCAGAGCAAAAGGTTACGCTCGCATGCAACAATATATAACCTGGGCAGGTTTATACGCAAGCAAACAGGTCATCGTTCCTTCTTATCCGGTTACATTTCAGCTAGCAATATGTAGATATTCGGGAATTCGTTTCATATAAAAAATGAAAATTGTTCAATGGAAACGGATTTGAGGGTTTAGGGGAAGGCGGCAATTATTAGGTTATACAAATTAAATAAAATTAATTATTAAAAATATTCATCATCATCATCAACAGTGCAACAACCGGTATCCGGTCTAGGCCTGCTTTAATAAGGAACTTCGGACATCCCGGTTTTGGGGATATTGCCCTTATAGACTTTCCGGCTGGATCATCCTCATCCATACGGATTAAGTGACCCGCCCACTGTAGCCTATTGCGCCGGATTTTATCCACAACCGGACGGTCATAGTATCGCTCATAGATTTCGTCATTGTGTAGGATACGGAATCGTCCATACTCATGTAGGGGACCAAAAATCCTTCGGAGGATTCTTCTCTCGAACGCGGCCAAGAGTTCGCAATTTTTCTTGGCAAGAACCCAAATTTCCGAGGAATACATGAGGACTGGCAAGATCAGAGTCTTGTACAGTAAGAGCTTTGACCCTATGGTGAGACATTTCGAGCGAAACGTTTTTTGTAAACTGAAATAGGCTCTGTTGGCTGACAACAACCGTGCGCGGATTTCATCATCGTAGCTGTTATCGGTTGTGATTTTCGACCCTAGATACGAGAAATTGTCAACGGTCTCAAAGTTGTATTCTACTATCCTTATTCTTCCTTTTTGACCAGTGCGGTTTGATGTTGTTGGTTGGTTCGTCTTCGGTGCTGGCGTTGCCACCATATATTTTGTTTTTCCTTCAATGATGTGCAGCCCAAGATCTCGCGCCGATTACCGCCTGCTCGATCTGGATGAAGGCAGTTTGTACGTCTCGGGTGGTTCTTCCCAAGATGTCGATATCGTCAGCATAGGCCAGTAGTTGGGTGGACTTAAAGAGGATCGTACCTCTTGCATTTACTTCAGTATCACGGATCACTTTCTCGAGGGCCAGGTTAAAGAGGACGCATGATAGGGCATCCCCTTGTCGTAGACCGTGGTTGATGTCGAATGGTCTTGAGAGTGATCCTGCTGCTTTTATCTGGCCTCGCACATTGGTCAGGGTCAGCCTAGTCAGTCTTATTAATTTCGTCGGGATACCGAATTCTCTCATGGCCGTGTACAGTTTTACCCTGGCTATACTATCATAGGCGGCTTTAAAGTTGATGAATAGATGGTGCAACTGTTGTCCATATTCCAATAGTTTTTCCATCGCTTGTCGCACAGAGAAAGTCTGATTTGGTGCTGATTTGCCTGGAGTGAAGCCTCTTTGATATGGGCTAATGATGTTCTGGGCGTATGGGGCTATCTTATAGATGGTACACTCAGCAACGTGATACCTCTATAATTGCTGCACTGTGTGATATCTCCCTTTTTATGTATGAGACAGATAATGCCTCGTTGCCAATCGTCAGGCATTGATTTGCTGTCCCATACCTTGAGCACAAGTTGATGAACCACTTGGTAAATGAATTTAAAAGCCACCGGGTGTTAAAACGGCAGGAAAAGAGGAAATATTGCATACTAATAAATCCATAATCTTACCAGATTATCCAGGCAAAAGACTGATGAATGATATTTGTACATGTTGCAAGGCGACGTACACTACAACCCGGAGATTCCCGAAAGATTTGTTTGCCCAAAATCTACAGCTTGGTCCTAGGTAAAGCTGACCAAACATAACGTAAGCATCCCTCCTTTTCGCAACTTTGACAATACGAATTAATTACGATTCGGCTACACTGTATCCGAGAAAACTCCCGCATCGACTCCACAAACCACCTTTGAAACGCGGCTTGCATGTGGCATACGCCATTGGGAATACACAGAGTTCAAAGGTACTTCGCATAGGATGTTACTATAGTCGTTGGAACTTGTTGTCCAAAAACGGGACTCACGTACTCTGACAGCACTACAATCTATCTCTCATTCAGCCACAGCGCTAAAAAGACGTTTTATGTATAGCCTCTACGATTGCAGTGAGAAAGTTGACATTGGGCGAAACTATCAATCTTTGTCTTGTAGCTCTTGTAGAATTTCATCTATTGTTACTATCAACCAGAGTTCTGGAGAGATGGAGTTTCTCTCTGGTCAAAGGTCTGGTCAAGGGGCTACCTCCCAGATCAGATTAGATTATGTTGGTTCTTAGTATGTATAATCCAATGCGTAAGATACTCCCGCTAATCCTATTCTGGTACTAATATTATTGAATGCTCCCTTCACATCTAGCGAGACAGCAAAGCATGTTGCCTGTTAATTCTTGGATCACCGATTACTTGTCAGTCATATTAGACCTAATCAAAAAATGATTCAAGTTTGATGACTCGTAAAAGTACTACCATAGAGTATAATTATAATTTCAACGACTAATTACCCTTCCACGGTGTATAATAACAATCCCAGATGGTAGCCTAGAAAGTAGTCGTAGCAGTCTGAATATTGAATATTGAATATGAGGATAATTTTTGTATTATTTTGCATTGTATATTTTATATAGACATTTCTATATTCTCCTTTGAAACACTGAAAGCCATATTGCATGAATATTTATCCATATTTGAATTTGGAATCATGAAAAAATCACGCTCCGTCCATTTTCAAACGTAAATATGCATTTGGTCGATGCTCTCTAGGTTAGCTAACTCCTTTTTGTACGTTTTCTTTATGCATTTGACATATACGTATATATGGTTGTATAGGGATTTGCCTTACAGTTGCTCTTCTCGGTTCCAACTGAGAGATGGAGAAAAAAGGCATACGGAATATGTGAGTACCTTAAATTCAATCATAAATCTCCTTTCACTCGAGTTGAACCATATTGAGACAACTGCAATATGGAAAATAGCCAAATTTGAATAAACCGAAACTACCACACTACTTAGTCTGTCATCTATAAAATATTATGAAAATTCATCTAGGGTTATATCTGATGTGAGTTCATGATGCTGGTGTCTACGTGCCACGAAACACTCTTAAAGGAAGGGATATAGACATGCATATAGAAAGCAAGCAAAGGAATATATGTATCTTCATATATTGTATTTACAACTGCCTTAAAATTAACATTATAATCACGCGGCATGACATTTTCGCCCTGTTGTTAAGCTTCAAAGGCACGAAAACGTCATGATCATGTAGGACTTAATTAGTGCTTTTGAAAGCCCAACTTCCAACGAAGGGTGAAATTAGAGGCAACCAGGATTTGAAATGTACACATTATAAAGTCGAAAAGTTCCGATTCTTAGGATCCATCTAACCTGACAATATGACAATTTAATTACGCATTATATTGAAGGGAGCGAAGAAGTTCAGCTAAAACATATACTATATACTGAAAGCGGGATGCTTCGAATATAAAGCCTTTGTGTCCATCTTATGTATGGTAAAAAAAATTATAGACATTTTTCCGTTCGTGTATAGTTAAAAATTCAAAATATTCCTCCACACTTTTCTTCAAACTTCAAGATATATACATATATTATATACATGATTGCATCTCACCCCCGGGGGAGTGTAGCGCGAAAATCATACTTACGCGCCGCCGTTCGCTGTATCCTGAAATGCCGTCCGGCACACCACGACTTCCCGAGGCATTTGCACTCATCCTCTACTGTTCTGCATCACATGCTTTGGGGGCAACCCACTCGTTGGCATCTTAGGAGAGTGCATTCCACTAGCATAGCCCTCAGTGCAATTTTCGTCTCTCCTTAAAGGTGACTTATCCACTACCACTTCCGTCCAATGCGTACGAGTGCCAAGCCTGTTCACCGACCAAGTTCCTTGTTTGAGATAGTGTCAGGCTAGCATACATCGATGATATGACGCAGAGAGTTATTGACGGAAACTTGCAGCTTTTGGGTAACAGTGGAGTTCACTTTCCATAGTCTACTCCCATACAGCAACACAGAAAAAACACTAGTACAGACCAGTGCCAATTTGATCTTGACGTTGAGACAACCGCATTTCCAGATCTTAGACAGGGCAGCGAAAGTGGATCGGGCGCTATTAATGTATCAGTCCACATTCAGTTCGATGCTACCGTGCGTAGAAACCACGGTTCCTAGATATACAAATTGATCGACGTCTTCAATGATCTGGCTTTTGATACAGAATTTGATTTTGTTGGTTTTTATCTTCAATCCCCTCTTTCCAAATCCAGAGCCATTTGTTCAAGGCCCATGACCCGGTGGGAGAGCAGACGGATGTCATCAGCGTAGTCGAAGTATTTGAGGGAAGATACCATCCACCAGTGAATTTCTTCACGTTCTCCGAAAAAGGCAACATGAAGACCGCCACAGATAGCAAAAGGAAATAACACCGGCGACAGGATGCAACCCTGGCAGACTCCACTTTGGACCTCAAAATCCTTCGAGATTTTACCTCGGTGCAGCACGTGACATTTTGCACCGTCATATGTCCCTCTGATAATAGCTATTAGTTTCTCCGGAATTCCTCTCCTACGTAAAGCACTTCCTGTTCACTTTCTCAAAATCGATGAAGGGCAGGGGCAGCGAAGATCTAAGTTCCACGCACTGTTCCAAAATCATCCGTAAGGTATTGATGTGGTTAGCGCCGGAGGATTCAGCGCGGAAACACGCCTGTTTTTTGTCGAACAAGCTTTCGTGATGTTTTGATGCGTTCCAGGATTATTTCAGCTATTGTCTTCGTGACGGCAGGGAGCACGCAGATTGTCACACTCAAAATGTATACCCCTTTTGGAATCTTAATGATCATCCCCTTCTTCTCCTCTCTGTTCAATTGTTCATCATCGTGGATGAGAAGTCTCTTGTCACGGCGACACTAGGCTGAACTCCTCGGGATTTCGCTCGTTATCGAAGTTCGAGTGCATTATCGAGTACATATTACCGTGCGTATACAAATTGATCGCATATTCCCGACTTACTTCGTGCATAAAAACATACTCATATACAGATATGTAAATTGAATACCACTGATACTAACGTACAAATATATCCATCTGAATTAGGCACTACCCGCAAATTTAATTAGCATGTACATATACATACAAATATATGTCTCTCTAGAAAATTGCTAATGATATCCAAACGACTAACAAGTTGGGGAACCGGAAGCTTAACACTTCAGGTATGAAGGGTTTTGTGTATTGCTTATAGAAGCATATTTAAGTGGGTATTTGTTCCATTTGTGCATTGCATTTAGGTTGTCAAACCATTCACCTTAGTATGATATTGATATTCAAAGTCTTAGGTAGACCTTACACGATCAGTACTTCATCAGCCTGCAATCACTGATGGATTGTAGTGTTTAGTGTAAGCAATACGACAAAAAAATACTTTGGTTGCATATATTTAAAGATCCGAACTACTCGAACGTTACATTTCGATTAACAACACATGTCAACGGCATTACACTCAAGTTGTTATCAGTCCAGCCAGTCTGATAGGTTTTATTTAAAAATTTACATTTTTATCAGTCCATCAGTTATTGCCATAAAAAGACACTTGACGATTTGCCATAATATTGTCATTCAGACTGACGCCAGACTGATGTACTGTTCTGTTACTGTTCGGTTATAAAAATTCTTACTTGAGAAGACCGGGCCTATTGAAATCAATACTGTGGACGGTGTCAATGGTGGGTTACGAGTACCACAGCCGTTTACTTCGATTATTTTTCGAAATTCTCTGTGGGCTATATTTATAACAAGGATGGTAATTTGCTACTAAGCCTTACTTCAACGCAAGGTTTTGATAGAGAACCTTGCAGACAGGATTATGACTCTGGGGTACTCGGCATTGCACAGTATCTTGCACTTAAATGTTATATGGTGGAGGTGATAACTGAGGAGTCATAAAGAATATAGTGTTTATAGTTATTTGTTGGCAACAAAGCATCCTTTAATGAAGTAAGGACAGCAAAACGACACAAAGTTAGCCAGCCATTTGTTGAAAGTTGAAATGTCAACAAATTTTGTTAGGACCCCCGTGAACAAGGTCCCCACCCTCATGTTACAAATCAGCCAGGGGTTATTTTCTCAGCAAGAGGGGGTCCTGACAGCAGCGACAGTCACCAGAGACGAGCTGTTGAAGATCTGTAGCCACCAAATAAGGCCTTTAGTTTGTTCAAGTTGTACAAACTCATCTTGGCTGGTTTTTGTTTGTTACTTCCACACAAAAAACCAGAAAATAGCAAACAAGTCTAAACACCACAGCACTACGCGTCGACGGGTGATATTGGAAGAATCTTCGTAGCGAATGAAACATATCCTTTAGATGTATATGTAAATATATTTGCTAATATTTATAAACTATTTATTCTATGATCTGGTATGTATTTTATATTTTGTTTAATTTAGGTTGATCAGCACACACTCGCTCACTGTTTCGTCGAAAAATTGATTAATTTCCGTATTTATATTAAAATAACTTTCTCGTTTTCTACGTTCTTCGGTTGTATCAAATGACTTGCAATTCTTCAATACTTAAAAACGCGGTTGTCCGAAGTCAAGGTTGGGAACAGAAGAGAGCGGCTTATTTCCATGCGGTCTTTTCCTGTCCCAACCAACGGCACCGCTCACCGCTAGCTCTCCACTCCCGTGGCGAGTTCTAAAAGGTGGAGAGTTCCGCGCCATCTATTTGTTCGCATTCGCAACATTCGAAATCCTGCCGCGCCACAGGCCTTTACGCTTCCCGCGAAATGCAGATCGGACATGTTCGTTTGGTTGTTTGAAGCATGCATGCCCGTGGGGATCTTTCCTGGAGGAGCTCTTTCAGATCGACAGTGTGAGGTCCATCAAAGCTGATCAGTACTAGCTTCACCGGCAAATACTGTGTCTTGGTGACCGTGGAGGTTAGGAATGCATTTAATTTGGCCAACTGCAACCTTATACGAAAGATTCTGGCGACGAGTGGTTTGCCATCTATCTCGCTAATATTGTCGATAACTACTTGGAAGAACAGACGCTCTGGTATTACATCGATGATGGCCCCAGGAGTACGTTGTTTCTGCGGGTATTCCAAAGGGACCCGTACCCTCTTCGCTACTGTGCAACATAATATACAGCGATCTAGTTAATCTCGCCCGTTCTGAAGGAGATTGCGTTGGTGGGTTACCCCGACGACATAGCACTGGTCGTGGTCACAAATTATCTGGAGGGTGCTGAGTTGTATTCAAACGAAGCAATCAGCACTGTTAAATTTTGATTAGAGGGCGCTGGATTGGCTCTTGAGGAGGCAAAACGGAAGCGGTTGTCATCAACACGCGTCGTAAGAGAAATCACGTCCACATTATTAATTCCAAGTCACCTATCAAATACCATACTTATGTGTAATGATAGACGCATAACTCAACTTTATTCAACACATAAAATATATTTGTGAAAAAGCATCCACCACGAATATGGCTCAGGCAAGAATGATGTCGAATGTGGGAGGGCGGCGCCATACTTGCAGGCTGCTTATTATTGCGAGGGTGGTGGGTTTCATTTTGCTGTGTGCAGTCCTAGTTTGGAGAGCTGTGCTGCATGTTCTAGGTAACGCGCATAAACTGAGTGTGGTCTACGGAAGAACAGCTCTTCAGAACCGTCTTCGATGATGCGACATCCGTCATCTCGACAGTGATGCTATGCATAACGCCAGGTTCTATCCCAGGTGGATAAACTTGAAAGGGAGAGATCCATAAGCAGATGGCAACAGCGATGGGACCAGCCAAAAAAGGATCGTTAGGCGTACACGTTGATCCCTACCGTCGAAGAGTATTGGAAGGGAAAGCATGGTAATCGATTATAATCTCACCCAGTTTCTCACAAGTCATGGAGGATATCATCTCTTTGGGCTTAAATTGGACACGTTATCTGAGTGTCCAATCTGGCATAATAATAATAATAATTGTTGGCGCAACAATCCATTTTGGATCAGGGCCTTGAAGTGTGTTAGAGCACTTCATTCAAGACCGTAACGGTACACTACAGTATATTGACCATATTGTCTCGGTCAGCATTGCACTCGCCTGAGATTATTACCCTGATTCGACTCAGGTACTCATTCACGACTGGTATCCGACGTCAAATCACGATACAAATCCCACTGCCACCAGCGAGATTTGAACCGCGACCTCCCGTACGACAGCCTTGTGCTCTAATCACTCAGTTATCCGGACACGGATCTGGGATAAGGTCCGGGAAAATCCAGCACACGTATTCTTCCAAAGTTTAAAATTCATGGAAATCAGGAAAAACCTAGCGAAAACTATAGTTGAAATGCTTTAATCGGAAAATAGGTATGGGTTTGCCGGAAGTGGGAAGTGTGTGTTGTGGGAAGTGGCGTGTCCAAGCCACGGTATTTTGGAGATTTAGACCCCCTTAAAAAAAGACAGCGCGGTCTAATCATTCCTAAGTGCTTCCTTTCCAGGAACCTCAAACAAGAGGAAGCTATCTAACCTCTCTAACATTAATAGTTACCTTTCGCAATAAAGTCACTGTTATCAAGATTGAACCGGCGTTGGTTATTGACTGATTTTGACTGATGTCCACCTTTTAATTTTATTGTGTTGCGATTCTGAAGCTGTCGCCTTTGGGTTTGACATCATTTTTTCTTACATCGTCGGTAATCTCTTTCACAATGATAGTTTTCTATTAAAAAATGAGGACTAACGATTTCGTCGGACTGGACAAATTTTGGAGAACTGTGTTCAAGTCTGTTGTTCCGTGGACTCTCGTAGGCATTGCATTCAACTTTCTTGCTCCGCACGAAAACGTTACTCCTAATTTGTTAAACAAATTAGCTGGGCCGAAACGAAAGGTCCATGGAATAGTAAAATAAAAGACAATTTCTCCTCGACTGCCCAGTCAAGTGGAGGTTGAGAAGACAATGGCAAACTCCCATATACCGAGGCTCTAATCTTTTTCTGTGGAAAGCTATAAGGAGGTTGAAAAAAAGCTAAATGTAGCACCAAGACATGACCTAATCACGAGATAAATATTGAAGGAATTTGCAATCACTCACGTGGCTGACATATTCAACGCAGTTCCACGTCTTACCTGTTTCTCGAATGCTTGGAAGGTTTCAGAAATTACAATGACTCCTGAATATGGAAAGTAGCAAACGTAGCTTGTGTCCTACGGACTCATAAGTCTGCTCCTATCTTCTCAAGGGTGCTCAACAGATGACTACTTTCAAAAATATCACAATATCTAGCGCAAAATAAAGTGATTCCTAAGCACCAGTTTGGCTTTCGAGAGAAGTATGTCACATCACCTTCACCCTGAATCGGCAAAACCGCGTGATTGTATCAATTAATGGTGTAATGATCCCTCAACGAAATGAAGTAAAGCATCTTGGTTTAAACCTGAATAGACGATTAACGTGGGAAGAACGTATTGAGACAAAGGCAACGCAAATGAAGCTGAGAGCAAAAAATATGCATTGGCTTCTGAACAAAAACTCTTAGCTGGGGCTGGATCATAAGCACTTGCTCTAAAAGGCCGTCATAATGCCAATATGTACTTACGAAATTCAGCTGTGGGGTTCATCGTGTACATCTAACATCGATTTGCTACAGAGAGCTCAATCTACAGATGACTACCGATGCACCTTGGGATATGAAAAATGAAAGCATCCGCGGAGGCCTTGAAAATGGGATAGTAAGAAAGGAGAACTCTTTCCATGTGACAAAGGATGGTTAGCTTACCATCATAATCCGTTAGCCAGGAGACTGCTACAACTGCCTAGTGTCAGACGATGAAAAAAAATTAATAAAAAACAAGTCGGGAAACCGGAAGCTGGACGCTTCAGGTACGAAAGGTTTTGTGTATTTCTTAATACGTAGTACGTAATATATGCATATGTCCACTTTCGGGTGATATTGACATTGATAGCCTTCAATTTTCAAAGAAGCAACAATTTCGATGTATTATAAATTTGTTAGTAATAGTGCGATTTCCATCAAACTTGGTATGATCATGCTCTACATTATAGCCTACATCACTGCAGAATTTCGTGCCGCTAGAATGAATTTAAGGGGGGTTTCCAGCCAATTACAAAAAATTATAGTAATATACTATTATTAACTTTCTTTGAACGGATATCGGTATGAAAGGTATTTCGGAGCCAAGGCACCATATAATGGCAGCCTCCTGATTTTTTTTCAGATTTTTCGGTTTGGTAGTTTCTGAGAATGGCCCCCTTAAAGAAATTATCACTTTCAACAACCCGCGCTCCCCACGTTTCCAAGAAATGTCAAAACTAAGACCGGCTTCGAAAAGTACTAATCGAGACCTTTAATTTGATACCCCACATGACTATATTTGATGAAAAAAAATTGTACACCCCCCTTTTGCATGTATAGGGACCCCCCCTTAAATTCAACGTAAAAGGATGTAACTCACTGTATGTGTGAGCGTTTACAGTTCCCACCTTTCTACCAAATTTGGTGTCAATCGCTATAACCGTCTCCGAGAAAAATGCGTGTGACGGACAGACAGACAGACAGACAGACAGACGGACAGACAGACAGACAGACGGTAAACCGATTTTAATAAGGTTTTGTGTTTACACAAAACCTTAAAAATGTATTATGTAAATAAAGACAAATTAAACGTTATCTATGGAGATTAATTCGTTATCTTGCTCCTTCATCTAGATTTGATATAGAGAAATTCTTGAAAAATAATGCTATTATAATTGGAAGTGGCATTCTCACTTTACGCTTCTGGAGCTAATATTAGTTAGGTAATATCTGTTTCACTTAGAACTAACCGACTTTTAATTTGGATACATGTCAAATACATATTCTCTTTAAACTGAATGTAATATACAATATGTCGATTTTTAAAAATCGTATACTCTCACCAATAGGTGTAGTCGTTTCCCAACAGATTAAATGTGGCAGACGGACAGACAACAAGATTGACAGCCCTGTTTGTAGGGCTGTCAAAGAAGCGAACAAACCAACGCAAAACCCCGAAGCGAATTTGAACTCATGGAATATGTATAGGAAATCCAACGTGGTTAAATTTTCTCCAAACAGATGCCCATGACGGATATATCACTTCAATTTTCTCTCAATTGTTCTTTTCTTGCTGCCGACTAATTGCTGAATAATTTAGAATTACTTAAATGAAAAGTCAAATATCTCGAAACCAACATGATGGCTTTTAATGATCCACCAGGGGTGGTTAGCTCAAATTTCACAAAGGAATTAATTTTGGGCGCCCCTTAATACTCCGTGGTACATCTTGTGGGGCTGCTCTGATTCGTTTAGTATTTGAAGTCCTCTAGTTTTTCACATTCTCATTTACAGAAAAAAGACATCAACATTCCATTTCCATGAGCCAAAGATCCTAACAAATCGTTAGTCAATATCGACTTTTTGTCTTCCTATTGACGGGAAATTTCCCAGTTGAATATTTTATGGCAAACAGGTGCCAATATTCTGACTTCAAAGAAAAGCGAACGCCTCAGCAATAAAGCGAAATGAATTTTACAAGATTGTCTTCGCAGCATCTCTCCCCGGATGAGTTTTTCCTCTGAGGTCATGTGACGTGTGTATCCTAGCTACACATCCAGTTTTTTCCCCTGATTGACATAAAACAACATTTGGTTCTATTTTATTGGAATTCAGATGCTTTTGGAGAAATATAGAGGAGACTGTGATGCTTGTCAAGAGCGGATGCCCTCGATGCGTAAAGGCCACACAGATACAACGCTGTGTTGTTATGTTGACATGGTAACTCATAATAACTTGAAATATAAATAGAAACACCATTCGTTGCCACAATCTCCCCGAAATAGCATTGGAATCCTAACGTTTAAGTCATTTTTAGGCGCTGAATAGTGCGGGCCCTGGTACGTTTTGGTATATCCGTACTATCGTAAAAATACAGTAATGGATTTCAAAAATCACACACTTGAAATCTTGAAGTGCTAAGGATGTATAATGGCCAGATTTATCCGTTATAGCGCAATAGAATTCCGCACACATATCGCACATGCATATATCTGAAAAGAAGCTTGGCTATACCAGATTCATTTCTCGCTCGATCAGAAGTAAAAGTTCAAGGCTCCCATTGAAAGGCGTATTGCAGTCGATAGAAAGTCATTGGGTGGTAGAAAGCACCATGCAGCTATGTTGAGTAAGTGCGGAACAGTTCCTAGCCAAGCTGACCCAGTGTGTGTGTACCAGGGACATTAAATAACTCTAATCGAGAAAGTAAAAACATTATCTTGGATCAAAGCCAACCTAGGGCCAGAAATCATGGCCCAATGAACTGTTATTGCCATTCTATGTGTGCCAGGTTTGGAGTGTATTTCATATTTTTTGAAAATATTCTTCTCTGGTATATCTTTAGTTTGAATACTTGCTCAAATATAAAGAGCAAAGCAGCATTTTGAAATGAGTCCAAAAATAGCCCTTCTTATTTGGAAAACGTCTATGTCAGTCAATAATTAATGTGGCTTCCAGTAATTGAGTTTTCCTTGGACTAGAAATTCAATTGAAGTTGGAGAAATCAAGGGAATATCTTGAAACCCAGAATACAATTTTGTTCCTCTGAGACTGACGCGTTCTAACGGTTCTTTAACCGTGACATTGAAAGCAAACATATTCGCGTTATTTAACAGGGAGGAGCAGTAACTGTAAGAAGCTCCTAATAACGTGCGGGAGAAGTTAGAAGTGGAAATCAACAAAGTTCGAAGCTCTGCTCTGGAAATTTTATTGGGGCGTAGCTACTTATATATTGGCATTCACCCGTCTCTTCTCACTTATTCTTATTTTCACACTCGCATTTTCAATGCTTGTCCTTGAGTTTCATTATTATTACTTGCTGTGCTAGTAGTAAGTCAGCACCAGGAAAACAAACAAACGAATTGAAAACTAGTACACGAAATCGAAAAGGTTGACATTCAATCAACTTGGCTATTGCACCGTTAGTTCACATATCCAAAGGGATCGAAAATGCTGGTTTGTTAGCGTAGCTTTTAGCTCTTCTAAAATCATGGCACATTACACCAAAGGTAGTTCCATCCTTCGCAGGAAAAATTAGGTGCTTCACCCATACTTACGAGTTCAGAATTACAGCTCCCGATAAAGTATTCCATCCTACCGTTCTGCTTGATATGGACGATATTAAAAGGATGAATGATAGCAACGGGACGAATTCCATGTAAATGAGAATCAAAATTATTGGGTCCAATTTGGATAAATGTTCTTTGCTCATTCAAGTTGTGATAACTTATCTCTTTTTGATTTTAATCAGGCCTAGCATCTATCTGCGTCATCGTCAAAATATGTGATATCAGGAGATTTTTTATAGAGGTAGTATTGTTTCCGCAAACATTTGGATAAAGATCGATCACGTTATCAATGTCACCAATTAATACGTAGTACAAGGGTCCTTATGGTTCACTGTTCCCGCCTTTGTCGAATAATGTGGCAGAGAATTTAACTTGTCAGGGTACTAATAAATGCTCCAGCTAATCGTAAATCTACTTAACATAAGTTGAACAAAAATGCTACAAGTACCTACAAATATATTGTTTGAAATTTTGAAGTTATCTACTTTAAAGCTAAAATCACGTTATAGCTGCTCCCCATAGAGCTTCACTGTTTTTGTATGACGTAAACAGAAAATATTCTTCCTTATTACTGCACGTTAAGAGGAAAGCCTTGCTTGGCTTCATAAGTATTCCTTCCGTCATAGCGAATTCCGAATTCTATAATTTATCAATTTAGATAAAGTTAACTTTCTGGAAGCAAGCTCAACCTTTTTCGAAGTATATAATAATATGAGCATGTCCTATTTGTATGTGCTTCCTCCATTAGAGAAGTACAGACGTTCTAACCATAGTAATTTCAATGCCGCTTGGAGATAGCCTTTTTTGCAGGTTAATTGCTTAGCTTGCCGAAACAAATTTGGGGTCACTCTGATATGATGGTCCCTGAAGTAGTTATTTTGTCCCACTTGGACGAGAATTTGACGATACCCTCCAATTCTTCCCTTCTTGCAAGCGGTTTTTGGGTTGCGTTTTTGTGATAAGACCGTGACTGGCAACACAGTTTTATATTGTTACAAACCAATGAAAATGTCCGATGAAGCAGAAAAGTAGCCTTACTATGAGCAATTACATACAGTTCAGGAGAGCAGATGACATAATGGCAGGTGATCTGAATGCCAGGTGGGTCTCTGACAACACTTCGCTCGGACATGTGATGGGAAGACATTGCTTTGGTGACTGAAACAATAATGGTGAAGGGTTTATGGACTTTTACAGCTTTCAGCGCGTGACATGGTTCTAGCATACAATCTGCGCACAAGGTTAACCAGATCGATCACATCGTGATCAGCAGTAGATTCAGTAGTTGTATTCTGTGCGGGCTCTGGATATAGGGGTAGGGAGAAACCTAGTGGATCGCGATGCACGAAGGTGTGGTCTGGTTGGGCTTTAACAGGAGACTACTCCTTACCCTGCCACTTAGAAAAAAGATGAGGGGGCTGGATCAGCTATGGGTAGTCCATATGATAAAAAAGGAGAGACGGCCCTGCACTTCACAAGCAGGTGACCAGCCTCCTCACAACTCAGACTCAAATACCTTAGAAAGGTTGTCTTCAAGGAGGAATCTGCGCACTTTGCGTTTCTTGAAAATGTTCTCAGATTTGCAAAACCTGCACATGTGGCAGACGAGATTCTGTTAAATAGGCGATTTTAGGAGACAATGCAATGGACATAACAAAAGCACTGAGACCAAGATATGATCGCAGTTGTATTTGGTATTAAAACATCCCGAATCAGTTTAAAATTTCGCAAGGTAACCGATCAGAACCAGAGTGCAGAGAACGACAAACACAGAAAGAAGATCTGCTAAACGAGTAGAGTACCAAATTTGCAGGAATGAAATCTATACGGATAATTGTTCTGGGTAAAACTTGCCTTCCAATTTAGACACGTCACCACATTTGCATCCTCATTGCGACCGAAACCTAATTTTGATGCACTTTTTAAACAACGCCGCTACTACTGTATTCTCCGGCATAAAAAAATATGAGCCACAAGAACAATGACCACTTTTTGGACCATCGCGGAGACATCATGAAAGGTTGAAAAGAAAAGATTGCGTTAGGGATTAGTCAAAAAACGATATATTAAAGCCGTTGCGAAAAGTGAACTACGAAGGCAAAAAAGTAAGAGTGCTTCTAGTAAACAGATTAGAAAAAATGAGTCAGCAAAAGGACACAACACATGGACAATTATTAAAAAACCTCCAGGTGATTGGTTATGAACGGGCTAGTATTTGCTGTATTAATTGGGTAAACGATTCAAAATGATTAAACGGATACATGTTTATCATTTACGTTGAACGACTTATGGAGAGGAGAAATGATTCAGGGGTGTAAAACAAAACCTTATTAAAGTCAATTTACTGTCTGTCTGTCTTGTTTTTTTGGAATTTAGGACCCACATGCTGAATTCTTAGGAACTAAAACCTCCCATATTTTTTCCACACTCTCCCCGCGGAACCAACGTTCTGGTATTGCTTCGGGGGGCTGTTCAGCGACTACCGCTTTGAATTGTGTTAATTGCAGTAGCGTCCCTTCTACGCCTCCGTTGTGCTTCTGCTTCTTTTTCGACTGGCAGTGAATCCGTTTCACCTTTGCAAATGCCGCGTTCAAAGCTGTATTTGATACCACATACCTTACCAGATTTTCCACCGTTAAATCGGTATTTAGCCTTACTTTTTCCTTGAGTTTTTAAATCTTTAGCAGGCGAAGAAAAGGTGTTCTGCATCTTCGGCTGTACCTTTACACGTAGGACAATTGGGCGATTCATCGAGGCCGAATCTGTATAGGTATTTGTTGTACCCACCGGGTCCGGTTACGAACTGAATCAGATTGTAATTCTTCGCACCGTGATTCCGCATATTCCACATATTTATATCTGAGGTAAGCCCACCTGCCAATCTCCGCCTGCTGTTTGCCATGCAGCCAACGAGCTCATACCCTCACTTTGCTTGGGTCATCCCCGCAATCACGCATACTGTCTCATAGGATGTTATTCGGTAGGCGCAGAGTGTTCGGAGAGCGCTTAGCCGATATTCAGCTTAAAGCTGTCTGCGATTTTCTCTGACTTTTATCTTCGAAGTCTACACTGTTGCCGTTTATAAAAGGACACAGTTTGGAAGCATTTTGCCAGTGTTGAGCTGATAGCCGCCACTTTCTGCTCAATGAGCTTTAAGTGGGGTTTTAAGCTCAGCTTGGAGTCGAACGTTACTTCCAGGTATTTCAGCGATGGCTGAGAGCTAACAACATGCGCTTCGATGCAAATTGCAACAGTTTCTGTTTCCGTCCAATACCGTCTTGTGTTCGGTTGGTCTTTAAGCCAAGACTTCATTATCGTCCTTATAGTCTCGTTTGCATAGATCTCTACTTGGTCGGGGTGATTGGATATTACGACCACTCCACAATTATCTATGAATTCGCCGACAACGGTTTGTTTAGCCACTGGGAGCCGTAAAACGCCATTAAAAAGTTCCATAACCGAGGACCCAGAACAGACCCCTACGGAACGCCTGCCGTTATTACATACATCTTTGACCTTCATCCGAATCATAAACCCTGCCTTTTGTATTCAGAAGGCAGATAGGTCAATAGGATGTTGGTTCACTTATCGGCTTCAGGCGGTATCCTGGATTCTTTCTACTGTGTCTAGGACTCGGTCTATGGTTACTGGAGGGATATTTTCGGCTCTCATGTCTGTCTGTCTACTACACGTATTTTTCTCAGCAACGGTTTAAACGATTGATACCAAGTTTGGTGCCAAGGTGGAAACTACGAATGCTCACGCATACAGGTTACATCCTTCTACGTCAAATTTATTAATGTAGAATGATACAAATATCCATGAAAATGCAAGATTCTTGGGTCAAAGATAATTACCCGCACAGTCAAAAATCTCACGAGGTTGAACAATTTGTATTGGCTTAGGTCGATGGTGGTACCAAACTCAATGTAACTTGACGCATTAACTCACTTTGATTACCTTTACTTTTACCCGAAAATCATGAGTATGCCATTTTCATTGCATGAGACATCGAAATTTATCCCAGGATATCTGAGGCAGGACATCAAAAAATGGTTACCGTTTATACCCTAGAGGATCGCAGAATATGTCAGAATATGTTGCGTTGATAAATTTCGAGAACTCATGCAACCACAAAGTGAAGTACGAATATTTATGACCCAATCGATATTCGTACCCAGCGCATGTACCATTTTCTTTATAGAAAGTTCTGGCGACGGCGGCATCGAACTTGATGTAACAAGTAGTTATGTTTATCCTCGTCCAAAAACAGTATCAAGTTCAGACTATCTTCCGCTAAGGTTTTTTCCGTGCTGCTCTATAGGAGTAGTACGTAAAAACTTGACGTGACTGTCATTGGAAAATTCGTCTGCTACTTCGTCCTACGGGTGATGGTTGATTAAAAGGCGAGAATAGCAGTACGTAGGCCGAGTATTTAAAAGGGTGACAACTCCATTATTGGCTTCCTTACGGACAATGAAACCCATAATACCAAGATCATCAATAATTCGGTAACCAGAAAACTACGATAAGTAGGGGTGCAAACTTCTCGACCAGTTTTAGGAAAGTTGAATTGCAATGTCCGAAACCGTCCGCAGGGTGCCATAGTTGCGTTTGACGCACCAGACAGAAGTTTATGGTAGCTAAAACCTTCTTTATTTGGTGATAATCAATATACATAACTCTTCTATAATGCTTTGCACTTTACAGACTTTATATATAACTTGCAGACAGTTTTAAACCTTTTTCGAAGACCCCGGTACAGTTTTATGGCACATCGTTCTGGGATCGCAATTGGCTATTCTCAGATAATTAATTTTTAATTCGATTCTCCTCCTTTCATCATTCCGTATGGATAGAATATTTGTTTTCTTTAGCCTTTACCCCGCTGTCATTAAATTCGCCACATGTTCCGATCATCGCCTTGACCTTGATGAGGTGAAGATATTTTCAAATCATTGATAATGGGTTATAGAATCTTTTGGACGATTAGAATGCTTAGTTTGGGCGTGATCTAGAGCAATGTTTTGGTTTTACTAACCGACGTATTATCTTTCCATAATGAGGACGAAGAGACGGGGAGAAACGGATTAACACCGAAGCACAGAGGAGTAGAGCAGTAGGTCGCTTACTAACAAAATTTTGTAACTGACCATATCAAATGAATATGCGTCGTACCCCATTAATATTAGCAAAATAAATGGGCTTTTGCCAGATAGTTTGTGCCCAAAATATCGCTAGGGTGGTAGGGAGTGCAGATCTTGATTAGTACTTTATGAAAAGGATTTGAAATTAGGGCTTACGAGTATAATACACAAGATTAAACCGGGGCAGGAATTATTTTCGGAAATTAGCCAACCAAAAAATGTTGAAAAGAAATCATGTTAGTGTTTCAAATCTATATAATAATAATAATAATTGTTGGCGCAACAATCCATATTGGATCAGGGCCTTGAATTGTGTTTGACTCAGGCACTCATTCACAGCTGAGTCGACTCAAATTACGCTACAAATCCCACTGCCACAAGTGAGATTTTACGCGACCTTCCGTACGATAGCCTTGTCCTCTAACCACTCAGCTATCCGGACAACAAATCTAGGTTTTCAAAATATTTCCCATCTCAAAATCTGCGCAGAGGAACAAGTCGAGAAACCGGAAGCCGGCTTCTTTAGGTATGAATGGTTTTGTGTATTTCTTTTCAAACTTGGTAGGATCATACTCTATGTTCCAGCTTATATTTCTGCAAAATTTCCTGGTGCTAGGATGAACTTAATGGGGGTTTTCCAACCAGTTACTAAAAATTATACTAATATAATAGTAGTAATTTTATTTGAATAGATATCGGTATGGAGAATATTTCGGAGCCTAGGCACCCTATATTGTCAGCCTCCTCATTTTTTTCAGATTTTTCGGTTGAGTAGTTTCTCAGAATGGGTACGTTAAAGAAATCATCACTTTCGAACCCCCGCACTCCCCACCTTTGTAACTTCTGTCAAAACTAAGACTATTTTCGAAAAGTACTAATCGGGACCTTTCATTACTATATTTGATGACAAAAAAATGTACACCTTCCTTTTGCACATTTGGGAACCGCCCGTTAAATTCGATGTAGAATTATGTAACTCACTGTATACGTGAGCGTTCATAGTTGCCCCGTTTCCACCAAATTTGGTGTAAATCGCTCCAACCGTCTACGAGAAAAGTGCGGGTGACGGACAGACGGATAGACAGTAAACCGATTTGAATAAGATTTTGTTTTACACAAAACCTTAAAAACAAGTCGGAATGCGGGAAGCTCTACGCTTCTGGGGGCAATTATCTTTGCACCTTTTTCAATTCATACATAGCTAAGAATACAAAGTATTCTTCATATAATGCCAATCCAAGTCTACATATGTACATAAATATTAAATACATAAATATTGTGCTCATCCTAAACAAACGAACATTGCCTGTTACCGTATACTGATGCATGCTTACATATATATATGTACGCAATAAAATTGATCTAACGCATCTTGATTAGCTAAAAAGGAAAAAATAAAAAGTCCCCATGGACGCCCCCTCTCAGATAAGTTCATTTCATTCATCTTTTTCGAAAAGTGGTATTATAGGCAGCAGGGGAAAACGTGGATTGATACATATGATGGAGCATAAAACCTGAGAAACGTCTGCTGAATCAACGCCAGCAGCACTACTACCAAACCCATCCGCACCTCCTTCTTAATGAAAAATTTCAGACAGAGAAACGTCAAGGAGAGTACCCTGCGCTTAAAAATCGGACAAATTGTGCCAACCGGACCTTCAGCTTGGGGGTTGAGTAGAGCTGGCAAAACGAACCCGGCAACAAAAACGGAATAACGATTTACGCATTTTCTCATGGAACGGACAGATTGCAGAGTTGGGGAAGGATATCTTCTACGAGGTAGTATAACGGACCTTCGAAGCCTGTCGCAAGTGTGATAACAAAATCATACCTCGAGATTCTAATAATCAAATAGGAACGGAGCCCGG
This sequence comes from Hermetia illucens, assembly GCF_905115235.1. Lineage (NCBI taxonomy): Eukaryota > Metazoa > Arthropoda > Insecta > Diptera > Stratiomyidae > Hermetia > Hermetia illucens. The sequence continues at coordinate 89,528,621 of NC_051851.1, read as the reverse complement.
ATGACGACGATGCGTCGGTTCTCATAGCTTACATGAAAACACCAATGGTAGCGGACTAGAGATTATTCAGTGAGCAGTACCACATGAGATGGTTGTTGGAAGTGGTCGACTCGGATCATTACTTCACTGGAATAGTGCTCGGGGCTCGAATTACAATACCGCCTAGAATCCCCTCTGAAAATCATGTGATGGTGAATACCCTAGTCATCCAGAACAAAGGCCTCCATAGCACCGATAAGAGGGAAATTAAATGGAACCTATTCCAACTTACGAAAACAAAAATCGGGTCAAAGCTTTTACTGTACGAGGCAATGATCTTGCCAGTCCTCATGTATCATTCGGGGCCCTGAGTTATCAGTGAGAAAAATTGCAAACTCTTAGCTGTGTTCGAGAGAAGAATCCTCCGAAGACTTTTTGGTTCTGTACATGAGGTGGACGTTTCCATAAACCCCGTAACGATGAAATTTGAGGGCGATACACGACAAAAAAGTCTATAAGGGCAATATCTATGGTAGAAAAAGAGCCATGGCATAGATGGGACGCCAGACAGTTCTTAGGGGATATCAATTGGTGGAACTTTGTGCAAAATGGCGATGTCTGGAGTTCCTTACTAAGGGAGACATAGACAGGATACCGGTTCTTGCGTCGTTGATGGTGAAATTTTTTAAAAAAATGTGTTAATAAAATAACAATTACCTGAAAATCTCTCATAAGTTTATAGGTACCATTTTTTGCAGGAAATATAATATAGTGCACGATTTTGAAGAGTGTAGTGGAAATCCTGTTATTATTAACAAAATTGTATTAAGTCAAAGTTGCCTTTTATATGAATTTATTGCACCCTCAAGAATAATATGAGTATTACGTTAAAGTGAATAGTGGTACATTCGAATTTCTTACAGAAATATAGTCGCGACCTTACTTCCTCTCCCCTTGCTTTTACCTTTCTACTTGCTACATTAATTATCTACACACACCTTACCCCCGTATGGTACAGTGTAAAGCAAAGTGGGTATGGATTACAAATGAGTTTCATCCCAGTTCAGCGCGGCTCAATGACAAATTAGACCCATGGTTGAAAAGAACGCACGGTGAGATTGATTACTTCCTTACCCAACTTCTAAATGGGCATGGAGGTTTTCAGTCCTACCTGCACAGGATTGGGAAGGCGCGATCTCCTCATTGTGTGTTCTGCAATGGAGTGGCAGATGACGCTGAACACACCTTTTTCTCTTGCGAGAGTTGGGATGGCCTCCGCCAGTAGCTTTATGCAGACGCAGGAGAGCTCTCCAGACAACATTGTCAGAGAGATGCTGAAGAGCGCTGGCAGCTGGAATCGTATTGCGCATTACGTACGGGCTCGGACCGTAAAGGGTTCCTTGAACTAACAAAAACTCCCTGCCTCCCCTCCCCCCCGTTGGTGAAAGGAATTCCCTGACTTGAAGGCTCCCAAAGCCGGGAGAGCGGGAGGGCTAGCCCGAGGTAATGTGTGAAACGGTTCCAGGCTAGTTCCCTGATGACAGGGAGGTGTTTAGTTGGTTGTCCGCCAGCGTGCTGTTGCGGCAGTCCAACACTATGTACGTAAACGCATTCACCTACCCTACTCCCAAAAAAAAAAAAAAATCCCACTTCAGAAGAAATTCCGAATCCTGGGTTCATCACCTCTGCATATCGGGTATACGCCTTAATTATACTAGAATAAACGCATTTATTTGAGTAATAGCTTTTAATAAAATTGGCAATTTCCATTGCTCCAATATTTGCTCACTTTGCGCCCCACATTCGAATACAAATTGCCAATTTTAATGATCGATTCGTGCATCAGTTCACAAATTGCTTCAAAAGCTACCAAGTAAACACAAAGCGAAGTGTTTTTGGCTCAAATACGTATGTACGTATGTGCTTGCTCAAGTAACTTTTTTCCTGTTTGCGATGCAATTATTCAATCCAATTCGAACAAAAATCCGCAAAATGGAAGCGTATGAACTTCTGGTTGTTGAACTGTAAGTGGTTAGAGCCATTCTGATTTGAGCGTGACTCAGTCCAGCTCGGTAATGTATATTTACATTGGAATGCACTAGTCATTTCCCTGGAAAGCACTAATATCGTGTTTAATTGTTTAATGCGAACCGAAACGACTGGGCTAATTGCGTACAAATTTGTAAACAGTTTGGACTGGGGCACGTAGCCACCGCAATTACGAGTGCAAACGACAGATCATCTTATCTAACTTGTCTTCAAGAACAAGAAACTGCAATATAATTAGGATTTGCACTTCGGTGCATATGCCGCTGCTCATTTGCAGGCGGCGTAGTTGAACTTTGCCCGTATGCCCCATAATGCAAAAACTTTATCAATTTATTGAGTGCACGTTTTATAGTGGTGTGCGATGCGGACATACGTATCGGTGCACATATATATATATACTCCTAGGGGATTATGTAGGTGAAAAGCGAGTTAGACATTTTACTAAGATAGAAAGTACATTTGCTTGGGAATGCACAGTTGGAAGCGTGTACGTGCTTACCACAATATTCCTTCATTGGGGAAGAGAAATGCATGAAACCCGAATGGACCACAAACCCCAATAAGGTTGTCCTGTGGAAAGTTTGATTTTGCAGAGATGCATAATGGCTTGAACAAACATTCATATTGGTTTCGCCGATATACACCTATGTATAGGCACCGCTACTGCATTAAGGCTTTTCGCATTTAAGGCAATCAACTAAGCTAGAAAGATACTTTGCAGAGTTGAAGTTTTAAGGCCTGTGTTGCTTGTTAACATAAAGTAAAATTATGAAATTTAACACGCACTCAACGATTTTCTACCCTGATAATCAAACATCAAAGCCATGTGTCCCCAAAAATCAATTCTCTCCATGAACGCACTAATCCTCCACTTAAAAATTTCAGATTATTTTCGAGCGAATAATATGCAAGCTAATAAGATTCTCGCTAAAAAAAGCACATTTTACTTAATATTTTTTATTCATTATTAAAAAATATGCTTTCTTCAAAGATTGGAGTTTTAATGCGAATTTTATGAATTAAGCTGCGCTGATAGATACTTGTAGCCTTGTAGCACATATTCAATCACTTCTGACTTTACTTGGGATTTTATACTGATTCTACTCCCACAAAGCGTAGTCATAGTCAGGGGCCAAAAGGTTCTCGAGCCAAACGGGTTCAGAGAGACAGGGCAAAGTTGCTGGATGGCAATGATCCTTGTTATTTCCGATCCAAGTTGACCCACATCTTCCAGTTGGCAGCCCCGGATAACAACTAGTCAACCTGATGGTGAACTAACGTGAGTGTCGACAACAACAATGACCCAGCATTCGAAATAGGTTGCACATGACCTGAGAGCTGAGGCATTCTGTTACCTTAGTACACGAGACATCTCGTCCGGACCCCTGACTAGCGCCTGATCCCGGATCTCAACACAAACTTCCACAAGAATTTGTGTGAACCCACGCGTTACCTTCCTGCTTGCAAGACAATTACAGGGATTATTGAAGGTCACTTCACTTTCTAGTGGAGATAGCGGCTTGTAGCTGGGAACCAAATGATAACACTAATAACAACAACCGTAACAACAAACACGACGACCCAACCAGCAATAGCCGATATAGTCAGAAGAAGCAACAATACATCATGCTCACTCGCTTTTCGCATCTAAAATGGAAGATTCCACTATAAATTCCTTTGCAAGAAGTTACGACGATCACCTACTGAAAAAGTAGGAAGGCCCACTGTCCAAATGGTGAAAGCGAGTGGAAGTGAAAAAGGGAGTAACACCACAGAAGCTAGGAGTGCTGGCGACCAAAAAGGAGAATCGTCATCGAGTTCGAGTTCGGAAAGGGATCACGAGAAGAGCTGACAGGCTACGAGCTGCGTGACACACCTTTGCCGGAAAAAAAGGTGACGAATCAGGTCGAAATACAAGTCATCTGTCCTAAGAAGATATACCTCATCCAAAAGACAAGGGTGGAGAAAGAAAGGGCTAGTTAAGAAGCGCGGGGTAGTCCTACGGAAAATATAGATAGCTACCATCATCCAGCGAAACATCTACATGGATGTTAAAAACGACATAATGGAGATGGAAGAACTTCTGAGCCTGATTGCGCCCTAGCGAAACTCCTGGAAGACAGACGAACAGGAGCTGAGGAAAAACAAATCGTTAGTGCAACCTTTATTTGCACAAAACACATTGCCCTCAACAATCCAGAGGAGGGGACACATAATCGACCAAAGGAGGCGAGGGGAAAACGGCGTGGATCGGCCGACGAGGATGCAACAAGAAGAATTGCGTGACGTGGTAACCAAGCGGACCAAGTAGCGTCGAAAAAAGACGAAAACCCAGCAACAACAACCTAAGCTGAATAGCGACGGCAGTGACTCCACTGTAGCAAAGTCGAAGTCGCTACGACGTCAACATCAGCGTCAAGGAAAAGGAGAAGTGGCGAACCACGGTCAGAAGTCATTTTCATTAAACCGAATGAAGGGGGATCTCTGCGGAAGTTCTCCGCGAAGTCCCCAACAACGACAAATCGGAAAAAGCTGGAGTAGGTGTCAAATCTATTCTGGAGACTCGAACCACCAAGGTAGTGCAGAGCATTCTAGGCACGAAAGCAGGGGTTTCTAGCCTAGAATCCATGTGCACCCTGAAAGTAAAGGATCTACATTGTCCCACTAATACGGAAAAGGTGGAGGAGATGATAAAAAGATGTAAGCAACCTTAAGATTGAGTCTGTCAACTACGAAGGACAAAAATTGACCATTGGCAGTGTCCCTGAGAAGGCAGCGAGCCAACTTTTCCATTGCGGGAAAATAAAGGTCGGGTGGATTATTTGCAAGGGGCGTGCAAGGGGCGTGCAAGGGGCTGAACAGAAGCACTTTGTGTTACAAATGTGGCAAACTTGGACACAAAGCGAAGACTTGTGAGTCGGCAAACTGCTGCGTCTTTTGCAAAGACCCCGGCCTGTAGAAAGAATATGTGGCTCACGTTGCGGGTTCTGGTCGTTGCCAAGTAAACAAAAAATGATTTTAGAAAGTGAAAAGTCAAGCAGCAAGATTCACATCTTGCAAGCAAACATGCATAGGAGTGCAACCGCTCACGATCTGATGGGGCAAATGGTGCAAGAAGGAAGAGTTGACTTGTTGCTTCTCAGCGAACAGTACCGAGATAGGAGTTCTTCATCGTGGTGTGCCAATACATATAGCACTGCTACTATCCGGGTGAGATATATGGTTAAACTGCGAGTACAGGTCCATCGTCGAGGAGATGGCTTCATTTGGGTTCGTTGTCCAGAAGTAATGTTTTTCAGCGTTTACACCACACCGAAACAGCTCGTCCCATTGTTCTGCTATCTGACAAACACCTACTGAGTGAAACATCGGAAACATCGACGTTGCAAAATTTGTCGCAGGTCTCTCAAGAAGGGTAAATCAATGGGAAGACTCAAGCGTAGACAAAAGAACTGCAATTGAATCGCTAGTTCATTCACAAGTGAGACTTATCATGGCATGTAATACGTTGGCTCCCAAAAGGAAATTAATTCCCGGGAAAGACGGGGTGACGCTTAGATTTGCGGAGTATAAGAGAGGGAAAAAGGAATTTCGTCATGAAATCAACAGTCAGAAGGCACGCTGCCGGCAGAAGCCAATCAACGACGTAAACAGAGAGTCATGGGGCCTCGGATATAACCTGGTTACCAAAAAACTATGCCCCCATCGGTCCCCCCTTCTATAAGAGTAGTGAAGAAGGATGCAATTGTTCAAGCCCCTTTTCCTGTCCACCCCAACCGAATTGATGCTGTCGATAAAGGTGTGAGTACTGAGTACTTTCATTGCAAAGAAACTAGAGGAGGCGGTCCTGTCTATAAAGAACAAACAAGTCGGGAAACAGGAAGAGAGCACGCATGGCAGCAATGTTGGGAAAGAGAATCAAGAGGTAGATGGACAGTGCATCTTCCATCTGCCGTAGTTCAATCGAAATCACGATGAGGTTGACTGCTACCTAACCCAGCTGCTTAGCGGACATGGGTATTTTCAATCTTTTCGGCACACAATCGGGAAATCGCCGTCACCCGACTGCATTTATTGCAAGGATGTGATGGATGATGCGTCCCACCTTTCTCTTCTGGGATCGCCATCACCTTTCGATGAATGGGTGTCTTACGTCTCCAGATAGCACAACTATGCTATGGAGCCGATCACACGTTACACTCAAGGCATTCTTAAGGCGGAAAAAGGGACATGTATAGTAAAGATACCAAGCCCTGGCTTAAGGTAATGTGTCAAACAGCTCCGGGTCAGAGTCTTAGACGCTCCAGGGTGTGTTTTAACCGGTAGTCTGTGTGGGATAGGAGTCCGGCACCTCCCTACTCAAAAAATATCAAAGTCTATTGTTTTAGTACAGAGTCTATTGTTTTAGTACAGAGTATAGTATGGTTTCTGAAAGGCAAAATTGAAGTATACATATACATGACTGCTAAGAACGCGAATGTGGGAGATAAGGCGTCAACCACTTCTTTGCACGAGAAACTGACACTTTTAGTCTACTGTTCAGTCTAGCACGACCCACTATTGGCCATCCTGAGATAGTGGCTTCCATTGAATGACATAACCCGGAATGTGTAACCTCTTCATGTCAGGAGCGTCTGCCCTATATGTCGACGGAGTTCTTCATTCGTTACTTTCTAAGACTGGGGTTTCCAGATGACCCAAAACAGAATAGGTGGATGGACGCTTGGAGCTTCCCTCGTATTTTCTCATGTAGCAGCTTGAACTTGATGCCTGTGTCGAGTTACCTTTTAACCGCATTTTCAAATAGTAACCGTTATTGATAAGTGTTATTATCCTGATTACCTTTTAAATTTTCCGAAGCCGTCAAATCCAGAAATTTGTCTCGGCAAATTGAAACAAGTTTGTGTATGCAATTGTTGCTCCAAAAATAGTTTAAATTGCAGGGTTTTTTTGTGTGCTTGGTGCTTCGCTCTCTTGTTCCGGTCCATTATTCGTGGAGTTAGAAATTTGCATAGCTCCGGAGGAAGTGTCACAAATTCCGCTCTTTGGCACAGCGTCTAAACGACCGGTAGGAGGCATGATAGAGTATAGATCTGTCAAAAGCAAACTCTCAGTGCAATAAAGAGGAGCAAAGTTCGCTGCTAGCAGGACCTGGTCAACGAGGTGAATCGTTTGTAAACTGATAACCCTGAAAATAGCAGCTCAGCCGAAATCCTGTTCACTGTTCCCTGCAACCATCATATGGGATGATGACGGCAGCGCGGAGTGTGCCGAGGACTTCCCACTTTTCTCAATCAAAGGTTATGCAGACGACGTCGCGGTGCTTGTTGTTGGACGCACTGTGTAGGCGCAAAGCAGACTTGGCATATTGATGCGACGAATTAGCGAACTGCTGATCGCGTCAACCTTGCACTGAAAAAAAAGCGAAGTAGTCAAAATAATAATAATCGGCGCAACAATCCAATTGGATTAGAACCTTGAAGTGTGTGAGAGCATTTCATTCAGAACCGTTACGGTACACTATAGGATTACAATACCCTATAGGAGGCAATGTAGCCAGCATCGCGCTTGCCCGAGATTATTACCCTGATTTGACTCAGGTACTCATTCACAGCTGAGTCGACTGGCATCCGACGTCAAATCATGATATAAATTCCACTGCCACCAGTGAGATTTGACTAAATAGCAAATTCCGTGCCTGCGGCCATGGAGGTTTTCAGCCTTACCAGCACAATATTGGAAAGGCACAACCTCCTGATTGTGTAGTTCTGGACGACGCCCATCGCAACCTTGTTTCTTGTGGGAGATGGGATAGGATTCGTCAACAGCTCTATTTAAACACAGCGAATTTGTCTCTAGACAACATTGTTAAGAAGATGCTTAGGAGCGCTGACAGACGGAGTCGTGTTTCGTTCGGGTTGTTCTCGTTGCATAGAAGATAAACTTCGACCGGTGGCCGGATGGTAGAGGATGCCTTGAACTAACAATTCCCTTCCTCCTCTCCTTCCATTAGTGAAAGGAACTCCCTGATTTGAAGGCTCCGCAAACTGGGAGAGCTCGGAGGCAAGCCCGAAGTAATGTGGCAAACGGTTCCAGGCTAGGGGTAGCCATGTGGAGGAGTTTAGTTAGTAGTCCCACGGCGTACCGTTGCGGGAGTCCAACACTGTAAATGAATTCGCCTACCGTACTCAGAAAAAAAGCAGAGGAGTCGAGGCACACACTTTTGTTTCGGAATAACAGAGGGGACTAGAATTTAAAAGTAGAATAAGTCGAAAACCAGTAGCTTGGCTCTGTTGTTTTTTTTTATGTAAAAATTGCATTTATCGATTCAATACGACGTGGTACAAACGTTTCGTCACCTAGGGAGTAGTCATTTCACGCGGAAGAAGCAATTTTGACCTAATATAATTGTGTTAATAATAGTCGGATTTCCACCAGATGCATGATGCCTCATACTAAAACCTATTTTACCGCAATTTTATAGATCTAGAATAAACTTAAGGGGGGGGGGTCCACAGTAAATTTTGAAAATATAATTATATATTATTGTTAACCCTATCTGAGCAGATATCGCAACGGAGAGTATCTTGAGGACCAGATACCATGTATATAGACCACTAAACTTTTTTCGGATTTTTTAGTAGGTTAGTTTCTGAGAACGGGTCCTTAAAGCAATTGACACTTTTCGTCCCTCCTCACATCTCCCCTTTGCAACCAAAATCAAAACTAATGGACTTGAAAAGTACTAAACGAGATCTTTCCTGCGGGGTATTAACATGACTATATTTGGTATAGGGAAAAATTTGAACCCTTCTTTAGTTTAACGTAGAGCAGTGTAGTTCACCACATATTCCAACCTATCTACTGAATTTCATGTCAGTACGCTAGGTATAACCGCTCCGAGAAAAAGCGTGTGTGACAGACAGACAGACAACCAGGGAAATTATCAGAATAATTAAATAAAACCTTGAAAAGGATGGTGTCATTTTTAGTCTTTTAAATGAACAGTTTGGCGAATTGATTGATGATGTGTGGAGGATATAACTTTTGGAAGATACCGAAAATTCAAAGCTGAATTCAACCTAATATCCGTTCTTGTGCGGAAACGTAATTTCAGAAACGTGCTCTACAGTCGGAAGCCAAGCCTTTATTCGGGGGCAATTCAAGAAGATTAACATGTCGGATTGTAAGGGGAATATGTGGTGCTGTTCTTTTATTCTTGAGCTGCTAGCTAGCTGCTTCCGGAAAGGGAGAGTTCTGTAAGATAGGTAAGATGGACATGAGTAGTTGCATTCTAAACTGATAACCAACATTTTGCGCAGTTCATTCTCCATGTAAATAAGGCGAACCATTCAAATTTGGCATTCCGATGCTTCAAGACAATTTCCTGTAAATCTGTCTTGCACATGGGGTTTTAATCAAAGAAATGGGAATACTATTTCGAGGCTTGTTCATCATTGAATCCTCACTTCTTAGAAAGTGTTTTTGACCTGCCTTTTGGTTGCAGCGTTGATGAAACGTGACTTTTAGTTCAGGTCCTGTGAACTGGGAATCCGGTGACAAGTTCATCGCCGAGGATACCAACCAATCAAATGAATATATAATTACCATACAAGCATAATACTTTATAGATGCTACAATGTTTACAATTGATTAATTTATTCGCGAAGAAATTCTTTGAAAGCTATGAGTTTACTTTGTTACTTTGACGTAAACTGACATTTAGAGCTCTTGAGGTTACGATTATCGAGTTTCATTTGTGGTTTTCAAAGTTGTTTTGCCTTTCTTTCCTTATATTTTTTTTTTAATTTTGTAAAATGACGCGTGGGGGACTGAAGTGCCCAAAATATGTAGCTAAGTATGAGGGGAACAAAGGTAAGAATGTCCAGCATTTCATGTATAGGTATCGAGATGACTGTAATATAGTTCCAAAAAAAGTTTGTCAATCATATTCTTCACCGATGAGCACTACTTGCCTGTTTTAGAATAGATATTCCTTCTGTCATCCCCATGTTTGCCGCGCCCGCAATAAAATGTACCCAACACCTCTTTCACAATTCGCCTTAAAATCGAGGTAATCATTATTAATCGAGGTATTATCAAATACCCAATAATTTTATTTCCTTAGAAGATGCCAGATTTTATTTACTACAAGCATTGGCTGCCAAGCAATTAGGTTCGGATTAATTTATCTACAGTAAGGTAATTTGGTAGTGTGAGATAGGTATTCTAGTGGGAGGAAGATTTAACAATGTGTCTTTGCAGTATCGAACATTCTATTGCTAAGTAGAATGTTATATTTTTGCGTAGGTTTACTCTGAAAAAATCTCAGAGGTAATAATAACAATGAGATTACAATTTCAACCTACTAAGGCACTTATGTTCTTCCTTGGACTGCTAAGCTTTTCCACCCACTTTCAGCTTTCAGCAGGCTTTTGAAGAATTTTCCGCGAAATCTAATTTCCTTAGCCTTGAATATTTGTTCGAATGAAATCGAACACAGAATATATAAAAGTAATTCGTTTATGACTAAAGCTACATTTGCATTTCCGTTCCTGAATTTTGTACTCTGGAGCGGTGTTGAGCAAGTCAGAATCAATTAACGGAGTGATTGTTTTGTCAACTTCACACTGGTTTTGTGCACAGTTATGGCACTCACCCCTAGGGCCAAACATAAATGCTGAAACCACATTGTCGATAATAATGTTTCTGCGGACTGACTGGTAATTTGGTCCGACACTCTAATGGCGTAAATCACTTCCAGGTTCAATTTACATTTCATTCCCATGACTTGAACACGGATACATTCATGTGGAGACAATATGAATCGAAATCCTTTGTTATTCAAAACACGCTCCACCAAACCAAATAATAATCAATGCTGGTGCCATTGAATAGGTTGCAACTGAATTGAGGCAGTGAAACATTAATTATAATTACATAAATTGCATGTGAACCTGACAAACAAAAGCGATAATGGCAACCACCACGAGGCTTTTATTTAGGTTTGCAATAAAAAGCTTTCATTGGTAAAAGAAGGACTTTAAAACGTGTAAACTTACTTAATTACCTTTCTCGGATACGTTCTGGAGAAGAAAGCTGAACATTCCCGATTGATGCAATAGGGAGCAGGAACTTATTTATTTCAAACTTAAATTTGGTGGAGAATTTAAGAGCTAGTGAAAGTTTCTCGTTATCGCTGCTTCTTTGAATGGAGCCTTGGCTCCAATTTCCTAGAAATATTCAATGTTCTCCTTAGCTGATTCTGCAGCGACACAGAATTCACCCCCATCTCCAGGAAAGTATAGGATTGTAGGCGAAACCTTTGAGTTACCCATCTATATGCATATTTTATCCTTTAAAATAAAATTCCATCCGAAAAGAGTCTGTAGATTAAGACATCATCTCACAGCAAGCATAAATTTCGCTTATACGCAAAAAAATTTTCATGCAAATTAAATTCAAGAAGGAGAGGAAAGTATGGTGGTGAAAATACGTGATGGAATTTCGGAAAGTAAATTTGAAATGGAATATTAACAGACCCGGCGTGGAAACAGTGAAGAAATTGTCAGCCAAACGCGTCTTATGCTGCTTCCCGTTATGAGCGGCAGAATGGCGAGAGATCCTTTTCCATAATCCAACTCAGGACACTCTCTGAAATACGAAACCAAATTTGGCAAAATTATTCCTTTAACGTTAGTAGTTCTGGAAAGAAAACATTAATTTTTTCATGGATCGGCTTTTTGTTGGATCTGTCCTTTGATATTCAATACTGGTAAATGTTTCGATAGCAAGAGTATCCTTTTGTGGAAAATTTCGCCAATCCATCACAAGCTCCTAGTGATAGACTTATTTACGATAATAGAAATGAAAATTCCTAGAAAATAGTCTCGGAGCATTGAATTTAATTTCATGCATTGGACACCTCCTTTTTAACCGTAATACCGCAAGATGAAAATATCCATTAAAAAACCATTTTAGGTGGGAAATATTTTCATCTTCTTTTCCATCAAAATCGGCGGAGGCTACGTTGTTGCGCGAGTAATTTCAGTAGACGCTCTTTGAAGTTGAAATAATCTTCACACTCATGTAGGGACGTACATACATGCAGAGCAATTTCCTTACAAAGGACTTAAATTTGAGCACTTGACACGTGCTCCACATCACTCTCTATCTTCCGTTTCCTCCCTCTTTGTCTACATTGGCCCATTTTCTCAAATGTCTTCATATCACAGCATGTTTTGCATAGGTGAACACGAAAGGATAAACAAGTTGAGCAATCAAGAGCCTTTCTTCTGCTAGGGAGGGCTTTGTAGCTTGCCCAAGGGAAGCAACGTAGATCCATCTAACCTCCCATCCGATTCCAGCGAACGAGTGCCTTCCCTACTAGTTCAAGTTGCAAAGATCAACGAGATTTCAGCAAAAATATTTCGACATGCACTTGAGGCATTACCAAATCGTTTCGACTTGGTCCCGACAATGAAGAAACCCTCAGTGTAGGATAAAAACCAAAAAGTAGTGAATTCTGCCGTGGATTTGAAAGATTTAAGCATTTCCTACAAAGCCCTAACATTTAATGAAAAAAATTCAACAAGTTGCCTCGCTCTTTCGTCCTTTCGTATCCGCAGCACATAAGCATATACAACGGTATTTCAAAAAGAACTTTATTTACAGCTGCATTCCACTTTGATGCTTTTTAAGCATTCAAGATGTATAATAGGTCTTCTGACGTATGCATGCATGCAGGAGACGATATACATCTATCCCAGCCTCCAGCCGCCCCATTTAGAAGTGAAACCTAAAACATATATAAACGAATGCGAGTGTGTGAAAAAATAGTTCACTATATTTTTGTTTCCTTTCCCTTCGCCGCCTGTGAATGCATCGATTTCTTCAGAGAACTTTTCAAGAGAACGTAAGAGTAAGGGTGCTGTGGAGGTTGGCACTTGTTTCAATTAGCGAAATTCTTAAAGCCTCTTCAAGACGATTGCTGAAAGTCAGGAATATCTAGAAAATTATCTAGGATAATAAGGAAATCAGAATATCTAGACGTGTTGACATAAGATGGTCACAAACTTAGGATGGTTAGAAAACTGGGTCTAAAATCTTATTTGAAATTGTGCCAACAACTGAAAGTTCTCATTCCAGTTTATTCCCTAAACGATACCACCGAATATGCATTATTATATTTAGTATATTCATTCACTATATCAATGTAAGTGATTAATTAAGATTTGATTTTTAAATTCTGGACTAAGGTCTAAGGAGCATTTCAACAGAACATTGTCGATCACCAAGGGATTCCCAATATGGATAGCGGGCCTTCTACGAAAAACTGATCAGTATATCAGACGTCAGCAAGGAGGCAGGAATGCTCTCACAAAACCCAAATCTGAACCAAACGGGGGGGAAGCCCGCATTAGCTGTGCTAGTAGTCAGGGCATGCGACTAAGCCATACTTCCAAAAACCTTTCCCGAGCAAATACTCGCTCGTAAGGAGCAGGAAAGGAAGAAGGAAGGGAAAGGAAGAAATTATAACCAAGTAGATGTGCAAGGGATGGACTGCGAAGCTCGTGTTTACCGGGATCTGCTTTCAACCAGATCATATACTGTTGGACTGCGCAACGAAGGCCACTGCGGAGTGACTTAGCAGAATTATCGACATGTGCTGGGGGATGATATACTAGCACCACACATGGTGACAGTATTTCTTCATAAATCCGCAGCACTAGAGATGGAAAATCCTCTATGGTTTAGGGTGGACAGGGACGTACAAGGAAATGCCATGTATGAAGACGAGGGTGATAGTCCGAAAGTCGCCAATGGCCGACACTAAAGTACCCCAGGTAAACCTAAACAATGCGAAAGCTGCATCTGCAGTAATTGCATGGGCAAGTTCCAAATATAACAATAGAATAGTGCAGGCTCAGGAGCCCTCGGTGTACCGGGGGCAGATTCGCTACTTGCAAGTAGGAAGCATGTAACTTTGGGCTCCTCTTGCGAAAAACGAAGAGTATCATTCATAAATGTAAATATTTCAAACATATATGTCTTTAAAAATTTGTTACCGAAGACCCTGCGGCTATCCAAGTCTCACTGAAAGCCGGGGGAAGCAATCAAGAGGTCGTCGTGGCAGTCGGCTACTTCCCAGGATACGATATCCGGGTCCCACCGGAGTTGGTCGATAGACTGATGAGTACTGTAAGAGGGGGCGTTATTACGTACTCTCGGCTGCGATACCAACGCCCATCACAAAGTTTGACAATGGTACATTACTTGAGCCATCCGGACACTTGCATCATTGATATCAGGGATAACATAACAATGAAATTTCACTTCGATAAGAAGTTTGAAACACGTTGGAGTAATAGGCGGCTATCCAAGTCTCACTGGAAGCCGGGGGAAGCACTCAAGAGGTAGTCGTGGCAGTCGGCTACTTTGAAGGAACTACAGCGGGTAGAGCATTGCTGACTGAAAGCGAAGCGGCGACCAAGGCACTTAGGCCCAACCAGGTGAACTCTAAACTGGTATGGGAATACCTTGAGAGACTGAATACGCTGACTTGGTCAATAAGGCCTGGATACTGTGGGTTCTAGGCCATGTTGCGTTGGAAGGCAATAAGGCAGCGGATGAATTGGTCAAGAAGCGAGCAGGGACACCTTTCCACTGGCCAGAACCCTTCTGTGAAGTCGGAAACGGGTTCATGGCTGTGACATTAAAAAATGAAGACGAGCGGCTGATAGAACTATACTGGGCGAGCTTACCAGTGGAGCAGTGCAGGGTGGCTATCCGGGCATACGAACCCAAGTGCACAAAGGGCTATTTAAACCTTATCAAGAAGAATCTGCAGATTAAAATGGGAATACTCAATGACCACTACCTGCTAAACTATCATCAGGGGAAGCTAGAGTATCTGCGGACACTGCCTGCAAGTTCTGTGCGGACTATGTCGGAACCTCCATACACGTTCAGGAACTATTCGCACTTGTGTAAAGTTGATCGAGGCACCTGGTAGAATAATTAATACCAGATGTGAAATTCAAATACTTGGAAGTAGGAAATCCATTAAAATTCCACGCTAGTTTGACATACTATAGTTAATACAATGTATATACACTATAATCAGTAAAAAGAGGACGATAGTTCTTTATTAATGCAGTACAGCTTCCCTAAATGCAATAAAAAACACGGCATGTAGCCCAGAATGGACTATCTGAAGACAACACTGTAATCTTGATATATATATTTGTTTAGCGTGATCAAACTAACGGAAATTTGTGAAATTATTTGCGAGCTGTCACAATCTCGGTGGATACCGGGTTTTACTTAACACTAGCACCACTAGCACTTAGACGCTGACAATCCGACCTACTTAGAATGTACAACGGCTCTGGAGGTTTTGACCGGCGGTAGGTTACTCTGAATCTGTCGTGAATTCTCCGCAACATCGAGCACGCATCCGCAATGGTGTACTTCTGCATGGTTTCAACTAGACTATGTGATAGCCCCAAGGCATCCAGGGAAGACATGAGAGGCAATATTAGAAGAACTCCAACTAATCTGTCGAGCTCTCAAGATTCACCTTCTCCTCTACGTATTTCCGTTCAATGTTGCTATTATCGGGGATACCAACATCGATATACGCGGAGCGAACCCTCTTGTCGATTAACATCACGCCAAGCTCGTTGTGCGCTATATGGCGATCAGTTAGAACTTGCTGGACCCAATACATACCGGTGGCAGTACTATCCTGTACTGCTTGTTCCCGTGATTAGCCCATGCCAGTATGAGAGGTCTTGATATCACCTTACATATGAACAGCATTATCCCTGTTTGTGTATTACCCCGGTGCCATAACTGTGCAGGTAGAAATGAGATGACCCAACGTCTTTAACGCCGAATCACACATTCTGGTCGTTCTCCATCCGCGCTTCCATTATGAGCTTTTTATAAGCTCTTGAGGCACCCACGCTCTCCTAAATGACACACATAAATCCCTAGGTTATTATTTGCATTCAAACTCATAGCCAATGATAGGAAATTGTTATTCGAGGACTTCAAACGATGCTAATGGAGGGTAGGGAGCATCTAGAGTGACTCCAATGAAAGATTTTTCTAGGATGACTAATTCTACGTGTATTTAGCAGAAAATATGAAGTGTTCCTAAAACGTAGAGAAACCCCCGACGAATCAGGAGAATGCGTAGCAAGGTACACTGAGGTCGTTGGATACGGGTGGCTCGAAAATAGAACAGGGTTCTGGCAGAGGAATTTATCTTTCGAATTAAAACGAAAAGTGAGGTATCTCCATGGAACAATACCCAACAATATTTCAGGCTGCGATCGTAAGGGCAGCAGCTTGACTGACTGATGAAAGCAGGCAGGCGCTTCGCAATCTGCAGTGATAGTCAGCCTATATTGAGGGCGTTAAGTAGCGCTTTCATCAGCTCAAAAATCATTCAAGAATGTGGAAAGCAAATGAGGTTTCAATATCTCCAATGTCAGTACCAACAGTAAGAGTTTTAGTAACATTAGCTAATGATACTGTCAAAAACTGGGAATAAGATTGACATACTGACAGATAGCAGGGCCTTAATGCTATTTGATACACCAACCTTTTATTGTTAGAGCCAAAGCAAATATACTGCAAAGTTGATCCTGTCAAGAAACAGGAAGGTTTGCAGAAGTGTTGTGAGCATTTCAACTCACCATAATTTACAAGCTGCATAAATGTTCAGAATGGAGATTCTATAGTAAACAAATTTCCTCCCTGTAATGTAGAAACGGCTAACGGAAAATTTTCTGTGAGAGTGCTCGGCCTACGGATGAATCAGAGATCAATTGTTGGTGCTGATGTGTCTCAGCTGCAGCGGGTCACATCAAATCCACTAGCGAAAATCCTGCGGAAAATAAATGAATCTGGAGTATTCCGTTAGGTGGAAGAGTCGCCTACAACGGACCACGGCCGCCTGAGTGCTAGGAGGTTTTACCCCTCCTGTATATTATACACACACATGCAGCTTCCCAGTGGAGCCCAGATATTAAAGATACTCGCACTGATTTCCCCCCTTGAGGGGCAAGGGGGAGTGTGGTAGCTGTCTAGTATCTAACTGTGGCGCGAAGTTCGAGTTTGTACTTAAATAGAAATCGACGTATAGAAAACGAACATCGAATCCCATTTATATATATCTGGTTGTCATGAACCCTTATGTGGAACATAGGACATCTCCCACACTTACATCCAATCGCTGTCGGTTCCCACCAATGTGCTTCAACTATAAAGTCACACCAACACCACCCTCGCCCAATACTTTCCGAGAAACTTCTCCCACTATTTTATGATACATGATCCAAGGGCGACTTATTCCCCGGGCATTGTGGGGTATTGGGTTCCATCGGATGGTATAAGCAATGCATTTGTGGCCCTTCTGAACATGTGACTGGTAATGCAAATGCAGAGAGTCAACCAGGCGTCCCACGGGTTTATCTGCTACTCTACTGGTATGACCTGGCCCGTCATACGAACCCCCGGGTTCGATAAAGGTGCTAGAAAATCACGAAAAGCAGTAAAATGAAACAAAATGGAGAAAAGTAGCAAACAGAAGGGTCACTAAAAATGATGTCCTGAGATTCTCACGGGTAACTTTTGCAAAGTCTCAAGCGATCACCCGCTCTTCCAATAGGCTAATGTAGCTAAAAGTGAATCGAATAACAACGCCCCCACTTTGAAGTAGCAAGCACCTGCAGTAATAATTTCTGGTGTTGAAACTTTTCCCAAACTAGACGAGTTAATCCAACTGATAACAAAAACTCTGCATAAATATATTTCCTATGACAATATATACAGAATAAACGTATCTGATAGTAACTCTTACGAAATTGACGAGTAGGAAAATTAAATGGCACACATATGAGAATTAAGTTCCTACGTCAGTTAACGTGACTGCGAGAGACCTCCATCCCTCATCTGGTGAATTCTAAATAGTCACAGATCTTAGAAGTCAAGGGCTTTTTGTTATTGATTCTTAAAACTTAAAAATAATAGCTAAAACGAATGGTAAACAAGCGCTTATGCTCCTCTTTGAGAATCAGGAGAGCGTTGAAAGGATCCACAAAACCGGGAGAAAGAAACCTATAATTTCATATTTCAGTGTAAATCTACGGGCATATGCAAAAGCTTTGTAACAGAGTCCTCGTTTATGTAAAGTTTGCTGTAGAGCACCGCCCATATTACAAGCTAAGGTCGTCCGACCCGCTCCAAAAAATTCCGCGTTGCGAAACATCTCTCAGTCAATCTTAGCTAAGCCAGAAAAGGCCGCAGCAAATAACTAGCAACTCGCTATAAACTGCACACTAAAACTAGCAGTATCGAATACTGTTGGAAAGAGAACACCAATGGCGAATCAAATACAACCATAGGTTGTACCAATTATTTGACGAACCCAAAGTCTCCAAAATAATCAAACTCCGGAACTGGCCAGGTGCAATGAATGGACGACACTCAGATATCTAAAAGGGTATTCGAAAGGAAAACAGAAGGAGAAAGACCGACGGGAAAACCCCAAAAGTACTGGACAAATTCGCTGACGACGGCAGCGCATTATTGCTCGGATTGCGAAATTGGTGGACGCGCTAGATAGAGTTAAGATGCTCGGAGCAAAGAAATCGTGAAGGCCCGGGCTAGCTAAGTTGTAGAGCCTCGACTTGGAAGACGATAGAGACCTCGTCGGAAAGGTTTATCTCGCTGTCCCAAAATGGTATTGCCGTCCAAAATTCAGGTAGAAACAAAAAGCGTGACTCCTGCATTACTTTTGTAGCTTTGCGTTTTTTACTTGCGAAATCCAAGAAATCGCAGGTAGTTCTAAACAACTTATTATTCACTCGCCATTCCAAACTGTTTCTAGACTTCAAACAGCAATTTCGACGGAAACTCCAAATCTACGCAGTCAGGGGACAGGCATACTATAGGTGATCGGTCGTTGTTGTGAATGCAGATATGTGGACGCGTATTACGAACTTAAGTAGCTAAGGCCTTTAATTATAACTGATAGCCGAGGCCAAGCTACGTGCTAGAATTACGCTAAATGGATAAGACCTTCAATAATAGCTGCTGGTGGTACGTTACTTCTTGGAAGAAACAGCCTTAAGTTGCATTTCGTGTGAAGGAGACTGCATTTGATCGTAAGCTTTTTGATGATCAAGTGGCTTCTTATTCTCAGCCTTAAGAAGCTAGAATAGTGGGAAAAGTACTGCACTGTGATTCTTAACTTTACTTTACGAGATGAAATGACACGTTACTGATAGGAGTCCTTGTCCGAGTTTCTGACAAAAAGGAATTTATCTCGGAGAATAGTGCATTGAAACAAAGAAGGATAATATGGACGGGATTGATCAAACCGTACGGTTTGATGGTATTCAAGGTTTTGTATGAAACAAAACCTTATTAAAATCTGTCTGTCAGTCACACCCGATTCATTCAAGACGACTGGACCGATTGTCACGAAAGTTGGTGAGAACATGTGGTCAGTGGATCACTTTTCATACAAGTGGCGTCATTTTGTGTTGAGTTTAAAAGTTGCAGCATTTTTTTTTTCACAGAATGTTGTCGTGTTGGGTATCAGACGAAAGCGCTCAATTAGTCCTTTTCGAAACCGGTCCCATATTTGATCACGGATGAAACATAGGTTAGTGAGGGCTCAAAATATGACCCCCAAAAAGTGTAACAGATCTCGATCTCAGACCCTATCCAGCCGAGAAATCTGAAAAGAATCACACACAAAAATCACACATAACACACAGGCCTCAAAATACATCCAAGTTAATAATAGTGTATTAGTATATTTTAGAAATTTAAGCGGAAATCTCCCTTAAGTTCATGCTAGAAGTGGTGGTATAGGAGTTAACATAGGGTATAACTTTGAGAAATTTGAAGGAAATCCAAGTATTATTAACAAAGTTATAGAAGGTGAATTTCATGCATTCAAAGCGTGTGCGAGGTTATCATAAGACCGCGTTGACATGAATGGGGCGTTGCAGGGAATCGTTTCCTTTTAGTTTTTTAATCATCTGTATATCAATATCAATTACTCGAGATAGACATACTATATGTATGCATATATATGTATATGTTAATGTTAATGGGGTACTGCCTAATTCAGATAAGATATATTTGTACATTTAACAAGCGGTATTCAATACACCTATTTCCTACCTAAATCGGAGGTGTACGATCAATTTATATACAAGCATGCATAAGTATTGTATTCGGTAATAGGTAGGTAGATTAGGGTGAGCATAATATCTACGACCACTCTGCGAGACCAAATAAAAGCAGCAGGATCACTCTCAAGACCATCCGACATCAACAACGGTCTACAGCATGGGGATGCCCTATCTTGCGTCCTCTTTAACCTGGCCGCCGAGAAAGTAATCCGTGATGCTGAGGTAAATGCAAGAGGTACGATCCTCTTTAAATCCACCCAACTATTGGCCTATGCTGACGATATCGACATCATGGGAAGAACCACCCGAGACGTACAAACTGCCTTCATCCAGATCGAGCAGGCGGAATTTGACGTGAGATCTTGGGCTGCACATCAATGAAGGCAAGACCAAATATATGGTGGCAACGTCAGTACCGAAAACCAACCACCCAACAACATCAAACGGCACTGGCTAAACGGGAATAATAAGGATAGGAGAATACAAGTTTGACAATTTCTTCTATCTAGGGTCGAAAATCGCAACCGATAACAGGTACGATGATGTATTCCTCGCACGGTTGTTGTCGGCCAACAGAGCCTATTTCAGCTTACAAAAATTGTTCCGCTCGAAACGTGTCACCATAGGCTCACAGCTCTTACTGTACAAGGCAATGATCTTGCCAGTCCTAATGTATTCCTCGGAGACTTGGGTTCTTAGCAAGAAGAATTGCGAACTCTTGGCCGCGTTCGAGAAAAGAATCCTCCGAAGAATTTTTGGTCCCCTACATGAGGATGGACGATTCCGTAGTCTACACAACGACGAAATCTATGACTGATACCATGACCGTCAGGTTGTGGATAAAATCCGGCTCAATAGGTTATGGTGGGCGGGTCACTTAATCCGTATGGATGAGGATGATCCAGCCCGGAAAGTCTATGGTAGAAAAAGAAGGCGAGGCAGACCCTGCCTATGATGGAGCGATGGCATAGGTCAGGACGCCAGACAGCTTTTAGGGATATCGAATTGGTGGACCTCGGTGCAAAACCGGGATGTCTGGAGTTCCTTATTAAGGCAGCCCTAGACGGGATACCGGTTATTGCGCCGTTGATGATGATGATGATAATATCTACGTCTGTAATATGAACGTATGTCTTGCAGTTTGAAAAATATGAAGGAATATTTTGGGATTTTAGCCAGATATGAATGACTAAATGTGCGTAGAATATTTCTCACATAAGATGAACATAAAACTTTTATACCCGAAGCGCCAACATCAACTAATTTTCCGCTGTCGGTGGGACTAAGCGACATGTCTTTATCAACATCTGTCACAACGATACTCTGGCCCGACATATGCTTGAAACCAGTAAATAAAACGTCAAACGTGGACGCGCAACGAAAGTCGTTCATGCTGGTCGTGTTCGTCGCAAAACTTTCATTTCGAATTGTGTAATTCATGTTTTACGAAACATTTAGCGGCTCATCGTACATATGACAGATGGACCTACGAAACAATGTGAGCCGGCCTGTCGGCATTTCTTAAATAAAGCGGTTTCCCCTCTCTTGGGTACCTTCTTCTAAGATATAGTCCCATATTGCTTTTAATGAAATTCTTCCCACCAATTATCGGCCGAGAAACTCGCTGGTTTCATAATAGCGGGAGAATCGTATTCTATGACGTCGGTTCTCAATACCTTGGATTAGCGGTTCTGGACCGAGCTGGTGGCTTAGGAGTGGTTGTAAGTCCCTGACGGTCCAGCAAAGCACGTAGGGGAATTAGAAAAAGGGATGTTAGTTTATATAGCAAAGAGGAGGAGTACTCTTAACTGCGATATTTGTATGGGTGTTTACTTGCTTCCCTACTATCGAAGAATATTGGCCAAATTAAATAAAATAACCCCGGGTGGTTGACAATATAAAGATTTCCTAGTGTAACTCCTAAAAGATTTTACTAATGTAGAACAGAAATGACAAACAATGTCCGGAATGTTACGAGATGTCCAAAGACCAGTCTGTGACTAGTCCCATCTCTTTTGCCATTTTACGACAGATTTCCGCTGCGGCAGCTAACGCCGAAATGCGCTACGCTCCCCGGCTGTAAATATTTTATCGAAGAGACGCCAGCATTCGTTTTCTTGGATGTCCATAGGGAGCATTCCCGCTGGTACGCATGCTGCTTCTTTTGATGTTGTTTGGTAAGCACGGCACGTCCGGAGTGCACTTAACAGATACACCAATCCCATTTTCCTACAGTTTAGTTTATTTTCCATACTGGAGAACATACAGAACTTATTACCCTTAAGAGAAGAAGGCGTCGACTTTGTCTTGGCCCGCCAATGTTCGGCACTATCCTCCAGATAAATACAGCGATGGAAGATGCTTTATTAGGTGCACAGCCAATGTGTTTCTTGAAGCTAAGCTCTGTCAAGCATTACTCCCAAGTATTTGAGTGCTGGTTGGGAATAAATTATTTGTTCACCTGGTCTTTTTTAAGGTTTTGTGTAAACACAAATCGGTTTACTGTTTGTCTGTCTGTCACACGCATTTTTCTCAGAGATGGTTATAGCGATTGACACCAAATTTGGTAGGAAGGTGGGAACTGTGACCGCTCACGCATACAGTGAGTTACATCCTTTTATATCGAATTTAAGGGGAGTGCCCATACATGCAAAAGGAGGGTGTACATTTTTTCTTCATCAAATATAGTCATGTGGGGTATCAAATGAAAGGTCTCGATTAGTACTTTTCGAAGCCGGTCTTGGGTTTGACATTTGTTGGAAAGGTGGGGAGTGAGGGGGGTTGAAAGTGATAATTTCTTTAACGGACCCATTCTCAGAAACTACTCAACCGAAAAATCTGAAAAAAAATCAAGAGACTGCCATTGTATGGTGCCTAGGCTCCAAAATACCCTCCATACGGAGACCTTTTCAAATAAAGTTAATAATAGTACATTACTATAATTTTTAGTAGTTGGCAGGAAAACCCCTCCTTAAGTTCATCGTAGAACGAAATTTTGCAGCAATATAGGCTAGGGTATAGAGCATGATCTCACTAAATTTGGCGAAAATCGCACTATTACTAACAAAGTTATAATAGGTCAAAGTTCTCGCTTCTGTGCAAATTCAAGACTTTGAATGTCAATATCACTTGAAAGTGGATATTTTCATACAATATATGCATATATTACGTGCTACATACTAATGGTTACATCCACATTGCTTTCGAAAACGCTCTGGGAGAGAAGGTTATTTGCACTAAGTTATGAACTCCTTTTCGTCCGGATGGCTAAAGTGGCTAAAGCACTGGGCTGTCGTAGCGGAAGATTGCGATTCAAATCCCACTGGTGGCAGAGCGACTCATCTGTGAATGAGTACCTGAGGCAAATCAGGGTAATAATTTCGGGTTTGCGCAATGCTGACCACATTGCCTCATACAGTGTATTCTAATACTCTAAAGTACCGCTACGGTTCTGAATGAAGTGCTTTGATACGCTTCAAGGCCCTGATCCAATACGGTTTGTTGCACCAACGATTATTATGAACTCCTTTGTGGGCACTGGGCATTTACTGCTTCTTGCAAAGTGGGCGCTTTCGTTTCCATACAAAAATGCATTTTGGTTTTCCGTTGCAGTCCCTGACAAAATGGGCTTGGCCCCCGCATTTGTGGGATCGTCTTGGGAGCTAGTGTAAGCCTTGGCTATGCGGCCAAACTGCCAGCACTTAAAGCATTTAAGAACTGGACTCTGTTCACCCGCTGCGATAGCTTTTTCACTGCTTCCATAAGAAGGCTTATCGACTCTATCTGTATGTTACCGTACGTTCTCCTAAGCCGTGACACTAATTGAGACTGGAGTGCTGCGCAGATCTAGGACTAGTAACTTCATTCATATCTTTACTGTCTGTCACGCGTACTTTTCTCAGAAGTAGTTGTACCGAATGATACCAAATTTAGTGGGGAGGAGGAGACTATGCACTGCCACGCATACAGTGAGTTACATTGTTCTATGCGAATTTTAAGGGAGTCTCCTTACATGCAAAGGGAGGTGTAAAATTTCTCTCCACCTAGTCATGTGAGATATCGAATGAAAGTGAAAGTGAATATTCTCACATAATATACATCATCATGCGTTAGATACAAATGGAACAAAAGTCTACTCACATATTTTCATATAAGAAATACACAAAACCTTTCATATCAGAAGCGTCCAGCTTCCGGCTTACTGACTTGTTTATTTTTTATTTCACACAAACACATAGTGTTGGCTTATAATTAAATCAAAGACTAATTTTTGTGCGAAGTCAGGCCATTGCCCACATTGATGTGCAACTATAAAGCCAGTATGTACATACTGTAACAAAATGCTATTCGCTACTCAATTCCTTTAAAGGATTTCAACTTCATGTTACTTCGCTTGTTGTCTTTCCGATAGGCAAACTCTCAAGTGCACGCGTCTCAACACTTAACTGAAGCCCACTATCTCCTCGACATTCAGAACTGATCCTTAAAAACGTCTACATTTCACGATTCGAAAAAGATCTATTCCGGATTTTTACATAATACATGAGCCTAAGTGGATCGCGTGGTGGAAAGCATAGCGTAAAGACTTTTTCCTCTTTCGAATATTGAACAATGTTTGTAATACATTTTGAAGTTATTTACCGGAAAATTGAAAATTTCCGGAGTGATTTTTCCTAAAACTACTTTGCCGTTTAGCTAGTGAATGAATAAATTAAATAATGCTTTGACAACCGACCCGGTTATCATTTCAAATTGAAGTGTAAGCCAACTATGTACCACTAAGTCCCCCGCCACCCAAGGCTGTGAAATACGTAACATATCTCTCCAATTTAGAATCCGGATCCAACTGTCGAAGAAGTGTCTATGCGGCATGTACAAGGACGTGGTTAATGCTAAGGGTCCGCCATGAAACTCATTACAGCATTTTACTTAATAGCTAGCGTACACACGAAAGAACGTTGTCTATTTGGTTTTAACAAATTTTATATTCTCCCCCGGAAGGAAGGTCGTCCGCTGACGTCGTCCTGCTCATCTCCGCCATTACCACTGCCGTCGCAATTTTCAAAAGTTGAAATTAAGCTAAAACGGTTCAAGTTATTTCAAGGGACACAAATCGACGAAAACGGTTTCGAGGCTAGGAAGCTTGGGAAAATTCGTGGGTATCCATCTCCACTTTCCATTTTGTTGGTTTATCCTTACTTTCGTCAGGACATCCAAGTGCTCCGAAAAATGAATTCCTGTTCAGTTATCACAACTGATATGTACATTTAGTGCTGTAGGTACGTTAGCTATTGCAATTGCCAGGGATTTTCGTGGAAAAATACAATGTGTATCTACATACACAGATTTTTATGGACGTGGGTACATGTCACGACCTCGATTTTGCGGGAAAGTATCACAAGTTGACATTTTATCAATTTTGTTTGCTTTATGCGAAAAATGTGCACATTATTACAGTGTCTATTAGGGTTAATTGGAAACGGTTAATTATCTTTTATTTATTTTACGTGAGACTGACTCCAGCCACAAACACATTGGAAACAAGGGAGCGAAATTAGTGTCCTTGCCTCGCAATGCTGGGCGCAAAATAGTGTGTGTGAAAACGACCTGTTCACCTACTTTTGTTTAAAATGGTTTCAATTGGTGATTAAACAATTTAAGCTCTCGTAAATAATTAATGCACAAAAATTTCGCTCGAAAACACAATTGCTATCCATCAATAGTTGCCTCCATGCAGGCAAAATCTAACTAAAGTGAACTTGAATTTGAAACCTTGAGCAAATTGATATAGTTGTACGAAGTGAATCAAATTCTGTTCGCACGTCCCCATAGCGATCGCTGGGCGTCCTTTTGTGTACAAAAGAACTCCGAATGTAGTCTCTCGAAAATAAAACCGACAAAAACCGTGCTAATAGGTCCTTCAGGTAAGGAACTAACACCTTATTTGCGGAAACTACCTGGTTTAGACACACAGTGACGGACCCAGTACAGAAAAAGGACAAAATATTTGCGCATTTTCCGATGGAACGAGCGCTCCTTGAACAGAAGCCTTACAAGAAATACGCTGAACGTGGACAAATTTCCTGGAGGATACATACAATACAATATTATATATATATAATAAACCTTCCGCTTAGAGTAGTTCTCTGAGTCAGCCAAACAACCAACCTAATATAACGCTCTTGAAAAGCTAACCGAATAGATACGCAATTTGCGATTCTTAAGCAATATCATATCACCTAAATACTTATAGTCCTGTGAGTTGACGTTTGAAAATACACTGCTTACCCTGAGAGACGACTAAAAGAGATAGAAATTTTATGGTTAGCATCCTGAAACCTTATTGCCACCGAAGCGTCAACAATGCCTCAGATATGGGCTAACCTCACGGCAACGACCTTTGGCTGTAAAAACGGGCTATGATTGGTTCCTGGACTGTGCGCACCATCTTCGATAATGGTAGCGGCGATCCTCAAATTGCTCGCTTTCTCCAATTTCGGGGCATTCGGGGCTTAAAAGAAGTAAGATGTCGGGACTCTGGAGAGTACTCGTCTCCAGCTGCACAAAATTCAACGAAAATTAAGCCAATTTATAGAAAAGAGAGATGAGCAATATCTTTTCCTGGTGCGAGGTAGGCTCTTAGCCTCCCGAAAGTCTCATCTTGACAATTCTTATCTAAGGTACAATTTCCTTCCACTGGTAAAGCGGAGCAACGTGGTCACAATTTTGGTTTATTCTCACAAGAGAGCTTGCCAGCCGAAGGGGTATGATGACCGTGCTAAGGCCTGGCTGGTCACATCAAAACGTGTTAAAATGTGGCCGTGGCTAGTGAATTACTAGACGTACACACATTCCGCAAAAAAAAAATCGATTCTTCATTTATTTTTTTTGGGGTTAACCTCCCGAACAAAAACAACAAGTCGGAAACCGAAAGCCCGGCATTTCAGGAATGGAAGAGCCTATAATTTTTATATGAGAAAATTTAGGCGTGATGATTTAATTTCACCGTTTGTAACTTGCTTAGATTGAGTATGCTCGATTATTAACTTGACCGTGGTACCGAAATTTTATCTTTTACGATACAACGACTTCACGAGAAAGTGAAAATTTCAACCTATTATAGTGTTGGTTAATTATAGGACGATTTTCACCAAACTTTCAGAATGGTGCTCTATATGATGGCCAATATTAAGGGAAAGTTGTAGGGTCTTACGATGAGCTAAAGGAAAGTTTGGTGAAATAATGTAAATTTACATGATATGGGATTATACTATTATTAATTGGAATGAAGAGTATTTCAAGGTCTATATACCGACGACACCAAATTTCTCCAAATTTTTTGGTTGATTAGTTTGAATCTTGAAGTGTCTTTGGACCACTTTATTTAAGAACGCCACGGTACACTAGGAGGGAATGTGTGTGTTATTTGACTGAGCTGTTCACTCACATCTAAATCGATTGCGCTTCAACACCCTATCCCTCTAACCACTAAGCCCCCTGAGCACAGCTTCCGCGAAAAACCCTTGAAATAACCACTTTGTAAACCCCATTCTCTTCCGTTTACAATTGATTTTAAAACTAAGATCTACTTCAGTGGGTAATAAAAGGGAAATTTCCTTTGATATTCCACACTTTAAAATACCTAGAATGATATCATTATTTGCATGTGCCAATAACACTGCCAATTGGTCTAACCTTTTCCGTGAAAAGTGAGTGGAGCGGACAAATAAAGATGCGGTGAATCGAGTTCAATAAGCTTTCGTTTGCAAGTTTTATAGAAGTAGTTCCTTCGTTTTCTATAGCTCGTTTTAAATAAAACTATTAAAAGGAAAAGTTTCCAGTTTCACTATATATTTATTGTTTTGTTAAGATTTGCAGATACGTGTTTCGGAGGCAACATGTGTCCTTCTTCAGTGCTGGTTTTGTAATCTTTCGGGCCGCTTAATTCAAAACATTTCCGCCGCTGTCGCCAAGTCTCAACAAAAGGGTTGTTCCCCAAATTGCTGTAGTTTCCTAAAGGGACAAGAGCCTCTCTCGAGGTATACAAGCACCCCAAGTCATTCCCCGATGCTCTTCTGAAGGACATTGAGCCCATCTACAGAGACCTCACTCGAAAGGACCTACTGAAAAGTTGCATTGGTGGGTTGATCCAAAACAACAATGAGAGTTTCAATTCCACTGTATGGAAGGGTGTCCTCCAATCCAAGTACTCTGAAGCTGTCAGTTTTGACTCTGCCAGCTGATTCTTTTAACAGTGGCTACAGTACCATCTTGACAATCCTGTCAGAGCTTGGAATGACAATGAACCCATATTGCCTGGCAGAGTCCCAGAGGGGGGATGAAGAACGTATCAACTCTGCCGACCGCAAAACTGCCCTAGCAGCTAATAAAGCCCAAATCGCCATCAGGCAAGCAAGAATGGAGACTGTCAATGGAGAATGTCAGACTAGCGGTGAGTGCCGTAAATCGAAATGACCTTCACAAAACGCTACTCAAAGCTTCAATTAGCTTTTTCTCAAAACGAAATTTTCCAGGATTACACATGTAAGGTCACTCATGCTGGCGTTAGAAAATTGATTTTTGATACAAAATGCACTACTTTGTATTGAATATTATGAATAAAATTTTGGTTAATTTTTGACCAGTAGTTCAAAACGTATTCATCCCTTAAAATAACCCATTTTTAATGCCTGTTACACAGATCTATCCCCTTAAGTGATTCGCGAATCCCATACGGTCAGGAGATCTTGCATATATTGTGTGGGAAAAACTGAAAATCTACACAATCGCTTAAAATAATAAATAATAAAAAAAATAATCATACTGACCATGCTTTAAGTTCAACAGCAGACCTACGTTGCCGATGACCCATATAATTCTTCTGCTTTTTTTCTAGTTTTTCCAAGAGAGTTAGCGCTTATTCGGTATATGTTGTCTTTCTTTACGAGCAGTCATTCATTCCCTCGGCCTTCTCCTTTTCACTTGTAACGAGGAAGGCAACAGGAATCACTCCTGCGACCAAAATTAAAGCCGGTTCCCAGACAATGCGTTCGGCAGACCCCACCCAAAAGGTCCACCATTTCTATTATATTATCAGCTCATTCCTCAATCGCACCCAACACGACCTCTGGCATGTAGAGTCTTAGCAAACTATGGCTGGAAACTACGCGCAATGAAATCATCATCCTTGACTGGCCTACTGACGTTTCATAGAACAGGAGAGATCGATGGCTGTGTACCTCAGTTCGATAAGTACCATCCACGACCTCTATGATAGCATTCACCGTGGATATCTCTACTCTAAGGCGAAACTGCCTACCGAAAAAGTCCCCAGCAGCACGTATTTCTTCGGCGAGTCTACTCCAGAGATTCTTTTTTAGCACTTTCCCGGCCGTGTCAAGCGTCATATTCGTCGATATGCAGAGGAGAATTCAGGGGCTCCATTCCAGTGGCCATGACCATTCTGGAACTCAAACCTGGCAAAACAAGTGAGAAGAACATTTCTCAGTTCTCAGGCCTGAAAAGTACACCAGATCAGCTAAACCATCACCAGGGAAATGCTTTAACCAAGAGTTTAATTTGTTTGCAGCAATTTGAAAGTTCAAGATGATTCTAGTTTAAGTTCGTAAGCAA
Source organism: Hermetia illucens (assembly GCF_905115235.1). NCBI lineage: Eukaryota > Metazoa > Arthropoda > Insecta > Diptera > Stratiomyidae > Hermetia > Hermetia illucens. The sequence goes on along the minus strand of NC_051851.1, from coordinate 89,498,739 downwards.
TAAATAGGCAAAAGCGATGAGGAAACGATACGTGAGTCCCCGCGAGCACTCAAAAGCATAAGCAGTACTCAGGGGGCAATATAAGTGAGAAGAAAGTAGGAATGTTCGCAGCACGAAAATGCGTCACTCGCCCCAGGACCCAGCGAAAGATGCCGCAAAGCCTGGAATACCCGACGAGACATCCGGATGCGCAAATAGAGAAGAAGATACGCAAAGTTATGTAGCACCAGCGACGGAGCCGGCAATCCAGACAGTGTCATGCTGCGTTGTTGTGGAAAGTGACACAGTAGAAACTGCCGAAACTCACCAGATGGCTTCGAATATAAGCCGAGTGGGAACGCTGTCGACTATTCTAGTGAAAGCCAAAGAAGTAGGGCTTATCAAGAAATGCGCGGCAGTTGTCAAGCGCATGCGGTCTGCGACGTTCCTCCAAAACAACGTCAACAAAGGATGAGCTTCTGGATAGAATTTTGTACTACAAGCGGACATGGAGGGTAACCGATGATACTGAAAGCACCGCAAGCGCCCAACGTATTGCAGACAGCCCGTCACAGAATTGAGCACAAAACGAAAGGAGGCGGGGGCATCAGAAGCAGACTTTACTCAAGTACTCTCCAGGGCTCAAAAAAAGAAGGCAAGCAGGAACAACTGGCAACAACACGCCGCGTCATCGGAAAAACCTCTACCTAAGGCTAAGGCAAAGACGAAGGTTGGAGAAAAAGTTGGGAAACGAAGAAGAACTAGACCGGCAGCTCTGCTTGTCAAGCAGATGGAAGGCAAAACCTTTGCAGAAGTCCTCGTCGAAATCCGTTATAGGATCAAGCCCGAAGATAGTAGAGCGGAAGTGTCTTCTATTCGGAAAGCGAAAGGTGTTGTGGTCCAGGGGCTACTGGTAGCGCAAGCTTTGGTTTCTAGCTTAGAACTCACGTGCTCTCTGGAAATACGAGACCTTGATAACCTCACACAAAAGAATTAGGTAGAAGAAGCTATAAAGCGCGGATGTCCGGAGGTAACCAATGTCCGAATTGGTATAATCTCTGCAAACTCCCAGGGCCAACAACTCGCTATGGTGGAGAAATACGTGAGGTAGTTTCTAAGCAGCGTAAAAAATCATAATTGGTTAGGTAATATGTGGGATACGAATCAGGTACGCCCCAACCAAATGTTACAGATGTTTGTATTATTGGCGCACGTCTGCAACTTACTGGGGACCTGACAGAAGGGCAACATACCGCAGCTGCGGTCAATCAGGCCATAAAGTGTATGCCTGCAATGAAAAGGCGAGTTGCGTTCTGTGCAATGATCGTAGCGCGTCTGATGAGAGCAATGTGCACACTGTAGACTCGCCCGGTGTCCAGTCTTCAGAGCAGAACTCAAAAGAGCTAGGAAGCTATCGACGTGATTCGCATCCTACAAATAAATATGCACCGGGGTGTCGTTTACCAGTTGCTATCGTAATTCGCTGCGGAGACCAAAGCTTGTCTGGATTCGATATTTAGGAGTAACTTTTTTTATTGGCTACCTATCTACACCAAATGAGACGATGCCGGACTTTGGACACAGGCTTGATGCTCTGGAAGAGGCTACCTTATGCACAGACGGTGATCAATGGTGACTGCGATGATTGCGCTCTTGAATGGGGCATGAATCACCCAGACTACAGAGGAAACAGATTCTCGAAATGGTGGCGAAAATAGGACTTCTAGTTTTAACCACTGTATCCACCCTAACGCTCCGGCGCCCAGGCTGCGAGGGAAATATTCTCTTCGCATTGGAGTCATCGATGTCGCTGGTGAGTAGGTGGTGAGCTCTGGCAGACTTCTCGGCAAACAACCATCAATACATTGCCTTCGACGTGGTTGGCAAAAACTTTCGGTGTGTGGCACTCCAGCGCTCTTTTCGTGCGTGGAACGTCACGAAGGTGAACATTGAGATGTTTGTAGAAACGCTTGAAGCAAGAGAGGTCGCGCTGGAAGCCAGTGAGGGTGGTAGTTGCCACTGTCGTAAATTCAATTATGAATCCGATAACGACGGAGCTTCTGTGCCCAGGGGGACATCAATACGTGGCAAGACTTCTATGTGTTGGTGGACAGCAGAAATCGTAGACCTCCGGAAGGAGTGGCACAAACTCCGCCGCTTAGCTCAACGTCTAGACGACCGAGAGGAAGCATGTACCATAATGACAGAGTACAGATCAGCCAAAAGGAGACTCTTCATGGCATTTAAGAAGAACAAAGCTGGTCGACGAGGCGAATGGTTACTTACCCCCGGGGAAGTTCGACTTTAGAGCAGGGTGATCCACAGCTGATACTATCATGCAAGTCGTAGATTCCGTTCATCGAGCGGAGACACACAATTACCGAGCTTGTCGGGTGGTGCTCGTCGTAACGCAGAAATGCCCTTAATTCCGGAAGACGAAAAAACATTCTAGAGCCACTAGACAGCCCGAACCGAGCTACCTCTTACGAATTTTAAGGGATTACCTGTGGAACCGCTGCCTGCTTTATGTGACGCTGGAAAGTCAGAAGGGGAAGAACGTCACAAAGGGGGTATCACAGGGAGCCATGCTAAGCCCGTATATTTGGAACGCTTTCTATGATACTCTGCGACATGTCAGAAGAGTCGGGCCTGGTCAGTTATGCAGATGATATCGCACACACTGTCAAACAGGTGCAAAGCAGATGATACGACGGAAAAGCGGATAGATGACTATTTTCAACCTTGCACTGAAAAAGGCCGAAGTCGTCACCCAGACTAAAAAGCGAATTCTGACCCTCCGTCCTATATCGATCGACGAGTCGGTATTCGAGTGAAAATCAACAGTTAAGTACTTGGACTGACTCTTGACTCAAAGATGAACTTTTTCCCGCAAACCAAAGCACCACCGAACAAAGCTGCAGCTGAAGTTTAGGCCTTAAGTCGGCTTATGGCAAATATTGGGGGTCGTACTTCTAGCAGGCCACGTCTCCTGAAAAGTTCAACGCAGTCCCCCTGCTCTATTGGAGGTATATCATAAGCGGCGGTGAGCTGTGCGTTTCACTCTCCCTGAACCCGCCGTGATGATAATCACGGGAGTCATCCTTGTTATCCTTGTTGGTAAAGAGCGTAAAGCCATATACAAGCGAAAAGGAGAAGTGGCAAGGGTGGTGGTTACTCATGAAGAACGGTAACGTATACTCCTTTCCTATGACTTCCAACAATGAAGGCACTGCTATAGATTCTGAGCAAATTTCAAATCATGGTATATGGCCACACATATATGATTTCGCAGATAATCCACAGCTGGTACCTCCAAAGCGCATTTAGGGCGAACGTTGGGAATATAGTAGGGCATTATTAATGTCATTCGGAACATTAGGTAGGGTGCTACTCATTTTATCATCATCATCATCATCAACGGCGAAACAACCAGTATCCGGTCTAGGCCTGCCCTAATAACGAACTCCAGACATCCCGGTTTTGCGTCGAGGTTCACTAATTCGATATCCCTAAAAGCTGTCTGGCGTCCTGACCTACGCCATCTCTCCACCTTAGGCAGGGTCTGCCTTGTCTTCTTTTTCTACCATAGATATTGGCCTTATAGACTTTCCGGGTGAGATCATCCTCATCCATACGGATTAAGTGACCCGCCCACCGTAACCTATTGAGCCGGATTTTATCCGCAACCGGACGGTCATAGTATCGGTCATAGATTTCGTCGTTATGTTAAATTCTTCGGAGGATTCTTCTCTCGAACGCGGCCAAGAGGTCGCAATTTTTCTTGCTAAAAACCCAAGTTTCCGAGGAATACATGAGGACTGGTAAGATCATTGTCTTGTACAGTAAGAGCTATGAGCCTATGGTGAGACGTTTCGAGCGGAACAATTTTTGTAAGCGGAAATAGGCTCTGTTGGTTGACAACTACCGTGTGCGGATTTCATCATGCCTTCATTGATGTGCAGCCCAAGATCTCGCGCCAATCGCCGCCTGCTCGATCTGCATGAATGCAGTTTGTACGTCTCGGGTGGTTCTTCCCATGATGTCGATATCGTCAGCATAGGCCAGTAGTTGGGTGGACTTAAAGAGGATCGTACCTCTTGCATTTGCGTCAGCATCACGGATCACTTTCTCGAGGGCCAGGTTGAAGAGGACACATGATAGGGCATCCCTTTGTCATAGACCGTTGTTGATGTCGAATGGTCTTGAGAGTAATCCTGCTGCTTTGGTAAGGGTCAATCTAGTCAGTCTTATCAATTTCTTCGGGATACCGAATTCTCTCATGACCGTGTATAGTTTTACCCTAGCTATGCTATTATAGGGGGCTTTAAAGTCGCTGGATAGATGGTGCAACTAGTGTCCATATTCTAAAAGTTTTTCCATCGATGACCGCAAAGAGAAAATCTGATCTGTTACTGATCTGGGCTTATGGGGCTATCCGGCCTAGCAAGATAGCGGAGAATATCTTCTAGATGGTACTCTTCTCATTTTAACGAACTGTAAATCTACCAGTCAGTTATTTATAGGTGCATTTCAATTCCAAATTAACGTGGAATCGCCACATCTCATCAAATTTGTTCTACCACAAAGCACCCTTTTCGTCAACAGGGACTTCGTAACATGAGATGCCGTGCACGGTACTTGAAGATATCCTATATCTATTCCACATTCACCTAGAGATGGAAAGCGGGAAGTGACGCATGCAAACTTGGCATTTCTACAGGAACAAATGAAAGGGGAGCAGACCTTTATTTAACTAAACATTTTTGTTCCCGAATAACTTCCACTTCGCGGGAGAAGTATGGCTACGCTTTGACATTAGATATATCAGCTAGCGTTGTCAGGTCGATATTCCACCGGATTTCATCCAATAAGATGCACACCATTCCCTTCCACTATTTTCAAGATAACTGTATTCAATTACATATGGAATTTGGGCCCAATGTGCATGATTCTTATTCCTATGATTCATCGGAATTTGTAGGCCGACAATTTTCACCTTTTCCATTCCCGGAATCCACGACACTTTTTTAGCGTTACTGCTATACATATCAAGTAGATAAATATCTGCAGAGAATATTCAAAGAAGTGTATCTGTGACACAAATCAAGGGAATAGAAGTAGTCCTTTCACAGTTAAAAAACCTATTCAGGAGATTAGAGCAGTTGGAAACGCTACATTTACGTCGGAAAAAGCGCTCACCCTCCCATTGAGTCCTAACGAGTTACTAAATCATTCATTTTTCCCATGACTGTAACAAGCTCCCAACCTTCAACCAGAACATGTACATACACTGCCGGAACGAGCTCAATTCAATTTTAAAATTTCATTATAGGATACTCGAGATAAATTGACAGCAGCATCCATGTTCCACCGTTCCTTTACCGAGTGCGATAAAGTCCTACGAAAATTTTACGGTCGATGTGTTTCTGAAACGTAGTGAGGAGGGACGTGATGATCTTACATGGCTACGCGCATAATATTATATCCCGGGGACAATATGGCTATACGTGCTGGTCACCAACGCTTCAAATTGGAAGCATATTTTATGACAAGCCAACTCACCGACATTGTGAAAACGCGGGGTAGCCTGCCCGCTTGCCTGGAAAAGTGTGAATGTCGGCAAACATACTTTGTCCGTACGCTGCTGTCAATGAAAATTTTATTTTTGACGGAGTGCTCATAACAACACTCAATATCGCAGTCATGTTCTAGGACATGACGCTTTTTGCGAAGAACTACAAGAACCGCGCATCATTGGGTTTCGGGGAAGCTTCACAGGGAGCTGTGCTCGTTTTATGGTAAATAAATTACGGGTAACTGCAATTGAATTGGAAATTTTCCTCTCAGGAATTTGTTTGTAAGTTAGATGGGGTAGGATCCGTGGCTGGATCCCGAACATATGATTTGCGTAATAAGTAGAATTGCAGTCAATGGAAGTGGAGTCGTAAAATGTCAGACGGATTGACAAAGAGAAATGAAAAGCGCAACCGGTGAGGGATTTCAGTCTTAAGTGGCAGGTTCTCCATTTTCGCTAGTGAATTTTTGATTCGAGAAACCAAGTAGCAACCCCAATCAAAAAATGGCCACAGCTTGAGCTGGTAAATATAAAATTGCTAACTCCATATGTAAATAGATGGCATTGCTAACTCGAACCACTATCCTCTTTAAAATGGGTAAATTCATATGTAACTCCCGACTCTCAAAGGCCTCTAACTATAATTGAATTGATAGTTCCAAATTAAATGGTTGAAATACCACTGCATCGCCATAAAGGTTAACAAATCGTAATTTATGATCCCCAATGCATTTCGCCAATATTAATTATAAACATTCAATTTTTCACAGTCGACTAAATCTAATATTTTACGGAGCTTTGATTAGAGTGCAATTGAACGGGATTCTTGTTGCAGAAAATAATTATTGACTGTGAAAAGAGTTTAATATGTTGTGGTGTTTCGTTATTCCAGTAGAGTAGGTCACTTGAGAGTAAATCAATTTCAGTTGTGCAAAAACGCTGCTCTGAGGGGAAAGGGAAGCCATTATATTTCCAATGGATGGTCTGTGAATCGAGGAATGTCAATAATCCCAAATTGTTTTCCCCGAATATTTTCATTAGTTCAAAAAATATTGCACATTTCCATGACCAATAAAAAAAAGTGCAAACAATACAGGACACGAATGTGGGGGAAACTGTAATCCACTGATGAGAGAACTATGAATTTTGTTATTTCAGTTCCCTGGAAAGCGATACAAATATGTGTATACATATAATATTTGAATGTTTTCCGTCACGAATATTTGTAATAAATCTGAAATTGGATTAGCTCCACTTTATCCATACCGTAAAATGGATTTATCCATATCAGTATAATGCCTGCTTTATTCGATTAATTTTCAGTGATTTTCAGTGAAGAACGACAACGAAGAGCGCTTCAACAATTGACACTTGGAAAAGAATCCTTGGGTAGAAATTGGCGTGAATGTGTTTAGCTGAGGATAAAAGGAATCAGAGGGAAGTAGTGTTTCTGTAAGTGTTCATAAAAGTGTGGTTGAACAAGCATCAGCACATTAAACTGTCCTAGGTAGGGGAAAGATCGCTAAGCGATAAATTGAAAGGTCACAAAGTAAGAACAGATCTAGAGAAAGAATAGAGAGAAAAAGAAAAAGTAGCTTCAAAAAACGAAAATTAAGCAGTTAAAAACATCGGTGAAGTTCACGCACAGGAATTAATATCACCAACAAGAAAAGAAGCAACTTTTTTTTTGCCGAGATGTCCTTTAATACGCTCCAGGATAATTTTCGCTGTTTTCGGTCGTCTCTCTATTTATCGCACTGACGCCTGGTGTCCTTCCATCATTTATGTTACATAAACTGGAGTCGCTGAAAGGATTACTTTCGTGAGGAAACCGTCGCCAAAGCGATTATCGAAGAGAATTTGTATTGGCAGGGAAAAATTGTTACAGATTCCGGCATGAAAGCAGCGTAGGGCTAGTAGTAATTAAAAGTATTAAACCCAAAACTATTCCTGGTGAAATCTCTGAAGCGATCACATAAGAGTCTATAACATTCGATTCGGGATACCATAGTCTCTATGGAACGGGAACCGGAACCAAAAGCACAAGTGGAATAAATCCAATTTCTAACTGACGATACCGTCTGAAGGAGATACTTGAACAACCGACGAAACGAAAAGGACATATGAAATGTCTTAATTATTAAGAGTTTGGACACACGAAATTTTATGTGTCATTTGTGGTGTCCTACATCCCACAGATGAATGCCAATAAGACATGTTCTTTCTATACCATAACTGCGTAGCACCCACAGTTGAATTGCAGGGGGTGGCCTATGTGCGTAGTCAAATATTCCAACCACCAGCGATCGGAATAGAGTTTGGCCTACTTAAACCCGGCCGATTTTGCCCTGTTTTCTTAATTAAAACACAGCATGGGTACTTCATAGCTAACAAACAATCTATAATGGTCCAATCAATTCATACCATGAACCAATTCACGGCATCAATGCAAACTATGATGCACAAACTCATGCTAAACCAGAGACTGATTCTTGAAACCCTTCTCGAATAAAAAGTAAATCGTCAGCGTGGACCAGGGCTTGGAAGTGTGTTAGTAAGGACCGTCACGATACACTAAACATACGCTGTAGGAGGAGATTTGGTAATCATTGCACTATTATCCCGATTTGACTCAGGTACTCATTTAAAGCTGAGTCGACTTGTATCTGACATCCAGTCACGACACATTTCCCTCGGTGTTCAGTGAGAGAGCTTAGTCCTCTAACCACTGACCCATCCGCAAAATATAGCTCTGGCCAAAATAAAATTTAATTACAAGGATCCCTCATCAACAGTGGGCCGATGCTTTTTACCACCCATATATGCAAATAGGAAGAATACGTTGAACAATCAGTCTAAACAACTTGGTTTTGTTGCTATTCATTTTCATCCTGATTCTGCGTGTTCCTTTTTTTAAATCCAGAGCCATTTAGCTAAGGTTCATGACTCGCCATAGAAGGAAACTAACGTAATGGGCGAAGTGGAATTATATGGGTAAAAATGACATGACCCTTCAGCCTAGGCCACATAGAGGACATTAACAAGAGGAAAAGCTATCGGGGATAAAACGCAACCCTGCGGAATCAGTTTTGAATTTTGCGCCAATATATGTCGCTCTCATAATAGACATTAATTTGTCTTGGGGGGTGTTATTATGTTTGATACAGCGGGAAGCAGAAACAAACATTTCAGAAGTTCTTTGATGCGTTCCAGGGTTTTTTTTTGACAATTATCTTTGCGCCAGCAGGAAACGCATAAATAACCTTCCAGTTATCGACATGTTAACTATCTTCCCTTTCTCCCGGTATCTGCAAAAGATTCCAGATTTACGAGTGGAAATTGGAAAACTTGCAGAGACTTCAGGGAATACAAGAATACAAAGAACAGTTGCACAGGGAGACCGTCAAAGTCGGCGGTTTTACTCGGCCTATGTACGTTAATGGCGAAAATAATTTCGCTTTTGTTTGAAGTATTTGTTTGATCTAAGCTGTTATTAAACCTGATAGCCGACGCTGTTTTTTCCTGCGAGGAAGGTCCATTAGGAAACCGATGTCAGTACCCTTTCTTCCTACGCACATACAGATCACTCATAAAGTGACTATTGGTAGCGATGTGGTGCTTCTATTTAAATGTTCTTAGCCGATCAATTGCAACCTAGCGTGGTGAATGGACATCCTACCGTTGATGCGGAAAATATTTTAAAAAACACGCGCCGTAACAATCTCCATCCTTACCTCAGACTGCACCATCGCATTAAATCTACTCTTTATGACCGTAATGCCATCTTTCGGAAACCTTTGTCATATGGTCAATTGCCACCCGAAGGAAGGAAAACGTTGAGTAGATTTCTAAGGCTCAAATCAATTGGTGCCAATTCAAAAGCCCCGACATTTATCCTTGTCAACGAACGTGACCGAAAGCTTGAGTTTTTTGATTGGGCACGGATTGATAAAAGTCAGTAAAAAAGTGTAGAAGGAGAATGAGATATTTTTCTTCCCAGAACTTTTCTCAAGAAGACTTTGCTAAGAATAGATTTTTGTATCGACAGTCATTTGAATTCAAACCCCATATCGCTTTAGTGGTCCGTTTCGTCGACCATCGCTGCGGGATGGAATCGCCTTTTCTGCCCCATCTACCTTTTTCGCTTTTTAGGCAGCGGTTTAGGATAAAGTAGTATCTTTGCACCTGAACAACTAACTATAATGTTCTTCTTCTTTTGGATGTAATTAATATCTTTGGCGAAATATGTTTTCAAATTAACACCTACAGGCGCTCACGATCTTTCTGGTTCATAAAGTAGAGATGAAGCAACGTGCAAACCGTCAGCAAAGCGAGTCAAGGAGTAAATTGCTACTCAAAATTATTGTGGCCCGCCATCAAGAAGATGTTGGACTCAGGAATACTGTATCCGTAAACAGAGAAATCTTTTGTACACCCTATTACATTTGGTACTCTGAAGTGACGAGGAGATAGACGGGGAAGCAACCCTGTCAATGTTGCCAAGCTGTGGACTACAGAATAGACTGATACGGAACGCAGCCTACTGAGAACCGAGCCTCTCGTCTACCATATCCGTTAGTGGATGGTGATAGCCACACCCTGTATATGATGACCCTACTATTAACAAAATGCTGCAGTTCCAGACTAAGGGGTCGACAAACACCTCCCCCAATCCAGGGTGTTATGCAAACCGTACAGTCGGGGGGTGACTGCATTCGAACGGAGCCTTACTGACACCTGTTCGCGTGAATCAGCTTAACTCTACCGTATTACGGGGTGCTATGACAGGGCGGACCTCATATTTCCCATACTCGGTGGAGGTACATTTCCGTAACACTGTGAGCCAGGTAACTACATCCATGAAGGGAGAAGTTGGTAAGCCTAGTAGTGGTACCAAGGTTAACATTGGCCTATTGCAAAGACTGCAACTAAAGCTTTCCACTTAAAAACCAAGTAAAAGCAAGGGTACGTCTCAGGTTAATATATCAGTATTCACGATAAAGGTGGTCAAAGGGCAGTATAAGTCCCAGGGTGAAACGTGGATTGGTACACACGATGGAGCATAAAACCTGGGAAATGCCTGCTAAACCAACACCAACAGCTTTACTACCAAACCCTATTTCCACCTCCACGTGGTGACCGCTAGGAGTTCTTTCGTAACGAAAAGGCGCAGACGGAGAAGGATGAAGGCGAGTCTCCCGCGCCTAAAAACGGGACAAACTGTACCAACTAGTCCTCCACTGACAACCCTACACGAAAAACCGATGTTACGGAGCCACGAAATGAGCGTTGGACAGGATGGACTCTACAACGACGAACCCGGCAACGACAAAGGATTAACCATTTGCGCATTTTCTCATGGAACGTGCGCTCCCTGTACAGAGATAGAGCTGATGAGCAGCTAGCCGATACCCTGTCCCAATATAAGGCTGATGTAACAGCGTTACAAGAGATGCGATGGACAGGGACCGGTTTCCTGGAGAAGAGCCGCTACATCATATAGCGGTCATCCAGTAAACCATGTGCTCGGAGTAGGTTTATTAGTCAGCCAAAAAACTAAACCTGCTGTTATCGGCTTTGAAAACATAACCGAACGGCTATGCACTTTGCGCTTGCGAGGCAAGTTTAGAAATATAAGCCTCGTTAACGTTCACGCTCCTACAGAGGAGACTGCAGAGTCGGAGAGTCCCCTTTGACAATCAGGTGAGAGTGAACACTAAAACCATCCACAACACAACCCTCCGCGACACCTATAAGAGGGAAATAGACGCAGCAATAATTGCAGTCAACAGAGGACCTGGAGATGAAGCATCAACAAATGATCTTCACAATCACCTGAAGAACGTTATCATGGATACGGCCACAAACATACTTGGCTCCAACCGCAAAAGGAGTCGGAACGGCTGGTTTGATGATGAATGTAAGCTAGCAACGGAACGGAAAAATGCCGCATATCGAGTAATGTTGCATTCTCAAAGAACGCGGGCACGCGGGGGGACTTTTCACGAACTCCGTCGAGCGGAGGAGTGACTTCTCAGACGGAAAAAGGAAGCCTGGGAGAACCAACAAGTTTGTTAACTCGAAAAGTATAGGGAGCAACCGCACCAGGTGCGCAAGTTTTACCACCAAGTCAGCTGGATGAAACCTTTTACACCTCGATGCTCTCCTGCCGAGACAAAGAAGGAAATCTGATTTCCGACAGAATGGGCATCTTAGAGCGATGGGTTGATTACTTTGATGAGCTACTGAACAACCAGAACATCGGCGAGTTGAAGGTCCCGCCAACTGAAGAGTCTGTGCAATTCATCGGCTAAAAAATCATAAGTCGCCAGGAGCCGATGGAATTACGGCCTACTTGGTGAAATATGGAGGCGATCAGTTACACCAAGTGGTTCATTAACTTGTGCTCAAGGTATGGGACAGTGAATAAATGCCTGACGATTGGCAATGAAGCATTATCTGTATCATACATAAAAAGGGAGATATCACACAGTGCAGCAATTATAGAGGTATCACGTTGCTGAGTACCATCTATAAGATCTCCGCTATCTTGCTAGGCCGGATAGCCCCATACGCCCAGAACATCATTGGCCCATACAAAAGAGGCTTCACTCCAGGCAAATCAGTAACAAATCAGATTTTCTCTCTGCGGCAAGCGATGAAAAAACTGTTGGAATATGGACAACAGTTTCACTATTTATTCATCGACTTTAAAGCCGCATATGATAGCATAGCCAGGGTAAAACTGTACACGCCATGAGAGAATTCGGTATCCCGACGAAATTAATAAGACTGACTAGGCTGACCCTGACCAATGTGTGAAGCCAGATAAAAGCAGCAGGATCACTCTCAAGACCATTCGACATCAACAACGGTCTACGACAAGGGGATGCCCTCTCATGCGTCTTCTTTAACCTGGCCCTCGAGAAAGTGATCCGTGATGCTAAGGTAAATGCAAGAGGTACGATCCTCTTCAAGTCCACCCAACTACTGACCTATGCTGACGATATCAACACCATGGGAAGAACCACCCGAGACATACAAACTGCCTTCATCCAGATCGAGCAGGCGGTAATTGGCGCGAGATCTTGGGCTGCACATCAATGAAGGCAAGACAAAATATATGGCGGCAACGTCAGCACCGAAGACGAATCAGCCAACAACATCAAACCGCAAATAAGGATAGGAGAATACAACTTTGAGACCGTTGATAATTTCTCCTATCTAGGGTCGAAAGTCACAACCGATAACAGCTACGATGATGAAATCTGCGCACGGTTGTTGTCAGCCAACAGAGCCTATTTCAGCTTACAAAGACTGTTCCGCTCGAAACGTCTCACCATAGGGTGAAAGCTCTTACTTTACAAGACTATGATCTTGCCAGCCCTCATGTATTCCTCGGAAATTTCCGTTCTTAGCAAAAAAAATTGCGAAGAATCCTCCAAAGGATTTTTAGCCCCCTACATGAGGATGGGCGATTCTGTAGCCTACACAATGACGAAATCTATGAGCGATACCATGACCGTCCGGTTGTGTATAAAATCCACATCCATATGGATGAGGATGATCCCACCCGGAAAGTCTATAAGGGTAGTCGAAAATATTTCCGGAAGGAATACTCAATCATAAGGAACAGCAAATAATTAAGGACTTCATCATCATGAAAATGCGTGGGGGTGAAATAAGGAGCTCGTATTCAACGGTATGTATTTTCGCCCGTTCTTAAGCTGGTAGACTGGGCGACGAAGACCACAGCGAACTGACTTAGGACTAACGCCCTGTAATTTTCAGGATGAAAGGAACTGGAACTTATCAACATTCTCAAAGCCGCAGCGGTTCAGACTAGCTTCTACGTGCCCTTATAATGCAAAACATTTACGATTATGGAGGGTTTTAGAAGCAAGGAGGAGGGCAAAGGCAAACTCTTCACGATCGGGGCACACAAACCATTTTTGAAGCTAATTAAACGTCGTTCTAACCAAGGAAGAATACTTCCAAGGGCAAATCGGGTGGAAAATCTACCGAGGTCCCCGAAGCAATCGGTGCAACCATAGAGGTTGCAAGGGCAGGACCGGTCAGTAAACTGGACCTGATATGCACAGAAGAGGAGAAAATGGACGACTTAGACCTATACTTTCCAGGGGACAAGTAGGATAGTGAAACCCAAGGAAGTGCCATGTTGAGTTCATAGCTACTAAGCTAAAAAAAGAACAAGAACGGCTGTAGGCTGTGTACAGAGTAGGTTGAGGCATATGGAGAGTGCTTCATACCAGATGCCAGGTTGAACCACATGAAATTAGGGAGCATTAAAAAAGTTCCTGTTATTCGTAGGATTAAACGACATACTACATCATACTATACTATAGTATACTATAAGCAGTGGGAGAACAATAGGTTTTTTAAGGTGTAGTGCGACGTCCTTTGACAATATTGATATTAGTAAACCTGTCGACGGAGCTAGCACCAGCTGGCCGAGAAGATCCTTAACGTGATGGCACCGGAAAACCTCACTTTGACTTGCTGATCGTGAGGCAATATGTGAATGTTCTAAGGATTAGTTAGGGGAATCAGGCCCAAGTCTGCACTGGAGCTTATTAGAAGTGGCTTCGGTCACGAAGCCTTACCAGTTGTTAGCGGTGGTGCCCCTGGTGGGAGTTTCATGGGGGTTATGGTTACGGAAACTGGGCAAGAGACATTGGGCCTCTGGTGTGAAATTGCGCTTGCTACTCGGTAACCCTTTTACATTTTTAGATACCAAATTCATTTTTATTTTTTTGTCTACTAATGAATAATTATTATTCTTTTACTCTTTTTACTTCTCGCCAAATTTGACGTCACGTAAAAATATCGGTAAAATGGATAAAATGACTTTAATTATAATAAAATATTGTAAGTACAGTTTAGCGACATATTCTTTTTAAAAGATTAGTCCAATGTCCACAAAACAATTATAAAATAGATTTTTTAAATTCTTAACGAGAACCTAATATAATTTGGAATGAAAGAAAATTACCAAGGATGCCATTAGAATTGTATGGCAATGACTAGATTAGCGAGTAGTATGTTATTCCAATATAGCACAGGACCAGAACCCAATGACTTTGGTAAACTGAAAGCTATTTCCTGAAATGACCATTCTCAATGGTTAGTAATCAATTTGACAGCAGTTCAGCATAAATCTAGCCCATGAAGTGGGAAAAAGGGTCCCTTATTCTAAAACTGTAACATGAGGCATCGAGACTTAAAATGGGGCTCACCTATAGTTATTACCACAATTTTACTCAGGTATTTTTTCACAGCGGACATGCAGTCTAAGACCTAAATCCGCTGGTCCCTATGACATCTCCATCACAATCTTCCACTTGGAATGCCCAGGGCTCTACCCTAAGCTATCTGAAATGTTTAGTAACGTAGACCCTGTTTCACTTACTGCTTTATGATTACTTTTAGGTTTTATCCTTTGCAATTAGAACAATTGGGGTCCTTACCTGAAATTAGAAAGAAAGATTACAATATTAATAGAATTCGACGTTAAAAGCAATTTATATGAAGTTATTGGGCAAGCCTTCTTGGAAGAGGTAATTGATTCAACTCGAACAGAAATTTCTTAATTTTTCGAAAATCCTGAACGTGGTAGAAAAAAGAACGCATTTGGAAGAACAGGAAGAGATATAAAATGGTATATGCTTGCAGGACCTACCCAGCTTACCTGTCTAATAGATTATTTTGTTTTTTTAGTAAACGTGGAGACTCGCAGCCAAGCTTAAGGACACTTCGAAAATGAGCAATTGCCAGGGCGTTAAATATAAACAATGCTATTTGGATTACACAATTCTACGTACTTGTCTGCCATCCCGCCTGAAGCTTCTCGAATAAATTGAAATTCAAACTCAGTGTTGGCATGCAGTATCGAATTCCCTTGCTAAGTGTTGTTTCTATGGCAGTCGATTCAAGTGTCAATTCCAGGCATAATTAGGTTTGTTTTCAATTAAATTTTGTAAATAATGTGATAAGCTGGCGATAAATGAGTAGGGAATCTTAACATTCTGTAACTCTTATATTGGCAACAGGGAGCAGTGATTATTTTTCTGGAAGGCGTTCGTCGTAACAGAAGAACATAATGCGGCATAATTTGACACCTTGTGCATTTGGCAAGGATTGTGGTGCTGTGGTTGGGGACTTCACCCACCATATCCTGTTACTCGTTGTTCGTTTTGATATAGTGTGCAAAATATGAATAAGATTAGCCACTGTCTGTTTCTATGTATCTATTTCTTCCGCAAAGTCCGTGTTATGTTTCACAAAATAGAAGAGTTTTCCGAGGAGCGGGTATCCATTTGAATGATAATACCTAAGTGTGTAATCCTTGCTGATACAGGCGAGTTCAATGCGACAAGTTTAAACGGTTTAAATATAAGAAGACATCGAAAACCGGTTATAAATAATACCCATAGAAATTCATACACACGTAGGTGACACCTATAGAATTATAAAAATTTTGTTAGGCATGTGGTACATACGCTAATGATTCCAATTAGGCATGTTAGGCAAATAAATGTCGTTTTCTTATTATGGTCCAAGGAATTTCCTTAAGCCTTTTGGTAGGTACCAATTGACTCAGCTGTGAATGAGTACCTGGGTTAATCACGGGTGAGCGTAACGCTGACCACGTTGCCTCCTACCGGACACTCTAGTGTACCGTACTGGTCTTGAAAGAAGTGCTCAAAGACGTTTCAAGGCCCAAATCCGATTGGATTGTCGCGCTAACTATTATTATTGTTTCTTTCAAAGCTGCTAATTAATACTACAGACACCTGAATAATTGAAAGTTGGCGCAAGCTGATAGCTCCAATGACACTCACACAATACAATCTGCAGTATCCGATGCAACAACTAAGGGCTTTGCTGGTCTATGTGGTGTCAAAAGTTCTTGAACCCTTTATATTTGGACATGCGAATGCTGAACTTATTTGTTGGGATAGTAGTAAATGCAATGTAGAGAAGAAAAGCTATTTAATTTCTTCACTTCAGGAACTCCCAGTGTCACTAAGAAGTTCGAGATAGGACTCGTTTAGAGCCTATTGTTAGGAGCTAGAAGGCAAAAGAGATATTTGAAGGCTGTGCACAGTCCTTATGCAAGATGAATCGTAAAACTCCAGAGTGAAGTCACTGCAGGCTCTCTGGGAAGTACTAATCAGGAGCAGAGGTGACAGTAGTTTGAGGAAGAGAATATGTGGTTTTCGCAAACATTTCAACATGAAAATGTTACAAAGGGAACGAAGCAAGCATGGCTCTATCTAGCGAAGTTAAAGAAGATCATAGACTACCTAAGTGACTTAAAAAAAGATATTTTCCTGTCATTTCTTCCTCTGAACTATGTATCTACCCCTTAATAGAAAGCTAAGGTATTCTTTATATAGAAGCATGCGAAAGATGACTATTCAAATCCAAATAACTTCAGACAAATCAGCCTCACATTATTATCACTCCTTGCTTTCCAAAATAGAAGAGGCAGCAAAGGCGAGTACGACATGCTGGCGTTTGCTGACATTTAACTGTGCGCCTTTCAGACACTTTCTAATGCCGTCATAGAACATCGCGCTTATGAAACTTTAGTTAAGTAGATCTACATTATCCTTAATCAGAGATATCCGTGCGTTGAAGTAGGTGGCGACGGCCACTTGACTACAAAAACAACGAAAGGCTAACCCGATGGAGACAAGCTATATATCTGAACTTCATTGACTCATTATTATGTGAACTGCAAAATCTGGGAAAACTATGTAGCTAAGCTTATGCGATTGATATGGTTCCATTAGCTACTCGTTGAGATCTAAGGAGAAAATAACAGTATAAAACAAGCCGGAAACAGGAAGCTCGACGCTTAAAGCGGCGTACCTAAGGTACGAACAGGCTTAATTTTAGGTTAGAGTATTTGGGTACAGTATAGTTCCGTTTATATATAGCTCGTTGACGTTGAATATACTCGATATTCAATTCGATGTGGTAATGATATTTTATAACTTAGGAAGTAGTATTTCGATGTAAAAGAGGCAACTTTTTCAACTATAATAATAATAATAATCGTAGGCGCAGCAATCCATACTGGATCAGGGCCTTAAAGCGTGTTAGAGTACTCCACTCAAGACCGTAACGGTAATCTATAGGGTTACAATACCCTGTACGATCCAATGTGATCAGCATTGCGCTCGCGCGAGATTATTAGCCTCATTTGACTCAGGTACTCATTCACAGCTGAGTCGACTGGTATCCGAAGTCAAATCACGATACAAATCCTACTGCCACCAGTGGGATTTGAACCGCGACCATCCGTACAACAACCTTGCGCTCCAGCCACTCAGCTCAGCTCAGGACACATATCTACTATAACTTTATAAATAATAGTAGGATTTCCACCAAACTTCCCAGTATGCTGCTTCATATTGAAACCTATATTACTGCATATTGTACGGGTCTAGGATGAATTTAGGGAGAATTCGCAGTACATTTTCAAAATATAATAATACACTATTATTAACTTTATTTGGCCAGATATCATAAGCTAGATATCATGTGCATGAACTATAATTTTTTTCAGAATGTTAGGTAATCTAGTTTCTGTTTTTTGTTTGCAACGAAACCTTCTAAAGGTGGAAATTGAATGGTGTTTGCCTTCGAGAAAAGGGTATAGGTGCATAGGAAGGAAACATTTGGGAGTTTATTTGAAATAAACATGTGGAAGCTTTTCCAACTTATGGACTATGGAGACGGATTTTTACCTCGACATGAGGACTTAAGCTTCATATGGTAATGCGGACATAAGTTGCTATCATCATGAGAACACCTCATAGATGATTCGTTGAGCTCTATGAGAAAGCAAAGGATGTGCGTGGAACCGAATATTTGAAAAAATATTGGTAGAACTTAGGGAAATGGAGAATATATGGGAGGAGATACTAAGATCTTCTAAACCCATAGCTCAGAAATAGAACAAGGTCTTGCGGCAGGAGTTCATCTCTCAGATAAAATCATATATGCAGCGGTCTTCCGAGGTGAAGTATATTCGATCATAAGGGTATCCGGTCTAGGCCTGCCTTAATAAGAAACTCCAGACACCCCGGTTTTGCGCCGAAGTCCACCAATTCGATATCCCTTAAAGCTGTCTGGCGTCCTGACCTACACCATCGCTCCATCTTAGGCAGGATCTGCCTCGTCTTCTTTTTCTACCATAGATGTTGCCCTTATAGACTTTCCGGGTGGGATCATCATCATCCATACGGATTAAGTGACCCGCCCACCGTAACCTATTGAGCCGGATTTCACCCACAACCGGACGGTCATGGTATCGCTCATTGATTTCGTCGGGGGCCAAAAATTCTTCGGAGGATTCTTCTCTCGAACGCGGCCAAGAGTTCGCAATTCTTCATGCTAAGAACCCAAGTCTCCGAGGAATACATGAGGACTGGAAAGATCATTGTCTTGCACAGTAAGAGATTTGACCCCATGGTGAAACGCTTCGAGCGGAACAGTTTTTGTAAGCTATTGGCTGACAGTTCAGTTTCAGTTAGTTTAATACTTCCCCAAAATAAATTCTTCCTTAACAGCAAAAAGGACGCTGTTTCAACAGGATACAATTCATAAAGTAAAACAAGTCGGAAAACCAGAAGCCGGCCGCTTCAGGTATGAACGGTTTTGTTTGCTTCTTCTGTGGGTATATTTGAGTGTAGAACTATCCCATTTGTACGTAGCCCGTTATGTATTTGCATTTAACATGTCTGACTACCCACTTCAATGTGATATTGATATTTAGTTGCAGCAAATTTACAGGGGACAGTCAATTTTGAGCTACTGTAACTTTTTAGTAATAGCATGATTTTGATCAAACTTGGGGATAATATGCTTCATATTATATTTTATACCACTGCCACTTTTCACTTACTTTACTTTTGCAACTTTGGGATAAACTTAATGGGGTTTTACTCAATTTTCCCAAAAATATGGTGATATACTATTATTAACTTAATTTGAACAGATATCGATATGGAGAGTATTTTGAGGCCTGGGCACTACTTTCGATTGGATAGTTTCTGAGAATGTGTCCGTTAAAGAAATCATCAATTTCCACCGCTCCTACTCCCCGGCTTTCTTAAAAATCTGAAAACTAATACCGGCTTCGGAAACGTACTAATCGAGACCTTCCATTTGATACCCCACATGATTATATTCGATGAAAAAAATTTTTACAACCCCCTTTTACATGTATAGGGACCCCCCTAAATCTCACAGTCGAAGGATATCACTCACTGCATGTCTGGGCGTTCACAGTTCCCACCCTTTTACTAAATTTCGTGTCAATCAGTATAGTCGTTTCTGGGAAAGTGTGTGTGACAGACAGACAGACATTGAACCGATTTTAATAAGGTTTTGTTTTGCAAACAAAGCCTTAAAAAACTGCAATCACCAACTTGCAACTCCTGTAATATGTTGGGCTACCAAAAATAAAATACAATATTAATAAAGAATGATGGCACGCGAGTGTAAAATCCCTATTATCCTATTAGCAAACTTTCAACATTTTCGATATCCTTTCAATTGAGGATTAACTGCAAAATCTGTCGCAGTTGCATTTCAAGATTCCTCACGATTGCTCCGAAAATGTGGTGATATAATCGCTGCGTATCCTTGTGAAGATACCACATATACTCTATACATATACATATATAGCTTAGATATCTCAGATCATCCGCTAATGCCATGAAAAATTGACGACATCACTTTTCTTTGCCTAAGACTCTATTGAATCCTTGGCACGTAGCCTGAAAAAATAGAGGTTTAAGTCTCCTCAATTCGCGAGGAAACAGAATTTCGCCCAAAACTAACGTGGCTTTTGAATTTCGGCGTCAACTACCGACGTTACGCTTCCCGGTGCCATCGTGAGATTCCTATTCTAGCACTCTCTCAAGACATATATTCCCGATTCACCTTAACACAGCATACCTAAGTTCATTGGAAGAGAAATACCATCTTCGATTTATATCATGTCAATGTGCTCGTTTGTGTGCGTGTTTGATGGAAAAAACGATGCTTTCTACGTCACTGAATCCGTCCAACTATCTTAGCTATCGTACTGAGGTGCGACTTATCACAGCCACGAGCCAGATCAATGGGTGAAAATTTCAAGAAAAACGGAACTAGTGGAAAAGTGATTTTTCAATTTCGTGTGTTTGTTATTCAACTGATTCTATCTATTGGAAAAGCGGTGTGACGTGATTGATTCGACAAAAGCGACTAGTTTGAAAATATTCGTATCGAATTCCGAGCACCCGCTACCCCGAAAATTCTCCCTCTGGAAAAGGGTTGGAAAGACATTCAGCAAACACGAACAAAGTGTGCTGTGCTGTCTGAAAGCTTCGTGACCGGAAATGTAAAAGTGATGAAATTTACCCGAAGTCAGAGAAGCAAACCGCTAAAAACCCTTTTCAAAGTGAAGTGAGATTCCATCTTAGTCTCGCTTGAGGAACCATCAGAGGTTTCTCATCAGAAATCGGAGACTAGCATTTGCTTGACACGAAAAGCGCAAACAACCTGGGAACTGAACGACCACCAACACTTCGTTTTCTAGCAAGAGAGAGAGGAAGAAATCACAGCTAATTTATCTGAGAAGTTTAGGAAAAAAACCTAATAGTCGGAAAGCTTCAAAGAGATACTTTCCTGCCGGCGCAATTGAATTTTTCTACGGATGGAAAATAAGCCAATTGGAATTGCAAAGCACTACCTAAAGTTTCCTTTCCTTTTGATTCAAAGAAAATGGAAGGTGAATGGTGAAGGTGAATGCGAAAGCCCGTCCAGTCAGGGTACTTGCATTGGTCGCTATTTCGTTAAAGTTTCAGTTGTAATAAACTATTAGGACCTTAGTCGTGATTCAGTGTTATCGAGAAGTGAACAGCAACCCATAGTACTTCCAAAACAAAGGCTAGTGAGAAATTCAAAAACATTTACATCCGTCAGGGATATTTGCAGAGTTTCAAGAGTCAGCAATTGGAAAGTTTTGTTCTCGAAGACTCAATTTCAATATTTCAAACCCATTGTCTAGGTCTCTCCAAGAAATAGTTGGAAATCTGCTTCTACTTTCACTGCTTTATGCCCCGTGAAATGATGGTACTGAGGGACCAGCTCCGAACTCGTACTTTTCGCTAGAAGGAAGGCAAATCGAGAGTAGCCATGACCTGGCCAGAAGACCCAACCAGTGAAAAAAGTCCAGAAGTTGATTGCCTGAAATCGCAAAAACAAGAAATGAGTTGAAAGTTCGACATGTTGTTTATGTTCCATGGAAGTTGTTTAAGTCGATAAAAGAGTAAGAATACAGCTGTCGGATTTATTTGGAGCGAGCCAGCAGAAGACAGACAACAAAGCCATTTCTCCATTTGGAATTGCAAATTTGAAATTTAAATATTCCGCTATTGTGACATATATAATTTATGTCCCATCTTATAGATACTTTGGGCGGATAGAAAATGCTCCTCGCTCGTAAATTCTTTCTCTTATTTAGGAAGTTAGGAAATCTAGAAAACAAACAGCAACAATGGGGAAACTTTACCTGAGTAATGTTCCGAAAGTTTTATGTCGATATGTATTCGGCCAAGAAAATCAGAGAAATTCTTGGTTGCTAGGAAATATTTTAGTTTGGTTTATGAGCTAGGTCTGGGTGAACTCAGATCCTTATTTAGTATCTTATTGCTACTCGTCTGTGCGCTATATCCGTGACCGTTAGAACTATGGATATGAAAATCAATCCTCAGAAGAAAATGCAATAACTTTTATAACACATTCATGCGTCAGGGATGCATGCTTATTTGTCGTCCTGCCGCTACTAGTGAGGTAACCGCCCCTTCGAAGCACATCGAATACGTTTTCTTGGTCAGATTGTCGCATGAATTGCCACAAAAACATATTAGAGATGGTTTAAAATAGTAGAGTAACCCAGCGTGCTACGTAACTAATATGGCACATTTATTAACTGTGCTGCACCGCTAATAATATCAAAAGTGAAATAAGCGCAGAATAATATGATAATAGCGTTGTTAAATCTAATCTGCCTTTCTTTTTATGATAATAGGATGTGAAAGTCCAGCTAGGCGTTAAGATTTTCCAAAACAAAAAACCTACATTTCTTTTTTAAGAGAATTTGCCGCGGTACATCTTATACAGTGGACTTTAGACTACACATTCACATTCAAATAGGGGCCGCTCAAGGATAGCATGTAAGCATGTATACCGTTGCCGTTCACCTTTCGTTGGTGTATAATGCGTCAACTTAACCCAAGACCTCTACTGTTCTGCGGTAGATGCTTTTGAAGCAACCCACTCGTTGGCCATCTTAGGAGAGTAGGTTCCACTGCATGGCATAGCATGCAATACAATTGTGGCTTTTTTAAGGTTTTGTGTAAAACAAAACCTTATTAAAATCGATTCAATGTCTGTCTGTCTGTCTGCTCCGATATCTGCTCAAATAAACTTACTAATAGTATATTACTACTTTTTAGAAAATTACTGAAAAACCCCCCTTAAATTCATCTTAGGACTTCCGAATTTTGCACCAGAATAGAGGACAATATTTCGTACATACGTGCTAAATTTCGTGAAAATCTGGCAATTAACGCCAAAATTATGGCAGTTCAAACTTAGCAATTTCGCGCGAATTTACTGCTTCCAAAGTCATGCAAATCAGATGCTGCGTCATAATTACCCGGAATAATTGACATTCGCGTGGAATATTAAACTCGCATTTATGAAGAATCTATTTATCTGCAGCCCTTTTTAAGGTTTTGTGTAAAACACTTATGTGAAATCTAACCTTCGAGAGATGTCCCATTCCGGTATCTGCTCAAATAAATTTACTAATAGTATATTATCAACTTTTAGAAATTGACTAGAAACTCCCCTTAAGCTCATCCTAGGTGTACCAAACATAGACATAGAGGACAGTCTCGTGCATACACATGCCTAGTTCCATGAAAATCCAACTATTAGTGTCAAAGTTATAGAAGTTCAAACTTATCAATTTCGTGCTAATTAACAGCCATACAAATAAGATGCTGACGTCATAATTAATGAGAATAATTGAAATTCGAGTGAAATATTAAAATTCCATTCAAGAAGAATCTAATTCTCCCTAGCCCTTTTTAAGGGCGTGTGAAACAAAACCTTATTAGAATCGATTCGATGTCTGTCTGTCCGTCCGTCTGTCTGTCTGTCTGTCTGTCTGTCTGTCTATCTGTCTGTCTGTCTGTCTGTCTGTCTGTCTGTCTGTCTGTCTGTCTGTCTGTCTGTCTGTCTGTCTTTTTTTTTTTTTTTTTTTTTTTTTTTTTTTTTTTTTTTTTTTTTTTTTTTTTTGAGGAGGTGGAAATCTTCAAAAGACACTGGTCTGGACACACCAGCGTGTGGGATTTTTACCCACTAAAACCACCCCCGACTCCCTCCCTGCCCCGCGGCACCACCATAAGGTATTACATCACGGGGCGGAGTCAGCTCACTCTAGCTAAATCCCATTTCTTCTATACGCGGCGCACGTGACCGCGCTTTTCTGCTTTCCTCTGCCTTTCGCAACTTATCTTGAATCGATGCGATCATGGAGTTGACCGCATCCCAATTCTCTTGATGTGCTAGCATTTTCGGCACCAGATTTTCGGGTACCAGCACCTCTCCTAGAGTCTCCTCTAGGTTCCTCCTTTCTTCCACAAATCTCGGACAGTGGAAGAATACATGCTCTGGGTCCTCTGGGACTCCATCGCAATTTGGACAGTCGGGTGAGGTCTCCAATTTAAACCTGTGAAGGTATTGGAGATATCCTCCATGTCCCGTGAGAAACTGGGTGAGATTATAATTAACCTCACCGTGTCGTCTCTCCAACCACTCCCTGATGGCAGGAATGAGCCTGTGAGTCCACCGACCCTTTCCCGAGCATTCCCACCGCTCTTGCCATCTATTTATGGATCTCTCCCTCTCAGCCTTCTTCGTCTGCAATAAGGGAGAGATTGGCTTCGCATGGTATATATTCGCCATCTCATCTGCCAAGATGTCAATGGGCATCATTCCAGAGATGACGAATGCTGCATCATCTGAGACAGTCCTGAAGGCAGAGCATACCCTCAGGGCTGTCCTCCTGTAGACTGCATTCAGTTTGCTAGTGTTAACTGACATCCGCAACGCCTCGCTCCAAACTGGGGTCGCATAGAGCATAATTGAGGTCACCACCCTGGCTATAAGCAACCTAGAGGTATGCCGTGGCCCTCCCACGTTCGGCATCATCCTGGCCAGGGCCATACTGGCAGTGGATGATTTATCACAAACATATTGTACGTGTTGCTTATAGCTGAGCTTCCTGTCTATCACCACCCCCAAGTATTTGATGGCCGGCTTGGAAGTGATGATATGATTCCCGACTCTAACACAGGCGTAATTTCTCTTCCGGCGCTTCGTGATGAGGACCGCTTCCGTTTTTTCCTCCGCAATCGTCAGACCAGAGCTCTCTAACCAGCATTTGACAGCACTGATTGCCTCGCTTGAGTATAACTCAGCATCTTCGAGATGCTTTGCGACAACAACCAGTGCAATGTCGTCAGCGTAACCCACCACTGTGGCTTCCTCCGGAAGGGGAAGATTAAGTACATCGTTGTACATGATGTTCCACAGTAGTGGGCCCAATACGGAGCCCTGCGGGACACCCGCGGAAACGACGTACTCCTGCGGTCCGTCATCAGTGTCGTACCAGAGTCTCCTTTCAGTTAAATAACTATCGACAATTGCGGCGAGGTAGGCGGGAATACCAACCTTCGCTAGGGATTTCCGTATTAGATTCCAATTGGCCGAATTGAATGCATTTTTCACGTCCAGGGTTACTACCACGCAATATTTGCTGGTACTACCCTTTCCGTGGATTGCATCTTCGGCCAAGCCAGTAACCAATTTGATGGCATCAATGGTTGATCTGGCTTTACGGAATCCATACTGCCGATGTGAAAGGCCGCCTTGGCTCTCAACTACTGGGAGTAATCTATTATAGATTATAGATGTCTGTCTGTCTGTCTGTCCGTCTGTCTGTCTGTCTGTCTGTCTGTCTGTCACAGCCAATTTATTCGGAAACGGCTGAACCGATTGTCACGAAAATTAGTAGGAGTATGTGATCTGCCGTTCCCTTTACATGCAGCAACTGACGCCATTTTGCGTTAAGTTTAAGGGGGGGCTCCCCATACATGTAAAAGGAGGGTGCAAAATTTTTTTTCATGAAATGTAGCCATGTGGGGTATCAAATGAAAGGTCTCAATTAGTACTTTTCGAAACTGGTTCAATATTTGATATTGGGTGAAACATAGGGGAGTGAGGGCTCAAAATATGACCATCAAAAAGTGTAACAGGTCTCGTTCTCAGAACCTATCCAACGGAAAAATCTGAAAAAAATTTCAGTAGTGCATCTCTACGAAATCTAGGCCTCAAAATATATCCGGTTCCGATATCTGCACAAATAAAGTTAATAATAGTATATTTCCACATTTTAGAAATTTACCCGGCACCCCCCTTATGTTCATCCCAGAAGTACAAAATTTGGTATGCATATAATGAAGAACATAATGCACAATTTGGTCAAGTTTGAAGAAAATCCTGCTATTATTAACAAAGTTATAGAGGGTAAAACTTTACAATTTTTTGTGAATTTCGTGCACTCTACAACCTGCATGACGTCATCATCACATATTAATTGGTCAATACCACAACGAAGTTAGTTCGTATGAATTGGGTGGAAAAGGATTATTTTGTTTTAGTTTTTTAGTCATTTGTATATAAATATCAATTATTCCAACGAGGCATGTGTGTATGTAGGTATACAGTATATGCGTGCTAATGAACTTTGCGGGTAGAGCCTAATTCAGATAGATATAAGAAGTAAATCGGAAATATGGGTACGATCAATTTATATACGTGCCTATATGTGTACAGTATTCGAAAATAGGCAGTTTGTTTGTTTAGGGTGAGCGTAACATCTACGGCTGTAATATGTACGTATGTCTCGTAGTTTTGTAGCTGTATAGGGGTAGAAAAATGTGCGTTGAAATTTCTTACATAAGATGAACACAAAACCTTTATACCCGAAGCACGAGCTTCCGGTATTCCGACTTGTTTATATTTGATGTTGGTTAAATTGTTGGCATTTTCTAATAATATTAAACTCAGAGTGTGAAGCGTATGAGGGTGACCATTATCAACACATTTTTAGCAATATTACACGGAGCTGTCGTGCACTCGTCGCTCCTCGCAACTTTTTCTTTTTCATCAGCCTTCAGTTCACACACACGCGGATATTCTCATTTTAGACGTAAGCAAAACGTGCTACGCCACTAGTGCAATGCAGCATCTTCGTCCCCATTACCGCAAGACGCCGTTCATTGTCCTGTATAGTCGGCCAACACTCAGAACTATAGAGAGCGGCAGACGGACGACATTGCAGTAAATTTTAGATGTGAGACCTGCGCTGATACGTCGATCACAAAGAACACCAGTTGGAAAATGCCACTTCATCCAGGTTGCATAAATGCGTGAAACAATTTCATTACGCAGTTCTCCATTGGCTGATAGCATTGACTCGAGATATTTAAATCTCTGAGTTCTGGCAATGACAGTAACCTGCCCTTCGAGATATTTAAATCGCTGAGTTCTGGCAATGGCAGTAACCTGCCCAGAACTGAGCGATTTCAATATCTCGGGTCAATGCTATAAGCCAATGGAGAACGCTATGCTCCTCACATAGGGAAACACAAAACCTTTTATACCTGAAGCGTCAAGCTTACGGTTTGCCGACTTGTTTTAATACATGACCTACGGACTGCCACTTCCGCGTTTCGTTCACATGACGTACGAGGGACAGGCCTGCACCGCCTTCCAGCCGATATAGCAACACAGAAAGAACACTAGCACAGAACAGTCTCAGCTGAATCTTGGTGCTGGGATAATTGTATTTCCAAATTGAAGGAAAGTCAAAAAAAGCGGATCCAGTGCTATTAATGAGTGGAGTAACATCAAATTCGGTGCCAGCGTCGACAGAAATCACGCTTTCTACATATACAAGTTAATCTCTCGTTGTTATTTATTTTCAGTCCAATTCTATCTGCCTCTCTTTCGAAATCCCGAACCATTTGACTAAGGTCTATGATCCGGTAAGACAGCAAACAGATGTTGTCAGTGTAGCCAAGGTGTTTCATTATTCATCAAAAATCCTATATGTCTTACGCAGAGGGCAGAATCAATCAAAATATTTTCTTGAAATCGATGAAGAGGAGATGAAGCGGAAATTTAAACACCGCGCAGTGTTCCAAAGTGATCCATATTCTATTGATGCGGTCAATGCAGGAGGATACAGAGCGGAAACCAGCCTGCTATTTGTCGACCAAGCTTCCGCGATTAGGACTATTTTAACTATTATATTTGCGACAGCAGGGAGCACGCAGATACCCATCCAATTGTCGCACGATCATCCCCTTCTTCGAACCGCTGGGAAAAATCTTGGACTACCAGGATTTCGTACGTACTGTTGATCTGCAAAAACTGCAGGAGCAGCGATGAACATCTGTGTGGAGAATCCATCGATTCCATCGGCTTTACTCACTTCGAAAACTTTAATGGCTGAGATGATTTCACGTCTATTTGGAGGAAGCACTCTATATCCGCAAACTATTGCGACCAACCATTTCAGCCATAAGAGGCAGAAGTCCACGGGATGTGATACGGTTAAGAACCCCCTTCCATCTTTTCAGCTGCTCGTCATCGTGGACGAGGAATCGATTGTCAACGTCCCTCACTGGACCATCGAAAGTTTTGCGACTACATGCAAGTGTTTCGGTGATGTAACATTCGGGATTTCACACGGCATCGGCATTCGAACGCGTCACGCTATCGTTTGCAGCGGCTAATTGAATCTTTAATATCTTCCATTCGTTCCCTAAAACAACCAGTTTTCATGGTGGCCTAATTCTTATCGTTATTTTCAGTACGGTATCTTCTGCCCTAACATTATCATAAAAGCGGTTTATATTGAACTTGAGGCTGGTAAATACTCCCTCCTGCGGGTTGCGGCATACGAAACACGCAAATGACGGCAAGCGACTACCAAATGGACCACTGTCAGTACCTCTCTCACATGCCGCAAAGCGGAAAAGGAGTTTCCTCCAGGACGTGGCTAAATCCCAGAAACCAATCATGAGCCATTTTCGATAGTTAAAGGTCTTTGCCGTTAGGTAGGTCCCTATCGGAGGCATAGTGGACATGTCGGTAGCATATTTTTAGGTTGCTGGCTCGCAAATTTATGTTGCTTTTAGTAGTCTTTTAAAACTAGCTGGAAAGAATTTGAGTGTATGTAGTGAGTAGGGCGAGAAGTTACGGTTCAAAACTCACGAGTGAACTGACTGACCCAGCTGTGAATAGGTACTTCAGCCAAATCAGGGTAATAATTACGACCCAACGCAATGCTGACCACCTTGCCCCCTATCGTGTACCGTAGTGCTGTAGTGCACTATCACGATTTCGAATGAGGTGCCCCAACACAAGTGGAGGCCCAGATCTAATAGAGTTATTGTGCCAACGATTATTACTATAGTCAACATGTCAAAAACCGTATACAATTTCGTTATTGTTCAACTGACTAAAAGAAAGATCCATATAAGGAAAATTTGACTGTGAGAGGAGAATGATAATAAACCTTAGAGAAAAAATTCTCGGTCTCAATAGTCGTCCCTACTTCACCCGTCCGGAGGAAACCTTTTGCTGTTTCGGTTAGAACTAAAAATAACCTGCTTCGAACCGCCGCATTAGGAGGGTCAGGAGCTAGTCCCTTTAGGAGCTTAATTGGGAATAGTGAGCCTGGATTGGTAGATTTTGTCACCTAAAACACCGGTTTTCTCTCGTAAATAGTAAAACACAAACCACAGAAATATGTAGCGGGTATAGAAGAACCACTGGCTATGTTCGAAAACCGTACGGAAATGCTAAAGAAGGAAGAGTTCTCCGCACATGCCGTCTGTAGTCTGTCCGTCAGCGGAAGCTTAAAAAATGGCTGATGGAATTCGATTGGCTACAGAGCCATATTTCCAAAAAAGCATATATGTATATAAATAGAGTCGCAGAAGACGCACTAAAAGCAGAAGCAATTTTAATCCTTTGCCAGGATTCGGTGTTGAGTGGCAATATTTTTCAGCGTCTACTCTAATGGGTAATCGAAGTCTCTTAAAAAAGGAATCCTAAAGAAGGTGGCCGAGCTGCTTCTACTAGTGTGAAACATGGGTTGCGCACCAGCTTTCTTTCCTATGTATGTAATCTTCGTATTGCCGGTGGAGAATTATGGAAAACAAGGGGGAAGCAACCATCAATACATCGCGTCCAAGGCACCCAGCCGTAACAAGCCTTCTTTTTATTGATAAACGGGACAAACACACCCAGCCGTAACAAGCCTTCTTTTTATTGATAAACGGGACAAACACAGCAGGACTTGGCGAAATATCCAAGCGAAACGTAATTAGAAAAAAAAAATATCTCATTTCGCAATGCAAATATTTTACCCCTTTTGCAATAAAACTTCACATCTACTTTCTACAGTCTGTAATGACGCATCCGATTGTGTGATAGTCGAGGGACCATCAGAGTTAGCCGAAGTCGACCACGAGCGCAGAGCTACCCCAAAAACCCAAAAAGATGGCGAAGATCTGCCCACAAATATTGAAGCTCCACTGAGTGTCCCGTGGACAAACGGCTCTATGCCTTTGTGCTATCCAGGCTGTAGGATTTGGACACTTCAGTTCCTCTTATGAAATTTTAACGAATGACACGGGGGGGGGGGATCTTTTAAGATAAATTTCGCCTTCTTTTTAAGTTTCTGGGATAGCTCTGCTCTCTTGGTCAACTTCGACCAACTCCTTCGACTATCGACCGATCTTTTAAGCGAGCCAATCAGGAATAATATAAGAAATTTTTATTGTCATACTGAATTAAATCAAAAAATCTTTTAGTTTACAAAAACTGCTTTCATTGTTTTAATGATAGCAAACTTTAGTCTATTTACCTCATTACTTCCTTCTTAATTTAGCAAATTCCTCATATTTTCTTGATAGGAATATACTCACTTCTGAAATCGAAAATTCAGCTGTCCATTCTCTGATCAAATTCTTTTAATTACCCTCAGATAGACTGTCAATATGAGCTCATCAGCATTATACCCATTCTCCAGATCAATCATAAATTGTTTGGTTGAGAAAACACTCTTAATAGTCTTTCATTTTATAATATGGACCCAGTAATCCGTAACCAGCTATTTTTAGATCGACAGCTTCCTAGGCTTTCAGGGTTCCCAGCGAAATATTTGATGGTGCGATAGCTGAAATGGTAAAGCGTCAGCCTCTCGATCTCTTTATCCCGTGTTCGAATCCGCCTTGGTAATGGATGCTTGTACTCGCTTTGGGTTGTCTGACACTTTCACAGCATTAATTGCGATGATGATCTATGCTCTACAAAACAGGGAACAGGAGACATTGGAGATCTTTCCTCAGCCAATGCTGAGAATTAACCTTCTCCACGGCACTATTTGCTCCCTTCAGTTTTGGGAAACCTGAGCTAGCTTCTACTCCCACATGCCATAAATTATTCTTCCATATGTAGCAAACCCTATTTTGTAAACCCCCATTAAATATACGAGTATTCCCGGCAATCAAGCATATAGGCGAAGCATATAGGCTCGATACCATTGGGGCGTGGAAAGGCGACCAACCACACGGTCATGCGTCTATCTGGAAATTCCTTGACAAACATGGAGGATGGATCGGGCGCAGGGGTGTTCTCGGACCCCTCGGAAAAATGACGACCATATTCCAGGCGGAGATATATGCCATTTCATTGGCAGCAGAAGAATGCCTGTGACAAAAATGGAGGGGTCGCACCATTCGAATCTGTTCCGACAGTCAGGCGGCATTATCAGCACTAAATGGCAACGACATATCAAGCCAGTTGGTGTGGAGTTGTCATCAGGTGCTGCTGAAACTTGGCCGACTGGACAAAACATTCCTGATGTGGGTTCCGGGGCACTCTAACATCGCCGGTAATGAGGAGACTGACAGACTGGTTCGCCCACGGTCTGGGGCCAGAACCAGCTTTTGGACTCCGATAATCTACTTTCAAGTCTACTCTGAAGAGTTAAATTGCAAGGATTCACGCAACCGAATGGAGAAATTTGGACTCTTGCCGGCATTTTTTTTGTCCCTTAAGAAGTGGGACATGAAAAGCCTAGTAGCGCTTTTAACGGGACACTGCTCCTTAAACTACCATATGGAAAAGATTGGGGTAGTGGTTTCTGCTATGTGCAGCCAATATGAGGAGGAGGAGCAGACGGCCCTGCACTTTTTATGCAGCTGCTTGGCAAGGTTTCCTTCAATGAAGAATCTGTACACTCTCTGCCTCTGGAGAATGTTCTCAGATTCGCTAAAGCCTGCGAATACCGTAGGCGGAAAGCCATTGAATAGGCAATTTACGGGGATAGTACAATGAGCCTAACAATGGCCTGAGTGATCGGAGCTGCGGCTCCCCCAGTAAACTAAACTAACTACGACGGACAGATGGAAATTGGCTGTGAATCAAACGTACTTTTTCAAATACACATAAAATAGAGAAGGTGAAAGTAATAAAGAATATATCCCACTGTTTCTTAAGAATTCAATTCATACATATTCCTCCTGCAAAAATGGTTAAAATTTCCAAAGCGCCAACATGCACCAGTGCTTGTAGCACTCCCAAAACGTTAACTATGTGTATTCACTTGTTCTTTAGACTTTTATGCCTTCTCTCGACCGCAAAATGGAGAAAATCTTAGCATCCCTTCACGATTCAAAGCCTTTGCATAGCATCCTACACGATCGCTCTTCCCAGCTATTTTTTACTCTTCGCCATATTCTCAATAGTTACTTCAAAGAGAAAATTAGGACTAATGGAAGCCTTTTTTAACGTTTTGTGCAAAACATAAAATCGTATTAAAATCGACGACAATGTGTGTCTGCCTGTCACATGGAACTCGCTTGAAAGCTGTTAAAATTATGTTGTGCGTCCGTATGTGGTTTATATGTGTTGGAGAAGGAAGGAGGAGAGAGAGAATTCTAAACTTTCTAGTCATCAATGTGAGTTGGGGCAGGGAGGTAACCTTAGAATTAACCAATTGCTTCAAGTAGCCTAATTCTAAAATATAATCATAGAATCGTAATTAAATTGGAAGCGCCTTCACCGGGAAGGACGCGGACGTTTATAGTAAACCACAAACTGACTACTTCTCTCAACGAGTCGGAAACCAGAAGCTCAACCCTTCAAGTATTAAAGGTTTCTTTATGTATTTGGGCGCTCGGTGGTTCCACCCATTATTGTTATATATTAAGTTCGACTATTCTGTAATTCACATGTATATCCGGATGACAATGGTTAGAGCGCTGGGCTGTCGTAATGGAAAGGCGCAGTTCAAACCTCACTGGTTGAAGAGGGATTAACAGGTAACTTTGACTTACACTACTTTATCAATGATGCTCTACCATACATTGTGATCTATATTACTGCAGTAGTTCCAGCACTAACCTCAATAAATTTTCAAAATATTACGTTGTTGCACATTAAGTAGCCGTTTTCGAATGTGGCGAAAGTTGGACGCATTAAAGGGATGAGGGCTAATCCGAAAGAGCGGGTGTTATATGTCACATTATAGCAGAAATGGTGCTCTTCTCTCTCATTCGTGAGTCATTTCGTTTCCGAATTTCTTTCAAGGTGGATCGTAAGCAATTACAGAAAAAATATGGATCTTGAAAATCAGGCACATAGGCAACCTCTGCGATTGACGATGGTCAATTCAGCCTTTGGTTGAATACACTTCTCTCCTTGCGCGAAACAAAGTGAATCTATTGTTATACAGAATTGTGATGTGCGATTATAAGTGGATCCTGTACGACAATCACCGCAGATTTGCTCAATGGGTTGACGCCGATCCAGTCCCAGGATATATGCCAAAGCCTAGTTTTTACCCAACGAAAATAATCGTGGCCGTTTAGTGACCTGCAGCTGGTGCGACGCAGTAGTGTACAGAACTCCAAAGAAATTCATAACAAATTATTAAGAACACAGTCACGAAAATGCAACCGTGCAGAAATTGCATCAATTGGATTACGAGACTCTACCTCACCCACAATATTCACTGGACCTGTCGCCCGCTGATTATCATTTCTTCAAACATATCAACATCGAAATGTCAAGCGATGACGGCTTTACGATTTCTTACCAGGGCAAAGGCAAATCGTCAGACGCTGCCTCACCTCTACCCTGGGAGCACCATGAGCGTAGCGGCTCGCAGACGTTAAATGCTCATTTATTAATTCGTAGAACACGACATGACTACGAATTATATTGACTTATTGACCAGCTGGCCAGAGCTGAAAATATTTTGAGAATGATGAGGTCCTAAGTCCGCATCAACTTAATGCTGGTAAGAAACCGTAAAGCCGTCATCGCTTAACATTTCTGGGAAGTTTGGGTGCAAGCCCTAAGCGAGGGATCCGTGGACCAGGAAAGAAAGAGTAAGTTGCTCCCCATTTGGTCCGGTCCAGCATTAAGTTGATGCGGACTTAGGACCTCATCATTCTCAAAATATCAACATCGTTGAGAAAATATTGAATGACATAACACCTGAAAAAAATGGCTTCGCTCGCAGAAATCCAGATTTTTATAAAAAAAATAACTTAATTTCACATCTCGTCTAGAAAGATGTATTGAGGCTGTTAATGATTATTTTGACCAATAATAATAATAATAATAATAATCGTTGGCACAACAATCCATATTTAACCAGGGCCTTGAAGTGTGTTATAGCACAAGACCGTAACGGCACACTAGAGGATTGCAGTACCCTATAGGAGGTAATTTGGTCAGCATTGCATTCGTCCGAGATTTGAGTCAGGTACTCATTTACAGCTGAGTCGACTCCACTCAACTATTTTGACTAATGAATTTAATTTGAACCAATATTATATTATTTGTATTTTTAATAAAAAACGACCATTTCACAGGCAACAACCAAATATAATAATGTATTATAATTAACTTATGGGAATATTTCGAGGCCCAGATATGGTATAAAACCATCAATATGAGTTTTCTTCTAAATTGTTCAGTTGAAGTTGAATTGAATTTCTGAAAATGACTCCTCTTTCCAAGGCACCTTCTCCTCACTTTGTAGCTAATTTGACTGCCTACATGGCTACATTTTTAGAAAAAAGTAATACAGCCCTCCCCCGTTTTGCATGGACCTCTCCTTAAGATCAAAGCTGAATGACGTCATTCACCGTCTGCGTGGGAGTTCACAGCATTTGCAAGGGTACTCAGATAGACAACAAACCCATTTTTCGGTTCCAAGAGACCATACTTGGGGATTTTAACAGCCAAGTAGGGAAGGAGCCCGTATTCAGGCGATACGTTGGCTCCCATAGCTTACACGAAAAAACAAATGATAACGGACTGCGGACTATTCAATTAGCAGGGTCACACGAAATGGTTGTTGGAAGTACCTGGTTTGCGCGGAAAGCGGTCCACAAACATACGTGGGCCTCTCCAGACGGGACCACTTTCAACCAAATTGACCACGTGTTGATCGAACGCCGCCACCTCTCAGCCTTGATGAATGTCAGAACATATAGAGGGGCCAATATAGACTCGGATCAGTATCTCGTTGGCATGGTGCTCCGAGCTCGAATAACAATACCACCTAGAATCCCCTCTGACAATCAGGTAAAAGTGAACACTGAAGCCGTCCACAACACAACCCTCCGCGATACCTATAAGAGGGAAATGGATGCCGCAATAACCGCAGTCAATAGAGGACCTGGAGATGAAGCATCAACTAATGATCTTCACAACCACCTGAAGAACGTTATCATGGATACGGCCACAAATATACTTGGCCCCAGCCGCAAAAGGAGTCGGAACGGCTGGTTTGACGATGAATGTAAGCTAGCAACGGAACGGAAGAATGCCGCATACCGAGTAATGTTGCATTCTCAAAGAACGCGGGCACGCGCAGAGACTTATCACGAACTCCGTCGAGCGGAGAAGCGACTTCACAGACGGAAAAAGGAAGCCTGGGAGAACCAAAAAGTCTGTGAACTAGAAAAGTACAGGGAGCAACCGCACCAGGCGCGGAAGTTTTACCACCAAGTCAGCAGGATGAAGCCTTATACACCTCGATGCTCATCCTGCCGAGACAAAGAGGGAAATCTGATTTCCGACAGAATGGGCATATTAGAGCGATGGGTTGAGTACTTTGATGAGCTACTGAACAACCAGAACATCGGCGAGTTAGAGGTCCCGCCAATTGAAGACGACGGACAAATACTGCCACCACCAAGTTTAGGAGAAACAGTCCGTGCAATTCATCGGCTAAAAAAATCATAAGTCGCCAGGAGCCGATGGAATGACAGCCGAATTGGTTAAATATGGAGGCGACCAGTTACACCAAGTGGTTCATCAACTTGTGCTCAAGGTATGGGACAGCGAATCAATGCCTGACGATTGGCAACGAGGCATAATCTGTCTCATACATAAAAAGGGAGATATCACACAGTGCAGCAATTATAGAGGTATCACGTTGCTGAGTACCATCTATAAGATATTCTCCACTATCTTGCTAGGCCGGATAGCCCCATACGCCCAGAACATCATTGGCCCATACCAAACAGGCTCCACTCCAGGCAAATCAGCAACAGATCAGATTTTCTCTGTGCGGCAAGCGATGGAAAAACTGTTGGAATATGGACAACAGTTGCACCATCTGTTCATCGACTTTAAAGCCGCCTATGATAGCATAGCCAGGGTAAAACTGTACACGCCCATGAGAGAATTCGGTATCCCGACGAAATTAATAAGACTGACTAGGCTGACCCTGACCAATGTGCGAGGCCAGATAAAAGCAGCAGGATCACTCTCAAGACCATTCGACATCAACAACGGTCTACGACAAGGGGATGCGCTATCATGCGTCCTCTTTAACCTGGCCCTCGAGAAAGTGATCCGTGATGCTGAGGTGAATGCAAGAAGTACGATCCTCTTCAAGTCCACCCAACTACTGGCCTATGCTGACGATATCGACATCATGGGAAGAACCACCCGAGACGTACAAACTGCCTTCATCCAGATCGAGCAGGCGGTAATCGGCGCGAGATCTTGGGCTGCACATCAATGAAGGCAAGACAAAATATATGGTGGCAACGTCAGCACCGAAGACGAATCAACCAACAACATCAAACCGCACTGGTCAAACACAAGCACGAACAAGGATAAGGATAGGGGAATACAACTTTAAGACCGTTGACAATTTCTCCTATCTAGGGTCAAAAATCACAACCGATAACAACTACGATGATGAAATCCGCGCACGGTTGTTGTCAGCCAACAGAGCCTATTTCAGCTTACAAAGACTGTTCCGCTCGAAACGTCTCACCATAGGGTCAAAGCTCTTACTGTACAAGACTATGATCTTGCCAGTCCTCATGTATTCCTCGGAAACTTGGGTTCTTAGCAAGAAAAATTGCGAACTCTTGGCCGCGTTCGAGAGAAGAATCCTCCGAAGAATTTTTGGCCCCCTACATGAGGATGGACGATTCCGTAGCCTACACAATGACGAAATCTATGAGCGATACCATGACCGTCCGGTTGTGGATAAAATCCGGCTCAATAGGTTACGGTTGGTGGGTCACTTAATCCGTATGGATGAAGGTGATCCAACCCGGAAAGTCTATAAGGGCAATATCTATGGTAGGAAAAGAAGACGAGGCAGACCCTGCCTAAGATGGAACGATGGCGTGGGCCAAGACGCCAGACATCTTTAAGGGATATCGAATTGGTGGACCTCGGCGCAAAACCGGGATGTCTGGAGTTCCTTATTAAGGCAGGCCTAGACCGGATACCGGTTGTTGCGCCGTTGGTGATGATGATGATGAAGAGACCATGAAAAGGAACAGTTTTCTGAACGGCGAAGTCAAACTACTGCTAAAGGAGACCTTTCTTTAGTTTAAATGTGAAATCCTGATAATTCTATATTTTAGCCATGTTAGGCCGATTTGAGGGAATCATTTAGCACCGAAACGAATATGCATAGGCTCACTGATAACAGCAGGTCAAGAATCAGGTTGTGTGTAGTATCACAAGGGTGATGTCACCTTAAATTCTAACATCAGACTGCAATCACTGAGCCCGATCCAAACACCGCCGAATAGCATAACGTTACTCATCATCACAAAACCACGGCATCACCACCTGCTAATCTTTTAGTGTTACGAATGTGATAAACGCAGAGCAAATATTACTTTAATAATTGGTAATATTTGAATACCTACGGTCAAGCCAAATATGTGCTGTTGGTGTTTATTTTGTTCATACACAAAGGTAGAAAATCTTAGATTGAGAGTGATGGCGTGTGGGAATCTCATCTACTAACAACCACTCCCGACCCAAGTCTCGCCGAACCACCATTTAGGTATTACTTCGCGAAACCGTTTCCACTTAGACATTCGTGCTTCTGCTCATTTCTGTTTTCCTTCTTTCTTCTCCTACTGTATTCTGATGATTAGAGAGAAAATGGTTATTCTCCGGACTCAGGCTCCTGTCTAGCTGTTGGTTCACATTTCTCGTCTCCCAGGCGGTGAAACATCACATGCTCTGAATCAACCGGAATACCACCGCATCAAGGACAATTCAGTAAATCATTCAACCTACAGCGGTGCAGATAGTTGCTACAACCATAGTGACGCATGAGGAACCGGGTAATCTGATAGTTGGTTTCCCTGTATTTAGGAATGAGCCTGTACATCCACCGATTTTTCGTAGACTTGTCCCATCTGGCTAGGCAGGAATCATTCCACTCTTGGCGCATTTCTGCCTCCAATGTGCCCCTCCAGACATTTTGCATGGTACACTTATTTCATTCGCCAGAATGTCGGCAGAGGTGGTATTTACCGCAGTCCCTCCTCAGTTACTAGAGAAATGATGCGCTTGTTGTGCTGAACCACCTTCCGCTGTTTTCGTGGTAAGGAAACAGAGTGGTAACATTTTTTTCCAGGACGCGCAGGCGCTTTCATTACCACCTTGTAGGCCCAACTCCAAGGGTTTATATCGGCATGGTCGCACAGCAGAAGTAATGGCTTATTTTAATTGATCACGCGGTTGCGTGTTTCTTTGCTGTCGGTCGTCGCTACGGGGCTTTCTCCTTAGCCTCTGATAAAACTGCCGGAAATATGTGGTTCGCAAACTTACAATTTGGCTTTTCCATCACTAGTTGGGTTGCCTGCTAAAGAGCAATCGCCCTCTGGGCATAGCAGTATCGCGTCTTCTGAGCACTGATATCAACTATTGCCTGCGAATCTTTTAGTGTTGCAAATGTGATAAAGGCAGGGCAAATTTCACTTGATTGATGAGCGATATTTCAATGTCCACTGCCGAAGCTAAAATATAATGTTGGTGAGCATCACATATACGGCTAAAGCAATGAAAGCTGATGTTTATGATATTACCACATTATCTTCTAAGTCTATGTATACACAACTCCAAATAGTTTGGCACAAAACTAACGGGCCCATAACTGCATAGGCAATATCCACCCAACCAGCTATGATTTCTCATAACGTATATTTCGGGAAACTCCAACTAAACCTATATAATAATTTGATTTTTGCCAAACCGACCACGCCGGGAGTCAACAAACTCATCGTAGCTTGCATTGCTTTACTTTAACCTTTCTCATATATTTTTCACATATCTGTGATTGCTTTCAAATAATAAAAAATCTGACAAAACTAATCCTCTGTAAACTCGGACTGCTTTTGGGCCGCAAAAGGTCTATTATCTACGACTTCAAAGCCTAAGGTAATCAAATTCTCCAGCACGTGACGTCCACTGAGGGAGACTTGAAAGGAAGGAAGACTGTTAGAGTAGATGAACGGGAATAGTAACATTGGCACAACAGACGAACTGAAGTTAATGGCCGGGGGATCGAAAAGGAAACCTACTTAAAACCTCGTGCCTTATAAAATACAGCAATAAGACATTGCCTCCGTAGTGGAATCAAATTTGTCCAGTCTCAAGTTGATCAGAGAAGTCTTCAACATAGTCCCGCCTGGATTGTTATCAGAATTGAATGCACCAGAGAATGTGGGAGATTCAGCAAGATCGCTCCGGTGCTCTGATTTCCCAGGATGACGCCATTTCTTCGGTGGCCTGGAAGATAGTGATCCATGAGGTTCTAAGTATATTAGCATTGGTGTCAAGGATGTTTCCTACAATTTTGAGTGAAAAAGTGGAGTGTGCGTTGGGAAAAGTGAGTCTGTGACCGACAAGACACGAAGACAGAACACATTTAACGAAGCTGCAGTATATTATCTTTACCGCTCAGACCGTGATTTGTGTGCTTTTGCAAGAATCAAAGAACCGCGTGTGCAGATGGCAGTGAGGCTATGAAGTTCTGGCTGGCAGATACCGTCAATGCACTCCTACACGTTTTTTACTTGGATCTCTGTCGGACCAACTGAGTTCGGAGTGGAGTCGGGAAGATTTGAGAACGGCAGAGATAACTGAGTTATCACGTTCCGTATAGGAACTAGTTGGCCGATGTTTTGGGATATTCACCTGGAAGAGAATGTCGTTATGTTTGACACAGTGATGTTGAAGGTGGCAGCCCAGAATAGGATACGAGTTGTCATTTTGCTTCTTAAAGACAACTATCTACGTCCTTTTGTTGACGTTAATTGAATCATTATTTACCTTTTGTTTGAGGTTAGGATCTAAATCGACCTCTGTGCCTGCACTGAGTGAAGACTCCGTCAGCGACGCATCATTGTACTTCAACTGGTTCGAACTGCTTCGCTCGAGCTAACACCTGGCTTCGAACTGCTTCGCTCGAGCTAACACCTGGCTTTTCTTCTGCGAATTCACCTTTCGGTTATTTGACAATCCATCTTCCTTTTCTCAGTTTTCTCACTTTGCACTTTATCGGATGGCGACTATACTCAACGCTTCACACTCTCTCACATATAATTTACTTGTTTATAGATCTTCCCTCGCTTGATCACGGTATAAAGGCACTCGGATTTTACGCATCGCCCGACCGTTCGCGACAAAGGTTTACGCAGTTTTCCCCAAATATACGGGGGCTTTGTCTACATTGACAGAACGCGAAATTATTGTTCATGACATACTAAAATCTAAACGGTCAAGCACGAAAACGTCGTCATAATGACATGCAGTGTGTGCCGTTGGGTTATTTCAGTGAATCTTTATCCACAGCACCGAGGTCCTCGCGATCCTGTTATTTTTCTACTTTCCTCTTCCTCATATTAGGAATTAGCAAATAAAGTTGGTTTCCATTTTTTATTCAAATATGGCGAAGTGTTAATTAGCCAGATTGTAGGAAAAATGAATCAATGATTGCCACTTCCTTTCAAATTAAAAATTTGCCAAAGTAGCCTTAGTAAACGTGAAGTTTGATATTCAACGTTTAACAAAGCCAGTTTTCCTATTCTCATTATGGCCGCATACTTCGGATTCGACCGCATTAGTCAACTTCTCCGCATAATCCGAAAGAATGGTGGTTTCCTAAGCAGCTTCAAGAAATTGTACCGATTTGATGACCTGAAGATGGGCTGTTTTGTTGGATGTGACAAATATGGGAACCGATATTATGAAAACTCCTATTATTTCTATGGGCGAAATCGTTGGGTTGAATATGCCGACCATGTGGGGATGAATTACGATGGCTCACAAATTCCAGCAGAGTGGTTTGGATGGATGCATTACAAAACTGATCTCACTCCTTGCGAGGATTGCAGCAGACCGCAGTACAAATGGATGACGGATCACAGTGAAAATTTAACGGGTACAGTTGAACGGTATATGCCCTACTCTACTACCAGGGCAAAAATTGAACCGTGGAATCCCAAAAAAATTAGCAACAAAAGTAATGGCGACGATTGTATGTGACATTAGTGTCTTTTGTGTTTTAAAAAATAAAGCACTGTTGGCTAAGGTTTGTAATGTGTATCTTATTCGAAATGGAAAAGAGAGTATGGAACAAAATCTTCTGCAGAAAATCTTAATATAAATGGTGAGCTCATAGAGGAACCTGCGAGCGGGCTACAACTGACATACGTAAAGTGCATTGGTAACAATGTGGGAATTTCTTTACTGGAACTAGGAGACTGACTTCACAGCACTCGACACTAATTAATACTAATAGGAATCAGAGTCGAAATCGAGAAAGCCGAAATAATTGATGGCGTAAAATATTATTCTGTAATCAATTATTTCTGGATGATGTGATTGTTCTTGTAACCGACAAGGAGTCTTCTTAATGAATTCGAATATATGATCGAGCCGAAAAACTTTGGACCGTCTTCGGACCCATAGCCGAGTCCTCTCCATTTAGAGAGAATGAGTCGGGAAACCGGAAGCTGGACGCTTCAGGCATGAAAGGTTTTGTGTATTTCCTTCCAGGGAATCCCTTTACATACAGCAAATAGCGCCATGCTGTATTCAGTATAACGGGTCCCCATGCATATGAGAGAGGGGTGCACATTCTTCCCTACAAAATATTGTTATGTGGGATATCAAATGAAAGGGATTAGCACTTTTCGAAACTGATCTTATTTCTGTTGTTAGGTTAATATAGAGGAGTGAATGCTCAAAATGTGTGCCCCAAAAAAGTTAATAGGCCTCGTTCTCAGAGTCGAAGAATCGGAACAAAATCATAATTACACAAAATCTA
Organism: Hermetia illucens; assembly: GCF_905115235.1. Lineage (NCBI taxonomy): Eukaryota > Metazoa > Arthropoda > Insecta > Diptera > Stratiomyidae > Hermetia > Hermetia illucens. The sequence goes on along the minus strand of NC_051851.1, from coordinate 89,456,323 downwards.
GGCCTCAATCTGTTCCATTGCTGTACCAGCTCAAATAAAGCTAATAATTGCGTATTACCATGCCTTGGAAATTTACCCAAAAACCCCCGTAAGTTGATCCTAGAGATACAAAATTTGGTACCATCATAAGTGATAATGTAGTAGGCAATTCCAGTTTGAAAGAATTGAAACTATTATTAACAAACATATAGAAAATCAAAGTTTTATATTTCACTTGAATTTATGGCAATCTAAGATGTGTATCATGTCATCATCATAAAGTGAACTCATATGAACCGTGGAGTTCGAGTTTTTAAGGAAGGAAGGAGGAATAGTTTTAATGGGAAAACGTGCATAGAAAATTGCTTACAAAACATAAACATAAAAACCGGATACCCCAAGTGACCAGGCTCTGGTATTCCCACTTGTTCAACATAATAATGGTCGGTCACATATTGCAAAACGCCGCAAAGAACCATGGAAAGCATTCAAATCCAATCGGCAGAGACATTGATATTGTTTGCAAAACAAACATGCAAAAGGGGGGTGTAAAATTGTTTTTCACCGAATATAGTCATCTTGGGTATCAAATGAAAGGTCTCGATTAGTACTTTTCGAAGCCGGTATTAGTTTTGAGATTAGTTGGAAAGGCGGGGAGTGGGAAAGGTGGAAAGTGATGATTTTTTAACGGACCCATTCTCAGAAACCACCCAACCGAAAAATCTGAAAAAAATCATGAAGCAGCCTATATATGGTGTGCAGGTCTGAAAATACCGTCCACAACGATATCTGCTCAAATTAAGTTAATAATAGTATATTACAATATTTTTGGGGAAATTGAGTAAAACTCCCCCTTAAGTTTATCCCAGAATTATAAAAGTTGGTAGTAGCATAGAATATAAAATGAGTCATATTAACCCCAAGTTTGATCAAAATCATACCATTACTAACAAAGTTACAGTAGCTCAAAATTGACTTTACCGTGTAAATTTACAGCAACTAAATATCAACATCACAGTAAAGTGAGTAGTCTAATATGCTAAATGCATATACATAACGGGCTACGCACAAATGGGATAGTTCTGCACTTAAATATAAATACACACAGAAGAAACAAACAAAACCTTTCATACCTGAAGCGCCGAGCTTCCGGTTTCCCGACTTGTTCCGTTTTAAAATGAGTATGTCACACAATTCGGGGAGGATCTACAAGGCATTCGGATGATTCCGCTGTCGTAATCGCTCTTATTCTTTCCCTGCCTTCATCAACGGCGAAACAACCGGCATCCGGTCTAGGCCTGCCTTAATAAGGAACTCCAGACATCCCGATTTTGCGCCGAGGTCCACCAATTCGATATCCCCAAAAGCTGTCTGGCGTCCTGACCTACGCCATCGCTCCATCTTAGGCAGGGTCTACCTCGTCTTCTTTTCCTACCATAGATATTGCCCTTATAGACTTTCCGGGTGGGATCATTCTCATCCATACGGATTAAGTGACCCGCCCACCGTAGGCTATTGAGCCGGATTTTATCCACAACTGGACGGTCATGGTATCGCTCATAGATTGTCATTGTGTAGGCTATGGAATCGTCCATCCTCATGTAGGGGGCCAAAAATTCTTCGGAGGATTCTTGTCTCGAACGCGGCCAAGAGTTCGCAATTTTTCTTGCTAAGAACCCAAGTTTCCGAGGAACACATGAGGACTGGCAAGATCATAGTCTTGTACAGTAAGAGCTTTGACCCTATGGTGAGACGTTTCGAGCGGAACAGTCTTTGTAAGCTGAAATAGGCTCTGTTAGCTGACAACAACCGTGCGCGGATTTCATCATCGTAGCTGTTATCGGTTGTGATTTTCGACCCTAGATAGGAGAAATGATCAACGGTCTCAAAGTTGTATTCTCCTATCCTTATTCTTCTTCGTGTTTGACCAGTGCGGTTTGATGTTGGTGGTTGATTCGTCTTCGGTGCTGACGTTGCCACCATATAGTTTGTCTTGCTTTCATTGCGGCCCAGGATCTCGCGCCAAATTCCGCCTGCTCGATCTGGATGAAGGCAGTTTGTACGTCTCGGGTGGTTGTTCCCATGATGTCGATATCGTCAGCATAGCCCCTTGTCGTAGACCGTTTTTGATGTCGAATCGTCTTGAGAGTGATCCTACTGCTTTTAACTGGCCTCGCACCGTGATCAGAGTCAGCCTAGCCAGTCTTATTAGCTTCGTCGGGATACCGAATTCTCTCATGGCCGTGTACAGTTTTACCCTGGCTAGTATATCATAGGCGGTTTTAAAGTCGCTGAATAGATGGTGCAGCTGTTGCCCATATTCCAAAAGTTTTCCTATCGATGGCCGCAGAGAGAAAATCTGATCTGTTGCTGATTTGCCTGGAGTGAAGCCTTTTTGGTATGGACCAATGATGTTCTGGGCGTATGGGGCTATGCGGCCTAGCAAGATAGCGGAGAATATCTTATAGATGGTACTCAGCAACGTGATATCTCTATAATTGCTGCACTGTGTGATATCTCCCTTTTTATGTATGAGACAGATAATGCCTCGTTGCTAATCGTCAGGCATTGATTCGCTGTCCCATACCTTGAGCACAAGTTGATGAACCACTTGGTGTAACTGGTCGCCTCCCTGCCTTCATGATCATGATTAATACAGCAATACCGTAGCAACAAATTGCAAACAGCACCATTCACACTATTTATCCCTTGAGTGTTGCAAATTCCTTTATTATTTCACGTCCCATTTCTGAAACAAATCCACTAGTAACCATTATATTCCTTGAAAATGGTGCACCACAGTACTAATTGTGCTCCGCGGCCACTTTCAGTTTCTTACCATCCTTTTTATGTTTACTTAAAACAAACCCGGTATTTAAGGAACCCACTCAATTAATGGATCCATTTAAGTGCGGCTTAGATAGACCCGCATGATATTATGAGCTCCTTTAAAATGTTAGTTATATGTGTCAATATCGGTTTTCATTATTTTATAGTAGATACTATTGCATGTTGGCGCTACACATGGGACAGTGAGTGATAAGGGTGTGAAACACAATTCTCATTGAACTTTACATTTGTGACCTTGAACATCCTCCCACATTCCAAATTGAGAATAATTTTAATTGTCAATTGTAATTCGTAGTGTGAAATTGATGTTAAGGGTAAAGTAAAATTATTAATTTCAGATTATCAGTTTTGTATAATGTATTCTGCACTAATGTTGTCGTTGCCCCTTTATCCCTCGATGGCTGCAATCATGGATGTCGTATTGGATAGTACTTTGTTGAAATATGCCATGACGTACTAAGCTGTGGGTAAAGTGTAGCAAATTTAATCTCCCAATTCAGCATCCTTCCTTCGCGGGGCAAGCGAAAGGTTTGCTCGTACTCATCCGAAAAGCACCGAACAAATCTCAATCCAAAGAAAGGAAAGGCATTTCTGTTTGAGCGCATATATACTGTGTTTTTCAAGGTTTTATGTAAATAAAACCTTATTGAAATGCCATGTCCTATATAACGAAAGCCGTTGAACTTACTGGCAATACTTGGTGGGGGTATTTGATCAGTGAAATTCAGACACGTGCGATTTCATATTGGGTTCGCATGCGAATGGAAAGTGTAACATCTATTATATTTTCGCAGAATATCTTAATTAGCATTTTTCCAAAGTAGGCTCTTCTTTGATATTGGAGATTCTAAACTAAAGGCAAGGAGAAGGAGAACAAAATTGAGCAGCACCACCCCGCTAAGACAATCCAAAACTAGTTTGAGAAAGAAGAAATGAAGGCAGTCGAGGCGACCGTTTCACACCCCGGTGTCTCTGAGAGTAGTTTAGAAAATTTATACTTTAATAATGGTATCTAGTATTAACTCAATGCATCTTATGCCCTACTAAGATAGTGACTCTCCTTTGGGTGGGGAAGAAGATTTCACTCTCTTCCTGGTTATTGTGACAGGTGACTTTCGATTTATTTTTCAGTTTCCGAATAAGTGTGTAAATCGTGAAAAGTACTTTTCCAAGAAATACATCGTCACTAACGGCGTATGATGAAGATAATAATAATATTAAATTCATACTCTTCAGAAACGTTTGGAAAGTGAGGCAAAAACAGGATAAGATGAATAACTACAAACCCCAAGCGTCCGAAAAGTCGTTATTCTTCGCCCATATACATTAATAGGCAGATCAATGAAGGCCTTTTATTGCCCGACGCGATAACACGACTGGATCCCCTTCCATTCAATGGAATAGGCGGTCGTCTTGGACTGATGAGTGGTTCGCCCTAGAAACAGATGGCGCAGAATTATTTAGTATTTAGTTAAAATATAACACCTGAATGTTGATGAGAAGATCAACATCAGAGTAATACAGTAGAGCAGAGTATTCGCATGATTTTCTTGAATAATCAGGGCAGTGGAAAACAGCACTGAGAATTAGTCTAGCTCCAGAGTTAAAAGGATACGCGTTGGTTACATGCACGATTCACAAATCAGTTAACGTAACATAATTAACTGGGAATATAATCTTTTAATAAAAGTTATTGCTAATATGACGATTTAGAGTCGAATAAATTTAGGTGAAATGCAAAATTTTGATCTTCAATAACTTTGCTAATAATAGTTAGATTGCGTTCAGAATTACATATGTCCATTGTATTTCTGGGATGAATTTGAAGGAGGGTTTGGGGTAAATTTCTAAAATATATACACTCTTATTAATTTTATTCGAGCAAATATGAAAATGGAGCGTATTTTAAGGCTTACATTCCATATATATGCACCGTAGTGATTTTTTTTCCAGATTTTTAGTGTGTATAGGTTCTGAGAACAAGACCTGTTTCACTTTTTGTGGCTCATTTTAAGCCATCACTCCTCTATTTTTCACTCAATATCAGAAATAAGACCCATTTCGAAAAGTAGTAATTGAGCTCTTTCATTTAATGACCATATTCTGCGAACCAACATTTTACACCCCCATTCGCATATATAGAGAACCCCTCTTTGGTCTCAACACAAAATGGCGCCGCTTGCCTTATAGGATAACACAGACCACATTCAAAATCACCAGGGGATAAGGAGATTCTTTGTCGCTCTGCTAGTTTTCCCTATGACGTGGTTGAAATTCCCAGTAGTACATTCATCAGATATACCCAATACGTCAAAAGTAAAGGAACGAGGACAATAGCAGGATGTGATGTTAATGCCCACCATACATGCTAGGGCAGTTCCAACATCAACGCGAGAGGATCGAGACTATTAGAGTATTTGGTAGGAACCGAACCGCAGATCCTCAATTTGGGTAATGAAGCCATCTTCCTCAAAGTGGCAAGTCGAGAAATCATAGACATCATGGTGACATTCAGACAATGCCACCCCTGTCAAAGAGTGATATCACGCTCTCGGATCACAGCCGCTTTGGTATCGGAATGGGTGTAGATACACCTCTAACCACACTATTGATCACGCATGAGAGAATGTTTCGAAGGGAACTGTCCACTTAAGCCGCCAAACAAAGGTAAAATACCATGGTAGAACTCGTATTTGATTAAACAAAGGAAAATAGAAAAGACCTACTCGCTAAAGGCAACCTCAAAGCTGTCAAGGAACATAGCCAGCAGCTTGGTTATCTACGCTTATATAGCGGAAGGTACACAGAAAAGTAATGAAGAAACGGCAAATTATGTACTTGAAGTAAACTTCCCATTGCAAGATCCAATCTGCTATGGAAAGGTTAGTAGATCGGTTCAGAGAGTCAACTTGCCTGTCAACATGCGCCGTCTTGTAGTCGAGACAGAACAGCAGAAAGCTGCCCGTAGAGATCCAAAGACTCGGTTGACTAAGTACTGTAGCAATGAATCAACCGCGGTCCGCGAGGCTATCCTAAATCGCGCCCCCCATTTTTTATAAGGTGAGCCGGGAAACAGGAAGCGAGGCATATACATAAGTATAATGGCGTGGTCACTCCATTCGAAGCCGAACAGTCAGACAAGTTATCACCACTAAATAGGAACAACTTGTCAAGCCAGTTGGTGTGTAGTTGCCACCAGTTGCTGCTTGATCGCAACATTTCTGATGTGAGTGGCAGGATATTCAAAATCGCTGGTAATGAAAAAGCTGACAGACTGGCTAGCCAAAGATCTGCAACCACAATGGATACAGGTTTTAACATCCGCCCATACTCTCCGTAAATATTTAACTCCTGATAGCAGGTGAAAAACCTTCTGAAAGAACTCAACGCATTAGAGCGGCATTTCCGTTCTCCCATAACAAATGGAACACGAAAACCTCAATAGGGGTCTCAACAGGACACCGCTCTCCATACTAACACATAGAAAAATTTGGGTCGTTGTTTCGGCTACACGCAATCAAAGTCCGGAGGGGAATGTCCTGCATTTCATACGCAGCTACCCGGCCTCCTCAGATATCAGGCGAAGATACCTCGGCAAGGTTTTCTTCAACAAGTCTGCGCACTCTTTCCCTCAGATTCTTAAAAGCCTACGAACGCCGCAGGCGAGGGGCATTGAATAAGTGATAATAAAAGGCCTCAGTTTCCGAAGCTGTGGTTCCCCCTAGACTGGAATAAATTAAACTGTAGACATCTCAGGCTTCTACGACAATTCATCCGAGTACGAAGGTCACGGTATTCTAGTAGATATTCATTCAACAATATATTAACTGCATAATACTTCTTATACGTTCTTAACGAAGCTTAAGTTTTACGGCAGTCCACACATTTTCATTTGGATTAATACCTGATGACCTAGCAGATGATGTGTTTGTTGTATTTCCATTTCGTGCATAGTCAGGCGGTTGTTTTGGGTTAATATCGCCTTGAATACGATCAGATCTGTGTAAAATCATTTAGATGAAAAAGTAAATAAACACTCCATCCTTTCGACTGTCCGAGTGCCCAATAAAGCACACAGAATATGCCTTTACTGATTTCCATCCAAACGTAGATATTATTTGGATGACCACACTCATTCGTGGCTACCCTATGCCCAAAAAAAACAATTCGTCAGTAAAAACTACGTCCAAAAAGTCGCGACCGATATTCTCTGCGACCCATTGCAAAATGTTTTTCAATGTGACTCTTGCCCGAAAAAGGTTTCGTCACTATTGTGCGACATCAGTTTTCAATTTGGCGAAACCTCACAATAAAATTGAAATAAAATTACCCACCTCAAGGATTGTTAACATCTTGATGCGACCAAAGAACTTGAAGGATTTTCACTATTCCCTCTTTCACTATTCCATCTAATACGGATAAGTAAGGTTTAGAAAAACAGGAGTATGGTAATACATTAATTACTTCAGCAGCAAATTGGAAACCATCACAAATAAGGGAGTCATTGACATTTGGAAACTGAATGCGATTAGGCTTCACAACACGCCACTGGAAATTCACATATATATATATATATATATATATATATATATATATATATATACGAGGAGCAAATACCAGCTTGTTAAACATTTCGGTCACGCTGCTTCCAGGGCGGAGATGAGGTAACTTCTGATGAGTTGCCTTTGCCCTGGACGAAACTGCAAGTCATATATTGAGATAACTGCATTTCCAGATCTAGCGCTGTTAATGCGTCGGGCAGCATCCAGTTCCGTGCCATCGTCGGCAGAAACCACACTTCCTAGATATACAAATTGATCGACGCCTTTGATGCCCTTCTCATTAATTCAGAGAAGGGGAGTGCGATAATCCTTCAGGCAGAGATTTTTGGTTTCGTTGGTATATATCTTCGCTTCAAGACTACTTGCTCTCTTTCCAAATCCAGAGCCATTTTGCCAAGATCCCGGCGAGACAGAAACAGATACCATCAGCGTGGTCGAGGTGCTTGAGGAAAGAAGTCATAGTCCATTGAACCCTTCAACATTATCCGAACAAGGCATCATAAAGAACCTCAAAATCTTACGAGATTTTCTCTCGGTGAAGAACGTGACATTTTTCGCTTTCATATATCGCTTTGATGATATCTACTATTTTTCCGGAATGCGCACTGTTTCAAAATGATCCGTACGGTGCTGATGTGGTCAATGCAAGAGGATCTAGAGCAGAAATGAGCTGCTCTTTTTCAATTAAAGTTTCGAGATGTTCTCTGACGCGTTCCAGAATAATTTTAGGTATTATCTTAGCAATGGCAAGGAACACACGGACACCTTTCCACTTAGAACGGGTACTCTTCTTTGGAATATTAACAATCATCCCATTCTTCTGTTTTCTGGGAAAAGTCTCGGAGTCCCAGGATGTATGTACGATGGGTAGTAGTAGCGATAAATAGCTAAACTTCTTCGTAATCCGGTACACACTTCTGAAACCACTGCGTTCTGTTGCATCTTCCGCTTCCCTGATCGCTGCAATAGCAAAATGCTTACTATGCTGGACTTACCACGATTGCGCTCGACCTCGTAGTTCGAGGGCGTTGCACCCGTCATCGCCCCCAGCGGCAATAAACAATTCAATCGCTTCCTTTTATCGATTTGCATTCAAGATTGCGCAGGCAGTCAGATGTTATGACGCCTCTTGGAGACGTGGCCAATAACCTGCGTAGGCCCCTTTAAAGAACATGTTTGATGGCCCAATGCCCATCCATACTCTCAAGGACATTTACCGTCCAATTAGCAGGATAGCCCCCACTATCAAACGAGAGTTGATTCGTACAAGCGGCCAACGTTGAACTTGGGGGGTCGCAACTCTTCAGCGCTGCGAGAAATGCCGGACGCAACACGCAAGCGTACGTAAACGACGATTAGGTGGTGATCCCTTTCGTGCAATGTCAGCGCCGCTCTTCTTACACACATCCAGGAGATAAGTCCTAAATCTACTTCTGATCGGAAAGTGGTCGATCTAACTGCTCGTGCGGTGTCGGTCTATTGAAACCTAACTGGCAGATTCTGGGCTCGAGCATTGTGTCACCAATGACGAAGCGCTGGAAGCTGTAGAAATCCAGAAACGCTCCTACCATCATCAATACGGTCGTCAATCGTGCTTTCCAATCACATATTCGAGCAAGGTGTTGTCAGATCACATCTTGGCATTCAGATCACCTATCACGATCATAATGACGCCTTAAGGAAACTTCCATTGAACTGCGGGTAATTGATCGTAGAAAACAACGCAATATTGGATTCGCGTCTGCTACCACTTGGTTTCCCAGAGTATAGAAACACATTGTAGCAAAAGGGACAGGAGTACTCCCCAGTGTTCCACCATCTTCTTCGTTTAGACCCAGAATGTTCAGCTTATATCGTTGAAATTCCCACTTCAACTGGAGAAAGCTAACATTCTGGAGATCCTCGGTACCATTGTCGACGAGCTTGCCTGCCCTGATCATTGAAAGAGGTGTGCGAGTACCACCATCAACTGGTCACCAAATAATTGGAGAATGGGCAATACAAAACATGAACTGTAAGAAAAGGGAATGTGAGGAGATTCGAAACTGGTTGGAGATTATAAAGAATACTAGGACCATCAAAGGAAGAAGTGCGACCACACTCATATCATCTACAACATCGTGCGGTCGTCAAGACCTCACAACGACTAAGGTGCGAATCATCTTTAGTGCATTAGGGGAGACAACATCAGGGAAATCCTTGAACGATTTTTTAAAACTAGGACCAACTATAGATGATTCGAATATCGCATTTATTGCGATGACGTATGTACCTTGCCATATTGACAGCGGATATTTCCAAAATATATCGACCTAAATGAGGTTTCGAGAGTCATGCAAGAACAATCAACTTTCAGTAGGGAATACTTGGTAAAACTGACCACTTTCTAATCCCCGCACAACTCCGTCCACCCCCGTCTCCACAGCTGATATCAAACCCACAAACCGCTTGGGAAAGTACTAATTGAAACCTTTTGTTCGACAATAACATTCAGTGACAGCTCATTTTGTATCTATGGTGACCCCCCCCTCATAAAACTTAAGGTAGAAAAATGTTCTCAGGTGCATCCATGAGAATTCTTAGTTTCAACCTTTCTACAAAATCTCGTGTCAATGGATGTAACCATTTTTGAGAAAACAGACAGTTAGTGAACCGATTTAGATAAATATGTAGATTGGTTTGCAGAAACCCTAAAAGATTGACGATTGTTGCCAACTAACACTTGATGTAACATATTTGGACACGGCCACTGGAGTGCTAAAGGATAGGACGAAATGGATGAACTGCAGAAATAGATTTGTGCATACATATGTATGTATTGCCGAAGAAGTGAAATCGGATTAGGTAAGCTACATGCTACATATGTATGCACAAATATTCCTATATTGTAAAAATTCTAATGAATTTTTAATGAAAACGAGCTAACAAGCTTGCAGCTCTGGCTCAATTAGAGCAATAGATTATGCATTTGCAGTTATACCAACACAACTATTATAAAATTCTTTGTGCCTCTATTGATCAATTAGTATAATGAATTCAATGTATGTTCGTATCTTTGCAATATAAATTCCACGCTAATTGTTGCATGTACTAATACAGACCTGTAACACTTCGCTCTTGGCAGATACTCTACACAGTGAAGTATTTTCTTGAAGGATGGATAAATTGACTATTGAGATTGATATGTAATTCGTATTGTTATTTAAATTGAAATGCTTGACTTGTCTTCATTTAATGTTGGACTCGTGTCATATTCATGCACTACATACTCTACATACTTCGGTAGATACAAATGCCCTCGGATATGTAGAAATACCTCCAGGATAGAAGCATTTGTACCATTCGAGATGACATTCTACCAAAGATTTAATTAATGTTTGCCGCATCAAACATCACAGCATATGTTTGGCTAAATTTTCGGAATTGTGAAATGTGCTGCTACATCTGTACATATTAACGCATGTATGAAAAGCGTTATTACTCATATCACAGAACGTATGTTTCCATAGAACCAGAATATGATTCAGAGCGATGTTCACACACTTTTTATGATAATTCGATTTGTGATTAATATGCATGGAAATATGATATAATCGTAATTACGTGAGTGGGAGGCGATTAATTCATCCATCACCATCCCTGAATTGAATAAGAAGTCCTTCTATTACACGTGCTTGCTCGTATAAAGGGATCTATTGGCATTGTGACTAAAGCTACTCAACCATGTCTAATCTACACGAGGTGAAGTATTCTTATCAACTATTTGTTTCAACCAGAAATCGAATAGCGACTAATGAATTGGGTGTGATAAAAGCAAAGCCTTTCAGCTCGTTTCAAGGATTAATAGTTAGCATTATCGTTACTATCCAGTCCAAAGAAATTTATCCTATTATAAACGTATAGGGAGCTCTTTGGTGGTTTATAGGTGTATAAATCTGGAGAGATTCTTCGTACTGAAGTACTATTTTTCGGTGTTGAGTTTTCTGTCAATTATTGTTCTCTAAGGCCAGCTTAATCGATGATTGGTCGTTTCAGTTTTTGTAAAAAAGGACTATTTTAGTTTGCTTGCAGCAAACCGCACGAACTATCGAATTATTTCCAGTCAGAATGCCCACAACACTTCTAGAAGTCCTCCTGCTTTTCGACACCACATGTGTATGTTTATTTGTGGTTTTGAATTAGGGGGTAGTTTGTTAGCCGAAGCCTTAAAACGAAAGATTGCCTTGGAAGTTATTTTTCCATTTTATTCGCTAAGAGTATCTAATCTATACAAATACGTATTTGGGACAGTTGGTCCTCGAAATACGTATTTGTATATATTAGATACTTTTAACCAAAAAAAGGAAAAATATCTTCCAAGGATCTTTCATGCTTGTTTGGTTCTGACAGAAAAAAGTTTGCTGTCAATAGCAGCATTAAAGCTCTGCTACTTGTCTTGATGTAAAGTTTGTTCCCAGTTGTTGTTATAAACATCAGCCAATGCTACTGACACTCTAATTGCTGCAATTGGAGCCCTTCGCTAAAGCGACGCTAATTTCATACCCTCACCACGATTTCTACATTCCTGAATGACTTCTGTGGCGATCAAAGGAGCGCTCAACATCCTCAGCGTAGCCTCAATATCGCTGCAGATTGCAATGCGCCTGTCCTTCAATCGCTCATCAATCGCAACGGTTCCTACTCTTAGGATTACATATTACATACATTTCAGGGGGGGAAACCATTCCATATTTTCCCAAGGGAAGAATCAACTCAAATCCTATTCAAATGGTAAACTTCTAAAACATAATCCTGCTCTGCTTTTGAGCCATCGATATAGAAAACTTCTAATTCGTCCCAGTTTTCTCTCCCTTTTGGGTTAACTTCTTATCGCCTACCAAACGGATTTACAGGGACTCGAGGGTCAGAAGGCATTACAAATCCGTAATCATGAGGACTACCGACAGATGATCGTGCTCCGCATTCCTTGTTTACCAATAAGCGAGGTTAAGTACGCTTTTTCAAAGATTTTCAAGTATGCGTTGTGTCTACTTAGTAAGTAAAGGTAGACTTATTAGAAATATTCGACCGGAGCTCAGCCAATTCACTGCGGGATTAAAAGTTTTTTCATCAAGTTATTCATTGGACATAAGTATTGTCAATCTTATCTGCACAAAATTGGAAAAACCCGATCGCCCGACTACACTTACTGTAAGAGCGAATGTCAACGCTAACGCTCTCTTGAGAAGGAAGTCGAGTACTTCTGGACACTTCAGTTGAAGCCATAATGCAAAATGAGGACATATGGAGCATTGTCTCCCCCGCAAATAAATAGGCCTAGCCCGACGTAAATACCATCCCCATAAATTCCAAGTCGCTTCGATGATTGCTTTTAAACTACTTTTTAAGTCCACCCAACTACTGGCCTATGCTGGCGATATCGACATCATGGGAAGAACCACCCGAGACGTACAAACTGCCTTCATCCAGATCGAGCAGGCGGTAATCGGCGCGAGATCTTGGGCTGCACATCAATGAAGGCAAGACAAAATATATGGCGGCAACGTCAGCACCGAAGACGAATCAACCAACAACATCAAACCGCACTGGTCAAACACGAAGAAAAATAAGGATAGGAGAATACAACTTTGAGACCGTTGACCATTTCTCCTATCTAGGGTCGAAAATCACAACCGATAACAGCTACGATGATGAAATCCACGCTCGGTTGTTGTCAGCCAAAAGAGCCTATTTCAGCTTACAAAATCTGTTCCGCTCGAAACGTCTCACCATAGGGTCAAAGCTCTTACTGTACAAGACTATGATCTTGCCAGTCCTCATGTGTTCCTCGGAGACTTGGGTTCTTAGTAAGAAGAATTGCGAACTCTTGGCCGCGTTCGAGAGAAGAATCCTCCAAAGAATTTTCGGCCCCCTACATTAGGATGGACGATTCCGTAGCCTACACAATGACGAAATCTATGAGCGATACCATGGCCGTCCAGTTGTGGATAAAATCCGGCTCAATAGGTTACGGTGGGCGGGTTACTTAATCCGTATGGATGAGGATGATCCAGCCCGGAAAGTCTAGAAGGGCAAAATCTATGGTAGAAAAGAAGACGAGGTAGACCCTGCCTAAGATGGAGCGATGGCGTAGGCTAGGACGCCAGAGAGCTTTTAGGGATATCGAATTGGTGGACCTCGGCGCAAAACCGGGATGTCTGGAGTTCCTTATTAAGGCAGGCCTAGACCGGATACTGGTTGGTGCGCCGTTGATGATGATGGTTATTGAAAAATCTGGAAATGCCTATAAGTAAAAGCGAGTTTATAATCATTGTGAGGGAAAGTCTCGACCGTACGCTGTGGGAGGGTGAGAATATAATGGAAATCATTTTCAATGTCATAAATTCAATATAAGAAAAATAACATCAATGAAAAATTGACTAGCGTGCTTGTTAGTAGACAGAAGACATTGCAAATAGACACGAAAAAGGTGGGCAAAACCAAACTGTCACCTCTCAATGGTGATACTTATTGGTGAAGGGACGGCAACAAGCCCTGGCATTGTCCTGTTACCACAAACTCCAGAAGCACACCTCTTGGATCAACGCAAACAGCCTCGCAAAGGGGATACATCAACCACATTTTTGGACCAGTAATATGTGATCGTTACACAGATCGAGACCGGGAAATCTATGGGGAAGTAGCATTCTTTGTAGATAAACATTATAGCCACTCGTTATGTTAAGTAAAGGGTTATGTAACTAAAGTTGACTTCTACAGCCATCCCGAAAATGTACGTTTCACTACGCCACTAGGAAGTTGAAATTGCGCTTGCAGACATGAGCGGGCAAGTCTGAAATCAGGACCTGCCCGTAAGAATGACGGGATCAAATAGCCTTGATGAGCGCAATAATTACAATCAAGAACGCTTTATCGATTTGCCCTCTAATAGGGTTATAATAGTTACTTGTTTCCCATATAAAAGCAAACGCAAAATAATCTGGGCATCCTCATATTACCAAATTTACAACTTTATCAACCATGTGACTACCCAGAGAAAATGGATTTTTAGTATCCTCTATCAGTATCTAATGAAAGCTGGTCCCATTAAGAGACTCAACATCGGTGACCTCGATAGTGAAATAGTGTGAAGGGTATGTTCCTACCCATACTAAGGGACTTGTGAAATAAACTAATCCATGACACATGGGCAAGAATAAGGAACGCTAAAATCATCGCAGAAATAATATTTAATATGAAACCCGGTATAGAAGGAACGATTGGAACGACAGTAGAAGGAACTTGTAAGAGAAAGAATAGAATCAAACAAGTCGGGAAACCGGAAGCTGGACGCTTCAGGTACGAACGGTTTTGTGAATTTCCTAGTACGTAGCACGTAATATATCCATATATTATGTGAGAGTATCCACTTTATTGACATTGACGATATTGACATTCACAGTCTTCAATTTTCAAAGAAGCAACACATTTGAGGTATTATAACTTTGTTAGTAATAGTGCAATTTCCACCAAACTCGGTAAGATCATGCTCTATATTATAGCCTATATCACTGCAAAATTTCATGGTACTAGGATGAACTTAAGGGCGGTTTCTAACCAACTACAAAAAATTGTAATAATATATTATTAACTTTATTTAAACAGATATGGGCATGGAAGGTCTTTCAGAGCCAAGGCACCATATAGTGGCAGCCTCCTGATTTTTTTCAGATTTTTCGGTTTGGTAGTTTCTGAAAATGGCCCCCGTAAAGAAGTGATCACTTTCAATCCCCCGCGCTCCACACCCCACGAATCCCCCCCCCCCCCTTCCAACGAATGTCAAAACTAAGATCGGCTTTAAAAAGTACTAATCGAGACCTTTAATTTGATACCCCACATGAATATATTCGATGAAAAAAAAATGTTACACCCCTCTTTTGCATGTATGGGGACCCCCCCTTAAATTCGACGTAAAAGGATGTAATTCACTGTATGCGTGAGCGTTCACAGTTCCCACCTTACTACCAACTTTGGTGTCAATCGTCTCCGAGAAAAATGCATGTGACAGACAGACAGACAGACGGGCAGACAGACAGACAGACGGACAGACAGAGAGATAGTAAACCGATTTTAATAAGGTTTTGTGTTTAAAAACACCATTTTGATAAACCTCTACAGAACATAATGCACATTGGAGATAATTTTGCAGCTAATAAAACAAGACAAGGGTGTCGGAAATACCAGCGTAATTTCCGGGGCGGGCAATAAAAAAGCTTTTAATTGTGAAGCAGGCGTTCGAGAACTGCTGAAATATCGACCAAATATTTGGGGATTTCATACGAGTACACGATAGCATCGACCCCAACATACTGCAAGAAGTTATACCCCAATTTGGAGCCCCAGTGCTAACTAGCTCGTCTCGTAAAACCAAAACATCATTGCAAGAGTCGCTGTTAATAGTAAAGGTGTGCTACTCCTTAATTCAGTGGAAGCGTGCATCGATGACGTCAATATCTTAACGTGTTCCCTCCTTAGCGCCAAAGAAATCATCATGATACTCGAGGATGCAGCACAGAAGGTAGGGCTACGAATTAATGAACAAGAAAACTAAGATCTGGCAACGTGAATTGGTACCCAGGATGGAACACAAAACTAGAAAAACCTCTGCTGAACGAAAAGTTCTATGGCCAAACCCTATCTCGGCCTCGACATTGTGTTCTTTGGGAAAACTGCAGACGGAAAAGAATGAAGGCGATTCTCACGCGACTAAAAATGGAACAAAAGGTATCATTTAGCCTTGAATGTTGAGAATTAGGGCTGACAACCTGATACAGAAAACTATATGTTACGAAGCCAAGAAAAGAGCCTCGGACAGGATTGATTTTACAACGACCGGATCCGACAAAGAAAACAGACAACCGCTTTTCACATTTTCATATAAAATATGCGTTTCCTGTATAGAATAGGTCCTCCTAAGCGTAAGCTAACGGTTATCTGCACTTCTTAGACATATTTCGAAATATAAGCTTCATTAATGTTAATCCTTTTACGGAGCAGTCTGCAGAGCAAGATCTCTCCTATGAGGCAGCTGAATGAATCCGAGAAGACTGTACAGGTATGATATTAAAATCATACTTGGAGATTTTAATAGGTAGGAGCTAGGACGGAGCCTCAACTTAAGCGATAGGTCGGTTACCATAGCTTGCATAAAGTTACCAATAAGAACGCATTATGGTTTCTTCATTTAGCAGTGCCACACGAAAGGGTCATTGGAAGTACCTTCTTGCTTTTCTTCAGCCTTTGTCCCGTTCACAAGCGGGGTCAGCTCGACGTGATCGGTTTCGCCATTTGGCTCTATCGAATACTTGATTTGGGTGCAATCTCGAGGCTTTTAAATTCGGTCGTTGGAAGTACCTGGTAAGCCCGAAGAGTTTTGAGACAGGACCACTTCCAACGAAATTGACCACGTGTTGATAGATCACCGCCACCCCTTATTTGTCTCATACATCAACAAACCGGGATACCGGAAGCTGGATGCTTCGGGTATAAACATCTTATGTAAGAACTCTCCTATACATTTTTAAATAGCTAAAAATTCAAAACATTCTTTTATATATTTCCAAACTCCAAATTATGTACGAATTGAAGACCTATATATCATATATCAGCAGAATATTTTATGCTCATCTTAAACAAAAAAATATTGTCTATTCCCGAATGCTGTACATATATATGTAGGTATCTAAATTGATAGAATGTATTTGAATATTTCCACGCGCATTTCCGATGAGCAAAAATATGCATACAGATAGATGTAGATAAATTGGCCTTTAAACTCAACAGAAAACAACGCCCCTTATTATATGCAAAGGATTCATTCATTCATTCATTCGTTCATGATGATAGGTACAGCCGTTTCGGAGCAAATTGGATGTGACAGACAGACAGACATCGATTTTAATCAGGTGAAACGGAGATATCACACAGTGTAACAATTACCAAGCTATTACAGTAGGGAGTGCCATCTCTAAGATATTCTCCGTCATCTTGTTACCTCGGATCGTTCCATACGCGTAGAGCGATGATGCCACACCAAAGAGGGTTGACTCCAGGCGAATAAGCAACACATAACTTTAAGAACGTGGCCATCATCTTCCAGACCGCCAATGATACCAGGTAACATTGTACGCCGCCATGAGAGAATTCGGCATCCTGATTTAATAAGGCTAAACCTGATCAATGTGTGTGGCCAAGTAAAAGCATCAAGATCAATCTCGCAACCTTCCACCATCAACAATGAGATGCTCTATCATGCCTCCTCTGGAAGCTAAAGGGTAAGGAAAGTGATCCGCGATGCTGGTGTAAATACAGAAGGTACCATCCCCTTCAAGTCCACCCAAATACTGACCTATATTGACGATATCAACATTATGGGACGACAAACCCAAGATGTACTAACTGTCTTCATCCAGATTGACTAGGTGGCGATTGGACTGTAATTAATGGAAGCAAGAAGAAATACATGGTGGCAACATCAGCACGAAAAAGGTAAGAAACAACATTTGATGTAAATGGCGCTGATTGATTGGAAATATGGAAGATAGGAGAATATTCTTATTTAGGGTCGAAAATCACTACCGATAGCAGAAATGTCGATGAAATCCGCGCCTGATTGTTAACTATTAACAGAGTCCACTTCAGTTGACATAATCTTTTCGGCTCGAAACGTCTCACCATAGAACCAACACTCTAACTGTTCAAAATAATAATCTTTCAGCCCTTATGTATTCCTCGGTGGCTTGGATTCTTTGAAAGAAAAATTGGGAGCTCTTAGCCGCATTCGACAGGGGAATCCTTCGAAAATTGCATGAAGTAAAAAGGAGAATTCGGCTTGCAAGTAAATCATATTATTCCCTCCGCCTATTAAGACTACATACTGGAGGAGCAAATCGAGCTTCTAAGCGGCATGGAATGCCATTGCATAGACGTGCGGTAGGCACGAGCTCACGTGTACCGAGAACGCCTAGATGGTTTTCTTCTGTGTTCCCTAGCATCTTAGTAAATGTACGAAATTTGTACGCACAAGTGTATGAGGAACGTCGACCCTGTGCAATGCTTTGATTTCACCATACAAATTCGAGCAACGGACTAGTAGACGAATCTCCTGTACGTAGCTTTCTTGGGTACGCTTCCTCATAAAATCTAAATATAATACGGGAAAATGAAGCGCCGTGTATTATAAAACTATTATGAGAACAGTGTTATATCAGAGATGCAAAACTTGCTATGAATTTCACTCAGGCGTCTGAAGAATTACTACACGCCTTTGAAAGGAAGAAAAGGAGAGAAATCCTTGGAATAGTTCAAAAGGATGATGGATAGTGAATCCAGTAAAATAGAGAGCTGAATGTCAGATATAACGAGCTGGTTGGATTCAAGGCTGATTTCTAGTAAGCCACAAGCTTTTAGGGTCTCTACTTTCCCATTGACGAGAATCTCCCTCAATATGTATGCCAATGAAATCTGCCTAGAATCGTTAGGGCACTAATTATTTTTTTTTCTAACCTGGAATGTGTTAATTCCTTCTTTTGCCATAATTGTAGACCGGTATAGTATTCATCATTTGGAAATACAGAAGTATGTATACGTATATGTCAATGAAGTTACTTTTCAATGCATAGTACCCTCAATTTGCTGAAGGAATCAGCTATCACTTGGTGCGAGATAAGTTCTCAGTTTCCGCTCGTGTATGTTCACACATTTCGTTGACTCATTATGGAGCGTGATGAAGAGTTTAATTTAAGGGGTGGATTGTTACCTTTGCCGTAAGGAAGTATATGCTCTTCGTTTAGTTTCTATTTATACTTATATGGAGACATGCATGGTGTTTACTAAGGAATGTGGTAGGAAATAGAAACCAGAATAATCGTGTGGAAACAATGACTAAAAACTCTACCCTCATATCCATGTACATACTAACAGTCACAATCCGTTAATGATTTTAAGCGAGCTATTGAAGCTATCGATCGAAAACCCTTTGATTGAAAGTTCTCCGGTGCATTTGAATAGCGCAGAATTCGGTGCCAGTTATCATGTAAACCCATCTGGAAGCAATCGTTCAAAGGAGTTCTCTGGGGAACCCTAAATTGCTAATTAGAGCATTTGATATAACGTTTTGCTGCCGCAAAATGTGAAAACCAGATAAGTTTGAAAAGGAATATGTTGTGACCTGATGGGCAGAATAAATAAGTATGTACTATAGGTAATTTGGAGCGTCAGTAGTCTAAATAAGAGAAATTCCAATTAGTACACACGCATATAAGGCATACATATATACGTTTATTAACTATTATATATTATATAATATATATGCATAAGAAAAAACTTTCAATCATGGGATGTCTTCAAAAGGGGCCCTAGTGTATGTAGTTATTGACTTTGAATTTTTATTAACATATCGAACCAACAAAAAATTGTTTATTCTCGAAGCACTGTCGCAATGATCAACTGTAAACATGGCTCTAATTATAACCAAATAAAATTCAAAGTCAACGCCAACATGTGTTATCAACAAGAGTTTTCAAGACTCCTCCTTGGAGAAGGAGCCAATTTAGGTAATTCTCTTTGCGCTACATCAAAGCAATCAAAGAAACATGATAGTTACTTAATAGCTTGGGACTAATTACAATTCGAAATTCCCTCAAAGACACTCCATAATCGGGTGGCACATTTCGGCTGACATATGGCGTCCTATGTTTTCGGATCATCACGGGGTAGTTGAGCGGGAATCCGGCCCTTGCTTTCGTCGCCTAGTTGCAGGAAATCAGATTACTGAATGACTAAAAAGGGCCATTAAAATTTTTTGTTTAGAAAGGGGGGAAGTCGATGCTTGAATAACACTTTTCATTCTCATTTCCATGGAAATATCCATTCTGGCAGCGCATTACTTCCCTACCGGGCAATGCCTCCATACATGTTTTTTGAGTTAGCTAAGAACATTCCGCGGAAAGATATTCCGCCAGATGTTGACTAGTCGGCGTAGTGATTCGGCGCTTCCCATGATGATTCCATCGCCATCGGCTTCAAAGAAACGTGGGTGAAAAAATATCTCCGACAGATGAAGATTGTCCAACTATGCTCCCCAAAATCCAAGCAGAAGCATAGTCGTTCTATATCGAGCGGAAAGCTCGAGTAGCGTCACGAGAATTCTTATGCGCGTTGTTGACTCAAAATCATGCGACATCTGAATACCGAGAAAGTCCTCCTGGTTGCGTATCCGAGGTTCTCGGCGCACACATGTACATATAGTAATATGTGCACGAAAACGGCATCTTATTTTTGGCTGGGATCTATTTTGAGGCATCTAAGATTGTTTGTTTACCATTGGTTGAATATCTGATTTATTTGTACATAAACGCTTAGCTGCAGCTGTGCATTCTTTCAACAAGACGAGCATGAGGAGTGTTTCAATCAGTTTTCTTGCTTTCGGTGCTAGGCTCTGAGTGAATTAGAGTACGCTTCTGAAATGGAAGCTGCGAGCCGAAGGTGTAGCGTCTTTACAACTCACACTTTGCACTGATACATCTCCACAAAAGCATTCGAAATCAATCCATCAACGTTTCAAATATTCGACGTTAATTCTTCTAGATTGACTCACGGGAAAGTTTTATCTAAAATAAAATATAAATGTTTGGCCCTGTTTTCCTTCTTTTATTTTTCACGAAAGTCAGTTCAAAAAACAGAATTAGGAAAAATAACTCAAATTCCCATGTTTATGTATTGACTTGTTCTAAAAATACGGGGGGAATAATGAACTGTTGCTCATTTTAATGAGAGAATATACTTAGCAAAAGGTGCTAGAGTTCATGTTATACATAGATCATGATGACGTCAGTTTGTAAAAATCCAAGGAGTGAGGAAAATAGTATCTGTTTGCTTTAACTACACAGTTTCAAACTGCTCGGTATTCCGGCAATATGCACATGGGAAAGTGACCTCTTACCCTCTCACAAATTTAATAGTAGTGTTTCAGGATTACGGCAAAAGTGTATTCGTTACCAACTGACATTGGTCCACTTGGCCTATTTCGGGAATCAGATTATGCCCATCTCAATTAAATCTACAATAGAAAGCCATATAGGGGTAGGCAGACATAAGCGATCCTTCCGAGCCCAAATACCGATATATTACACTGTTTTGATGCCACAATCCGCAGACCTTGACTGCTGTCAGGGGAGCAGACAACACCTCACGCACTCAAGGTCGCAAAATAATTGTATGCCTAGCGTCCGCAGTCTGATATACTTAGTCCGCCGAGTCTTGCAGCATAACCCCTACAGGCCAGGGGTCCGTACAAAAACATTCCCTGACGTGGCGCCAATGCACATGCAGTTCTTCAGATCCTGCTCCACTTGTTTCCATTTTGTTTCCTTCTTAGAGCTGAATGTTACTCACTAGAACTATAGGATGGGACGAGCAACGACCGTGTACATTCAAAGAACTATTCGCGGTGACTATTATATTGGAAAAATGAGAGTGTGTTGCAAATAGCATCAACTAAATTTTGCTGGTGTACTCCTAATTAATTTCTGATTTGCGTTGACTTTTCGCCAAAAAGTTCCCCTAGCAAGTTTTTATTGCGCGTCAAACATATCGGGGAACGTACCGAATTTCGAGCATATGCGCCATGCATTGCATTTCACGTTCAATCAAGGAAAAAAAGTGTCCGAGAGCCACTGTGCACTTGTGGAAGTTTATGGCGATCGTGCATTAACACTTTCAACATATGAAATTTGGTTTCGACAATTCAAAAATGGAGATTTCGACCTGAACGAAGGCGCACGCTCCGGCAAGCGAAAATCGTTTGATAACGCCGAATTGCAAGCATTATTGGATGAAGAAAACACGCAAACGCAACGAAAGCTTCCAGATACATTGGGAGTTCAACAGTAAACAATATCGAAACGTCTGCGAGCCATGGGAAAAATTCAGAAGTGTGGGTCCCGCATGAACTGACCGAGAGACAAATGGCGAACCGAAAAAGGACGTGTGATGTCGAAAGTCGTTCGCGGCACGCTGGAAAAACTCAAGTGGGAGGTGCTTAACCATGCGGCTTACTCACCAGACCTGCTGAGAAGCGGTTCGACTCGTTCGAAAATTTGCGGAAATGGCTCACTGAGTGGTTCACCTCCAAAGACAGTCAATTCTACTGGCGTGGTATTCACAAATTACCAGAAAAGTTGAAAAAATGTGTAGAAAGCGACGAAAACTATTTCGAATAAAATAACTATTACGGTTCCCTTGGAATTATGTGTTTATCCACAAAAAAAAACCGGAAATTAATTAGGAGTACACCTGGTATACCTTATCTTGCAGGCTCTAGACACATATTTTTGAACCCGTTCTGAATAATCCACTCACCACTAGGTGAACATCGCTTACATCAATATCAAGCCGTCGGCATACACCACGACCTCCACTCTACTTCTATTCAGTACCCACAAAATTTCATCCATCGTTATCAACTATAGAACCGAAGCGATCGGGCTACCCAGAAGAATCCCTCTTTTCTCAGCCCTCCAGATCCAATTGGATTATTTTCATGTTTGACATAGATATTATCCATTGGAGAAGGCCTCTTTATGATCCAAACCAAAACCAGAGAAGGGGCAGTTTTGGGACCCTCGTTATTGAATACTTCCTCCATACTTAGAAACGCTCTTCCCAGGTAAAGCGGACATGGCTTTACCGTAAAGCGCACTGAAACGCGGGCAAATCGAGTTATGTTTGGTCAAATTTTTGTTGGAAAATTTGCAGTTTATGGCAGCGAAATGGTCTCAAACTTGATTAATAATGTAGATCTTTAGCTAAGCTTCACAATTGAAATCAAATCTTCCTAAGCAGAGAACTTTATAAACAAATAACTCGCCGAGCATTGTTGCTCTGACTGACTCGATAATAGTGAAACTAGAGCCAAATTTGAGGATTTATTTCTTGTATGCAGCATAGTTCGTTTCCTTCGTGTTTAGCTTCTTTCGTCACCTTTTTTCTGCATCCTTCCGAATCCTACTTTCCATCCCGATAACATATTACACCCAAAATATTGATTATTTGAAATAAAAAACTCGAAAGATCGTTTCCACTTTACTATTTTTGTTTTAGTTTCAGCAAAGATGCACATTTCGGGCACTACTTGTTGCCTTCTTCAATGCTTGGGTTTAAAAAAAAGAAATGACGGCTTGGCTCAGGGCAGACATGAGTGCGAATTATGTGCGCTTTGTGTTCAGAGTTGAACCAAGCTCAAGTGATTTTTTTTTTGTTAAGGGAGTCTTGAGTCTGCATTGACTTGCTGACGGACCGCTCCGATTGGGAAGCAACTTACTTTCTCTCTTTTCTCTCTTTTTGGATTAAACAACCAAGTTTTTCGAAAAGATAACTGACAGTTTCGTCCAATGCAGGGGCAATTCATCGGGCTCTGTCTTACCTCTACCCTGTTCTAAGTTAAGTTCTGAACACAATGCAGCTTCCACCTGAATATACTTCGCATTCACGTCCTACCTGCAGCGATTTTCGGTCCTGCTGCTCCCAGGACCCACCCATAATAGTTAAAAGGTAAAGCAGCTCCTTGGACAAAAGCATGAGTCGGATTTTTTTAAAATTTTTTAGTTATATAGCTTTACTCCAACGTTCAAATTAAGGTTTATTTATAAATTACGGTTTTAATTTTCCTTGGACATTTCCGGAAATCCTAAATTCATTCAAATATTGAAAATTTTAATCTAGGAAGTTTTTAATATTCCAAAATTATCATTAACCTTTTTTTGTTATTCCTTGCTGGAAACTTGATGCTGGGAGATTTCTGTTGTTGGGCGGAGGTCGGTTCGATGTTGTCTTTCTTTGTGTAGTTGGAAGAATGGACAATTAGCGGCGGGTCCCGGATTCGCGGTTCCGACTTGGTTTTTTTATTAGGACATTTTCAAAGTGAAAGGTTTGCAGAGAAGGTGGCTTAACAGTTACTTACTTGTTCGATTGGTTGCACATTAGTGATCCTTTGGAAAGTCGGAAGAAAAGCTGTTCCAAAGGTTAAGCAGCTAAATGGGTCCGAGAAAGAATTAAATCGTACGGAAAATTTCTCCTGTTCCTGGGAAAATGTTGCTAATAGTCGAATTGTATTCCGGGTGTCGGGAAGATAGGAAAAAACAGTTTACGAGTGGTTTGTAATAGAGTTTTCCGCGTTTGGTGATGTACGCGCAATTAGAACGAGGTGTGTTGTATTGTATGATTTTGAAACCCTGTAGTTTTCACAGCCTAGCCCAGAATTTTCAATTTGTGAAAGTCGGGGATTGATTGAAGGAATATGGGTTCAAACGTTAATCAGAGAGAGAATCCCTAATTGGTGTTGGTTTGTTGTTAACTGGCAGAAAGGTTGGAGCTGTAGCGAAGGCCTGGCGAGGAAGACGGAATTATCTATGTTGAAGGGTACGGTGTACCTTTACTTCCTCTTATTATACAATATATGGGCGCATACACAGATTGTGCATTTTCGCCAAAAAGGTTGAGAATATCTGAATAGCCTTATAACGACAGAATCCTTATTTATCGCAGCAGCATCCCGAAGCTGCAAAGCAGTGCCGAATCCACCGGCAATATAGAGGATTTCGTTTACTCGCGGACGGGTGAAGAAGTGAGAAATGAGGAGCCAGGGTTTAAGTTTCTGAGTGCGGTTATTGTGAGTTTTCTGAGCTTCATTAAGGATCTGCAATGTATCATTGGAAACTAAAACCGGTTACGGAACAAGGTAGCAATTGCTTTCTACTCGAGCAGATAACGCAGAAAATGTAGCATTGGTGGAGGGTTTAAGTTTTTATTTTGAATTTCGCGGAAAGATTCAGTGACAATCATTTGACCATTGAACCATTTAACAAGTCTGAGCCCTCCAAACGGTGAATCAAGGGGCATTTTTAGACTAGAGAATTCAATAACTCTCAGCACAGTACGCACATGACGTTCAATATTTTCGGTAGCTGGAAATCCTTGTGAATCGACCCTAAGAGCTTTGAAGAGAAGGGGCATTCATTTTGTACTGTCATCTGGTTGATGCTTTATTTATTTTAGTATATTTACTTATTCGTCTCAATTTACTTTTATTTTTCTTTGTATTTTTTATCCGATAATTTCGATTTTTTTGAATTCTTTCTTAAATTTATTATCAATTTTCTTGGCTTTTTATTATATTTCGCCATTTTGATTGAATTGAAATTCTAAAGTATAGTGGGACGAAGTCGAAACAAGTTTTCTTTTATTTCAGGACTTCCTCTTTCCCTTCTCCTTTCTAACTCACGAAACTCAACCGGAAATTAAAGGCTTTATTTTCAAGTTTCAGCTCACGTGTTTTCTTCCGCTTGGTTCGCAAGATATTCATTTTGTTGATTTTTCGGGTTCCGCACGCACACACATTCCCGAGCCTGGGTAGCCCAAGCGCGTACAAGCGCGTTTTGACGGGACATTTCAGTGGAACTTCAGTGTTTGCGGGCGGGCCTTCGCCGTCAATTTCAACAACTTCTTAGGTTTCTGGTATAGGTCGACTCCGGCAAACTCTGTTGGTTATAGGTCATCACCAATCCATGCTCGGCCTTGTCAGATGTTAGACAATGATATTTTGGAAATAGTATATTTGCAAAATCCTGCAAAATGGGCCGACAGAAGGCAATTGGACCTAATATGTAAGATTTACTTACAGCTGCCTCTCGCTTCGTAATCCAATTTAATATTGGAATCACTTTTTTTAGGCAATTTCAAACAGAAAAATTGAAGGAACGTTTTTTTAAATTCTGAACAATATAACCAAATCGAAAACCTCAACCTGCTGCTTCACATATTAAAAATTTGCCGAATTTTTAATGTAAAAACAGCTCAATGCTCTATGATTCTGTTTGTATAAAGCTAGTAGTACATTTATGTGTTAAGTGAGTCAGACTTTTCACTTTAATATGATGTATACATGTAATGCTTCAGGATGCACTAAAGTAATGTTTTCTGTTCACTGCTGGAGTGGAGTATAGGGCAACCACACAGCCTATGATAAGACTGTGTTTCAGTTTCATTACCATTATACTTAATGTTGTGCAAGTGATAAGCTTACAGCAGCAAGACAAACAATATAAAGACAGACTCCATCACGGCTGGGATTCGAACTTTGCTGGCAATGAGACTGAGTGACTGATGTTCTGCCCCCTCAATCAACGCTTAATAATAACAGAATTTCCACCAGACTAGTATGAGGATCCTTCACTCTGATCTTCCACTTTCTGAATCCGAGCAATAATGTCTCGCTTCCATCTACTGTTTCTGGCCACTAGCCTTGTCGTTCAGGTTTTCCCTGTGCGAAAATTCTTTGCAGGAGTCACCTTTCAGGGTCATTCATCATTTTCCCAGATTCTTACGACTAAGTTCACGATTCCCATTCAAAGCATAATGAGAGTGTTAGGTTAGTTAATACTCTTCTGCATTCACATTGCCATTCACTGTATGCTTCTGAAATCACAATTCCAAACTTTTCATCAAATTTCGAGGCTGTAGGTAGGATAGTCTTTGAATAAGTTGCATGTGGAAGACATATAGACCTACGGAAGGGCAGACAGATAACATCAATAAGTGGGGAAACTGGCAGTTTAAAGCTCCAGGTATGAACAATTTTGCGTATTGCTTATATAAACATTTATGGATTTTGTTTATCAAACCATTCACCAACTTAGACCCATTATAAATCTGTCTGGTGCGATTTTCACCAGACTCAGTAGTATCATCCTCTCTAGTATAGCCTATCTTATAGTATAAAGTAACATACTATTATTAACTTTATTGAAACAGGCATGGAGAATATTTTGAGGCCTAGATACCATGTGCATGGACCACTATATTTCTTTCAGATAGTTGGGTTGGGTAATTTCCTCCCGTTTGAAACTAATGTCAAACCAAGTATCCGCTTAGTAAAGTACTAATCAATATCTTCCATTTGATACCCAACACGGCTATACTCGATGAAAAAAAATTGTACACCCCTCTTTGGGTATGGGACACAAAACCTTAAAAAGCGAGGCCAATGCAACCCAATTTAACGTTTTCCTAAAGTAATCATAAATCTTTATCTTTATCCTAAAGCTCCGAAAATATACACCATCGCCATTAAAGCACCCGTAAGTTGGCTGTGTAAATGGAAAAGATTCTGATGTCTTGTTATATTAGAATTTAACAAACTTTTGGTGTGCATTTCATTAGAGCTGCGAATTATTACTACGTTTTCATATAATATATTATTCGTTTATAAAGTATGCATTCACAACACAATTTTGTTTGATTATGAATTCTTTACAAATCGGCTTCGACCGTTTTACCCGCATTGAAAGGTTTCAAACCTAGTGACAAAGAAACCAAGCAGACAACAAAAGCTCAGGCGGAAAGAGAGATATGAAATCTCCATCTACAAAGGATTGAAGTAAGTATGTTTCGAATTTGGGTATTTATTACTCGTGATGTTCATCGTCTTTATTTGAGGCGATAAGCGTTATGAGGATGAAAGAACAGCGCCTGTCACCAGATTTACAACTTTCCGCCTTCGGCCAAATCATCCGAGTGTAAAACTGTCGAATGAAGGCTCACCTATTCAGTTTTGAGACTCAAAGAAACGTCACACTAGTAGCCCAGTATTTCGCTTTTGCGTCAACTCCTGATGATTGTATAAAAATTTGAAATTTTGTCACGGTACAGTGTGATATTACATTACCATCATCATCAATAATAATAATAATAAGGAACTCCAGACATCCCGGTTTTGCGCCGAGGTCCACCAATTCGATATGCCTAAAAACTGTCTGGCGTCCTGACCAACGGCATCGCCCATTCTCAGGCAAGGTCTGCCTCGTTTTCTTTTTCTACCATAGATATTACCCTTATAGACTTTCCGGGCTGGATCATCCTTATCCATATGGATGTGTATGTAGGCTACGGAATCGTCCATCCTCATGTAGGGGACCAAAAATTCTTCGGAGGATTCTTCTCTCGGGCGCGGTCAAGAGTTCGCACTTCTTCTTGCTAAGAACCCAAGTCTCTGAAGAACACATGAGGACTGGAAAGACCATTGTCTTGTAAAGGAGGAGCATTGACCCTATGGTGAGAAGTTTCGAGCGGAACAGTTTTTGTAATCTGAAATAGGCTCTGTTGGCTGAAAACAACC
Source organism: Hermetia illucens (assembly GCF_905115235.1). Taxonomy (NCBI): domain Eukaryota; kingdom Metazoa; phylum Arthropoda; class Insecta; order Diptera; family Stratiomyidae; genus Hermetia; species Hermetia illucens. Next base: position 89,427,721 of record NC_051851.1, on the reverse strand, counting down.
GTGCGCAGATTTCATCATCGTAGCTGTTATCGGTTGTGATTTTCGACCCTAGATAGGAGAAATTATTAACGGTCTCAAAGTTGTATTCTCCTATCTTGATTCTTCCCGTTTGACCAGTGCGGTTTGATGTTGTTGCTTGGTTGGTTTTCGGTGCTGACGTTACCACCATGTACTTTGTCTTGCCTTCATTGATGTGCAGCCCAAGATCTCGCGCCGATTACCGCCTGCTCGATCTGGATGAAGGCAGTTTGTACGTCTCGGGTGGTTCCACCCATGATGTCGATATCGTCAGCATAGGCCAGTAGTTGGGTGGACTTAAAGAGGATCGTAACTCTTGCATTTACCTCAGCATCACGGATGACTTTCTCAAGGGCCAGGTTAAAGAGGACGCGTGATAGGACATCCCTTTGTCGTAGACCGTTGTTGATGTCGAATGATCTTGAGAGTGATCCTGCTGTTGTTATCTGGCCTCGCATATTGGTCACGGTGAGCCTAGTCAGTCTTATCAATTTCGTAGGGATACCGAATTCTTTCATAGTCGTGCACAGTTTTACCATGGCTTGCCATTCGTCAGGCATTGATTCGCTGTCCCATACCTTGAGCACAAGTTGATGAACCACTTGATGTAACTGGTCGCCTTCATATTTAACCAATTTGGCTGTAATTCCATCGGCTCCTGGTGATTTATGATTTCTTAGCCGATGAATTTTCTCCTATACTTGGTGGTGGCAGTATTTGTCCGTCGTTTTCAGTTGGCGGGACCATCAACTCGCCGATGTTCTGGTTGTTCAGTAGTTTATCAAAGTACTGAACCCACCGTTCCAATATGCCCATTCTGTCGGAAATCAGATTTCCCTATTTGTCCCGGCAGGGTGAGCATCGAGGTGTGTAAGGCTTCATTCTTGATGACTTGTTGGTAAAACTTCCGCACCTGGTGCTGTAACATACTTTTCGAGTTAACAAACTTGTTGGTTCTCCCAGGCTTCCTTTTTCCCTGTGTGAAGTCGCTTCTCCGCTCGACGGAGTTCGTGATAAGTCTCTGCGCGTGCCCGCGTTTTTTGAGAATTAGAACATTACTTGGTATGCGGCATTCTTCCGTTCCATTGCTAGCTTACATTCATCGTCAAACCAGCCGTTCCGACTCCTTTTCCGGCTGGGGCCAAGTATGTTTGTGGCCGTATCAATGATAACGTTCTTCAGGCTTTTGTTGTTGATGCTGTGCTGGGGATGGCTTCAGTGTTAACTCTCATCTGATTGTCAAGGGGGATTCTGGGTGGTGTTGTTATTCGAGCTCGGAGCATCATGCCCCCCCGTGGTCAATTTGGTTGAAAGTGGTCCCGTCTGGAGAGGCCCATGTATGTTTGTGGACAGCTTTCCGCGCAAAGCAGGTATTATACTTCCAACAACCATTTCGTGTGACGTTGCTAATTGAATAATCCGTACTCCGTTATCATTTGTATTTTCATGTAAGCTATGGGAGCCAACGTATCACCTGAATACCTACTTGGCTGTTAAGATCCCCAGGTATGATTTTGATATCATATCTGGGACAGGCTTCGAGGGTTCGTTCTACTGCCTCATAGAAGGTGTCCTTCTTCGACTCTGCAGTCTCCTCTGTAGGGGCATGAACGTTAATGAGGCTTATATTTATAAACTTGCTTCGGAAGCGCAGACTGCATAGCCGTCCGCATTTTTTCATTTTCTGGCTGCCTACTCCGAGCACATGGTTTATTGGATGGCCGCTATAATATATGGTGTAGTGACTCTTCTATAGGAAACCGGTCGATTACCATCACCGATCGTAATTCAAACATTACAACATCATTACCAAATATTATCGCATTCCAAAGAATCATCGCATTAGCAACATTACACCATTATAAAAGTAATATCGTAATATAGCATCACCTATCATTACCGCTCTTCGTAGCAAATGCCGCAGTGGCAGTTGCGGATGCGGATGTCGAATATCGGGCTTTGGGCGGATTTCGGGTTGACTTTGGGCTAGAAAATGATTACGGGTGCAAGTGAATATGGGGATGCAGATTATTGGCTTTAAGTAATTGTTTGTAATGTTGCAGATTGGAGTGAATGTTGGCTGCAGCTTGTTGTGTGTATAGTGTTGGCCGAGGTGAATGTCGAGTGCTGACACCGACTATCAACGGCAAGTCTGTTCCTTCGGCTGGCTTTGATGTGAGGTGATTGATTTCGATTTAATGTGTGATAGGCAACCTTTAAGTATGAGAAGCAAAGATAGCATCTAAGTGAAATAATGCTCGTTCGCAAAAATCATGGTTCTCTGTTCTTTATGTGAAAATATCTTATAAGGTTCGTTTTTTCTTGATTGAACACTTTGAGTGTAATAACCGGAGGCCAAATTATTCTAGTAAAAATAATGATTGGTACTATGAGCTGAGTGTTAATACATATTATCAAATATGATGACGAAAGGTAATGCTGTGATAAGGAGTAGGTGATGTCACTTTTATGACATTACCTATTAAGCTGATATTTTGCACACCTCTCCTTCTGACAAATCGACTCCAGTAAGTAAAATACTTTTAAAGTTTTTTCAAACCTACTAAAAAGTTCGCTACTTTGGCAATATTTGAAAAGTCTTTGGCATTTCATCGTCTCCAAAATAAAAACTCGAAGATGAAATTACTGACAGAGAGATTTCGCTACCAACGCAACAAACAACCAACAATTTTGTATACTGCATGAAAGTAAGAACAGAATCGGAGGTTCACAAATAACATTCCTGAAGTGATGAAAGGAAGGTCGAAGAACGTAAGATTACTTATAGAGAAATCAGAAGATGTATTCAGAAAGTGAAAGAAATATGGTTCAGTAATGCGTGCAGAGAAATCGAATTGTTCAGGACAAAATGGCAATTTCAATTGGCACAAAAACACAAAGCGATATTCAGAAATAATAGACAAGGACGAAATCTCCTGAATGAAGAAAATCAATCAATTACTGATATTGACGACCAACTCAAAGAAAGAAAAAGAATTTAGGAGAACTTTTCAATAATAATCGACTAACCATGACCATTTGGAAAGAAGTCTCCGGTGGCAGTCGATGAAGTAGTAGATGCTATTGAGAAGGGAAATAATCACGAGCCAGCTGGATCCGATAACTTATGTTTCGAACGTATAACAAGTTGTTCCACCGACTAGCTTGCTGATGAGAGCAATGACCTTCAATTTGATTTAAGAAGCCAGATATATAGAAGGAACTGGAGAATGGTAGCCATAGTTGAGCACTAGCTTTTCAATCTCGTTGCCCTTGGTTCGAATCTCTGTCGTCATGGATTTTTGTATTCGCTTTGTATTTGCTTCTGTGACTTTGTCAGTTGCACAGTATTAATTGCAGTGATAATGAAACTGAAGCGCAATCTTACTGAGACAAAAATTATAACAACAAAGAGACATATTTATCAGAGGAGTAAACACACACAATTTAGTGCAATTAGCGTATTTTTCAAGTAAGGAGCAGAACTGAAGAACTCCTGATTCTCGAATAAAATTTAAAAAGAAAGAGCTCAAGACATTTGAATACAATTTTGAAAACGTAAAATAGCTCTTTGGAGTCTTAAAAAATATTGGATATTGAAAACCTGGAAGACTTTTATTGTTGAGATGATTGAGCTTCAGCCTTTGGATTCCATTCGTCTGGATTCGAATTATGGTTCGATTATAAATATTTGATTTGATGCTTGTTCACTCATTGTAGATTTGTTACCTGAACAGCATCAGTATTCGATAAAGAAGTGAACGTATGTCACGTTTGCATATAGTCTATGTCAAGGCTACTGAACACCAACATGATTCCTAAGAAGCATTGATGGATATGGAGCTCGAAGAAAGTATACGTAGTTGCAACCAACGATTGAGAGAAAAGAAACGGCATTAAAAACAAGTTAGGAAACCGGAAGCTGGACGCTTCATGTATGAAAGGTTTTGTGTATTTCTTTTGTAAAAACATTTGGATGTGCACTTGTTCCATTAGTATGTAGCACTTTCGCATGATATTGACATTCAAAGTCTTGAATTTTCAAAGAAGCGACAACGTTGACCTCTTATAATTTTGTTGATAACAGTGCGATTTCCACCAAACTTACAAAAATCATGCCCTATGTTACAGACTATATTGCAAAATTGCATGGTGTTAGGATGAACTTAAGGGGGCTTTGCATCCAATTACTAAAAATTATAGTAATATACTATTACTAACTTTATTTGAACAGACATCGGTATGGAGGGTATTCCGGCACCTAGGCAGTGGCAGCCTCTTGATTTTTTTTCAGATTTTTTTGTTGGGTAGTTTCTGAGAATGGGTGCGTTAAAGAAATTATCACTTTCGACCCCCCGCACTCCCCAAATGTCCAAATTAAGACCTGCTTCGGAAAGCACTAACTTTTTATTTGATACACCACATGACTATATTTGTTGAAAAAAAAATTTACTTCCCCTTTTGGCTCACTGTATGTGTGAGCGTTTACAGTTTCCACGTTTTAACCAAATTGGGTGTCAATTGCTATAACCATTTCCGAGAAAAATGCGTGTGAGAGATAGAGAGATAGACAGGGATTTTAAGAAGGTTTTGTGTAGAACACACACTAGTTAAACAGATCCAGGCTAGTTAAGCATGCCCAACTCTTCGATTGTTGGAACTAGAGAGCAACTAAGACCGGTAATCGCAGAATTCATTTCTGCTATATATAATGTTTTGAAGTCGCGAATCCAGGAATGTACAGAACTAGGAACAACTAAGGGAGAAACACATAGTTAAAAACTGGTAGGAAGTTATCGTAAGACTAGAGAAAGCAGCAGCAGTATCAAAAGTAAAACTCCCAAGGCGAAAATGTGGATTGCTACTCAAATTGGAGAACAAAACCGGGGAAACTTCTGCTGAATCAACAACAACAGTTCTGTTATCAAGCCCTAACTACACTTGAACTTTGAACTTTGACGTATTATAACTTTGTTAGTAATAGTGCGATTTCCACCAAACTTGGTGAGATCATGCTCTATGTTATACCCTACATCGCATGAACCTAAGAGGGGTTTTATATTATATATTGTAGTAATATACTATTATTAACTTCATTTGTACAGATATCAGTATGGAAGGTATTTCGGAGCCCAGGCACCATATAGTGACAGCCTTCTGATTTTTTTCGGTTTTTTCGGTTTGGTAGTTTCTGAGAATGGTCCCCTTAAAGGAATGATCACTTTCAACTCCCCGCACTCACCACCTCTCTACCAAATGTCAAAACTAAGTCCGGCTTCAAGAAGTACTAACCGAGACCTTTAATTTGACACCCCACATAACTATATTTGATGAAAAAAAAATGTACACCCCCTTTTTGTATGTATGGGGGCTCCCTTTAGATTCGTCGTAAAATGATATGACTCACTGTATGCGTGAGCATTCACAGTTCCCAGCTTTCTACCAAATTTGGTGTCAATCGCTGTAACCGTCTCCGGAACCCGCATTCAGGCGATATGTCACTCCCATAGCTTGCATGGGACTTCCCGATTTGTATGAAAAGAGGTTCATAAACAAACAACTTACGAAAACTATTCTGCTGGAAACATCTCAGGTCAAAGTAACAAGACAATAATCATGCTAGTCCTTATATATTCCTCGGAGACGTGGGTTCTTAGCAGAAAAAAATCTTAGCCGTGTTCAAGAGAGGAATTTTCGCCCCCTGCAAGAGGATGTCAATATAACATAACCATCCGGTTCAATAGGCTACGGTCAACGGGTCCCTTAATATGTATGAATGGGGATAACCCTGCGCGGAAAGTCTATAATGGCAATATTTATAGTAGAATAAGAAGATGTGGCAGACCTTGCCACAGATGGAGCGATTACACCTAGGTGCAAAATCGGGATGACCGAGGTTCCCTGCAGCGGTTATGGCGCCGTTGATAATGATGATGGTGATAGTGACCACCATGTTTGATTTACTTTTGTTAGTTTATAAGATTGTCTTTTTTCATTATTTTTTTAAAACCTTCATAATTAATTACTTTTTGTCAGGAAAATGATTTTGAAACCTAAAAACTGAGTTTCTATGGGTGTCTTAAAATTTAGAAGCATATATAATATATATATTTGTTATGTGAAATTTAGATCCGCACTGCACTGTTGGTTTAGAATAGATATCATGGAATTTGGAATGGTAGAAAGGATGCCTACCCGTTCCTAACTTCCTGGCTTGTTAGTTCTTCTTCAGAAAGTTTAATTTTGCATAAATACCGCAAGGAAAAGTAATTTTAAATTAGTTTACTTCTCAACAAAAAGGATCTAGAAGTTAATTCTCTTATATACTTTATGTCACGAGGACTTCGGTCTTCAGCAGCCTTCTCTTGAGCAGGTTTCGGAAATATACGATAGTTGGCCTACAATATCTGTGTGCTCGTAGCATGTACATAGTTTCGTTTTATATTTACTCTCCACTGAATTATGGAGGAATCCGTTTGCTTGTATGAATAATTTTTGCCTCCTATCTAACAACTTTTATTGTCACCATTATCCCCTTTTAAAATTCCTAATACCCCCCCCCCCGACTTCCCATTACGCAAAAACATTAATGTTTTTTAAATATTTAGTTCATGATTATTTTAACTTTTTTTTGAAATTTTTATCACAAAACCCTATTGACTTTAATTTCCAGAGACACTTAAAATATCAGAAATTGTCATTTACTTTTTGTTTCTTGCCATATGTATGGCCATGCTGTGTGGCGGAGAAATATGTGCCAAGCGGATCATCTAAGGCAAATGCGAAACATGTATGCGTTTGTGTATTGCCCCAATTTGAATATACTGGGATATTCTGGGAGACCATACTAACACGTAACGACGAATATCATTAGACAGACCTTGAGAAGTGAATATTTCACACTCGAGTTCGAGACATTTTTTGTCATCATTAATGAGTCTGCAGTATGCTCGCCATCCAAGCTTTTATTGAAAAGGTTTGGAGATTCATTTTTTACATATATTGTATTCCAGAAACGGTCTGGTCACTTTTTCAGGGTATATTTAATATAATATATAATATTTTAATTCCAGAAAGCTCTGAAAAGCCTGGAAGGGGTAGAAAAATCGCATTATTATGACTGATTGACCTTCTCAATTTTTCGATATCAGCCTAGTAGAAAATATTTGCGGTGTTATGAAGCATTTATTTCAATTGAAGTACTTCTCGGGAATTATTCTGTAAATATGGAATTCCTTTTCAGCATGTTTCGTGGAAAACCTGATCGAAACTTTGTCAAGAATTTAACCGTGAGGTAATCGTAGTGGCTGGGGGGTGTCAGCTTCGATTTCGAATTTGTGTTCGAATTACAATCCCAAGAAGAATCATAGAAGAATGCGATTGAGTAAAGGCTACAGATAATACAGCAGACCCACTAAAGGCCTGAATGCTAGAAAGCATGTGTGGTGTAACTTTAAGTTGAGTTTAAACTGCGGGGAGCGCAAATTTGACAAATTTGTTTGCTTTGGATAAAGATTTGTCAAATATTGTATAAAATGTCATGACTAGTACTTTTGATGTTGATTAGGAAAGAAGAGGGTGTGCGGACAACAAGTACAAACTCAAAACGAAACAGGACACATTCCCAGAAACTACCTACCCTATGTAAAATGGCGGCCATAGAATACATCCATATCTATTCAAATAATAATAATCATTGACAACAATCCAATTGGACCAGGGCCTTGAAGTGTGTTAGAGCACTTCATTCAAGACCTTAACGGTACACTATAGGATTACAGTACCCTGTAAGAGGTCAGCATTGCGCTCGCCCGTTTATTACCCTAATTTGGCTCAAATACTCATTCACAACTGAGTCGACTGAAAAGGTACCTCCATTATTAAACCTTAAGTAAATTTTTGCAATAAAGCATCATGTAGAGCAGAACAAAAGAAAATGTGGTGTAAATCCTGCTATTATTAACAAAGTCAAAGCAGCTCAAAATTGGGTTTTTGTGTAAACTAAAAGTTGAAGCGGCCCGCTTGATATACTAAAGTTCCACATCCACTGAATGCCGGGATGAAACTACAGAATTTTACCGACTCTGATAGATAAGGTGAATTTCGAAAAAACTTTGCCTTTCCTCCCAAAGTTTCAAAGAAAAACACAAATCTCTTCCGTTTTCCAATTTACTTTAATGTGGTTAACTTCGTTTCTAATGAATTATTGTCGCATTTATTAACTTTATCATAATTAATTACTTGATTTCATTTACTTTTCATTTGAAAACCCTTCTTTTATCCTTTTGACTCACAGCTGGGTCGTATGTACATATACCGTTGAGATCCAAAGATAGTAAAGTGAGTGTTCATTTCCCAATTGCGTGGCCTGGGAGAATCGGAACGACGCAGGGAGGTGATGAATGGAGTTTGTAGAACGTACTTGTAAGAACTTTAAAAATTATGATTACCAATACAATATTCGAGTTTGTTTTTCAGCAGGAGACGTTTTAGAGTTGTAGATTAGCACCTACAGTTTTTTTATGCATTAGGTGTATTCCAAGGCAATTTATATCTTTTTACTGTTCTGGTGCCGTAACAGAAGGTGCAATGGTCAATGGAAAGCAAAAGATACGGAAAGTAAGATGATCGGTCGCACGGGAATAGGAATTTGATACAACCCCTTCGGTTGAAAAATTAAAGAAGACGCTTGGTGTCGAAGGAATTTTTCAGGAAACCATCCTCCAATGACAATAAAAACACCTTAGGTTTTAGCAGGTTTTGCGAGAACATAACTGATTCAAATTTCAAAATAATGTTGGCACTTATTTATGGTAAACAAGAGTGAAAGCCCTTAAGACTACCAAAAAGGTATTGGTTCTCGTAGCAGAGCCTTTCACCCCACAGCAAACACCCGACAAAATTAACACCTAAATCACCTGACGAGTTCCAACAACTGTTATTTGACAAACGTCGAAAAAGGAGGGAATTTCAGAAGCACAAGTCTTCATCGTTGAAAGAGCAGTCAATAGTAAATACCAAACAAGGTCGAAATCGAGTCGAAATTGCGAAATATATTTCGCATCGTTTAATTACTGGCTTTATCAAATCAGTAAAGGCATAACAATGTGAATGTCTCAAACTAATCTAATTTTTGAGCAAGAAGTGCCGAAAATAATGTATGTTAAGATTTGTTAGTTATTTCCATTCATCTTCTAAAAGTTATTCCTCAGTGCGAAAATATACACCTTTCAACCAAAACAAATTATCGACAAAAAACACGTTAATCCAGAAAAGCCCAAAACGTGACCTCATTGCACCCTCTGTTAAACGTTACGATATTCGCATTTTCAATGCATTACTGTGGCTTGAGTGGTATCCTAAGACATTAAAAATCGTGCGAATTTCCAACATCAGGAAAGGTAAAACCCTGCTTACTTCCTACAAACCAATAAGGCCTCCTCCTTATCTCACAAAGGTACAAGGGCTAGTCATATATGTTATGAACCGGTCTTTGCTTTAGAGCATTTATTAGTACACAAAAAACTTTGAATGCACTTTGTTGTCTGCATCATCTCTTCTTTTATTCACATATTTCGGCTAACAAATTGGAAGTTTTTAAAGTTTTGTATGAGGTTGTTTGTCTGTCCCCCCGCTTGTCTGCTTGCCACACCGATTACCTCAGAAATAGTGACACAAGTTGATGCAAGATATGGTAGAAAGTGGAAACTGTGAAAACTCTCGCATGCAATGAGCAACATAGTACTGCGTTGAGTTTAAAGGGGGTGTAAATTTATGCCACTGAATATAGTCCTGTCGGGAATCAAATGAAAGGTTTCGATGAGTGTTTCCAATTTGACAATTTCTCCCACGGGCCCATTCTGAGAAACTACCCAACCTCAAAGTCAGTAATCAAGAGGCTACCACTATTCGATGCCTAGGCCTCACAATACTCTCCCTATCGACGCCTGTTTAAATAAAGTTAATAAGAGTACATTACCATATTTACTCTAAGTATACCATCTAGAAATTGACTGGGAATGCCTTTTAAGTTTATCCTCAATCATCTAGTTGCGGTAATATAGGTTACATCATAGAACATGATGTTGCCAATTTCGGTGCAAATCACACTGTCATTAACAAAGTCGTAGGTCAAAGTTGTCACTTTGGGCAAATTTATTGCATTCTAAGCCATGGAGAAGAGTGGCACTGCGAATAGGGGTGCCACATCTTTTTTTCGATAGATCAGTTTTAGTTCGAAGCGTTAACCGTACAATATTCATCCAGAAAATCAACTAGCAAAATGTCTTTGCGACCCAACAAATCGTCGCCAGAATTTTACCAGCGAGGAGACGGGTCTTGGCATTTCAAGGCGCGGCTTGTCCAGGTTTTCGAAACTCCATGCTTGCCTCCTTGGATTTCGAACGGTAATTTGGCACGTACGTCTCATTACTGGTAGCAACGTGCCTCAAGAAATCATGCCCCTCTATTCGCTATCATACCAAAGGTCTTTCACACTTGACAAGATGATTTGCTTTCTGATATTCCGTCAAGAAGCGAGGAGCCCACTTTTCGGTAACTCAAATTACCTGAAACGATTAATTGGGTTCTCACATACGATATTTCGACTTTTGCGGGAATTTTTAATATTACAAGATGTTTTGTAATCATCGATCGGCTCGGATCATAGTTTGGGGTCCTTGAAAGCGTTCTTTTTTTTTCAGCGAACTGTGCAGTATCAATCTGTAGCCAATCTGCCCGGGTGAGTTGAACTATTTCACTTTCCTTCACTTTACACCTCCGCCAAACACATATAAATATTGATACCCCCATGAGAAGAACGTAAGAGACACATCGATATTTGTGCTCTAAAGAAAAGTCAATGATGTGGTGCCAAGCAACGATATACAATGCAATGGTGGCCCAAACACACAATATGGTGTCGGCATCCCCGTTTCTAATATTTCTCATGCGGTCATTAAAGAGGTCTAATAATTCCAAATCGAAGCACGCCCTGGCCCATCGCCAATTAAATCTCACTTATTCGACTTTCGACCAAAAAATGTCCAAGAAACATGGAATCAAGTGATTTTGTCTCCAGCTGTAACTTATAAATACATACGTCATTATTCTTTGTTTTTTTTGTATGGATGTTATTGTAAAAAAAAAGGAAAAAATGTGTAATATAGAATATATAATTATGATAGTTTTAAGAACAATAATTTAAGTTAAAAGTATTTTTTGAAGCGATCAAATATTTATTATTACTTTTATATTTCTTTATTTACCACTAAGGCCAAGTGAATTCTGTCGGGTTTTTTACTATTTCCCGACAACTTATTGTAAAATTAGATTTTTTATTTCTTACTGTTCTCTCTGTCTGTAAATTGTTATTCGAAAACTTTGAGAGCTCACAGTGGCCATTAGATTTAAGTTATTTTTGTTATTTTAAAAGATTGTGTTTATTGTTCATTTTTCCAATCTATATACATTGTTACCTATTTCTTAAAAATAAAAATGATTTTAAAAACAAAACAAGTGAAAAGCACGATCTGTTAAGCAGCCCATGTAACTGTTGGTGTCACAAAGTTTATTGGGCGCAACTTAGATGGAGTGGGTTTCCGCAGCTGATGTTGTTTGTAATCGATGCATCAATGAAAGTCTCAAATCCAAATTTTCCGTGTTGTTATCCACCCTATAGTCCTTTATGGTTCTGCGTGCTGACCGACTATGAAAAGCAGTGAATAGCGCTTGGAGGTAATAGAGATGTTGCATTGGACCGGAGGTGTAGCAAACCATGATCATTTCGGATGGCGTCTGCGCCTTATATGGGTTTGGATCGATCGTGAAAAATTCCGAATGAACTTCGATGATATGAACATGTAACTTGTGTTGACGGGAACATATTTGCTAAGATGACCCGAGTATCGAAATCGATGGAGAACAATTAAAAAGGCGATCGAAGCAACGCTGGCTGATAGCGAAAAATGTCAAGATGAGCTTACCACACTTCCGAACGGGGCAAAAGCTAACGAAGAACAAGATCTGCATACAGCCTGACTGTCCCAACTTTCGCGGGTTATGCAGCTATTGTTACTTCGCACTTTGCAAGTATCCTCAAAATTTCTCTCAGAAGGTGTGTGAAGTGTGAAGAGAGTAAAAGGAAACGAACCCACTAACACAATGGGACTTGGAAACTTTACTTTTTTTTTGAGAATGATGGGATCTTACGTCTGCATCAACTTAATGCTGGACCGGACCAAATGGGGAGCAACTTACTCCCTCTCTCCTGGTCCACGGACCCCTCGCTTACACCCAAACTCGACAAAAATGTCAAGCGACGACGGCTTTACGAACTTTATGGACTTCTAGAAATCTGGGGACCAACGGGTATCTAAAATATTGGGCTGTTACAAAAAGCTTAATTTGAAAAGCTGCGGTCGATGACCGGTATCCTAAGCCTAGGACTATACAAAATGAAATAGCTGTTCGTCGTTTTGAACAGCCCAGAAAAACAAGTTCGTGGAACAAAAATTTGGAGAAACGCGTATGTTGTATTCCTCACTGGTCCGGCGCATGGATCAAGTAAAAGTGGGCTCAGGACTCCTTCCATCTTTAAACAGACAAGTCGGCAACCGAAAGCCTAGTGCAGGGATGAAAGGTTTTGTTTATTGAGTTTATTGCCTATGAAATATCTAACAATAATGAAAATTCCACTAAGCTTTCCACGATCATTCCCGAAACTATCGGCAAGGGGTCCGCAGGATTTCCAATAAATTTTCCAGGATTATGCCCGATACTATTGGCGGAGGCCCACAAAAAATTTATAAAACATAATAATACACAACATTATTAACATTATTTGGACAGATAAAAGACGCAGAATGGTTTGTGGCGCAGTTACCGTATGCAGGAACCATCACGCTTTTTTTCAGATATTTCCGATGGGTAATTTCTGAGAATACGTTTCTGAAATAACCACCTGCTAACCTCCCTCCTTCTCTATTCAACTAATGATTCGCAGAGTACTAATCGAAAACTTTATTTCATACCCCAGACTATACAGTCGAACCTTTCCAAGTTGAAATTCCTCTAAGTCGAATTATCCTCCAACTTGAACTTTTTGGTCTTTTTCTGGCGTCCCCGTCAATTTTCTATATAAAATTCAACCTCTAAGTCGAAACATATTTTGTAACTTTGGGGAAATATTGCATAGATTGTAATATAAGTCAAATCGAAGGGAATCTACCCTGCAACTGCAATTAAAACCCAGTGTGGTGCATGGAAATTTGAATGAAAACAAGTCGGGAAACCGGAAACCAAAATGAGGGATGTTTAACTAAAATTTTGAAAAAGAGTGGTTTTTGGAGTAATTTGTACCAACAAAATTGATTTGGGTAAAAAATTCTGATTTTTCCCGACGATACCCCTGTATGTGTAGAATATATGGTTAAATAATAGAAACGCATTTCATACTTAAAGCTATTGCTTATAACAATGAATGAATTTTTCAGGGAATATTTTTGTGCGCCTATACTCTATGAAAATGTAATGAATACAAATTGAAAGAAATTTTGAATATTTTGTCTAAAGTAGATTGGCTTCTTAAGTCAATTTTTAATTTTTCAGGTTTTTGTTTTTATTTTGATTTAAATGGAGCTACCAATATCTATCAATAAACGTTTACTAAATATGAAAAACTTTGGAAAAATTTGTTAAACGGAAACCAGTAGCACCTCATATTATACCATGAAAACTTTCCTCCGACGCCGACTTCAAATTATTTTATCTGAAATTCAGCGACAGAGTTGAAACGCCCAACCCATCTTAAAGGCTCAATACGAATCTCGAAGTAGATAGGCCTCGAACAATGAGCAGCGTTTACTCTACACCTTCGAATCCTATTTCAGCCATTGCCATGCTAGTCTCACGTTTCTTATTACATCATCTAAGCAGAAACTTTTGCAATTCGATTCGAAATGGCATATGTCAAAATAACAATCACGAACGACATTAGTCCGAAAAAAGCTGTCGGTCCTTATATGTTAACTGCGGAAACGGTTGGAGGATTACCAACTAATGCCATTGCATTCAAAATGAGGATAATCAACTTTATATTAGTCACAGGATATTTCCCTGCTGAATGGAAGAGGACATAAATAACGAGGATTCCGAAAGAACGTAACGATCCAGCGTTAGTCTCATCTAACGGAAATTACCCTTCAAAGCTTCAACTGGTTACTGAAGAAATAGTCTTCTCTTCAATTAGGACACAAAGTCTTGCTATATAAAGTTGAAGACCTTTATAGACATACAGAATCTGGGCAGGTATGCGAAGCTATCGATATCGAATTTCTACAAAGCACATCACAAGGCTGTGAATAATTTCTCGTACTCCATAGTGTATAGACCATCGCTAACAATCCTTGCTTTCTCGGAAAATGACCAAAAATAGAGATGATTCACGTCTGGTCCCCATGAAAATATAACTTATCAAATACTAAGAAGAGGAAAATCTGCTGTATTACTAATTCATAGGTTATCTGAATCGGATAATATTGGGTCTGACAGATCTAATTTGAAGGGAACTAATGATTTCGGTAGAAATGTTCTACTCAGAAAGAACAGCGAGGTGGATGTGGATTAATGCGTTTATTCTACAATTTATTGGTGTAGCAGTTCATGCCCACTCGTAGGCTAGTTTGCCTTGTAAAACCTTTGGTCCACATCCACCTGTCTAATGAAGTTAATTATAAACCGTTCAATTTCATTAAGCTAATTCAGCGGTACGCTGCCTTGAAAAAGCAAAAAGTTTCGAAAATCAATATATGAACTGAAAATTGAGCCATGAAGCCACCATAGGTCACAAATAGGGAGCAGTTGGCCGCTTGAGCCCTTAACCCAACATTGGGCTGCATTCAAAATTTAACCACATTATTTCATCGGTGAGTGGCATTTCAACCAAGTAAACAAAAAATCTTATCTGTATACATTTGGGTCAATCTTCCCATCAGTCAATCCATCAATCATTGGCACATGTACATAATAAGCTTTCCAGTATTTTACACCCTATATGTGACAAATTTAGGTCATGTGTGTTCATTGGCTTACTGACAGAAGGAAAAGAATTATCTGAAATGGAATTTTCCCCCTTCTCTACGTGGTAAATTTTGTGCGCTTTGGATGCGTACAACATACTCATGTAAAGTGAAATGCGGGAACATATCATGGCTATACCCGCAGCAGTTGGAGGTGTCCCTGTATGCTTTCTGACCGGCTCCAACAACGTATTTAGAAAGGCAAGAGTCATTCCCAAAATTATTTACATGATGGTGACATTCCTATCGTTAAGCCCTCCTGCTTTCAAGCGAGGGTAAGGACGCTTATAAAAATAACAAATTATTAATTACTCACTGTTTTTCTGAAAATCCTGTGAATCGTCGCATCCAGTTCTTCCCACGGCAACAGCTAAAATTATATAAACGGCTAAATAATGTGATGCGTTCCTCCACAGACATCTTGTAATCCTATCCACCCTTTCCATTTTAACTAACAAACATAGGAAAGTGAATTTTTAGCTAAATTTCTTGGAGTTCGAAATGTGGTCTTCAGAGTCGCCTGCTTGCCACGGGGTTTCAAACATCATCACCTTCACCGAACCACTATGTTTTGGTATACACTATGACACTCCTTACATGTTCGCACCACTTTCAAGGCAAGCGACCATGCCACTGACTTGATATGATAAATTCTAAAATAAAATCTTATCTACGAGTATGAATTGATGCACTTCACGCGGCGATAAAGTGTCCTTTCAGAAGTATCCTTCTATCTTGATGAAACTTTTACGGCACTGACACTAATTCAATGAGAGCATGAGAAACACTTTCCATTCTTCCTTCTCCCGGGTCATGCAGCTCGTCGTCGTTGATATCCATTGATTACTTCATTAGATAAAACACGAGGAATTCCTCTCTTGTCCTGGAAGGAAATAGAAAAAAAGTCGTTTTAGAAGTAAAGATCGAGAAGTGCAAAGACAACAACATGAAATATTAGGAAAACATCTGCGTGCCCAATCATTTTTAATCGAATTTGATTAGGGTTGAAGTGACGTTAGAAAAATTGGGAACGCTAGGGGTTACGAACTTGTTTCTTGTGTGCTGACCACGTGGTTCTAGTGAGGCGATGGATGAAAATGAATGAGAATGGATGAGTCCGCAAAACTTATGAAATTGGTAAAGGGAAGATATGGAAAGTTTTCTTGATTCCGGTCAGATTCTTTCAATTCGTTCGATGACTTTAACGACAGGGGAGGGATGAACTTGATGAAAGGGGCATGGAGGCGCCCTGTTGAGTCTACAGCATAAAGGATAACCGAAGATGTCAACGGATTCAAACTGAAATAAGTGTGGAATATACATTTGTATGTTTGTTGCGGCGTGCCTGATGACTTTCAAATTCAGAAAGTTTATAAAAGTTATCTGCCTCTAGCTGGATTTGAAGTTAATGATGTCCAGATAAACCCGAAGGTATCTCACATAACTGTCACCTGGGTGGTAGGCGTTGTTGATTTTCGGATTTATATTTTCTTGTCCACATACATACGAAATCATTTGTTCCAATTTGTAAATAATCCCTTTTTCATTCATTCCAGCTATCCCTCTTGAACATTAATTATATTCACAAAATTTTTCCTTGAATGTCATTTACCATAATTCCCATATTATCTGTAATCACCAAATCGTTCCACTCCGGTGATTCTTGCTAAAAGCTGTTTCTATGGATTGCATTTATGACCATCTTTATTCAAAGCTACTCCAATTAACCTTGTCCCTGTTCATTACTTCACCCCATTGACCAAGTATCTTTTTTTCTTCTGGGATTATATCTTTTATTTTTTTAGTTTAATTGACTTGCAGCTGATCACAACAGTTTGTAGGCCTGATTAAGGCGAGAAGTGGGTGTAAGTCGAGGCACTGAAAGTGAATGCCGCAGTCTTGAACTTGAATTCGTTCACTTAGTAACATATAGTGCGAGCAGCGGGTTATTGCCGAAGAAAGAAGAAAAACTCTAGTAATTCTGTAATTCGTGCATTTGAGTGGGTTTTGCGATGATTATAAATGCGAACTGGACAGCTGAATTGCGAAGATAACTGAATTTTATTTGATGTTCGATTTAGACGTAGATGATTCACTTTGATAGCTACGTCACTTGTCTTTCTTTGGATGGCTTGAGTAGCCCCCTTGAAAAAAGAATAACATTTTTAAGACACAAATTTCCATAACGTTAGACGAAAATACCTTTATTTTGGATTTCTAAGAATAGCTAAGAAATTTATCCTTTTTGGGGGTTAGGGACTCCGTATACCCTCTGCGAAGCGAAAAATCCCAATAAGATATTTTTCTTAATTCTCGCCTTTAGCCGTCAATTTTTGAGTACGAATAATTTCAATATAAAGTACACGCATTGTGATTCACGTTTATCTTTTTAAATTTTAGTCTCAAAATCTAACTTTCTTAAAATCTTTTAAATATTTTCAATGCCAATAAAAAAATTTTCGAATATTTACAAATGATCATTAACCCTTTTAAAGGCTTAGTGTAAACCACAATTTTATTAAATTCAGTTTGCTGTCTGTCACACGCACTTTCTAAGTAAATTCTAAGTAAATTGTAAAAACGGCAGAGTAAAGGAGCAAAATATTCAAACTTAAAGTAAGAAAGGATTCATTTTGAGAAACTACCCAAACAACAATTTCGAAAAACTCAGGGTAATGCGCTTATATGAAATCTAGACATCACAATAAATCTCATTCCAATATCTGCGGCCGGTAACTTGATCTTAGTATATTATCAACTTTTTGACATTGACCGGAAAAACCCACCTAAATTCGTCTCAGGAGTATCAAATTTATCACGAGCGTAGAGGACACTGCTAAACAAAATGGAGTTTGTGTCCTGGTTATTACTCATACACATGTCTTGTTTTTAAATTTTTACAAGGGAGAAAATACCACCTTGTACCCATTTCGTTCACTTTGCTCTTAGAGTAGAGGTGAGGTAGCGTCTGATGGGTTGCGCTTTTCAAAACCGCACACGAAAAAGCTAGCCCAATGAGGTGGAGCTTAAGAATACACCCAAAGTTTTCCGTACTTCTCATAAAAAACGAAAGGGATCACCATCTGATGGTCACTTACTTTCGTTTACCTGTTGCGTCTCTCACTTCCCGAAGGGTTGGAGAACTATGATAGTATGTCACTGTTCAACGTCGACTGCATATACATATGATTAAGCTGTCGCCCGACAATGGGAGTGCTATTTTGCTGATCGCAGTGTAAGGCCCTGCGATGAACATTGGAGAGCCATGAAAGTTGCACTTTCCTCCGATGCTACTTAAGTCGTCGGCGTGCTCTGCAGGACATATGATGACGTAAAATGTCACATGCTGGTATGAGGTAAGATCTCATACGAATTTGAGTTCAAAAGCGAAGTCTGCCAGGGTTGCATTTTGTTACCGATACCATTTCTGCTCATTCTTTATGCTACCTTGCCTGAAGGACATGGGGGAGTTCAATTGACTAGGCTATCTTTACTTAAACACCTCGACAAAGCTGATGTCGTCTGTTTGTTCGTTTATTAGGTCATCGACCTTGGTCGAAAGGCCCTGGATTTGAAGAGAGAGGCACGTTGAGTTGGACTGATGATAAATAGTAACAAAACAAAGGTTCTCTGTCCGACGGGTCATTGAACTATTCCCATATGCATTAATAAGTGGAGCAAAGCGTCGTTTTTACCGACAGGGACACCAAATTGGTTGTCGCTTGTCGTATTACCAACGCCTATCTAAAATTATTCCAGTTATCTCAATACCAAGGTCTAATGGAGGCTGATCACTGTGTAGGTATATAAGAGTAGTACTTGGAAAGTGATCCCCCCCCTTTCGCTCGAAAACTCCAAGCCTTCATGAGCTCCTGTTGGCAACATATCATCAGAGTTCGCTACTATTACAAACAAAGCACTTTGTGCAGCGCACCATGGGAATGGGATCCACATATAAGGGTAAATGGGAACAACATATAATATTAAAAGAATTTTATATTAATACATTGTATGGGTTTGTATAACTGATACTATGTATATATTGTCATTGATTTGAATGTAATACAATTGAAATTCAACGATGAGCTGCAAAATGATTGCATGTATTACTTAATGGATGCAAAACTTTTGCATCATCGATATATAATTGAGAAAAATTCCTTGTTACAACGTTGCTGCAAAATCCCCCGTCGCCTTTCAGTAATACCTTGAGGAGGGACCCTTGACCCCTCTGTTCATCAAGTGGAAAATTCCTGTCGAACTCAAATTCGAGGTGGAAGTTAGCTCGATGTATCGGTTGCCCGACAAAGGTCAATCGTCTTTTTTCCCTTGGGAAGGATCCCAGGATACGATTGTGAAAACTGGATCCTCTCGAACACGACAACGAGCTCATAATTCACAGCCAGAAAGTTACAAGTTTGTTGAATCATCCGGAAGAAATTGCTGAGGACCAACTTCACAGTCATCATGATCAGTCCTTTCTCGACATCTCAAGAATTTCGTTCAAGCGGTGAAGCTCTAGATACGGTGAAGCAAAAAATAGAAATACCAATATTATCAATTGGAGTATAAGCAAGTTTATTTATTAACAATTATCAAACCTGACAATTGCACGTATAACATAACTATCATTAAATTACTTAAAATTGTTATTGAAAAAAAGGCAAGGAGATGAACTCCAAAATGGACTGAAAGCAAAGCCAATCCTCACTGTAAGTTAAGCTTTGCAGGAAAGGGTTTAGTACTCAGATGGGGACGGAATGGGAATATTCAATTTTTTCTTCTTGCTTTTCAGATTCATTCTTTGTGCAATATTTAATTTATTTGAGAACTTCTTTATGCTTGCGGATAAGAATTATCAGACACAAGGATACCTATCTTCTATGTTCTCTAGAAATAACCCATTCTGTGAATACATCTTGAAAAATAGTACAGCTACATGCAAATAGAACACTCATGTACAAAGCATATATGGAGCATTCTGTGTAAACTTGTTGTGTTATCCTTCCAGAGATATCGACAAATGTACGTACGCACGTATATAATTCAAATAAAATATTTTCGGACCTTCCAACTTCAACAAGCCGGACGATCGGTGAATAGCTTCGGTCGAGTGGGTTCAGTCCAAAATGCTATAGTTCAACAGGCACTTCTACAGTCTTTGTTATTTCGTTAAGCAGGACTTACCTTGTAACTTTATATTCAAAATGCTAAAAGCCAAAACTATTTGTTCCCATTGATACTTTGGATAGGAGTAGAGCAATTAATCCTTTGCATAGCTCTTGAAATCTACAAGATGGAGTTCTCCTTTGTATCAGTTGCAAATGATTCCTGGCAAACCCACAAGTAAATGGTACAATTTCAGCAAAATACCTCAATTTAGTTCGTTATGTATGTATGCACGTAAAGTTCGGCTTAAAGGGTTTAGTGGTTTGGCTGAACAGCATTTTGAAGCTGAAACAGCTTATCGTGCCGTGAGTTGAAGACAGTGTTCAACTGCACTCACCAAGAAGCAATTACTCCCGAAAGTCGCCTTACATAACTCTTGAGAAAAATTAGCTCTTCTTGAAAAAGTCCTAAAAATGAGGAAAAAAATCAGGAGAGCTTTGAAAGTAATTTTTCATGTTTTGCTCATTATGCAAATTGCACTCGTTTCATCATTTCACCTTCCTACTCAAAGAGATAATGGGATTTTATTTTTAATTAACCTTCATTTTCATTTCTTGCGTTTGTATTTAATTTAAATGGCATTTTAGAAATTTCACGCTAGGTAAATGGAGTTTCCACCCAACGCTTGCATCGTCTTTTGTCTTGTCTTTAAGATTTGAGTGGGCATTTTGCATCCACTGTTTAGATGTTAATTAGAAACATGATTTGCATGTCAATTAGAAAGACAGATAAAGATTTGCATAATGAGGTATTGTTGTGGACGGAAATCATTTGGAAATGGCCATTATCTTATTAAAAACTGACTGAAAGCAAAACCCCCGAGGACCAGAGACCCCTACCATCTATCTTAAATCTTGAAATTTAGGAAGGGAACATCCTTGAAACTCGCACCAAATCAAAATCATCACCGATGTTTTTGTAGTAGATTTATTCGCAAATAATACGGTGATCGTATAAACCAGGGCCTTTGGGGACCCTTGACGTTCCTTAAGCGATTACCATGTTGGGAGCGGCAGCGGTTAAAACGTGATCACGAACGTGGTATACTCTAGGCCCTGGCTACCCCAATTTCAACTTGGCTTGTCTTAGCGAAGGGTTCTGCCAAGATTAACTTACTTTGCTCAGTAATACAAAGGTCGTGGCAACTAAATCTATCACGAAATTCACAAAGAAACTCAAATAGATGTTCTACACTCTCCATTGGAAACCAACCCAATTTGAATCCGGACAAGCAAAAGTAGGCCCCTTGTCTTAGTACTCTTGATCCTGGACTGAATTCAAGGTCACTTACTATACTAGGCTTCCACCCAAGCCGCGTTCGGATAAATCATTTCTTATCAAACTGCACTTCTCGGGTTTTACGAGGTCAAAAGGATCGTCCGAGACATCCTTGACTAAGGGCAAACAAAGGTGACAGTGGTCCTTTGACGATTTCAACTCACCAATACGAATAGCAGCAAAGAACTTCGGCAGGCCACAAGTATGCCGTTATTTGCAGCTAAGGCTATCGAAGCCGTCGGATGACGACACAAATCCATCCTGATACTATAGTGCACTTGTAAAGCACCCATCGCACTAGTCGGCGAATTAATAGCTACAGGACATTTATATATCTCATACAAGGTTGGGAAACAAGTACTTAAATTCCCGACATGCTGATGTACTGTTTGACAGCAGTAGTCCTAGACCTCGCTCTTCCACGCTGATTTCAACAGATCTCCAGGCGTCTTGGCTAACGGCTTATGTGATAGCACCACAACAAATTAAACGCAAAAAGGAAACGGGGAAATAAGAAGATTCTTCGGTGTTGTCATTATTTTTTCCATTATTAAGTCGAAGTCGTCATTCGTTAAAACTATCTAGTATGCAAAGTAATAGCATGGGGGCATTAGACGGCCCTCACAACATAGGCGCAATGATTTCGTAATGAGTATGGATGCACTTTCAAGCGCTTAGTTTCGAAATCTACGCAAGGCAGATTACCCGCGTATAACCTAGCACTAAATACCCTGTTGGCCCCTAGAAGATGCATCAAAGGTATTCCCAGAATTGAGAAGACAATCCAAATTATTACATTTAGTATGGTAGGAACTTTTGAAGACTGCTCAGTCTACCCAGTATGGCAAAGATATGGGAAAGACGAGTAAAGTACCATGCTAGAATTTAGATTTGGCGAAACCGAGAAAAGCAACGTAAATTCTGAAATTTGGTTCAACTGATTCAGCTAGAATCGGTGCAAGGAGGGGTTGTGAACTGCGGAGAAGAAGCAAAACGGAACGACACTTTTGCGAAGAGACTAACTCAGTCGAGGCGAGTAGAGTAAAGGGAGTAAAGAAAAATATACGGGGTGAATGCTTCGGGTTTGCTTATTCGGTATATGTGCTGCACATGGTGGAAACACGCATATATCCCAACTATGTACCTGGTATGATGTGGAGGTCACATTTATTCCCAAACAAGGGAATCCATCTATATGGCCGCAAAAACCTTCCAAACGATTATTTCCTTTCCATTAAAAGTACTGGACAGGCTGACAGATTTGTTCACGAGGAATATATGCATTCCGAGAGGTCCGCCAAGGTTGCACGTTGTTACGGATCCCTTTTTTCTCGCTATCGGCCACATTCTTCATGCTGCTTTTGCTGGAGGACGTGAAAAAATTTAATGAACGATGTTATTTTTCGTGAACAAAACCAAGGTTCCGAACTCCATGGGAGTAATACATAGAAACATAGTTAACCTTAGGTGGCTTTGATTCCAATTGCCAATTATATAGTTTCCAAATTTGTCTTTGAATTGACATACTCTCTTCTGTCAATGTGGATTTTGCGGTTACCGACTTTATAATCTTCACAGACAAGTTAGTCATGAAAGTCGGATCACACAGGAATATTTGGGGCACACTAAATTTTCAAACTGCCCCAACCTTCCGGGAAAATGATGAAAACGTTCTAGCCGCAGATATATGCCCTTTTATTGACAGCGGAAAAGTAGCGGGTTTGTATCACTCGCATCGATTCAGATCGTCAAGCAAGGTTATATTAGAAAGCTACATAATACCACCATTTAGTATGTGAAGTTTAATCTGGGTAATTTATCCAGCCGAATAGCCCAGGGTCTCTAGGGAGGCATTTTTACGGTCCCTTAAGAAAGGCATGAAAATCTTAGTGATTCTACTAAACTACCCCATAGAAGATAATCTCGGCTATACGTAGCTAATATGGGAAAAAAGAAGAGACAATCCA
The DNA here is from genome assembly GCF_905115235.1 of Hermetia illucens. Taxonomy (NCBI): domain Eukaryota; kingdom Metazoa; phylum Arthropoda; class Insecta; order Diptera; family Stratiomyidae; genus Hermetia; species Hermetia illucens. The sequence continues at coordinate 89,404,212 of NC_051851.1, read as the reverse complement.
TTATGGCCTGAAGATGCTACGTCAAGGTGGGAACCTCAAAGACCGATTCGATCCACTCGTGGATTCTCTAAGTTGAAAAGCATTCGGCTTCTCGTCCGCGTTTGGTGTTTTGTTATTAAGTTTAAGGGAGGCTGTCACATGTAAATGGAGCATGCACAATTTTTTTCATAAAATGTGGCCATCAAATGAATTGTTCAATTAGTACTTTTCCAAACTCATCCCATATATGTTGTCGGGTGAAATGTATGGTAATGAGGGCTCAAAATGTGACCCTCAAACCGGTCTCGTTCGCAGAACCTATCCAACCGAAAAATCTGAAAAAATCAAAGTGGTATACTAAACGAAATCTAGGCCTCAAAATTAATCCCATTTCCATATCTGCACAAACAAAGTTAATAATAGTATATATTATATTTTTGAAATTGAAGCTTTGGGGTAGTGCCTAATTCAGATAGGTATATTTGTACATTGAACAAGCGGTATTCAATAAACGTATGTTATATGAATATATGTATACTTTTATGGACGAAGTAAATCGAAAATAGGTGAACGGTCAATTTTATACGTGAATATAGAATACAGTATTTGTTAATGGGCAATGTTTGTTTGTTTAGCGTGAGCATAATATCTATCATATATCTGTAATATGTATGTATTTCTTGTAGTTTGAAAGAAATATGAAGGAATATTTATATACAAATGGAGAAAGGAGCGTAGAAAGTTTCTCACATAAAATGAACACAAAACCTTTATTCCCGAAGCGCCAACTTCCGGTGTTTCGGCTTATTTCTTTTTTTAGTGAGGTCCGGGCGCTCTTTGGTGGCTTTAGTCTTTTGACTTTATCAAGTCAGTAGTTAAATCAATTAGGCTATAAATAGCTTGTTCTAGCATAAACCTGCGGGTCCAGGCGGCGTAATGTCAGTAATGCACCAAAAACAGCAGACGAGCGTTGCGCCGTAGTTTGTAGAGATTCATGAGTTATGTATTTCATTCGGGCATATATCACAGTACTGGGGTGTTATCACAACGACAAGTTGCAGGTCAATCAGCCTCACTCTTTTCGTGCTAAGAAAGATGATCATGAAGAGGTTGGCCTTGTCCAAATTACAACGAATCCATAGAGACCACCCTTCATAAAGTAACTATCACAGTTGGACGGTAGTTACACGACAAGCGAATGAGCTTCTTTCTGGATGTAGAGGGGGAATTCAACAACTTGAATACCAAAATCATCAAGGAGGGTGTAACTGGAATGGAACTGGAGAGGTATCTTATGCAATAGATAGCGTCCATGCTAACAACCCGAATAATTCATTAACAAAGCTTCAGTAAAGCAAAAATAAATGAGTTTCGATTTTTTTTATTTCAGGCAGGATAATTCAATTCATCTACATCTAAGAGTACTGAGAAGAAATAAGAAATTATATTTTTTCGAATATGGAAGAATCGTGGATCCAAGTTAAAGACACAAAAATCAATAATCTTGAAAATACCTCTACTATAAGTTTTTCGATGATAAAACGCTGGCCAATTGGCAAATTTACAAAAATACCAATCGGGAAACAAAGAAAACCACCGTTGTTACTTGAGTCTATTGTAAAGATCTTTACGATAAATTGGACACTCGGCATGGTGAGGGAGACTTGTATCAACTTGCCAAAGCTAACACCAACCCACAGAGGATATCGATCTCCTTAGTCGCGTTAATGACAAGAACAGTACTTTGATTACCGACCAACGAGCCGTAACAGATAGATGGTGAGAATACTTTGAGCAGATTTCAATGGAAGAATTTGTTCATTTTCCACTTTCACAAGTAATTCTACCTGCCAGCGCGACTGAACTCGAGGAGCAGCAAAACCAATAATATTGAGGAAGGCTACATGACCTTACATCACATCTAAGATCTGGAAAGCGAAGCGCTGGGATTCAATAATGAGTTCTTCAATCAATCAAGAAAACACAATCGTTTCAATATTCGGCTGCCCGTGCCATAAAGATATTCGAACGTATTCTTCACAATCGTATTCAAATTGCTGTGAATGAAACTAGGTTTGTCAAGAACTGCGGAACTTTTGACGCAATACACGAAATATCCCCCAACAACAACACCAGAGAGAGTGCCAGGGAAATCCTTGCGCTGGGTTAAATTGCTCTACTACGATCCCAAAAGTAAAATGGAAATGTGGCGGGTGTATCAAAACCACTTCGCATATCTGTCGGCGTTCATCAAGAAAACGCCTTCTCACCTCCTTCTCCTTGTTATGGATATTGTCACATGGGACATCCAACGTTCAGCACCCTTTACAGTGCTTTATACAGATGATGTTTTCCTAGCGTCTAACAACAAAAATAATCTCGAGCAACTTGTCCAAAAATGGAATGATCGCCTCATTCAACACGTTGCCAGATTGAATCTGAATTAAACAGAATGTTTGTCGACCGATCCCCATAAAACAGGCACTATCACTGCCAGTAGCAATGACCTGCCCAGAAATAAGCGACTTGAATATCTTAGGACAGTACTACCTGGTGGTGAAGAGCTGCATTATCAAATTGCTTCACGCATTAGCACAACTTGGATAAAATTGCATTCCACAACTGGTGTTCGTTGTGACCGATGTACCAACGAAAGTTTCAAATTTAAAATCTACTGCAATGTCGTCCACTCTGTCGCCCTCTAAGGTTCAGAGTGTTGTCTGACTATAAAAGACGATGAAGTGGCTCTCGCGGTAACGGAGAGAAAATGTTATGTTAGACCTGTGGCGTAACATCACTTGATCACATCTGAAATGAGGATATCCGTGATGGATATATGGCTGCACCGATCGTGGAAAAATTGCGAGAAAGGCGTATTTACTTGTAAGGTCACATAATTTGCGATAACAGGAGTTTACTCACTAGGATTGGTTTGAATATCAAAGTCGATGGGAAGCGACCAAAAAGCGAACCGAAACAACAGTGATTCGATACGGTAGACGGTGATTTAGAAGCCTCGCGACTGCATCCGTATCAGGCTTTTAAGAGAACAAAACAGCGCAAACCGATCACGACGAGCCAAACCCACCTTTCAACGGGACAAAGGCTGAAGAACATTCAAAGCAGAGGTACTGGTTACACTGGAGGAATATCGGTGACTGGACATGGCCCGAGTTCCAAGCGTAAGAAAGTCATTCTTACCAATAACTAGGCTAGTAAGTGTAGAATCCGGTTTAATAATCTGGGTGGTATGCTCAAATTCGACCTCCTCTAGGTTACTGACAGTAGGAAGATATGGAAGGAATGAAGGAAGAGAAGGGAAGGAATCTTGATAGTACCCCGGTATCAACACCGTCATAAACACTACGGATTCGCTTTGAAGATTTGAGTCAACTAGTTTCTGTTCTCCTTGACAATCAAAATGAAGCATCCCCGCGCTAATTGGGTGCTTCGTAGTGGCTGCTGATACCTTCTCAGCCCAGATGATTATTTTGAACATTCCCAGTAATTGATTTCATTATAGACTCGCAGACAGATATTAGCTCGGCCAGAAAGTTTTATAACGCCGAGACATGTGTCTATCATTGTCTTAAAAACGCTTCAGCTACTATAAATAAAAAATATTCCATGGACAAGGAAGGATTAGTCTATGAAAATAGTTTCTGCCAGAAGAAGGAAATACTATGCCTACATGGTCATCAATCTACTTTTTAAAATTAATTAGCGTATTGCCAGTAATCGTACCATTTACGTCAATACCGTTGAAACTGATGAAAATGCCAAATTAATTTCGAGGATAAAGGTAAAAAGTGTAAAACAAGGATAAATAAAAAAGGATCTGTTATTGGATTTATTAATTTAATTGCAATTTCACTTAATAGAATTCAATTCTTGGTATTATGTTAACCTACTCGATCATACCCACAATGGCTGTCCTAGATGGGCTTTGTAAATTATTTATCTAGCAGAAACATAGCTTGCCGATTACTGCATTATCAACACAACAAACAAACCCCATTCCGTCACTCAACTTCAATCATGCCAAAGCTGTCAACTACATTCGAAATCTATTTGGTCGCACCACGATTTGAAATGCTCAATAATGGTATGGCTGACAAGATACTCACATAAAGGAGCGTGTTGCATTTGCATTTAACGTTCTAGTCGTAAACAAAGCACGCGGATTACGGAGAGATTGCTAAACGAATAAAATCCATTTGAATAAATGGTTGCTTGAGTTTATGTCTACACCAGTTGTGGCGAATCTACCTCCGGAGCGGAATTTGAGTGCCTTAAAAGTATTCTTTTCACTTATACGCTGGCTTATGGTTTCCGTTTTACACTCCAAAAGCCTCCGTCATTTACCACCCCCACCTACAAATTTCCTCAAGACTTACCTAACATTGTATTAAGCCACAAAACTTTTATGACTCTAATTTATCGGGGTAGACTCTGGGCTTAGACTTGGATACACGCATATTCATCGGGAAGGCACATTATACAACTCTATCCAAGGACTCGGCTCGGCTCCAACGTTACTTGCATATATCCAATTCCAATATTCCTCCCGGATTAGCTCAGTTAACAAGAAACTCTAATCAATGATGGTTGTCCTCAATAGGTTATATCATGGACCAAGAAGGCATGTGCTTACACGGGAGTGTGTATGTGTGTGTGGAAACACAACGCCACAAGGGTTTCATTTTTATGAAAGGACATAAATGACCACCAATGATGGCAGGAATCAGAAAAGGGATGAATAGCGATGTATCACCTGGATAAAGTGTTATTTGGAAACCTATGGAACGCGTTCGGATAGGAGAGAATGACTGATTTTAGGCAGCCTTTGCTCTTTATTTGTATCTTGGAATTTAAAATTCAAATCGGTTTTCGGGGTGTGTTTAGAGCCGGTGCGCCCGAGGAATGAATACGAGATGAAAGCCCTTTAGCAATGGACAAAGCCCAGTTTAAATCAAGCTGCCTGGACAAAGGTCTATTTAGTACGGTCTGATGGTTTATGGTAATCTTTGTTATCTTCTTGACTTCTCAGCCGGCAAAGTGATGGTGATGATGTTCGGCCCAGGTCTCTGAAGTTTGTACCTGTACATAATAAAAGAGTAGGAACAATACGTTGTCAAAGGATGTAAGATGGTTGCCCAGGATAGGGAAGCGCTCCTGTACGTACATTATTCATTCCAGGGTTTCTGTGTGTCCAGCACCGAGTCCCGTGACAATTCAGAGAGAACAGTACCCGAGACCCTAAAATTTTAAAAAGGCAAATTCTATTACAGGACAAAAGGAAAAGGAAATTGCTGAAATATTTCGCTTAGAAAATAAGAAATGTCCGAAAAATGTAAACAGGAAATATTCGGTTGATCCGAAATCTCCGATTTCAATTCACGATAGGCTTCAACGCTACCACGTCTACGCGTCCGATCTTAAATCATTGAATCATTGAATTCCGCAAATCAGGGAATCGAGAATATATTGTATCGCCCTTTCCGTCCTGGAATAAAGCGGTTGGCGAAGGTAGCACACCCTTCAACAAGATTTACATTGGGCAAGGCATTTTGTGGATTTTTTGGTGGCAAATTGACGATAAGAATCTTGTTGCAATGACAAATGGCACGGTCTTTCGGCATTTCCCTCGGTTTGAATAAAGTAACCGGGCACAGATCCGAGTCCTTCGTTTCCCTTTGTTTGGTTCGGTTTGATTTGATAGAACCACCCGTACAGCAATAAATCTGCGAATATCCATAAAAAGAAAGGGGAAATCTTTTAGAAGAATTGTTGCGGATTAGATTGTCGATGCTTTTAAATTGATGTGTTTACACTGCTGAGGGTAAATAAATTCCTATTCATGGTTATATCTTTCCATCATCCGTAATACATTGAGAAAGTTTTGGAATAAGTTTTATGAAATCAAGAAGCGTTAATATGGAAAAGAAGTTTTTTTTTCGTTTTTTAGCTCTTAATAAAAGTCATGCCAAGAAAACAGAGATTTTAATAGATTTGCAAACGCTGTTCCTTCATGAACAAGAAAACTTTTTTCGTTCATTTACACGTCATTCGCTGGGCAGGATGGCATTATTGAAGTTCACCTCAGGGTAACCCATGGTTACTGCACTGGAAAATACTCATTTTCTACATGTGAAACATGAAATTAAGAACCATTAGTTTTACAGAGCCTGTGGGGCTGCAGCTGACCAGTTAACTGCGATTTTGCTATATCATACCACCACCAGTTGCCGCGGTTGGTGTCGGATAATGAATCATGGATACTCCTACATTTAATCAAGGAGTCGTATCAGTTTTGGCCATCGGTGTGATAACAGTGAATAAGAAGGAAAAAAAGCTGGAAAAGAGCCAAGAACTCATACTTTTTCTGTATGAGTTCAAACTTGGTTATAAAGCAGCGAAGGCGACCAGGAACATTAGCAGCGCATTTGAAACTGATACGGTAAGCGAACGAACCACACGGCTGTGATTCCGGTCAGGTGAAGTAAACCTTCAAAGTGAGCCACGTGGATATCCAAGACATTGCAGAGAAACTGGGCGTACACAATTCGACAGTTTCCCGGCACTTGCAACAACTTGGAAAGGTGAAAAAGCTCGACAAATGAATTTTGCATGCCCTTACGGAGCAAAACATGGCGCTTCGAATGGAAATTTGCAGTTCTTTACTCTCCCGTAACAGAAGCGATCCCATTTTGCACAGAATAGTGACATGTGCTGAAAAGTGGATATTATAGGACAATCGTCGCCGATCAGCGCAATGGCTAGATGCTGATGAGCCACCGAAGCATATGCCGAAACAAAGCATCCATCCGAAGAAGGTAATGGTGACTGTTTGGTGGTCTACAGCTGGAGTTGTCCACTATTCTTTTTTGGCATCTAGCGAAACGATAAATGCACAGAAATACTGTGCCCAACTCGAGCAAATCCAACAAAAATTGAGTATACAACGGCCGAGATTAGTCAACAAAGATGGTGTGATACTCCTTAACGACAATGCATGACCCCATGTATCCAGAACAACGGTTCAAAAGCTGAACGAATTGCAGTATGAGACTCTGCCTCATCCACCACATTCGCCGGACCTTTCGCCAACCGACTACCACTTTTTTAAGCATTTGTATCATTTTTTGGCGGAATAACAATTGAGGAATGACAAGGTCATCAAAATTGCCTTCGACGAGTTTATCAGCCCCTGAAAATTGGATTTCTAAGAAACTGGCACACATGCTCTTGAACCTCGCTGGGAGAAGTGTTTTGAATCGACTGATACCTATTTTGAGTAAATAGATAAATTTTTGTAAGCTGTACAGTCGTTTCAAATTTTAGTACCAAAACGGCCACTTCATTTGCAACAACTAATCTTTTTCTGCAGTAGAAACCAACAATAAGCTTCTAAATCTTACAACTAAAACTAAGATAAATTCCTCACTAATGCTATAGAATACATTGTTTTACAAGGGTGAAATGAACGTGACAGCTCACGCAAATTCTCCGTTTTGTAAGCCAGTTTTCTGTTCGTCCAAAGTATAATAGATACATAGAGATATTCAATCCGGGGTGAGTTAGTAGATCTGAAGTATATTCGAGGAAGTGTCGTTCTAGGAGGCTGCTTTGGAGAGCTTGGATATTGTAATCGCCCCACCTGAGTTCTTTGTATTTCACTTTGAATTTGTACTTGAAGAGAAAGGATTCCGAATTTCCACGCAGCTGGAAGCAATTTTCGCAGACCTTCGTGCCACACTTTGCCGAGAACTTGTGGAACCTTCACGAAAGGCAATGAACCGTACTCTCGATTCGAATCACTGTTTTTGCCACTGGATATGGTGTGGTTCTTGAAACTAACAGTATGCAAACACTTTTGAGAGGATGGTTAGCAAGCTCAGGATGCACTCTGGGACTGATTGTTTCCACCTTTGGAATCATTTAAATTTTCAAAGTCTTAAATAGAAATGCTTTGAATATGTTGGTTACGTGAGTAATTACATTTGAACATTTTTCTCGTGATGTTGTCACGTTTGGGGCACCTTGTTCTCAAATAGCTCGATCAACTTGAACTTAGAAGCTCATCTTTAAGATAATCATAGACACCTTTGAAAGATTTATCTCCATTTGCGATCAAAATTAATATAGAATCTCAAGGCTAAAACATGAGTTTGGTACCCTCGATGGACTGTAAAACCTAGGAAAAGCCTGCTGAACCAACACGAACAGATCTACAACCAAACCTCAACGTGGTGATCGCTGTGAGTCCTTCCTTAATAAGAAACTGCACACGCAGAAGGATGAAGACAAGTCTACTGCGTCGATCTACACGGAAAACAGTTGTTATGAAATAACGAAAAAAGTTTCGGACTTCACAACGACTGAACTGTCAAGGAAAACGGATAAACCATTCGCGTATTCCCTCGTAAAACGTGCTCTCCCTATACATCTTGAAAGAAGAACAGCAATTGGCCGAAAATAATCATAATCATTGGAATGACAATCCGACTGAATGAGAGCCTCCAAGCGTGTTAGAGTTCTTCATTCCAGGCAGTAACAGTACACTACAGGAGAACAGTACACTGTAGGAGAAAGGTGGTCAACATTACGCTAGCCCGTTTTTATTACCCTGATATAGCTTAAGCATTCATTCATAGCTGAGTCGACTGGTATCTGACATCCAGTCACGGCAGAAATTCCTGTGAACCGCGACTTTCCGCAACGACAGTCTAGCGCTTCAATTACTAAGCCATCTTGGTGCAGCTCCCAATATTACGCTGATCTCAGTGTTACAAGAGATGTTCCAAACAGGGATCGGTTTCTTGGACAATAACTAATGCCGCATACATTATAGCGGCCATCCAGCAAACCATGTTCTCGCAGTCTGCAGTCTGCGCTTTCGAGGCAAATTTCGAAATACAAGCCTCATTTATATTCGCGCCCCTACAGAGGAAACTGTAGAGTGGTAGAAGGATAAATTCTGCGGAACCCGAGCAGAATGCCATATATTTGATACCAAAATCGTATTTGGAGATTCTAACAGCTAAGCCGGATGGAGCCTATATTTAGGCGATGAGCTGACGCACATAGCTTGCATAAAACTTCTAATGGTAACTGATTTTGTATTATTCAACTAGCAGTGTGACACGCAATGGTCGTTGGATGAACCTCTGGTTTGCACAGAAAGAGGTCTGCAATCGACCAGTTTGAACGAAAATGGAAATTGACCATGAGGTAATTGGGCACTTCCACCTCTCAGCTTCGATCAATGTTAAAATATATAGGGGGCAAATATAGACTTGGATAAATCCCTTCGTAATATTTCTAAGGACGTGATGGAGGCCACAATAACTCCAGTTACCAGAGTTCCTGGAGATGAAGCAACGGGAGACCATATTTATAACTACCTGAAGAAGGTTATCATTGGTACGGCTGACAAACATATTGCGCCCTATTGGCAGAACAAATTCGCAGCGACTGGTTCGAAGAAGAATAAAACTTAGCTAGATAGCCAGCTAGAACGTAAGAATTTTGCATATCGAGCAATGCTGCACTCTCAAAGCACGCAGATACTCGCGGATACTTTGTCGAGCGGAAAAGTGACTTCATTGTGTCAACGAAACCTCGGGGAAACTAAGAGGTCTGTGAACTCGAAAAGTACAGAGAGCAACTGCATCAAGTGCTTAAGTTTTATGAACAAGTCAGCAGGATGAAGCCACATACACATTGAGGCTTATCCTCCGAAGACAAAGACAAAGATTTCGACCATATAGACATATTGAAATGTTGGGTTGAGTATTTTTATGAGCCGCTCAACAATTAAAATATCAGCGAGCAGTAAGTCCCGCTTACTGTGTCATCAGCTTACGAATCATAACTCAATCGAAGCCGATGTATTTTTAGTTGAACTGGTTGAATATGGAGGGGTTCACTATTGAGACGTTTCACCATCAACAACAATATACGTGTTATCATCAATGCTTTTTATATTAGCCCTGGAAAAACGAAATCTGTGATAATGATGAAAATACAAGAGGCACCATCCTCTTAATTTTTCCCCCTTCAGGAGGAGGGGGATAGCCTCCGTAGAGATCAAGTTGATGAGTGATACCAGGTTGTGGATATCGTCGATATTGTGATCCTGGTCGTGGATAAAATGCGGTTCATAAGCTACGGTGGGCGGATCACTTTATTTGATTGGGTGAGGATGAGCCAGTCCAGAAAACCTATAAGGACGATATCTATGGTAAAAAAGGAAGACTTGGCAAATGGCCTGGACATGGTTCAGCTTTTAACGGTATTGAGTTGATGGACATCGAGGCGAAACCGGACGGCCTAGTGTGGATACTGTTTGCCGCACCGTCGGTGATGACTATCATTGAAGCTGGACAGGTCTCCCTCCAATCTTTTATTAGATTTCCTCAAAAGAAAGTCAGCTGATTTAGTAGGTGATAAGTTTCGTAAACAGCTTTCCCATTCCCATTGATCCTCGAGAGCTTCTTGGAGTGAATGACCTGCTCTGCCTGATTATTTTTCAGATTCGAAGGTTTCTCCAGCTACCATTGTCTTCTCTACTTGCGTTTTACTTCTATCACCACCCTCCACCATTTTTTGAAACAGTGGCATAGTGTAGATTGTTGAAGAGTGAGAATCAATATTTCGTCGTATTTGAACCGGGGTTTGTATATTTCATCTTTAGCTCTGAAGGGAGTATTGACTTGCAGAAAAGCGCCTATATACTTTTGGAAATGCAGGCCGTTTATTGCTTGACTGTTAAGTTACCTCTTTTATTCCTTGTTATAGGAATGCTTGCAAATTTCATAATGAAATTTCAGAGGTCTGAAAATAGCTCATAATACAGCTCGCTCGATATTAGCTCAGTCTTCACGTTTCTGGTGACTCCAAAATCAATCATAGATCTACTGGCCAATAATTAGTTGATCCAAAGCGGAAAGGTGCTCCAAACTCTCCCTGCTCCACGGCGAATAATGGGCCACCATCCTCTCTACTACTGCGCTTTTCTCATCAGTTTGCGTAGCCACGATATCCGATCTTACGCGGATGTTACAACCTTAAGTGAATGAGTCTCGGCAGTTGAAGTGTAGTATTTCTCTCAGGTAGGGGGGTGGGCCGAAGGAAGATTGAAACGCGAGAATGCCACTCAGCGGCGAAAACTTTGCATGCAACACCACAGGCTTGAAATCAATCGACGAAAGAATTGGTGGGGTTTGAGTGAAAACCAAATTTTCCAGCGTTTGGCTTATCAATATATATGCTCCAATAGACGCCAAGGGCGACTCAGTAAGAGACGAATTTTATATTCCTCTCGAGCGAGTATTTGACTCCCTGTTTTAAAACGATGTATAGATAGCACTTAGTGACTTCAACCCAAAGTCGGAAGCAAGTTACTCCGTATGGAACTGCAAGGAGCCATAGTCTCCACGACGTAACTAGTAAGAACAGAAGCAGCCTCATAAAATTGGCTTGCAACAGGCCCCTAGAACTCTCATCGATCTGTTTTCATCACTGACGGGAAATTCAACCAGATTGATCACGTCCTCGCTGAGAAACGAGATACATCAAGCATCCTTAACGTACACTCATATCGCAGGGAAAATTGCGACACCGATCACTGCCTCGTCAGAATAAGATTTCGATTCCGAATAGCAAATAATATGAGTACCATCAGCTATCAGGTTCGATATTGGAAAACTCCAGGAGAAAGGATCGACATCTGTTCGACCGTTAAAAGAACCAATCCTATAGAAGCTGAACCGGCACTACGATCTTGATAAAATTGATGACAAGTGGAGTCGGCTAAAAGCCGGAATCCAAACTGTTAAAGAGGAAACTATCGGTCACAAACTGTGATAGGAACGGGAGGAACGAATGGTTTGACCAGAAAAGTCACCAAGCAATTGATGAAAAACGCTCCACATTAACAATATAATAACAAGAGCCGAATGAGACTAATGCGTAGAATTAAGATCTGCAGAAAAAAGGAACCAAAGCGTATAAATGATGAGATCAGAAGATTGAATGATAGCTTTAACATGCACAATGCACACAAATTGACGAAAGAAAAGAACAGTAGGATTTCAGCCCCGAACCATATTCTGCGGGGATACAACGGGGAATATTGTTGGAAACATAAAGTCACCGAGTCCATCATTTCCAGATACTACTCAATGTGACAAGTTAATCTCCGCGCATATAAGCAAATGTCTTACCACCTAACCTCGTAGAAGTTAAGCGTGCCCTAAAAACACTTACAAACAACAAAGCGTCGAGTGTGGATGGAATACCTGCGAAGCTACAAAAAGCAACGAGCATAGGGATGGCGACCAGGTTTTTTGAGCTTATAAATACTGTTTGCTCTGAAGGGACTATGCCGGAAGATTAACGCAAAAGTGTCATTTACCCTACTAATAAAAAGGGTTACAAATTCAGCTACGAGAACTATAGCGGAATATCGTTGTTGTGTACATGTCGTGCGCGGTTTGAGCTTTTCTGAAAAAATATTGCCTGTGAATACCAATGGTTGGGCAGATATTGGAGAAGTGCTGCGGATATAAAGTGGATGTCCACCGAATGTTCGATGACTTCAAATAGGCGCGGTATCCATCGACAAGTACAGTACAAAAGATCGTTTGATTTCGAAGTTCCAACGAAACTGATTAGACTCACCAGAATGACAATGAGTTTTCTAGTGCTCAAGTAAAGATATGAAACCAACTAACAAAACGTTTCGGCACAGACTCCTGATTAAAGGGAAGTGATGGACTGGTCCCAATGCCCCAAGGTTCAAATATTCTGCCACTATCGAGAGAAAACGCGAAAGGGGTAAAGCTCGACGAAGTAGTAAACGAAGGTGATCTAAAAATGAAAGAAGAGAAGATCAAAATCATGACACAAACCAAAAGAAAGAAGGAAATCATATATAACGCGATACTAGAAAATTACAGCTTCAAACAAATCGAAAGTTTTGTGCACTTAGGCAAAATTCTGACAAAAAAAAAATAATAACGATAGGCGAAACTAACAGACGGATCATACTTGCACAAAAGATTATACCTCGTAGTGCCAAATCTGGCACAGAAAAACAAAGTTCACAATAAATACATAAAAGTTTGACCCGGTCAGCTCTGAGAGAGAGGAAAAATTCATTGGTTTCGAACGTCAAGGTCTCGGACTAATTATACACCCAGTGAGGGTGAACGATGGATGGCGAATAAGATACAATATTATATGACGCAGCGGTAGCCACCACCTATGCATATTAAGATTCAAAAGCTCCACTAGTGGGTAAGTCATGTAGAGCGTATGTTCTACAGGACAATGTCCAGGCCTTTTTTGAGGTGGACGGTGAACGACCATCCGGAAAACCTAGAAGAAAAAGTCAGTAGACAACACAAGCTACACGTTGCTCGGCTTCAGAAATTGGGGAACGCGGTAGCAGGACCAAGCAAAATGAAAACTGAACATGGAGAGAAAAACTTCCACATTACCCAGTTCCTCATGGACCAGGGTTATTTCTACAGGCAGTATCTGCACTGCTTTCGGCAGGTTGATTCATCAAATTGTCCTCGGTAGGGTGGCATATCAGAGACGTAAAGAATGTGATGTTTCATTCCCTAAGGCTAGCAATGGAGAGGAGAAACCTGAACCAGGCGATGGGCAGAAGAGTTGCTGAATGAGGAAAAAAGGAGGAAGGTAGAAAGGAGTAGAAAGGCGAGTGCCTAAATGCAAACCCACTTGACAAAGGAATACCTAAATAGTGGTATCACGGGGATGGAACTGGAGAGACCGGGGTTGGTCTTTAATGTATGAAAATCACACACACGTTTAAAGCACTCTTTGTTGTTTCAGGACATGAGCATTAAAATCTTTGTCAGTAAAATGCGGGCATATAACCTGTGATTTGAGTTGCATGAACTCCGTAATCATTAGGCATACTGTGTTCATATAGGTCTGCATACGAACGTATAGTATAATTTTGCGCTAAGAATTGGTCCCTATATAAAACTGGAAACTATGAATGCTATTGTGGAATTTTATTAGTAGTGAACAAAAGTAAATCCTTTCAATAAAGAGTGAGATGGTGTACGATTTCTTTGAGAAAATTACAAATATGGTCCGAGGATGATGAAGTGTGATATCAATCTTCCATCGCTCAACCTTCGACGATTGAGCATGATTGCGGTGGAGCCGTATGAAGGACAGTGAAGCGGATTCAACCATCAATAGTTGTAAGGACAATGTCGAATTTTCTATTACCTTTTCATTTTGCTGGATTTTAATGGCTGCAATAAAATCATTTTGAGGGATCTTATTATTGGCATGGTGATAATGCCGGCGGGTTTATCCAACTTTTAATGACAAATTTGCCATGAAAGTCAACAAATCTCAGAAAAACAAAGGATACACCGGTAGCAGAGGAAAGTTTCCAAGAAATTAGATCCTTTCTCTCTTTTATATTCTAACAACGCCCCAGGCAGTAGATGACTTATAAAACGTATTTCAGTTTATCGGGATTGTTTTCTAACAAAACTCTTTCGTAGCAAAAGTAGGTCAGGGAGTAGAAACAAAACCCGCAGGACTAGCCAAAAATTAGATAAAAACTTCTGTGTAGTAGAGGTATTCAGAGGACAGAATTTTACAACGGTAATGCGTAACCAACCAGCAGCAATGAATAACAGAGGGCCTCCTCAAGTGGCTCCTGGAATGAGTGTCCGTCATTGCATCTATTGCACCAAAAACCCAAATAATTTATCTAATTCGCTTTCATTGTTTATTTAGTCAAATTAACATTCCAGACAAGGACCTTCTACGCCAACTCAATAACTACCAACCATGATTTGCAACTCCTTTAATTTATCAAGAATCGAATTTCGCCTCTAGTCTCAGACCAATATTGCTTATCCTTTTCGCTACATAACAAGCTCAAATTTATGATGTCCTGTTGGTGTAGATATTCGCATTTACATCTGTTCTGCGATTCTACCCGAGTTAATTATCACTTCTTGCTTATTTACAATTCCGAAATTAGCTCTCTGGCTCTTTGGAGATATATAGGATCCGCCATCTGAAATTGAAGAATCGTCAGGATATTTGCGTCTCCACACATTCTACTATAATACAATATCGAAATTGAGTGGCATTTGATGATTAATCTCCGACCACTCAAATTTCAAGTCCGCACTGTCGGGCAAGTTTTGATATTGTGTTTCTGAATAAAACAACACATTTCGGTATTCATAATTAAACTGAATCCTCCAGCGTCAACCCACATGAACATCCGTACACACAAATGAATGAATGCGTATATTTAGATACGTACATATATCATCGCCTCTGCGATGGAACCAACTGGGGATGAAATCGAAAGATAAACATCGGATTTCGGTATGTGTAATTGGAAATGTTGGCATTTGGATTGAATCGATTACTTAAATATTCATGACATTTCAGGCGGAGAAATTTTGTCCCATATAAAAGTTAAGCGTTTTCCATTGCCTACAGGACATTATCACTGACAGTCCTATCGGATTGGAATCAACCGCAAGCGTTTCGAATATTTCATATCCTGGCGGAATCTAGTTTTGAAGCTTTAAGTTTTTCCCAGTGGGACGCCCATTGGATGGAGAATATAATGCGCCAAGGGTAGATATTGATTGCCTGTAGGTCACAAATCGTCCAGTTTACAAATTAAATCTTCCAGGCACTGTCCTGTTTCAAGGAGGGCGAACCAAAGTTTGTCATTAATGATAGGAGAGGAACAAGTAACCTCGCTCCCGTTAAGAGAATTGTACAAAACATATCATTCGATCCATGGAAAACAGAGTGGGGCACGGGCAGCACCCTTCGCTTGGAAGTGGCGGGGCGCCTACGCGATTTGGTCGGCCGACAAGAAGTAGATGGTGCCAGCAACCAGGACCTCCTTCAGTTGGTGTTCATGAATCATTTTAATGGTAGTCAAATTTCCTCTCGCCACATCCGCTTCTGAGTGCGGGTGTAGGGTAGTTTTAACGACGACGTGTTCCCTCGTATGTGCACATGGCTGATTCCCATCATCGGGAATCGTATATCACCAGAAAATGATATGGCCTCGAGAATGTGACGGCGTTAATAAAGTCCCTGAACCACAACCACCACAAGATCCAGACACACAGTCTTTCCATTGTCGTTGTCATGGATAGCGAGGAGATGGAGCGATGGGGGACTGCTAAGTCAGATTCCCCAGATCCCCCAAAGGCATTCTATTTCTCTTTTACGCGTCTGGATACTGACTGTGTACGTATGGGGACTTTTTGCTTTATAAAACGTGTGATTAAATATATCTGGTCGAGAACTTGCTTTTTGATTTAAAAACGGCAAGGTTTCGCTGGAGGGAATCTCTGAATGCGGGAAACGTTTCTGCTCAGCCAATCTGTTTCAAGTGGCGTTGCAAAATGTGAGCCCATATCCACATAATGCATCACCCGATGCAATTTATATCCACTGCACAAGTGGATCTGCGGATTGAATTCCTAACGCTTTTATTGATTATGGACCATAAAAATACTTGAAGACCTTCAAGGCGCTTGCACTACTTTCCACTATGAAATATAGCTGCAGTACCAAGCACTCAACTGGTAATCATATTCTGAGCGCAATAAGGCTGAAAATATGGTTAGCTCAGGACTCTTTTATCCTTATTTATTTTTTTTGTTTGCAATATTGCTTGTCTCCTTCGGTATTCTTAAGGAAAGTAATCAATCAAATGTTTGTCAGTCATTTCAATGATTTCCCTGACAAACAACTATCGCTATTAAGGACATGGAGGGTAATACCAGAAGGTAGAATAATGAAACTTAACTCGAAAATAGTGAGGGCTTTCTACGATTCGGATCCCAGGCAAAATGTTTATTATAAGTTGAAATTATGGTTATAATAATGTAGAAACCATGTTTCCAATTGGAAATCAATTGGTGAATTCTGGAAGGGTTTCAATTATAATATCCCTTAGGATACCAAACTGGTGAGCCAATTTGTTTTCTCTAGTTTTGAAGGTTTGTATAAGACACAAGATTATTAAAATCACTTTACCGTCTGTCTGCTTGCCTCGTGCTGATACTGGAACAATGGAATCCTTGCATGCAATTGATGACATAATTTCACGTTGGTGACTGTATAAGAGAGGCGTAATTAATATGGTAAAGTGGGGTATCAAATGGAAGGTTTCGGTGCGTACATTTTCTGGCAAGTTTTAGTTCAGACTTTGGTTGTAAGAGTGGGATGTAGGGGAGAGTGTTTAAAGAGTGTAAATTCATATCACAAAGCACGTGATCGAAAAATTTGAAATATGCAATCATGTCTATATTTAAAATCTAGGTCCCCAAATACTCTAATTTCTGTAAGTTTTCATATAAACTATATAAGTGTCTTGATTTCACCTTTTGCTCAGGGATTGAGATAGTCGTTAGTCCACTTGGGGGAAGATTTCTCACATTGCGCTAAGTCAACCAACACCCTCTCATCAGACGCTCCCTCATTTCTGCCTAGTAAGCCCCTGAAGTTGAGGAGGAAACAACCGCTCCGTGCACGCAACTCCTACTAACGGATTAGAAAGATGACATCATATACATGTCGATGCTCATTCAGCCGCGAGGAAGAGGAACATCAAATTTCGGACCTTATGGGCATAGAACAATAAGTGAGTAGTTTGACAAACTGCCCAACAATCGAACTGAAAAGGACGGACAAACAAATGCTGCCTCCACTAAGCATGGAGGAAATAGTCCATGTAATTTAAATCAATCATAAATCACAGGAGCCAGTTCCGCAGAGGAAATTTTAGCCCTCCACAACAGGATGAGTCATTTGGTGGCCTATATAACGACCGTCTAACTGTGGATAAATCTGAAGTGAATAGGTTGCGGTGAGCGAACCACTTAAGCTGTACGTTTAAGGATGATCCAGCCCGGAAAGTTAATAAAGGCAATATCTATGGTAGAAGGCGCGGTAGACCCTGCCCTAGATGACGCAATAACATATTGTTTGGAGATGACGGTCACCTAATGTCATATCCTCTTTCTATTTCTGCGATTATATGCATTCCTCCAAAAATGTTACCCCTTCTCATCCAATGGACTTTCTAGGGAGGGGAACTCTTTTTTCTTGAGGGTTTCTGTCTGCTGATTTGTTGAACCGTTCAAGTAGCATCTGTCCTGGTCCGATTGAATAGCAACGATGCTTTAAGGAAACAACATGTAGCATACAACTAGGCCACATGATACAAGTGCCAGCAGAGGATAAGTATGGAAGCAGGAGGAGCAGGAAAACTTCTAAGGCAATATCGGCAGGTAAATCGCTCAATGATATCTTCCTGGTCGATCAGAGTATCCAGAAGGGCATTACTCGTATATTTATGAAATAGAGAACACATCCATGCGTGATAACAGTTAATAAAGAAAAAATGTATCAAGCAGTTTCGAATATTATAGCGACTGCAGAGATACGGTCAACAAAGAGTAAAGCTCACAGTAGCCCCTTATCAAAGCATCGGAAAAGACAAACTCTTCGAATTGCGGAAATGGACAGAAACTCACAACAGTCTACTGGAATCCATTCCTGTTACCTATAAGGCGGCGAAACTACCGTTAAATATTGATGAGGACAATCATGAAAGAACGCTTAGAGTATGATGGTATATAATAAAGTCGTCTTAAATGAGACTATGGACACCCTCCTCAAAAAAAAGAACTATCTTTCGAAATAGAAAATTTATTCGATTCAATGGGCTGATAGGCACAGTGTATAGTCATAGGGAAGACAACAATCCTGCAGCTGTGGCAATAAAATACGAACTAGGATTAACTAATTTAACTAGAAGGATCTGTGCCAGAGATGAAAATCTCTGGCACAGATAATGTTACTGACAATATCCCTAAAAGTCGTAATAACACCTAGCTAACTGGTAAAACGTGGAGGCAGATCAACAAATATACGGAGTTCAGTGCTCTGTTAATCGTTGCAAGCGGGGGTGAAGACAACGTCTTCAAACTTCAAAGAAAGCTGACAGAGAGAGCAACTATAGGTTAGACACATTAACGATAAGCTTCCAATCCACGGAGAAGAGCAGTTGAGGTATTGGGAGAAGCAGTTCGCCACGATTTTAAATCGTATAGTATTCGGCAAAGTTCCATTTCTTGCAGATGACATGGCCAAGGTACCGGATCAAGCTTAAGCGTTATCCAGAATCCAATGGAAACCAAAAATAGACAAAGCAGGAAATGAGATGAGGGAGATTATTACCGATTCTAACTCCCCAACTTACAACATTGCGAAATGGTTGGTTAAGGAATGCCGAAAATTGGGGGTTACCAATGTGAAACAATCTGTCAAACATTCGAAACAATTGATTGAAAAATTGAGTGTAGCGCGGTTTTAGCCGATAATGACCACCTAGTGTCATTTAATATCAAAGCTTTATTTCCCAGCCCTTCTGTAAAAGAGGCAATAATAAAATTTGAATAGTAGATACAGCGGTTTGGTTCGACTGAAGAATGGAGGAGAAAGACAAAACAATATCCGAGGTTGGCTTCCCCCTCTCTCTCCCTCTTATTGCATCACTGGAGGAAAAAATTGAACAGGATGGATTACATGGTTAAGATACGTTGATGATATTTTGGCAGTGATACTAGAAGCAAGTATCAACAATATGTTGGATAACATCAACAAAATAACCAGTTCAGGTAGAATCAAGTCGAATCTACCAGCTAAAATCTCAAAAAAAGGACCGAAAAACGGTAGATGGGATGAGCCATATTTATAAAATCGCTTACTCAGCTTGTCCGAAGGTATATATCGGACAAACGAAAGGTTGCTAACCACTAGATTTAGGGAGGATACCAAGAACGCAGGGTTGGATATCAAGTACTCCCGAAAACCTGCAAAATCTATGGTGGTTAAGCACATGGTAGAATGCGGCCATAAAATAAGCACCGACAATCTGAAAGTATTAAAACATCTAAGAAAAATTAACCAGCTAGACGCCTACGAAAGCTTGCTCATTACCAAACAGCCGGTAGACACTAGATTGAATTCAAATCTAGGCAATTGCTGTTTCCTATTATTTAAAAAACAGTGTATCCAAAAAGTCTTTAAAATGTAATTAAATATTTTTTTTCTTTTTCAGAATTTAGATATAAGTCTTTAAAAACTAATTTAGAAATATAATTAATTAGAATAGTATTATAGATTTAGGTTAGTATAAAAATAGTTAATAAACCCGCTGATCAAAGGAACAAGTGGTTCCTGAGATATCAGTATTTGCAAGACCAATAAATAACACTAGCCAATAGAAAAAACAAGTTTTTATTTTTTCAAATGAATAAAGAACTTCATTCGTGCGCGGGTTCGATGCCCGTGGGTGACGGCTGAAATAGCAGTGAATAATTCGAATATTAAGAAAAGCAATACCCCTATCGTGAGCTAAGTCATGCAGTGGAAACCACTCTCAATGATAGCCGGCGAGTGGATCGCACTAGTAGCTCATTGGAGGAAGAGTTCTGACTTCTCAGAAAGTGATGGAGGATTGTGGCACTACCTAGGGGTTTATAATGGATTCAAGGGATTCAACCGTCGTGAACTGAGATATTTTATATGTACAGCAACACAATTGGTTATATAGAATGGTAAATAACGACACCCAGCAAAAGAAGTTATAGATGACTTATTGATTAAAGAAGACTTGGATTCTTAGCAAGAAAAATCGGAAACTTTAATCCTCCGAAGAATTTTCGGCTCCGGACATGAGGATAGACGATTCCTTATGCTACATAACGGCGAAATTTATGAGCGACCGTGGTTGCGGATAAAATCTGGGTCAATAGGTTGCGATGGGCGGGTCATCTAATCCGTATGGATGAGGATGATCCAGCCCGGAAAGTCTGTGGAAGAAAAAGAAGACGAGGCAGACCCTGTCTGAGATGGAGCGATGGCGTAGGCCAGGACGCCAGACATCTTTTAGAGATATTGAATTGGTGGACCTCTGCTCAAAACCGGGGTATGTGGAGTTCCATATCGAAGCAGACTTAGGCTAGATACCGGTTGTCGCGCCGTAACGGTGATAAGGTACTCGAAGGAAATTATTATTTGGAAGTTTTGAAGTATTGTAAGCAGAAAGAAATACCACGTATCTCTTAACAAGGCATGTTTCATCCATCACCGAAAATTGCGACAAAAACCTGCATTTGCATGTCACGTGATCCATGTTTTTCAAGTCGTGTAATCCGCGCTGATAATAACTTCTTATCTTTGCTACATGTTCAATGGTGCAATAGTTCGTTTTGTGCATTAGCTTGTATAATAATAGAACCTAGTTCGTGATCTCTCCTCTCCTTTCTCTCCAACCGAATTCAAAACTGCGTCTCACTTCAGAAGTTTCCGTTCTGTTTTAAAGTAGTACAACTTCTTTCCACATAATTTTTAAATCAAAGTTCTTTATGAAATCAAATTTTGATTAATAAACCGTGCAATACTATAATATCCAAGAACGGCGAGTCATTTTGTCTATTTTTTTTATAAAATAATGCGTCTGTAATTCTGGCACCGCGTCGATTTTGACGTTACTTTCTTGGTCTAGAATCTCGACAAGAGATTTTATATGAATAGGGGGGGTCACAATCGATAGTGAAAATTTAAAGATTTTTTTAAAACCTGCAAAATTTGTAATTTTGATTATTTTCACCTGCATTGACTTTTATATTATAAGAAAATGATTTTTTGCTTTCAGATAAAAATTAGGGTGACTGGGAACTCTAGCTAAGACCTGCGGTGGACTAATGTCACGCAACTTTGATATATTTTTGGCCTAACTTCTCAAGAATTATCCGAAATATGACTAATGTAATGTACAAATTTGATTAAATTCTAATTAATTGTTCTCTCTAAAAACATCTTTAAAATATACGCAAAAATAAGACTTTTAATGCGATTTCCCCCTTTAAAAAGAATAACCATCAAAAAATCCAGAACTTATCGCCAAAAGGGTTGCGAATATTCATGGAAAATGTCATGAAATGGGCCCAAATGATATTTAATAATGCAAACGATTACTTAACTGATATCACTGATCTAGAGGACCAAGTAAGAATCTGAAAAAATCGCATTATTTGTTACCATTCAGGTGATATAGCGAAATAACATTGGATCATTTATTTTACACCACCTTTCATATACTACTGCATCCAAAAAGTAGGACCAATTTTCAATTTAAACCGCGGGGATAAACAGCACATCAATTTTTTTTTAGGTTGACAGCATTGTGGCAGACATCTGTGATAAATTCCATGTCAAACTGTTCATTACTTTTCGTTTCTTAAAAGGTAATATGGTCGCCGTTATGCTTATTATGATTATCCAGCATTATTACCTTGATTTAGCTCAGGTAATCAATATCCGTTGACATCGCATATCGGTCCTATAAAATAATCTTCTCTAACAAAAATGAGATTTGAAGATGAGGTTTCCATTAGCAAAGGTTAATTGTTCGTGCTAAACCATTCGGGCTAAAGTTTTATCACTTTCCTAACGGTCTAAGTGGAAACAGCATGCTTGCCATTTCGAATACTTTGTCTTGTAAAGAAATGGTTAATAGCCGAATTTATGGCTTGCACTGTGGCGACCCGCCAAACCACCAAACAGCTGTGCGTTCGAATGGAAACAGAAGTTGCTAATATTTATTACATTAAAAGTAACATTGAATTGCTCACAAATCATGCGTTCTGCTAATGAAATAATTTTTCCTGTGGATCAAAAATGATCTATATATGTCAAAGCTTTCTCATGAGTTGCACATAGTCAAGCTTTCGAGAGCCAAACAAAAAGTTATTCAAGGGCCCACCTTAAGTGCCACTTGTAATTGAAGGTTAGATGCACATCTTAGTTCGCAACAGTCAACTCAGATGCTTATCTCACCAGTTGCTAACCATCGGGTTATTTAATGACAATTAAAACCTCCCAAACTAAGAAACGCAACATGGAGTGACCGTATCATAGAACCTCCATTTGAAGAGACAGCGAAGAGTTCTGATGAAAAAAAACTACTTTTCTAATTCAGCAAGTTTCCAGACATCAGCAACCCAATACCAATAAACACTATGGCATCGCAGTGGGGTGTAAATCTCCTACTTCAATAGTAGTCTAATATTCCAAGTGTCAAATGTTGTACTCAGTGATAGCCCGCTATTACAACTGTACTGTCGCGAGAGTACATTCATTGTGGAAATATTGGTTCCTATGATTTTTTAAAGATTTGTTAGATGGTTACTATGATTATGCTTCCAAAAATATAACAAAGAGTCACCCCTGGGATTTTATTTAATCCTAATTGGTCACACTGGGTGAATTTCATAAAAAAATTGTTGAGCACCTCGGAGAGTACCTCAATTTTTATTAATATCCTTGCGGGTTTTAGAAGCCATATTTTAAGAAAATTTTTTAAAGCTTTAATAACGTCATATCAGTTCTGATAGAACATATCCACTTTTTTTAAATAAAATAACCGGGATACCGGAAGCTGGGCATTTCGGGTATAAAGGTTTTGTGTTCATCTTACATAAGGAACTCTCTATGGACGGTTTTCAATTCGTGCATAGTTAAAATTGCCAAATATTCTTTCATTAACTGCTACATACATACATATCAAAGGCAAATATTGTACTCATCCTAAATAAACGAACGTTGCCCATTACGGCATACTGATGCACACATATATATTAGTGCTTCCAAATTGATCTATTGCATCTTCATGCAATTCCACTTTACCTCGTGCCCAAACTTATATGTACTTAAAGTAAATACTACTGATATTATCGTCATACATGTCTATCCTATTGCACGCCACCTGTAAAATTAATCTGCAGATATATACACGAGTAATTTACTCTGATATAAAAAAGTTAAAAAAGGAAAACTAAAATTTCCTCCTGGACCCGCTATTTATATAAGTTTACTTTATGTGGTTATGACGTCATACACCTCTTAAGGTGCAATAAATTCAGGTGAAACGCAAAACTTTGATCTTTTATAACTTTGCTAATAGTAGTTGGATGCCATTAAAAGCTCTCAGGTTTATGCTTTATATTATCTTTTGAACCAGTGCCATTTTCTACTTCTAGGATGAAATCAAGGTGGGTTTTTGGCAAATTTCTAAAATATAGTAATATGCTATTAGTAACTTTATTTGAGCAGATATCGGAATGGAATGTATTTTGAGGCCTAGATTCCGTACGGATGCACCATTGTGATTTTTTTTTCAGATTTTTTGGCTGGATAGGTTCTGTGAACGCGACCTATTTCTCTTTTTGGGACACAGATTTTGAGCCGTCACTCCCTTATGCCTCACTCAATGTCAGAAATAAAATCGGTTTCGAGTACTAAGTACTAATCGAGCCCTTCCATTTGATAGCCCACTTTCGATACTCTCTGAAAAAAAAATTACACCCCCCTTTTGCATGTATAGCCCCTTTCAAACTCTGCAGAAAATCATGCCACTTGCTACATGTGAAGGGATTCACAGACCACAACTTCTCCCTAAATTTTCTGATAATTGGTTCGGCGGTTTCCGAGTAAATCGGGTGTGGCTGACACACAGATAGACATTGAGTCGATAGATCCAACACAACCTTATTTGAGTGTAATTATGCGGTGTTTCCAACGATTAGTTATCTGAAATAATAAAAAACTTGTTATTTCTTTTTCGTTGGTGTAAATATTTTTTCTTGCAAATACCGACATTTCGGGAACCACTTATACCCTTCATCAGTGCCAACAACGAAAAAGAAATGACAAGTTTTTTATTTATTCTTGCAAATACCGATATTTGGAGAACAATTTGCTCCCTTCATCAGTGCTAACAAGACTTGATAGCACTGATGAAGGGAACAAGTGGTTCCCGAAATATCGATATTTGCAAGAATAAATATATACACCAACGAAAAAGACACAATAAGTTTTTTATTATTTCAGAAAACCTTATTATTTCATACCAAACCTTAAAAACACAGCTTTTTTATTACAGTAAAATAAAAGATTTTGATTCTGATTCTTCGAAAGCACATACAAATTATTTTTAGTTTAATAAGTCTTAAGATTACCAAACTCAACTCTCTAATATTACTTTTGCGACGTTGCGTGAAATTCACTCAGGGTGGCCGTTAAGAGATTTTCTGAGGTGTGGCCAAATAGGGCTTAATACAAACCTTCGTTAGGAAATTATCGGCATGAATTTCTCCATGTTCATGCGAAAGTTCAAGAGTTACATTACCTACTTTTTTCAAAATAGCGGAGAGTGCGCCACATGATTCGAAATCAACTCTTAATATTTACAGCGATTCCAAGGATGCAATCCTTCATCGACCTAGCAGATTTCCGACTTTTTCAAAAGGCAATGACCTAGTTCGCAACAGGATTATTATTGTTCCATGAAAATTAGATGCAGATACAGCAAAATTCATTAATGCATTGCCCCGTAGGAATGAAATATGGTGCTGTGGCCTACTGCCATTATAAGTACACCCACGTTGTACACACACACCCACAAACAACCCCTGATGGGCACAATATGCACAATATTGTAACCACATTGAATAATAAATTTGTAGCTGTTTTGTGTTTTCGATACGCACTTTGCCAAATATTCATGAAGGAGAACATAACCTGCGGGTAGCGACTACGTGCTGAATATCCGAATGGGCATTTTTATTCAGTTTGCCTCTCTGCCGGCTCCCATAGTGATTATTGGATATTGAGTGGATTTATTACAGAATAGCATATTTCCATGCCGCCAATGTGACCTTTACTAAGGAAGGCTCCGAACGACCGTATTGCCTTCTATTTTCAACTCCACTTCCATACTCATACCTCGGAGTATTTTCGAAGATATTCAAATGACTGGTAGTTTAATCCGTAGCTACAAAACATAAGACAGCGAACTATTGTTTAACCTAGAAAACTGTAGCTGGGGTTCGTCTGTAATATTCCTCCAGCAATTTATTCGCATAATTGTAATTCTGAAGTCATGGTGTCACATATTCCTGAAAAGCCGTAGAAGACCATCTAACGATAAATTTCTATCAAATAGAAATACTCTCATTCAAATATATTTCGCTTTCTACGCCTAGTGATTTTAAATTTAGATAGATATAGCCTGTACATAGCCTGCAGTCGCTATAGCATGTTTTGTTGAAGGTTTTCAATAGTCCTTCAAAATAAATATTCTGCCAGAACGAATATCGATTCCGTTTCCTTGCCGGCTTGGATGCCGTTTCTAGGAAGTTGCAGAAAATCTTTCCCCGACAAGGAAACCATTGAATTGTATATTGGATTTTAAACGAAGAAAGGTTGGGGATGAAATTCCAAATTTTATTAGAAGGAAATGTAACTTTGGGTTCCCTCTCTATTTTCATTTAGGAAAATGTATCATTCCCACTTTAATTACTTTTCTTCCAGTTGCGAACCTTTCAATATCTTCAATTACTGATATTATATGAAATCAATCAAACTTAGTTGCTCATGTTTTAATCCTTATTCTTTTGCTTCTCTGTTCACCCGTCCGCCCTCGCGGAAGCAGGTGCAAGGCAAGTGATTTCCTTACACATATTTGAACGGAAGAACCATTAAGTTATTTATGATTGAAGCAAATCTATTTAAACATTCATTTAAAAATGACCATTCTCTGCTTTGGAAAGCATTCGTAAAATACCTTATTTCCTTAGTTTGCTTTTTTATAAATTTTTAGACTTCACAACTTTAATAGCGGGGATAGGGATAGGTAACCATAGCAAAGAATAATGCGAAAAAACCAGACAGACAGACAGCTAGTGAAAGAATCACTAGCAGGAAACACGACTCCTGAAGCTGACACTAAGAATGATGAAAGTTGAAAATAATGCTGAAATATTGTTTAAATTCTATATTAATAAAAAGCAGGGTTCTGAGTATTAAGGTCATAATTCCGACACGCTCTTTTAATAGGAAAACGATATATGAAAAGCAGTTTGTCAAGATTTTCACTACGGAAGGCTATTGATGGTTGCATACCTATACTTTTTCCCTTCTCCCCTATTATTTAAATGTTTCGTCTGTGACAGTCTGCACTTGCATTACCCTGGTAACTTTGATTTTTTCCACTGTCTCATCAACAGTGGACAGAGCCTTAATCTAAACAGACACTTCAGTGAATGGTTATCTTGTAGATGAGGAAATTCCGGAAATCACCATGGGACTGGGCAAAACTACTAATCACAGTGATATACCGCATCAAAGCGTCTCCTGAAATATAAATGTTCTTGTGAACCACTTTCCCACTACCCCACATGCATGACCAAATATTTGAAACCGAAGTCAATGCATCAATCGCCTAGCTTATCCATAATATCATATTATCAAACTATCATCCAAACTGGACCCGCTTCCCCAACCAGATTTGCAATCTTGATTTCAACAATCAATTTCATCAAACCAAAACACGAGTACATTCCAATAACGAGAACAAACACAAGAGCTCCACCGGGCTTGAAAAAGTCACTACCATCATCCTCGAAAAGTATCCACAGCCTTAAAACTTTTCTTTACGTTCTCATTAATTTTTTTTTGTTGAACATCCATGTTCTAGTAAGTTGGAAACGTGGACAAATTACATCAAGAAAAACAACAAATTTCCCTCTTTTCTGATAATTACAGGCCAATCTACATCCTTTCAACCTCCGTCGATAGCTTCGAGCGCCCATAAAATCAATCATTGATGAACACTGCGATTGCAGCAACTCCCAGGCTTCTAGTTCGCTAACAAAACAGATGAGTCGGTTGAACATGTTCTTCGAATCCTTAAAATCGATATCTTACTGCCAAATAATAGCAGGCCGGCAATATTGCCCTGCCTCCTGGATGTAAGGAAAGCTTTCGGTCTCACATAGCAGCACGAGCTTTTTTATAAACGGCAGAAATTCTTCACTTTCACTCCCACATCTGCTATTTATTTATTAGTTTCCTAGACGGGCGGCAAACCCAGCTAAAAGTTAGGTAGGAGTTTTTCTTCCCATAAATTAGTCCTGCAACCTCAAGCTCCACCCCAAACCACGACACAATTAAGATTTTTCAATTTGCCGATGAAACCACATATCTGTACCTCCATGGAAGGTACTGTGTGTGATCAGGTTCATTTGAATTCATATTTGGACTTGAAGGAGAAATTTGCCCCCATCCCCAGAAGTGCCAAACGATCATCTTTCGCGGAAACACAATGAGAAGTGACATAAAATACATTCATTCAACTCCTGTCCCCATCATTGAACAAGTTCTTTATTTAGGTGTTACAATTAACTTCAACTCTAAGCTGTGTAAATGATGGCTTTAAATCATTACAAACCATTACCCAATTTAACAAACCTACCCCGCAAAAGGTAGAAATTTTCTGCTATGAGCAGTCTATTAGATCCTTGATCTCATTAGGATTATTCCCATCGTCTGATGTTCTGATGTGACACATGGGGAGGCTACAGTACAAGCAAAGAGTGATCCTCCACAGATCGAGATACCAGGATCTGGATGCTTCAGGTAAAAAAGTTTTGTGTTCATCTTGTCCATTCATATATAGTTAAAAATTCAAAGTATACCTTGATATATCCTACTTCGCCATTCTTATGAGATCACTTTATGTGATGATAACGTAAGACGCGTCTTAGTTTGCGATAAATCCAACTTAAATAGACAATGTTGACCTTGTATAACTTTGTCAATAATAGGCGGATTTCGTTCCAAAGTTGTGCTTTGTAGTATCACTTATAATGATACCAAATTTTGTACTTATCACCTGAACTTAAGAAAGGTCTCCGTATTGATTTCTAAAATATGATATTACGCTATTATCAACTTTATTCGAGAAGGAATCGGAATGGGATGCTTTTTTTAGATGCGCCAATGCGACCTTTTATACATCTTTCGGTTGGATAGGTTCTGAAAACGAGGCCTGTCAGACTTCTTGGCGCACACATTCTGAGCCCTCACCTAATATCAGAAATAAGACCAAGCACTTTCATGGCCACATGACCATGTTAAATAATAAAATAAATAGTCACCATTTCCTGGATGCAAAGCGGTTCACAGACCACATATTCTCACAAAATTTCGTGGTTTCAGCCTCAGCCGTTTCCGAATAAATCAGGTGTGACATACAGACAGACAGACATTGAATCGATCCTAATAAGGTTTTTTTCTCACACAAAACTTTAAAAATTATGATGGTTCGAAAGTATATCTTGAACCATAAACTTGTGGCGCGGCAGGATTCGCAACATTCGAAATTTATTTTGAATGTTGCGAATGCGAGAAAATAGATGGCGCGCCGAACTCTCCACTTTTTAGAGCTCGCCACGGGCGTGGAGGACTAGCGGTGAGAAGGTGCCGTTGGTTGGGACAGGAAAAGACCGCATGATGATAAGCCGGTCTCTTCTGTCTCGGTCACCGGCAAGTACACACGGCTCCTTTCTCGCAACAGTGGTTTTCTTTTGTACGTGTTTTTGATTGTGATTTTAGTCATTAAAACAAAGAGAAAATTAAATCGGAATTGCTCTAGATTTTGTTATCAATCGTGTTGGTTAGTTAAACAAGTGAAAAAGATCTTTTAAAGCAATATTTAACTTGCTGTTAATAGCCAATTCGACATAGAGGCAGCAGACACTGTTACTTCAGTAACGCAGGCTTATAATTTTTTTTTTTTTTGGGAGTAGGGTAGGTGAATGCGTTTACGCACAGAGTGTTGGACTCCCGCAACAGAACGCTGGCGGACTACCATCTAAACACCTCCCTGTCATCAGAGAACTAGCCTGGAACCGTTTGACACATTACTTCGGGCTAGCCCTCCCGCTCTCCCGGCTTTGGGAGCCTTCAAGTCAGGGAATTCCTTTCACCAACGGGAGGGGAGGAATGGAGTTGTTAGTTCAGCGAACCCCTTACCGTCCGATCCCTCTGCCGGTCGATTTCAATCTTCTTCGTAGTAAGAAGAGCCCGAACATAATACGCAATACAATTCCAGCTGCCAGCGCTCTTCAGCATCTCTCTGACAATGTTGTCTGGAGAGAGCTCCCCTGTGTCTGCATAAAGCTGCTGGCGGAGGCCGTCCCACCTATCGCAAGAGAAAAAGGTGTGTTCAGCATCATCCACCAATCTATTGCAGAACACACAATCAGGAGATCGCGCCTTCCCAACCCTGTGCAGGTAACACTGAAAACCTCCATGTCCACTTAGAAG
Source organism: Hermetia illucens (assembly GCF_905115235.1). Classification (NCBI taxonomy): domain Eukaryota; kingdom Metazoa; phylum Arthropoda; class Insecta; order Diptera; family Stratiomyidae; genus Hermetia; species Hermetia illucens. The sequence continues at coordinate 89,373,939 of NC_051851.1, read as the reverse complement.
TTGGGTAAGGAAGTAATCAATCTCACCGTGCTTTCTGTTCAACCATGGGTCTAATTTGTCGATGAGCTGCGCAGTCCACTTGCCCCTTGGCTCATTTTGCCAAGAAAGTTGTCACTCGTTAAGGGTGCGTTGACGTTCTTCACGGACAACCACTTCTCTTAAGTTTTCGCTCTTACGGCGATAGATAGCTTTGCGCTCCTTGGCAAGGAGGGCAACGGGGATCACTCCCGCAATCACCATCACAGCCGGTTCGGAGACGGTGCGATAAGCAGACGCCACTCGCAAAGCTCCCCGCCTCTGTACTTGAGCGAGGCGTTTACGATGCACCTCCTTGTCAAGGGCATCACCCCATACCTCCGCACCATAGAGAAGGACGGACTGCGTTGCTCCCATGAGGAGACGTCTCCTAGTTGATATAGGGCCGCCGACATTCGCCATTAGCCGACTCAAGGCCGCAACTCCTGCTGCAGCCCTATCGGCGGCTGCTTTGATTTGCTCGAAGAAGCTCATCTTCGAGTCGAGCATTAAACCAAGGTATTTAATCGCTGGTTTTGACTCTATAGTCAACTCGCCGATCGATATGGGACGCAAGGTCGGGATTCTCCTTCTGGTCAGGATGACTACTTCGGTTTTTTCCAGCGCAAGGTTGAAACCGTGAGCAGTCATCCATCCGCTTACCCGTCGCATCAATATGCCAAGTCTGCTTTGCGCCTGTTCAACAATGCGTCCGGCAACAAGTGCCGCAACGTCGTCTGCATAACCGACCAGGCGCGACTCTTCGGGCATATCGAGTCTCAGCAGACTATCGTAGGAAGCGTTCCAGAGGTCCGGCCCTAGGATGGATCCATGCGCTACTCCTGACGTGATTTCCATCCTCCGCTGGCCCTCTAGCGTCTCATAGAACAGGGAGCGGTCTTTCAGATAATCCGCAAGAGATAACTTGGCACGTGAAAGGAGTTCTTATAATGCGATAACAATATATTCCAAAAGCGGCAATTCGCCTCCGTGAGAGGTTCACAGCAGAACGTTGGAAATATATTTGGAAAAGAAGGTTAAAAACTATATGATTCCACGCAAACACCGATGCTCAATGCTCTCACGGTCATAACATCATCATAATCAAGAGCGCAACAACTCGTATCCAGTCCAGCCTTGTTTCAATAAGAAACTATAGATATAACGGTTTCGCACCAAGGACGACCAATTTGATATTCTTAAAAGCTGTCTGACTTGCTAGACTATGTCAGCACTCCGCCATAGGCAGAGCCTGCCACTTCTCCGGGATGGATCATCCTCACCCAAACGGATTAGGTGGCTCGTCCACCGCAGTGTATTCACCTGGATTTTATCCACAATTAGCCGGTCTTCGCTATATCCATCCTTCTGTAGCAACCCAAAAATTGTACGAAGGGATTTTGCCGCAAACGCGGCGAAGAATTCGCAGTTTTTCTTTTTAAAAGTCCCAGCCTCCCGGGAATACATGAGGATTGGCAAACTCATTATCTTGTAGAATAAGAATTTTAACTCAAATGGTGAGACCTTTGGAGCAAAATAGTTTTTGTAAGCTGGAAGGGAAACAAACGTGCGCAGATTTCATCGGCATTTTGATTTTCGACCCATTTTATGTTCTCCTATCTGCGACTGCTGCTTGATGTCCGAGGATTCTTTCAAGCCAAACCCTAAAACCCAACTATACCATTTAGGAAAACACTGTCAAATAATCAGTCAAATATTTATTCACCACCGTTCTGCATCATCGACAAACCACATGGTAGCGTACTGTACTCAGTAACAGGGTTAGTTCTTAATCATGCTCCGGGAGAATTCTTAGAGAATATGCTCTCGGCCCGGTTATTGAGTTTTGTCTCCCTTGTGAAACTTTCATGGTTGCTACGGTTGTGCCCAGTATTGACACAGCAGATACTCGCTTCGAACCACCAGGACCCTCATATGGATGTATTCGTGAATACAGAAAGGTATCGAATTCCTAAAAAGGCAAGTGGCGCAAAAAATACCTTGAAGAGGCCTTTATTTTCAAAGAAAAGGTGCAAAAAGGATTCCAGTTGAACCTGGATCCTGACTCGGCTGCAATTATTTTCCTGGATGAGCCACTTGTTTAACTATCAACAACGATGAAATATTTTTGATTTAAGGAAGGTGTAAGATTTCCCCATGGATGGACTATGGTGTCCAAAAACTAAGGCAAATTTAAAATTTGTTTAAAGATCTTTAACTATTCTTCCAAATTTATTTCAGTGTCTTTAAACCAATTCTCCTCAGATACAATATATTTCCGCCAATGCATTCTAATATCCTCGAAGCAGTTATTAAAGGCAATTTCAGCTATGGCCTTCACAACTTCCTACCATTCAGCTTATATCTCATCAATTAAGTTGAAACGAGATTGATTAATTATTAATTAAAATTTGATTTATTAGCAAATTATAATCAGAAATTATTTCACAGATTTTAGCTCGAGGCACTCTTTCAAAGAAATTGGGTGCTTTTTGGTAGTAGTTGAGATTTGTCGCAGTTCAGACCAATTGTATCTTTGAAAATGGATTGTCGAATGGTGTTATGCAAACCCGTAGGTGCAAAAGAAAGTGTGCGACTGTCGTTACAGTCGATGTAAAAGCTGCGCATACACAATTACAAACAAATGCAACCCCAAAATTATTTTCAGACGCAAAGTAATTGATTCGCTAAACGGGTAGTTGGAAAATGGCTGATTCTGTAGCAATTTATGTAGCAAATTTTCCCTTTAACGAGAAGTCTACAAATCTGTAAAAATTAGCGGTGGTATTGTCAGAGTCATGTTCTCCTATCACATCCTTCAAGCGAGGATTATCGAAACTCACTTTGCCGTCCAGGTTCACCATTGCCAGCATTAAATAAATAAATAACCTATATTATTTCTTTCCTCATTCTCCTTTGGTTTAAAATATCAGTTAGTTACAGTACTTAAATTTTCCTCAAATTTGACTACTGTTGCGATTCTCCTCTTGAATTGGCGTTGAAGTCATAAGAGAGCGCCGTACAAATGTCGCAACCACCTGACTACGGGCTCATCAAAATGGGAAACGAGGGTGCCACAATTTTAAATGTATCCTGTTTACTGCGTTGTATAGTATAAAGTACCAACAAAGCCTCAGTTTGCTATAACACAGTCCTTCAGTTTCATTATCGTAATATTTACTGGTCTGGAAGTCATAAGCCGATAGAAGGGGTGCAGCACAAAGACGAACACAAACCTCCATGACCAAGCGGGATCCGATCAGGGGCAAGGAAACCGGGAGACTAGCGCTCAACCATCGCAGTGATGTATCATTGTCACAATCTCCCCAAGCCCCCCTAGAATGACCATTTGAATTTGCTCCAATTCATTTTTTTTCCTTTCAGGGTCACCATTATAGAATTTAAACCCAACTTTTCAATGTAGTATTTGCACATCACAAATTTTTTAATTCTTAAATTCTTTTATGTTAATGTTAATGTTAAATAGGGTTCGTTGAATTATGTATATTCCTGTTTCAATGACAATTCAGCGAGGAATTAATTTTTTCACTTAAGGAAAACATTCCACCCTAGTTGGTTAATTTGAACTGGCTCCCTAGAGTCCCCTTTCTGATGGGCCACTCTCTTTTCTCTCAATGTGTGTATCGCTCTGCCACAATCTCGACTGAAAATCAAATGGAGATATATTTTAGAAACTTATATTTGTAATTATTCGGAAGTCGAAAGCCGAAACATTTCTTATTTCAGTGCGAAAACGTTTAATTACTGGAAAGTAGGTTCGAATATTTTTACAGTACAAGCCCAAGAATTCCTTTTCCTTTTAGATATTCGGAGGCATATGGAAATACATTTACTTAACATATAGGTATATATTTTTCATTGCGTTGTATTCCTAACAGCTTCGGCATATATTCGATGATCTACTCAAATAGAAATAAAAAGAAAGCAAAGATATGAAACAGCGGGCGCACCGAATTCAGCCGACTCAGGTCTTCAGAGCCAACCTGCAGATGGAACGAAAAAAAATAGTTCCAAACAACCCCCACCCGGCAAATATCCGAGGCCCCCAAAAAATTGTTCGCCTAATGTCGGTATCCTTTATCTAACTAGACCTGGGTAACTGAAAGTTTCACCCTCTTCAGCAATACAAATCCCGGGGAATGCCGAGTCTTCCAGCACCCGTGTGCTGACTATGCCCATCGAAGGACTACCAAAAGCAAATCTCAGCCTGAGCAGTCCATTAGCCCGTTTCATTTTCCCTCTATGTTCCCATGCGAGGGGTGATCTGAAGCGTGATGCTCGTTTCTGCGCTGCCCTCCCAGTCTAAATTTATGGCGAGTCCGCATTTTGTAGCCTACACGCACACCTTTCCTAAATCCATGATTTTAGTCATTATGGCAGGAAACATCCCCGGCATCAATATCACCAAACCTTCGGAATTCGCTCCTACCTTCACTTCATTCCTGTCCAACTAGAGCACCAAAGAGATCGCGTGCAGGACTTGAAGAAAACTCTCTCTCATCTCTCTCTCTCCATAATCGTTCCTAGGTGGATGTTTAGGACGTTCTTTAAGGTCTTCTACACGAAGAAGGTGACTTCCTAATACAAAATGACGTGCGTCATCGAGGTAAAATTTCGGATAAATTTGATATCATTCCTTCTCGTTATCGGCGACTTTTTCCATGCTGCCTTGTCCTAAGGACTTGGAGGAGTTCAATGTGGAGTTAAATTGATAATATGTTGCCTAAATATCAACTAAGCCGATTACATGTGCTTGCTCTCGAACTATCATTGACCACCAAGGTTCTCAATCCGACCGGTCGCTGTATTGTCGATATTGCTTAGCGGGTAGAACATCAAAGGCATCAAACAATTTTGCGTAACTACGTATCGTTGCTTTTGTCGCTGGAAGCACCGAACTCGATGTCACTCGACATAGAGGTTCTTTCTGGTGCGGATACAGTATTTCCGTTCCGATCAGTATCCCTTATCCTGTGGAATAAATCATATTATTTAGTTCTTGGAGTTCTTTGGTGGTTCGGCCTCATCCGATCAAGAGTGTATATTTGTATTTCAGGTGGGGGAGAGGCAAAGCCTCTGAGCACTCAGACTCTAGTGGCCCATTGTACTCGATACTCCCGTCTAACGGAATATCCCTGATTCGTTTATGTATCGGAGGATTTCCGTTACTGTATGTGATGCTACAAGCTGCAGTTGTAGCCCATCAGTAACAAAAATCTGATGGCTGAAGCGTCCATAGGCGGGGCACTTACATAGAAAATGTTAAGTGGATTCTGCTTTTTCATTACAGGTTGGACACGTACCATCTTGGAGAATTCCTATATGTCTAGCTAATGAATTATGGCCAGTCAGAATGCCCACAATACTTCTCCAAGTCTTCCTGCTTTTCGATAGGATAAACTTTGCTTTATGTTTGTTTGGTTCTGACAGGCATTAAGGCTCAGACACCTGTCATTATGGAATACCTGTCCTCAGTTTTTGAAGACAGCATTAGCCAACACTCCAATTGTTAGTTCCGGGGGTGGAGGGTATGGAGGAAATCGAACCCACTTTTGCAAACGCATTCAAGATTTCATTTTCCTCTACACCACAATGACCGAATACCCAAACTAGTTGCACCGTATTCAATCTAAAAATAGAGTTCAACTGATTTATACATTCCTGAACGATTGAAGTAATCAAAGAGCCGCTCATTGCCCTCAATGCAGCTTGATTTTCGCTACAAATTGCAATGCGCCTGCCCTTCAACCGCTCGTCAATCATCTAAGTTGCCGTCTTTAGGGTCACATTCATTTCAGCCTGAAAGATCGTTGTATAATGTCCTAAGGTAAGAGCCCACTTCACTGCAAAAATTGGATTCAGTTCTCCCAACAACTCTTCCAATCCTCTGCGCCCCCTACGTCTACTGTCTCTTTATTGATCTAATCAAATTAGTCCATGAGCCTCTATATTAATGCGAAGCAGTTATCGTCCTCATGGAGAAGGGCCATCAGATTACTTTATACTTCGAATGCTGCAGATTTTTCTGCGATACCCTCAGCTTAATCTGCTTGGGATCGTCGACCTCCATCTCTTCCACCCGCTCGTTGAGTCAGGTCATCGTCCAGTTTTGCACAGCGTGCTTGCTCTTGATCAGGATCAAAATACACAACGTGTCCTTGATTTGATTGATAGTTGGCGCCTCAGACACCGACTTTCAGTTAATCGAAATGAAACCACAATGGTATTATTCACAAAAGGAGAAAACTGGAGGAACTTAGCCTTTCAGAGATGAGGGGTACAAAGCTTCAGCTTTTTGAAGAAGTAAAATATGTGGGAGTCACTGTAGATACAAACTCCTTTGGGACAAATATGTAGCGGCAAAGTTGAAACGAGTTCTCACAGTCTATGGACTTTGCAGATGAACCTTTGCCTCAACGTGGGGTAGGCATACATTGCAATCATTAAGTCGATATCCGCTTATGCATTTGTAATGTGGTGTGTTAAGGTGAGACGAAAATTTCCACCGTAATTTAGTCACACAGCAAAGAATTGAGTGTTTGCTTCTTACCGGTGCAATGAGTATGACATCCAGCACAGCCCGAAATCCATTACTCAATTTGCAGCCAGCGGATATATTCATTCAGAGCATTTCAATTAGAGCGGCTCATAGAGTAATTCGCTTAGATCTATGACGAAACAACGAAAGCAAGGTGCATAGCTCTATCGGAAGAGCGACTGACAGAACTGAATCTAGCTCTTACAATGACCGCTGATTTTCGGGTTCCCATTCATCCACAAAAAAATCACTTCGGTCTGGTTTAAGTCTGAACTTGTGACGGATTTCACTTGAATATAACTTGTACCCATTACGTGTTTGCGATTATAAATAAGTGGAGCGATTACCATATGTCATTACTTTCAGTCACGTTGTTCCCAGTATTTCATTCATATTTAATTCATCGGACGCTGCCTCACCTCTGCCCTGGACGAAACCGTCAGTCAACTTTTTCTTTTTTTGGAAAACTTAGGTGTTTAGCCCAAAAAAGAGGAATCCGTGGGCTACAAAAGGGGAAGTAAGTTGCTTCCCAAGTGGTCCGGTCCGTCACCAAGTGGGTGCGGATTCAGGACTCCCAGCATCCTTAACAGCAATTGTCTTCATAAACTTGGAACGAGCTTTTCATAATGGGAGATAGCAGAGCCTAAATGCCGTTAGACGCGCATACCGGGAAGTTTATCTACTCGAAAAGCAGTGGCAATAGAAGTATTGTAGGAATTGTACCAGATGATACATGTCCCTCCTGCAATGAGGAAGCGGAATCCACGGAGCATTTTCTATGTGAATGGCCCACCTGTGGGCGTATCAGACATCAAATCTTGGGTGCTGATGTGCTCCAATTGCAACGGGAAATCATGCGATACATAAATAACTCCGGGATATTCCGGTAGACGAAGGAGTCGAGTACAATGGGTCATCACAGTCTGAATAGTCAGAGACTTTGGCCCCCCACCAGAAACACACAACCAGATACAACCGAGAAATTCCTACAAAATTGGTCATTGCATTCTATGCCATGCGTCCAAGCCCTTCCACACACTACACCTTTTGTTTTGTATTCCTTGGCAATCCCCTGACTTCTTTACTCTTCACAATTTTACTCAAAATATGTATGAATTGCTGGTATTGGCTCATCAATAAGACTTTCACTTCTTCTTTTAAAATTTGCGATAGGAGCTCTGTCCAATTGGATGAGAATTGTTTCTAGGCTGGAAACTCCTAATCCGTCTACCGTCTCACTCCATAGTGTTGCTGTGCCTGGTACCGGTTGCGCTGTCCTCGATGGTTGCTCTCTCCTGGCTGGATGTACAAAGTTCGTCCCCATTTGATGCACTTGATTTCAACACCTCTTCCTCAAATTTAAATAATGAGAGGATATCCTTTTTGCTAGTCGTTACTTATTATGGTACGCATATACCAATATTTCGAGAACAACTTGTTCCCTTCTTCAGTACTATACGTATGCCATGCCTACAAGCATAAGCAACCAACAGCGGAAAGGGAATAGTCCTATTATTTATGATATTATTAAAATTTAATCGCTAGAAACACCGCAAGAATACGCTTAGCTGGACGTCTTCATTATTATTCTATTAGATATTATTGCTTTTTAATTGGAATCCATGACGTGGTCTCACGAGTGATCCGTGGTTTTTAAGGGATGTATTCGGTGAAATTATTTGTTGATTAAGTGCATGTGTACATCTATCTTCATATATAGTAGTAGCAAAGTAAGAAATCTCATATGAGACATGAGTGCTCGAATATAGGTGAAGGGATATGTTCTGCACAAAACTTCTCACTTCTGCCTATTATTATAAAAACTCCAAAACTCTGTACTGCAGGGATCATTAGCTCTTACCAAACTCTTTTTTTTTATCGAGGGGAAACTACGTACGAACGGGGTAAAGGGTTCACAATGTGCCAAAGTATGTCCTTGTTACTATGCTTGTCCGGCAGATAAGCTCCTAATTTATTTACAGAACCAAAGCGTGTAAAATTTTAGGAAAAATCAGGAAGTGTCAAGTCTTTAACTAAATCTTTAGTATATAAAAAAAGGCAATATAAATGCAGAGTTAATTGTACTTGAAATATTTTCCCCGAAGTATCCTTAAAGGCAGACATATAAGAATAACATGATTAAGCCGAGAGAACTGTTTTTATCTATATATATATATAACATATTTTTATCTGGACATGGTTGATATTTTGAAGGAAGTATTTTATCTGTTATCATTACCACCCCAGTCATTGCCACATAGCTCTATCATTTCTTCGACCCTTTAACTTGGCCTCCACTCCGAAATTATTTATTCTAACAACGATGAGTAAGGCATCCTATTATAAAAGAATATTGAAAATGTCTTATTCTTACCTGAAGCTCAGACGCTATACTCATATGTACACACTCGCAAGATATTGACTTCCTGTAGCATCCTGTTCCGATAAATTTTTGAATAGTCGTATGCAGTTTTGAACACAATACCGTACGGCTTCTGAAATGAAATTGACGACTTTCATCAATTTTCTTACAGTCAGCAGGATCCCCATTCAACAATGTACATTTTCCTAACTCAGGATCCTGATTTTGAGGCCATAGAAACACCTACACCTAAAGCTTGGAAACTTATTGCAATTCGAAATCATGCAAGTTCGTTTAGCTTCCGGAATTTATCGGAAGTTCTTCACATTTTATTTTTCCTCCGAGCACAGAGAAAACCTAGGAAGATTGTTGCAGAAAATGCTCTGCCCCGCAGAAAGTGGGAGATAGAAGATGCTTCGGATCAGTAATCAATTTATGGATCTCAATATTTTGCACAGATTACGTGAAATTTCACCTAAATCCATTATACCCAGTATCTGAAATTAAAACTTGTAAGATGTAAGAGGTTGTTGAGTCTCGGAAAATTCATAATTTTTTAGGAAACGAAGTTATGATGTTATTAATTTTCTATCTGAAATTTCTGTTATTCAAGATAGAGGTATTGGTCTAATAAAACGAAATTGGATATTGCACAGAAAGTACATACTCCCAAATTTCATAACTTTATGCTTAGATCGTAAAAGCAAAAAGATTGTTTTTCCCTTTAGATACTAATTCACTTTAAATACAGTGGACAAACAAATTATCCGTAATCCTAGTTTAGAAGGAAAATTGTTAATTAATGTGTTGAGCGTGAAATCACTGGCGCAAATGTTAACAAATAGGACTGAATAATATAATCTAATCTAATCTAAATTCAATGATACTTTTTGTTCTTCAGAATCCCTGTCAACATTGCTATCATATATAAAATTTTATAGATAAAATAACGGGAAAGTGGCAAACATCTGAAATTCGTTCGTTTCATAACTATGTTAATGTACCACTTTCGGAAACAACAACTTTATCCATGAAAACTTGACAAGAGTCGCTAACCAATTTGAAAATGCGGTTTCCTATACTATCGACAAGGTTGTTTTATGGAAATAGGGTTCGGTAGTATTCCACAATGGTTGCCTAAAGGTTCTCCATTCGATTTATGCTTAGCAAACAAACGGGACATGGCTAAATGTTGGTGATAACGATTTCTTTAGTGGACAAGCAGAAGTCAAGAAGTCCTGGAACTCTATAGACGTAGGAGAGCTAATGGAAAACTCATCATTAGGCAAAACCGCGTACTATTACCTGTTTGGCGACGAATTCAGAATTCAAAGAATAAAACCTTGCAATTGAAATTGCGTCGAGATGATATAATCAAAGAAGAACAAAAAAGGTAGAAATGAGAAGCTATTTATTTGAAGCAATATGAATATAGGTATGTACTGCATTATTCATCGACCAATACTGACAGGAGGTTCTGGTTCTCCAACAGACATTAGTTTCGGCTCTAGACAGTTTGACGACTGTCTAATATGTGTGAAACGCAGCATGGGGATGGGAAGGAGAGGCAGTAATGTGTAATTGCACATCTGTGGATGGAAATATCAGATTACTCTTAATGAGGCAAAGAATCGACTTAAAATGAATAGTGCAATCATGGAATAACGGAAAAGCTAGAATATCTTCTTAAGCATGATACGGAAAGACAGTACATTCAAAAACAAACTTCGAAGTGATGGTGAAGCGGGATTATGAGCTAAGGGCTTTAGACAGGAAAAAGGCATATATTTTATTGACACATTCAATCCGGTTTCAAAGTATTTCACCTTTAGACTATTATTAGATTTAAATGTTGAGCTTGGCTTAAATATGAATCACTTTGATGTGCCTATTGCAATTTTAAATTGTCTTCTTTCTAAAAAAGTGTACATATATTTTACAGCGCAGTTCATGGCAGACCGTTCAACTTAAACTTAGATGGAAAAAAGTAAAGCTGTGGTCCATGCTTTTTGGAAAAATGTAAAAAAACTGGAAAGACTAATTTTACCTTTAGCTGTCTTTCTAGAACTGCCTTCGGCGGATGGTGAGGACAAGCTGGTGAGACCCACATTGGACGTTGCCGATTTTTCGGTCAACGGGAATACCTGGACCGAAGCCAAGGTTTATTAATCAAGGTTTTCACAATTTTCTCTTCGATTCGAAATGCACCGAAGAGGCTGCCTTAAGATGGCTTCAGTAGGTAATTCTAGGTCCTGGTGAACATCATACACACCATGTTGGATGGATGGAATTGGATGCCCGATCCTCGACGGAAACACCATTCGCATGTTTGGTGAATACAACCCGGGCACTGATTTGGGACTCGAAAGGGTAAAGTTCATGAATACAAGGAAATACAAACCCACAAACGTGGGAGACTTCAGTTTAGTGCTCCAACTTGATCAAAAAAGTTTGACATTGCGGAAGAGCACCCACTCTACGGCGCTCTACCTTTCCCTGAAAAAATTGAAATTCAACAAAAGCTGGAAACTGTAGAGTATCATTTTTATTTAGAGAAGGAAAAACAATAATGGTCCTTGACCCAAGCAAAATGGAGTAGCGCGCTTCACCACAATGAATCTACTTGTGGGTTATCCTATATGTATATTAGCAGAACCCGCGTATGGGGGGGGGGGGGGGCACTGGCAAAGGGACGCCTTTAACGGACAAGCGAAAGAAAGGGAAGCAAGAGGCGTCAACGGAACGGAATAGCAGACCGGTCGAACTAGAGAAGGAGCTACATCAGAATTTGTGTAAAGAGACCCATGGTGTATGAGGGCATAGTTACGGCATTTCTCCGATAAGTCGACCAGGATACTCTTTGACGCTGACTTGGTTACACACCGATCGTGGCATACATTTCAAACTTTTTCCATTACGTATCAAACTATGCTTATGTCAGAACATTATGATTCGTCAAATCCATTCCATTTAGTTTAACTATTGTAGGTGATCCAAAGGTGGAATTCTGAAAAAAAAAAACGGATTGGGGGAAGCCAAATGAAATTCATGAGAAAATAGTTCAGCTCCCTAGGCAAGTACTAAATTAGCGATAGTAGTGCAATTGAAAACTCTGGAGCGCTTTGAAGAATCTTGCTCTACTATACGTGGCAAACGGCGTAAAAGGATTCCCAAGAGGATGGTGGACTCCCTAGATTCTTTTGTCCTTGTTATAATTCATACACATGTCGCAGGGAAGGAAGCAAATGCAACAATGTAATCACTTCGGTGATTTTTTGCTGCTTTAACTGCAAAATCCGCCAATACACGCCCAAGCTTATGCGAATGACATGGCTGTGTCAACTATTGGTCGGTTATGTAGAAGTATGCAACGCGGCATTAACATGGTTGATAGTTGGTTGGAAAACCAACAAAAAAAATCCTATAATGCTAAAAAGGAATGTTTATTTGCCATAAACCAGAAAACTAATAACGACAAAGTAGAGCGAACACAAAGCAAATCTGCTATAGAGAAAAACAGACCAGCACATCCCCTTAAGTCATTAGTAGCCATACACGTCATCTAGGAGAAGCACACAAGAGTTAAGCACAATTTAGGGGTTGTCAAGGAGGTTAATAACTTTCGATAATTAGAAAATTAAATTGCAGGATATTTGAAAACAAAGGGATCAACCACCATCTATAAAGAATTACAAGCTGACCCGTGCCTGCGAAAATCAAAAAAGGTATAAATTTGCCTGGAAAGCCGTGAAAGACTTTTTATTTTCATATATTGATATTTCGAGTATAGATCTCATATCGGCTAAGATTCGCTGATCCTCGATTAATAACATTAATTAAGATTTTGCTATTTAAAGGAAAGCTGGAGCAGGTTATACTAAAACTGGCTGAAGAAGAAAACAACTGGTCCTCGAAATATCGGTATATGGGAAATAAAACATCTTTTTGGGTTTTGTAACTACACCCACGCCGGACAAAACTAACGGTAGAATTGATAGTTTTTGCCTGTAAATCCGAATAATACCGCAACGGCTTTATTTACAAAAAGGGGAAAACTGAAAGATCTTGCCGTTTCAAAGGTGAATAGAATGAACTTTTAACTTCCGGAAAAATGAAATACCTCGCTATTATCCTAAAGAAGAAATTTCTTTGGAACAGTCACGTGATGATGAAACAAGCTCTCACAGTCTTTTTTGACAGGGGGTTAGGCCTTTTATAGTATTATGGATGTATGTTGCTATCATTAGGCAGACGTCCGCTTAACCAGATGTGGCGGTGCAACGGAGTGCAAACATGGGAACCATTGGGAATTCGCCTCCGCCGCTGTATTAACGGCCGCAGCAAAATTGCCTGATAGCGGCTGGAAGAAATATCAATTATAACATTTGTCGAAAGACGAAAAGAGGTCAGTTCACGTCCGCCGACCCGAGAAAACAAAAAAAGCAAAGCTTGTGATATGTGAAAAATAAAGAAATGAAAAAAATAAAGTAAAATTTGAGTAAACATCGGAGTCTACACAATCATTATTAGAGATAGACCCCAAACATGCGTAGGCTTAATGAGCTAAGGTATGACAAAAGAGTTTCAACTGTAAGCTAGCCCCACTGTGAAAAACTCTCTATTACGAGTAATTTGATCTCGTCTCCTCTCGGAGCTCAGGATCCATTACTCAATTTGCAGTCCTTACATATATGATAAGTATCCCGGCTACTGCAATGACAGTAAGTCTTACACTATTTATCTACGTCTATGATGAAACCGCGTGCGCGAAGAACCCATGGCTTCAGAAAAAATATTGGGGGAACTGAATCCAGTTTTTCTAATGCCTTGGTTTTTCATATTATCATATATCTATTTGGTAAAAATATGAAGTTCTTCGAGAGCGTGGAGAAGACTGGGATCATTTAGAAGAATACGATATACCCTGGTTGTTCTACATCGATAGCTCAAAAGCAGAACAGGAGTGTGGGTCAGGAGTCCATCTTAAGAATCAATATGTAACGGCCTTTCCGACTGCAGTGTATGCAATTAATTGACGGGCGCTTTCCCTGTCGAGAAGCAGGACAACTTGTAGAATTATTCCTATAATTCACCAGCTGGACACATGGTCAGAATCAGAGTTCTAGATGATAAGTGTCCACCCTGTAATGAGCAAGTGCACCGCGCATGGCTATATCAGATATCAGATTGTTGTGCTTATGTTCCCCTGTTGTGACAGCTAGCTTCACATCAACTAATAGAAATCTTGCGATACATAAATGAATCTGGGTTATTCTGTTAGATGGGCGCATCAATTACAATGGACTGAGTGCGCAGAAGCTATGCCTCTCACCCACCTCACGCACACATAATGATCTTCGCTCCTAACCGCAAAACATGTAACTCTCCCAGTACGACTCTTGAGCCGTCCCATCTGTTCAGGTCAAATATTGATAAACCCAGATTTAGCATATGTGATTGTAAGGAAACCGATGCAACAATATCAAGACGCAAGAAGCCTAATTTATTTGCTTGTACTTCTTGGCGAGATCATTGAAAGCTGTTATCCTGGAAAAAATATGAGAGAGACGCCTTGATTGGTATGATCATCTAACTGGCGCTGACCGGAACTCATTAACTAAGATTAATCTGAGTATCGAAGTTGATGAGAAACTAGCAAAAGGCCAACCGAAACAATTAGGGATATGTCAGAAGGAAAATGGAGAGTCTATCGAGATCAGTCGACCCCGCTTCTGAAGCGGCAAACGCTAAAGCACGCAGAGAAGATTACTACTTAACTAAACGTTAGGGGTTAGCATATAAGAAGACTGCGTGTAATTTGTATAGTTTTACTGACACCTATAGGACTTCAGGTCGTATATTAGGTTTTGCTCTATGAAGACGGGATCAGTCATTTCCTTTGAACCAAAGAAAGGCAAGTCGAGAAACCGGAAGCTGGACGCTTCAGGTATGAAAGTTTTGTGAATTTCATTTCTAAAAACATTTAAGTGGACATTTGCCCAATTAATACCTAGCACGTAATATATACACGTATATTATGTGAGAATATACACTTTCACCTGGTACTGACATTCAAAGTCCTGAATTTTCACAGAAGGGACAAATTTGACCTATTACAGCTTTGGATCTAGAGAAAGCGTTTGACCGTGTACCACACGAACTCATCTGGTATGCTTTACGACTGCTCTACCACGATCCGAAAAGTAAAATTCGAAGTATGGCGGGTGTATCAAAACCGCTTCGTGTCTCTGCTGGTGTTCATCAAGGAAGCGCCCTCTCACCACTCCTCTTTGTTCTTGTTATGGACACCGTCACACGGAACATCCAGCGTCCAGCACCCTACACATTGCTTTATGCAGATGATGTTTTCCCAGCATCTGATAGCAAAAATGATCTCTAGCAACTTGTCCAATGATCGTCTCATGCAACGCGGTCTCAGATTGAATCTAAACAAAACTGAATTTTTGACGACCGATCCCCATGAAAGAGGCACAATCACTGTCAGCGGCAGTGATCTACCCAGAACTGAGCGATTTAAATACCTCGGGTCAACGCTATCAGCTAATGGACAACTGCATTATGAAATTGCTTCACGCATTAACGCAACCTGGATGAAGTGGCTTTCCACAACTGGTGTTCTTTGTGATCGACGTATCAACGAACGTCTCAAATCGAAAATTTACCGCAATGTTGTCCGTCCTGTCGCTTTCTATGGTTTTGAGTGTTGGCCAACTATAAAAGACAATGAACGGCGTCTTGCGGTAATGGAGACGAAGATGTTACGTTGGACTAGTGGCGTGACACGTTTTGATCACATTCGAAATGAGGATATCCGCGATCGTTGTGGGGTTGCACCGATCGTGGAAAAGTTGCGAGAGAGGCGTCTTCGATGGTAAGGTCAAAAAATTATCACTTTGTACCTCCTGCAGGCTTCGGAAAGTACTAACCGAAATGTACACCCCTCTCATGCATGTATGGGGAGCCCCCTCAGAATGATGTAACTTGCTGCATGCGTGAGCGTTCACAGTTCTCACCTTTCTACCAAATTATCAATTGCTATAACCGTTTCCAAAAAATACGTGTGACAGACGGACAGACAGTAAACCGATTTTAGTGAGGCTTCGTTTTACACGAAACTTAAAAGAAGCATTATCCAACACAGAAGATAAGTATATGATCTTGTCCCAATCTAATAAGGATGCCATATACACTTATCTGATGAACTTATTGTGTGGATCGATCCTAGCAAGTGAGGTAATAGCACTAGGTTTATATAGCGGCAACCGAAGTTCTGTCAAATTGGGATTTAATAAATTGTTCCTCAATACATGTACAGAATATATTAGTATAATATTTTATTTTGTAAGCAAATATGTTTCGAAAAAAGGTGGAAATTAACAAAAATTTAAGTAAAATTGCAGGTCATGATTGGTGGGCATTGTGCATTAAAACTCATAAAATTGATCGCCTGCCGAACCAACAACGACATCATTAATTGGGTGATACCTAATTGGAGGCACTTCAAAAGAGTTGTTAGAGAAATTATTTATTTCTTTTATTTAATTACGGTTTGTGTTTGCCTTTGTGCCACTCAGCTGCTGTAAGCTTCCGACGTACACAGAATTAAAGGCAACGATAATGAAACTAAGGAAAAAAATAAAAATAAAATAATATAGCGGTGCACTACAAAGGAGTGTTTGTTTTTTTGCCAACATCGAAGACTACGTACGTCAGAAAGAAAAACTAGTTTAGAGACGCAACGGAGAAGATAATGGAAACAATGCCAGGTAAAAAGATCTACAAATACGGGAAATGGAAATTCATTAGAAAACAGCAATGCAAAGTGCTGACACCAATAGAGAGTTTACGCAACTGTTCTCCTTCAAATATTGACATTGTTGGAAGTACGAAGAGAAGAATTATACTCTACAGCTTTCCTTCAACGATAGATCTTGACAATGAAGAGAGATGTAACTGACAATATGGAATATCAACCGCTTTTACATTCCTTGGACTCTGCTCCCCGTATTTAAGGTTTATGCCACAAAATAACGGGCGAGAAGAGCATACTCAATCCCAAGTATCAACTGCTATGACATTCGATGTCACTTCTTTCAATTTATTCAAATCACGAAGTAGCTCAGGGTAAAGTATTTACTTATAAAGATTCAATTTTAGTTTGTTCTAGGAGAACACGCCAATCGAAATAATCTCATTGCTGAGATTGAAGTCATACGATAAAGCCGGCAACCACCAGGGACGCTAATATCATTTTATTACTCTCAAATTTCTTACTAAATCTTCTAGGCAGATCCCCTCTGTTTGAAAATTATTCTGAAAGTTTTCAGATTGTTTTGCTTTCGTGTTTATCAAGAAGCCTTAATGTTTTCTTTGCGAACAAGTTTACCCTTGCCGCCCCACCAGCTCCCATGATTTACATTATAACGTGATTACATTTTAAATTCTGGCGATTTCCATTTCAAAGAATGTAATATTGAAATTTTTTAGAAATGCACCCTCTCCGTGTCGAAACATTTTACTAGACTCTGACTCATATTCAACTGCATCAAAAGAAATAAATATCAATATCGTAAAGGGGTTGAGAACGACTATCGGCTTGCAGAGACGGGGCCCACATTCCTATGAAATTAAATAACGAACCACTGAAATGCCTTCTCAATTACATCATTACTGATGCAATAAATTTACATAATTTTTCCTGCGCACGAACGCCTTGGTGGAGCTTTCCACAATGTCCGTGCTGAATATAAATGCACGTGATTTTCACCCATTACAGGCCATCAGCCACACGAGTCTCATACGTGGACCAGGGACTCTTCCACCCATGATACGCACGTGAAAAGGAGCTTTGTCCTTAGACGATGCGAAATCAACAAGGCCTATTTATCTTTAATTAGAGATATCATTCCAATAAATTATTCATTTTCGGCACGTGTATCGATAAACTAAATGGCTAATCTACCATTCATTCACCACTTGATACAAATTCTGCCCTCACTTTGCGATAACATCGTGCCAAGCACGAAGGTTAGTTATCCCACAAACGGAGTCGTGGTTCAAGATATGTACGCACCACCAAAAAGAAAATCGTCTGTTCCGATAAACATCTTCACCATGGCCAAGTCATTAGCAATTTATTATATTACAGGCAATTCAATTGGAAATTCAATGGTACCCCCTTCCAACGCGTGAGAAAAGAATAAGAAAAATCTGCCATTCAGTTTCCTTACTGTTTCTGTATGTGTGCATACGTATCTATTGAATGCGAAAATAAAACCATTTCTCTTTAATTCGATGTCGTCGATGAAAGGTTTATTTATGAAGGAAGAAGAGTAGAAGAATCTGAGTCACTTCCACAGCCTCCACCGCTACCATTACTTGGAATGGGAAGTTGTACTTCATTTACTCAATATCTTGAACTGTTTTAGATTTTTTTACCAGCCCAGCGGTATCTATCCATACCCGTAGCTACCGAATACACGGCATTACGGATATCCACTCGCTCCTGCACACAGCATGGGTGCATCAAACGCTGCACGTTTGCCACAAGAATGTTTCCTCCACAGATGCCAATGAATCAATTAGGAAGCTGCAACTCCACAGAGTGCGCTCGTCTCCTCTCAAAATTTCACGTATGCATTCTAAATCCCCCAAGCATTTGCGTTTTATTACTTTAGCAATTCATTTGGCATTGTGTAGGCGCGCGAAACGTGAATGCGTTTTGGGAAATTCGCCACTACTAAATTGCAAAATGAGTCTCCGTCCTCCGTAGATAAACAGAATTTCACGCGATTTGATCATCAATGCCGACAGAGCTTGGGTGGAATTTGCTAAAATTATATAATTCCCGCCGGCATGAGGTGTCTGTATAACTCCCCTATCCAGGATTCAGCGTTCATGCGGAGCTAAGCGCGGGTAAGTGGTGATTTTTCCAAGGTAATACTTGATGATAGTCGATGCCGTCAAGGATAGACTGCGGATTCAGCTCTTGAACGGGATAAGTGCGGGGAGAATCATTATTATTCCATTTTCTTGGGATTGCATATTGGAAAAACACTAAGAAGCTTTTTAGACGAACATTGTTCAAGTCTGAAATCTAGGCAGCCTGAGGGAAAGTTTTCTTCAGCGTGGAACCAATTCACTATTGATTTTCTTGGAATTTCGTTACAAAACGACTTAATGCTTCGCATTTAGTTTTCTTATTTCCAATTTGCTAAATAATTATGGCCCTATTTTCCGAGTAGTATATTTACCTTGAATGGATATTTAATTTCTGAAATAAATGAATATTTATAGCGAAGATTAGTAAGAAAATATTCTTTCTCCCAATCCTTCCATGTGGTTATAATCACTTCATGGGGCTTAAAAAATAATTTATCGGATCTTTCGGAAAGTAAAGGGTTTTTTTTTGCTTCTAGAGAAAGTGGATAGGGACAACATTTTGTTTTTCAGGAAAAGTTGTTCCTATGGACATCTTGTGTCTAAGCTTGAATAGGCGCAGGTCACGCCAGGCTCTCCCGAGGCCCCAGGAAAAGCATCGGATTATTCATTGCAGAGATATAACTGGATCAAAAATTAAAGCCATCCGATTGCTATGCAGGGAGAATATTTAGCATATTGGGAGTCTTATATATTCAGTAATGATAATGAGACCTGCAGGATCGCGCACTAACATTAGGGCCAATGCCAGGCGATTCTGAAACAAGTTATGTCATTTTTGACCACCCATAAAGGCAGCTTAACAAATTCAGTCTTCCAAAAAAGGAAATTTCAAGCCATGCAAATAATCTAGCAGATTTGGTTTGTCCATCGGATAATAAGCCATTTTTAGAGCTGCAAATTGACGGTAATAGAAATAGCCCATATAATCGAAGCACGGCGACCTACACTATTTGTGAAAATTCAATACACTCAAAGTACTCCCTGCTTGTTGTAAAAGGCAGGTATGATGTTTGGCTATCAAAAAAGGTTAATGATTGGCTTCGGGAATATGGATACAGTTCTCAACAAAAGTTCCGAGATGTCTCAGAATGGTAGCTCTCTCAAGTTCAACCAAGAATTACAGCAATACAAGTTGAACCGTGGATAGTACTCTTTCCTCTCTTGCGCTTTTGTACTCAGGGAAGGCAAGTGGTAATAGGCGCGAATCCAGTGTCCGACTTTTAGAGACGTATCCGCGTGCCCCCTGCAGTCACAAAGATAATAGCTACAGTAATCTTGGAACGCATTAAAAAATGTCTTGACCATATCAATACATTCAAGATAATTTTGGAACAATGTGCGGAGTTTAGATTTGCACTTAACATTTTCAGAAGACTTTCAACAATGTGAACAGGGAGTATATGTAGTAGTAACTATTGTCAGAGAGCAATATAATTAATTGCTCAAAATGTCACGTACTACACCGAGGTAAAATCTCAAAGAAATTTGATGTCCAAAGCGAAGTTTTGTCATCGAAACTATTTCTTCTTGTTATCATTGACGTTATTTTTATTGCCTTGTCCAGAGGATGTGGAGGGTAGCGGACCATGGCATATTTCCTCAAATACCTCGATTACGCTTACTGTGTTTGCTATCCCACCAAGTCATTGATCTTCGACGAATGGAACTGGATCTGGGAAGAGAGGCAAGTAGTATCGAACTGAAGATAGAAACCATCAAAACCAAGGTTCCAAGTCTGACAGTTTATCGCACTCGGAGACATCTAGGAAGCGTGATTTCTGAAGTGCATTTCAGCAAGCCACGGACGATGGCGCTTAGGTGTGGTTAACGCACTGTTCCATTGCGGGGTAAATGGTTACCATAATGCTCAAGTTTTAACTAAAATTTCACTTCTAAAAACATTGACTGAGAGTCTGAACCAAGGCAAACTAACGTAGCGGAAGGTCGCAATTCAAATCTCGGATACAATCATCTCAGCTGATAATAAGTATCTGAGTCAACTGAGGGTAATAATCGCGTACGGGCGCAATGTTGACTACATTGCAATTTAGTGTGCTGTAGCTATGTTCAAATCAAGCCTTCTAATACCCAGCACGGTGTCAGCCCAAATTGAATTGTCGAATCCTAGATTATTATTATTTTTCGGAAACCACTAAGAGCTCATCGTTAAAACTCCAAGAAAGGAAATCATGTCGAAAAGGATATAAGGTACGCGCACGAGTTCGACTTGAAACCTTATCTTTGTTCTTGCCAGTTGAAACTAACAAATACCACCATTCTTTCGATCATGTTTGACGATCCTGATGAAAGTCGAAACATCATCCAAAAAATAGATACTATGTCACTAACCAAAAACCTCGTCGTCACGAAATCAAGAAACTCAAACCATTAAAATTTACTAAAAAAGGTGAATTACGTAGCTACGAAGATCCTTCATGTGAAAAATAAAGAGGTTCACGTAGTTGCGAAAATATCTTTCTGGAAAGCAAGGTCACATATTTTCTACCAATAAAAAAAAACACGTCGCTGAATATTCTGGTCCGACAAAAGAAATCATTACGGGCCTAAAGATCCAAGGTGGTTGCGTCAGAGACTCGAAGTGATTCTGATACACCTGCCACACTTCGAGCTTAATTTTCGGATCGAGGTAAAGCAATTTATCCAAGCAACAAGTATTTCAGAGAGTGGGTGTTGCCGCAGAGCGTACCAGATGAGTCTGTGTGAAACATAGAGAAGAGAGCAATGCAATTTGGCAGTTCCGCAGTTTTTAACGGTGGTGCTTTTCTATCAGTCAGATCGTGTTCTGTTCTTCTCAATAATCCGAGCGACGATCTTACTGTACTACTGTATTACGTTAAAACTCTTCGCTTTCTAGAACCTCATTTCGCTAGTCTGATTACTTCCTCGATTTCAGTGCCACCGATAGATGGAATTTCTCCAAATATCGTGCTGCTGGCAGCAGGAGATGCACAAATTCTTCCGCTGAAATCTGCGTGAAATATTTCCGCTGTTTCTCCGTCGCACTCGTCGATCGGTGGGCAAAATAGCATTCTTGTCATTTACGCAACAGAAGTGTTCGATATTCTTTGCGTTGGTGTCGGTTTTTGACAAGTCGAAACAGATTTCTGTCGCCATCCCAAGTGTCCATTTCAACGCAAACATCTTAGCTCGAATAGCAGCGATCCTTTTCTTTGCTTTCAAGTTCGAATTCTTGTAAATTTCGCAGCCGGTTATCAAGTCGCTCAGTTTGTTTAATGAAGTTGCCCAAACGCCCGTTTATGGCACGTCAACCCTACGTGGATTACCAAAATAGAGAAGTTTTTTGCCGTTTTTCGTCATAGCCCATAGCAACGCCCCACCGATTTTCTTGTAGAGCACGAATATCAATTCGCCTCTTTCAAAGACTCTTTTCTGTCCTGAAGGGAGTTCAAACTAATTTAATTATGTCCAACAACCTCCAATATCATTATGTTAAGGGGGTCATCCCGTGTGAAGGCCGTTTTTTTTTTTGGCCCTTTTTAGAATTTTTTTGTGAATAACTGGGGAAAGATACAAATACGATTTTTTCACCATAGATTTATTAATATCTTGAGCGTGCATAATAATTTTTTCAGCCTGATCACATAGTTCGTTATTGAAATGCAGAGCAATTTATGCACCCCCAAGGTGTTTTTCTGCTGCCACGCTAGAGGGCGCTGCGATCATCTTAGGGAAAAAAGGAAACGGCGTTTTAACGTAAAGACTTAACTACAGTCCGCAAACTAGGACTATTAAACAATATTAAAAACTAAATTTTTGGTGCCGTGTTAAACTTTTTTTTTGAATTTTGGTGTTTTTTACGGGTTTTTCAATGAATAAAAAAAAAACTACTGAATCAATCGCAATTATCCTAGTTTGCGGACCGTAGAAATATGTTCTGAATAAGTCCTGAAAATTTCAAAGAATTTCGTTTGATAGATTCTGGGCTATAGTGGCAGCCGATTTTCAACATGTGGTTTCGAGAAAAACGCATTTAAAAAGTAGAATGCGCTTTTTGACCATAAAACCTTAACTGACCATTAATATGCTATACCTAATTCATAAACCTTAGGTTTCTTGAAGAAACACATGTACAGCCCTGGCTTCAATTTTTGACCTTTTAGGGAAGTCATTCGAACGTAATTCGGCCCGACAAATACGAGCTTTATTATAGCGATCGATATAAATCTAGCATGTGATTTAACACATGTTTAACACTATTATTTCCGAACAACTCCGAATATCAAAAAATCGCTTTACCCATATATTCTACACTATATCTAAATACAATTGATGCCTAAAAAAAATTCGATTCCGCGGATCCGACACACGGGGTGACCTCCTTAAGGTGAGTATCTCCCATGCCCATGTCGATTTAAAATTTGATACTTAGAACGGGCCACCGACAACCAACCCGTACTATACTTACATTGTCGATTGACAAACTATTGCAAAAACCTAGTGCCGGATTGGTATTGGCGGTTATTCTACTGCTGTTTGGATTTGTGCCCAGAATTATTGGAAAAACTGTGATTGATTTTAATGAGAGTATCGATAAGGAACTGATCTGAAACTTTTCAGAGATCAAATAAATGTTTAATGGATGCCGTATTGATATTCGCACCTTCCAGTTAATACCAAGTATAGAACAGTATTTCGGAAAACAGGACAAGGTTCAAATTAGGTATTCAAGGCCTTTGATGAAAATAAGCTAATTCATCATAGAGTGGACGAAATTTTCATATCAGAACTTTCAAAGTATTTTAAAGCTATCCATCTTCGGTAGACAGCAATTACACTTTCACTTGTCTCTTCGATATCTATCGAAACAGTTATACCGAACTACTCGAGGGGAATTCCTTATGTTTTTCAAGAGTTTTTTTTTGTTTTCATTGTTGACGTCTTATCTTACATCAAATAAATTTTCAGTATGGTCGGAGCACTTTTCTTATATCCAACATGCGACTATAATGGGGCAAGGTCATCATTTATATCTGAGGTTGAGGTAAAAAACTAAATCCACGTGCCTCTTGGAGGACATGTGATGAAAGCAAATGTCACGCCAAGCATAGTTGCAGCAGTTTTGACAAACAAAAATGTTTCAGAACGATAGACCATGCTTCTGTCGTGTTGTGATAAGAAGGACACTAGGGATTTCAATATTAGAAGTTGACCACGAGCCTTTCTCAAATAAAATTCTGCGAAAAGTTCAAGGAATATTCATCGGATGGAAAAAGAAACGATAACTTCGCAAACATAACTATGGCAATGATTTACGACCATTTAACTTACGAGGATTATGTCAATCACAAGCTTTAAGAATGTTGTTGACAAAATCGAGGACACACAAAATACACGTTTTATGTTTCAACGGAGCTGGATGGATTGAAAACGGTATTGTTCAAACACAACAGTTTGGAGTCTATGTTTTTGCTGCGATGACATGACGACCCAACACCCGATTCCTTGTAATGAAAAGTCCCAAACATCTGCTGTCGAATTTACTCCTATCAGCTGGAATATTGTTAGATCCGATTATAAACTCACCCCATTAAAATAAACGAATGAATTACAGAAATATAGAAATATCTTCAAGACCTAAATTTGACATGAAAGCATTTGTTCCAAGGTGATTGCATACGAACACCATGGAAGGTAATAGTAAGGGATATTATTCGTTGGTATACCATTATCCAACACTATCCTCTAAATGATAAACTCTAATGACTCCCATACTCCTATCATATATATTATAGAAATAGCACTGATATCTGGTAGAATAGGGAAAGCAAACTATGGCTAAAATCATTGTCGTTGAGGCTTAGTTTCAGGGCAAATATGATAGAGGTAGGCATAGACCTACAAAGTCTGACAGTAGCAGTGTCTACATATTTTTACGATATTAAATAGATTGCGGCGGCCTGGTCTGATTATGCTTCAGGTTAAAGTTGCCGGGCCAGCCAGGGTGGACATTCTTCCCGGACTACTCGTGGGAAGAAGACATGGACTCAATTAACAAAAAAACTAAAACGACGATAGAAGAGGAGGCGATGATGCCAGGCGCATCATCGGAGGACGAGCTGCTGGCCTCCAGCCAGGAGACAGTGGCCGTCGAGAGCAGTACACTCCGTGACAGCCGTAGCACCGTTGTGCTGAAACCAACCGCAGGGACCTCCCGGAGCGAGGCGTCAGACGGACTAGTGGCTTCCAGCCTGGAACCCACTGCCGTCAAGCTGGGTGTAGCGAATACCAGACATAGTACTCCTGACCCGAAGCCCTCAGCGTCGGGTGATCCCTCAAAAGCGAAAACCGACAAGAATGTCGGTCGCCGGAAACCGGCTAAGAAGCGAAGGTCCACGGGTGTCCTGCTCAAGAGCCAGTACCAGAAGGCCATGCATATTCTCGGCAGATTGCCAAGAATAAGGAGGCCGGTACTGTCGACGAGCGGGATGAAAAAGACCTCGCTAAATACCAGGCGATTGTTGATGAATACAACAGCAAACGCCAGGCTGACGAGCAGAAGGCGAAGCCCATCGCTCTAAAACGCAACCGATCTCAAGACGAGGTCGAACAAGATAAGAAGCGGAGCAGAGTGGGCAAGAGCGCAGACGCCAAGCAACATACGGAGGAAATTGTACAGCAACCGTCAGCCGGCGGGCCACGTACCGCGAAGCCCTTCAGCGACGTGGCCAGGAGTCACTTACGTGTGGCGCTGGCGGATGGTTCGGAGTCAGGAATGCCAAAGTAAAAGTGTTCCGTTCTGCAAAACCGGACGACGACCTTGACTCAATCGACGCCGCCAACGAGCTGTTGGAGGAGATGACGATCGACGGTCCGACGGGGGCTGACAAACCCCCACGCAAGCAGATCATGCTGAGGGTAACGCAGATAAATCTGCAGCATTCGAAGTGCGCGAGGAAGAGTCTGCACGCTTTCCTGTGCCCGGACCTGAGTTCCAGTGACCTAGTTGTGGTCAAGCTGGAGCAGGTGGGGGCAGAAAACGTGCATATTTCCTCGGCGTACATGGCTCACGACCGATCAGCTCCGCCAGAAGAACTACAGAGAGATCTGACGAACACCATAACAGCAAAGAAAGCCAACCTGCTGATAGGCCGCGACGCAAATGCAAGGCATACGCTTTGGGGCAGCTCCGAAATCAACGAAAGAGGTGAGTCATTCTTTGCTTTTATTCAAATCTATCGGTGTGTAACAGCGGCAGTACACCAACCTTTCATTTCCCCTACTCGGAAACTGTGACGGTTGGGAGGAGGTCCTTGATATCACCCTAATAACCGACAACGGGGTTCTTAGGATGGAGGACTGGAGAGTGTCTGACCAGAGATCCTTCTCTGACCACAGTTGGATACTCTTCAGTCTAGATCTGGCTGCAGAGGTCTCCAAGCCCTTTAGAGACCCCAGGAGGATCGACTGGAGAAAGTTTGGTCAGGTAGTTAAGAACAAACTCTCCGGTGCGCAAATTATAGGTAGGATTGGCACGACAGACGAACTGGAGTCAAAGGTCGGGGCTCCGGAGAAGGTTTTTGATACCGCCTTCAAAGCCTCGTGCCCTGCTAAGTATAGCAAAAAGACTCTGCCACCATGGTGGAACGAAGATCTCTATAGTCTCAGGAAGCTGACCAGAGAAATCTTCAACACCTGCTACGGGCAAAAATACTGGCAGCCATACAAGGACTGCCTACAGAAGTACAAGTCGGCCATCAAGACCGCCAAGAGGCGGTCTTGGCTAGACTATTGTCAGAATATTGAAAACACTAGTGAACCCGCGAGGCTCAATAAGATTCTGTCCAAGGAACATAAGAATCCATCCTTCCTTAAAAAGTCGGAAGGCTCCTGGACGGAATCTTCTAGCGAAACCTTGGAGCTGCTGGTGCAAACGCACTTTCCCTCCAGCGAGGAGGACTGTGAGTCAGAACCTCGCTTGGAGGGTTTGCGGCAACCCCAGCTGTGCGAGGCTATTAAATCGGTAATTACCGGGGATAGGATCGGCTGGGCTATAAACAGGTTCTCCGCATACAAATCTCCAGGCCCAGATGGCATAATGCCAGTCATGCTACAGAAGCAGCAGGAAAGGGTTGTGCGGTGGCTTGTTGAGATTTACCGGAGCTGCATCACTTTAGGATACGTACCGCAGTCCTGGAGGCGCGCACGGGTGGTTTTCATACCGAAAGCGGGCAGGCGAGGTCATGAGTCCGCGAAGGACTTTCGGCCAATCAGCCTGACCTCTTTTGTGCTGAAGACCCTAGAACGCGTCCTGGACATTCACTTAAGGACGATTATGGAGAGAACGCCTTTCTCTAAGTCCCAGCATGCCTGCCTCAAAGGAAAATCCACAGAAACCGCCCTCCACGAGGTGATTGGCACGGTTGAGCGGTCGCTGCAGTACAAGCAGTATACCCGTGCTACCTTCTTGGATACAGAAGGAGCTTTCAACAACGTCAGTACCAACGCCATCAAGGAAGCCTTGATCGGTATTGGATTGGAGGGGTATCTCATGCATTGGATTATATCCAAGCTGAGTACCAGGATAATCCAGTCCGATCTGGGAGGCAACCACTTGACCAGAGCTGTGAACAAAGGCACGCCCCAGGGTGGTGCTATCTCACGGGTGCTGGTTAATAGTAATGGACAAAATTTTACGTACATTGGACAGCAGCGGAGTGAAGGTGGTGGCGTATGCCGACGACTTGGTGATATTAGTATCAGGGATGTTTCTGTCCATTATGAGCGACATCATGGAAGGAACGTTTCGAAAGGTGTGCCTGTGGGCCGCAAGATGCGGACTCAGCTTAAACCCAACCAAAACGCAACTGATGCTATTTACCACCAAGACAAGGATACCTGAATTCCATCTACCACGGCTGAATGAACAAAGATTGGTTCTTTCCTCTAATGTAAAGTATCTAGGTGTAATCCTGGATCCTAAGCTAAATTGGAGGTTGAACATAGAACTGAGGGTTAAGAAGGCCTGTATAGCCTTCTATGCCTGTAAGAGAGCCTTTGCGAAGAAATGGGGTCTCCGGCCGAGGATGGTTCTCTGGATGTACACCGCTGTAGTGCGGCCGATCCTAACGTACGGATCTATTGTATGGTGGCAGGCTTTGAAGAAGAAATACAATAGAACGAAGCTTAATAGGATTCAAAGAACCGCGTGTGCAGGTGCTACGGGGGCTCTGCAGTCCTGCCCGGCAAATGCTCTCAATGTACTCCTGCATCTCCTCCCCCTAGACCTCCACATCAAATATGTTGCAGCGTGCAGTGCCGTCGTGAGTCCGGATGCTGGGCAGCGAAGTCCAACGGCCACAGCAACATTCTAGATGAAATACCTCGAGAAATCTGGG
The DNA here is from genome assembly GCF_905115235.1 of Hermetia illucens. Lineage (NCBI taxonomy): Eukaryota > Metazoa > Arthropoda > Insecta > Diptera > Stratiomyidae > Hermetia > Hermetia illucens. The sequence continues at coordinate 89,345,663 of NC_051851.1, read as the reverse complement.
CATCCCCCACGGACTATGTCACACGCAAGCTGAACTTCACGAGAAACTTTGCTGTGGACCTTCCAACCAGGGCAAAGTGGAAGACCGGCGGGGTGTTGCAAGACTATGACACGGTATTCTTTACGGACGGAGATGGCCTTTGCAGTCGGCGCGGGGGTTTTCTCGAATACACACGGTGTATCCAAGTCGTATGGTCTCCCAGGTTTCACCAGTGTATTCCAGGCGGAAGTACTGGCGATATTGGAAGTCTGTCGATTGCTGGAGCGTGATTCGAGCCCCAAGCGTAACACAGCCATTCTGACCGACAGCCAAGCGGCCATCAAGGCCTTGTACTCAACGACGACATCTTTCCGGTTGGTGGGGCAGTGCAGAGACACACTCAACCATCTGGGCGGCACGCTCAAGATCACTCTCCTCTGGGTACCCGGGCATAGGAACATAGAAGGGAATGAGCGGGCTGACGGATTGGCCAGGCAAGGCTCTGCTCTTGGTAGTCCCGCGGCGAATACAGTCGGTGTTCCGCTGGCGACTGTCGGGGGCCGAGTCTACTCGGACTACCTAGCAGCCGCCGGCCTGAGATGGCGAAGGCTTACAAGCTGTGCCAAATCAAGGAGAATTTGGCCCGCTTATAACATAGCCCGATCACGAGAGCTCCTGTGCCAGACGCGTTCAAATGCATTCAAGATTACGGCGGTCTGCACAGAGCACTGGCCCGTAGGGGACCATGCCGCTAGGCTCGGCTTACCCTACAACTCGCATTGTCGAAGCTGCGGAGAAGGAAGGGAAACCCTCATGCACTTTCTCTGCGATTGCCCAGCTCTGGCTCGAGTCAGGCTGCGGACACTGGGTAAACCATTCTTTGAGGACCTCAGTGAGATTTCTAGCTGCAGAGTCGGAGAGCTGCTTTCCTTCGTGAATGCCACGGGCTGGCTCTGAAGATCCGAGCCAGCTGGACTCTGCTTCCCTGTTCCTATAACAACAGTCACGGTCTTAGGAGTTTGTGGCATCAAAATGGCGTACCAAAGCGCTAATTGGGCTCCTCGAAGCGGCCACTGATACCTACCTACCCCTAAATATATCGCCGTTCTAAGTTATTGTATAGCCATGTGCTTTTCCGGCGATGCAGTTTGCATTTAATTATTCGTTAAAAATGTATGTCCTTTCATGGTTCAGTTCAGCTTCAGTTTTGCGATAGTGATGATCTGGTGGGATTAACGTGAGGATTTGCCGTGTAGACATAATCCTTTTCAACGTTTTTATCAGTTGCTGACTCGCTGGGGCGTCCAGTGGGCCCTTTACGATTCGAGCTTCTTGGAAGAGCTTACAATATTTCCGAACGTTTCAAATGTTTTGAAGCACTTAATTCTGCAACATTTGATGCGATTTTTTTCACTCATTTTTAACACTGGAAAATTACCGAAAACACAAGCCTTAATATTCATGACACTCACAGTAATATATAGTATATATAGATGAAAATATAAGCAGATGTAGGGATTGAGTGTATCAATATAAGAAATGGAAAAAATGAGAATCAGTTGTAGGTACTCCGCGAAATTCAAAGAGCCACCTTAATTTCTGATTACACCTTAAATGTCTGTGTTCTTAGATGCCTTCGTTTGAGCGGTTAGCCTGGTACACATATGATGCATAACCAATTAGGTATAAGGTCATAACTGCTGTTGTAAGACAATGGGGGTATTCAAATTCTCTTTTAAATGTTCTATGTTTGTGGTGTCCGGATAGCTGAGTGATTAGAGCACAAGGCTGTCGTATGGAAGGTCGCGGTTCAAATCTCACTGGTGGCAGTGGGATTTGTATCGTGATTTCTCGTCGGATACCAGTCGACTCAGCTGTGTCCTGAGTCAAATCAGGGTAATAATCTCGGGCGAGCGCAATGCTGACCACATTGCCTCCTACAGTCTACTGTAATGTGCCGTTAGGGTCTTGAATGAAGTGCTCTAACACACTTCAAGGCCCCGATCCAATATGGATTATGTTTGTGGTGAGGTTTTGTTCGGCATGGTGTTGTTCTTCTTCGTTTGTCTCTGGTTCGAAAAGGGGATTTCCAAAGTTAAGCTTGGGATTAGGGGATTACTAAAATTGAAACTTCGAAGCAAATACACTGCCAAGGACGTGTTTGATATCAACTTTGTACTTTGAATTGTACATGTGGATTCAACACTACTTCAGTAACTCATTCAATATAACCTGGCAAGGGCCCGTTTGTGATTTAGATGAATGATGGTAGGTATTCAGGTCTAATGCATTCGCATATTAGGCCCATTGTAACGTCTATTTAGATTGCTTTCTGCCTGCAATACTCATAAAGTTTTGGAAATCTGCGGACGCATTTTAAAAGCAAGGAGTGCGCAGATGTTTCTTTAGTGAAGAGAACCTCTCGGAGGGATATATCTCTGACGTGTGAGGAAAGACGCAGCTGGATACCAAATGCAGAGCCCTCTTGCCCATCACTCTGAGTATCATCTTCAGCGCCCAGTAAATAATAATAATCAATAAAAGTGTGTCCATAGCGGCCCCGGTTTCCTAAACGTTCGTGGCTGAAAGGTGTCCATGACTAGCTAGATCCATAATCCAGTACTCCGAAAATTGCCATTCGATTGTTACAGGGCTGCTGTTCCCCGGATATAATATCCTTTTCACCCCCCGTTCGAATATTTCACTACTTCCTTTCTGTTTTGTTATAGGGGCCAGTTTGTATCCGCATGTTACGGTGGTTCGCCATTTTATCCCTAATGCTCCAAATGCTCATCATCGCGCCATCTTGGACGAGAAACAAATCAGTCACATCCTAGACAGGAACACCAGAAGACTTCTGAGCATCAGAAATTATTTTCGTCATGCAGCAAACGGTATAGATATCATTATTATTCACTGCGGCTTTCGATTTCCTAGCTGCTAGAATCGTAAATGTCCTTTTATTATGAAGCACCCTCAGTTGCATTTTAAGGGATAAGGTATTGGAGTGCAAGTAAGGTAGACCTCGCACAACACACAATCACCATAAGCGTTTTCAGTTCCTGTTACATGTCCCTGTAGCCAACTAGGTTAGGGATAGGGGGGCCAATTCGAATCAGTAGCGGTGGCTGGAATAGCGCCAGAGAAAAGAGCACCTTTGATTACGTCTTAATACTCACCAACAATCGGTCTAACGTCCGATCAGAAAAACACTCCCTGTCATCAAAGGACAACTGGATTATGGTAGTAGTTGATATGAAGCTTAGGGATTAACACTCCGTGCATTTCCGACTCTGCGAATAGGAGCATACGCAACCCGCAAGTGCAGGTAAGTGAACATTAAGAGATGACTTTAGGCCAATATCGACACCTCTTTTGTTGCGCACATCCAAAAGATAACACCTAAATCGACTGCTGGTTAAAACATTGTTAGCATGGTTAATTTGAGACTTGCAATTTTTTTTAATCTCAAGTGGGACTGTAGAAATCCACTAACCTACCACCTTTATCATTACGATCCCCAAACCACAGAGATAGCAACCTCAGTTCAATACAAAGGATCCAAAATTATGAAGGTACATAGGCCTTATGCTTGAAAAAGGGTTGCGAATATCAAGGTACTTTTAGGGCTGGGTAAAAATATTACGGTGAAACAGGTTTAAAGAAACTGCTGACAACTTAATATGGACGTCCAGCAAATATTTGTAGACTTCATATAAGCCTACGACGCCAATAATTCCTCAGCACTGCATAAAATATTGCCATAACTAGACATTCCAGCGAAGCTAGTTCATTTCATAAAAGAAGCGATGATGGATGCGACATCTAAAGTGTGAGTTCAGAGTACGCTATCCTGCTCATCCCCCAAACAAGGTTAAAACAGGTTATTGTGCAAACCAGAAAAAAGATGCCGCCTAGACAGAATATTACTATTGCCAAACACAATTTCTGAAAATGTTGGCAACTTTACATAACTACCATGTAGGCTACCAAAGGATACAAATTAAATTTCAGAAACAAATAAGAAATAAAAGCAAGAATCAATCATTCCTTTCAGCAAGAATACCAAACATCAAAGGTTGGTGACCTAAAATTGGCTGGGAGGAGACCATCACAATAAGTCATGGTTTGGAAAAAACTGTGTGATAGGCTACCCATTGCAAATGTCATCCATGAAGAAGACAGAAATTTAATTCAAAGTCCTTTGGTTATACAAAAGTATCTTAAATCCGTCCTCTTCGGACGGCATCAAGGAAGGTTTACTGGAAGGAAGGTCTCCAGAGCCGCACTATTTCCACGTAACTTGTTTGCGACTATCGTGCTTTAAAACAATGGAAGTGAATGGCTTAGGGGAAAGTATTTTGAAGATTTCATGGAAACAAAACTTTATTAAAACTGGCTTATTATTTGTGTGTCTGCAGCAGATACTTTAATCAGAAACGGATTGGCACGAAATTTGGTGGAAAAGTTGGAAATGGGTGGAGCGGTGCCCAACATAATGTTCATGGTTTCCATAGATCCGTATTTGGAGCATAGCGAATCGACCACATCCACGCACCATCACTGGGGGTTTGTGGCAATGGGCTTCAAGTCCCTCTACGATCTTCTAAGAAGCTTATATTTCCACCAGCTCAAGTAGTTAGAGCACTCGGCTATTGTAGCAGAAGGTCGCGGTTCAAATCTCATTAGTGTCAGAAGAATTTGTTATAGTGATTGCATGTCGGATACCAGTCGACTCAGCTGTGAATGAGTCAAAACCAGGGCAATAATCTTGGGTGAGGACAATGCTGACCACATTGCCTCTTACAGTGTACTGTAGTGTATCGTTACGGTCTTGAATGAAGTGCTTTAACACAGTTCCATGAGTTCAATTGGCGCCCCTTTTTAATGTCTCACGTATCCGCTACCACGCATTATCTCTTGGCGCTGTGCTAGTTGCGTATCAGGATTCCGGATAAAATAGTGAAAGCAGATATAATGGTGTTAATGCGTCGAAAGATATCAAATTCGGTGGCAGTAGCATAGGAAGTTCTATCGAAAAATGTAAATAAGAATCGATTAGTGTTTATGACTCCACTGGAGAGTAAGCAGATGTCATTAGCGTAGATGTTTGAGGAAAGAGGAGATAGTCTATCGAACCTTTCCGTAGCCTAGTGGGGACATTACCGAAGTTTCCTATTCCAGTAGCTTACCTACTGCTTGCTTTTTACTGTGAATGTACCCCTTTGTAATCACCCTTACTTAATATATGTATATATTATAGTTCCCTTTTTCGAAATACTGATAAACATTTGGATGGATTTTGATTCCCTGCTAGGAAGAAACGCCGTTTGTCCTGGTCTTTCGCAAAAGAGACACCTGGTATATACGTCAGGTTGAAAATCCGGGGTACTGTGTAGCGTTGACCATGAATTTTGAATACAGTACTTAATGAAGCGCGTTCGAAATCAAGGTATCCAGACCAACCTTTTTAAAAGTATTTGTTGTCTGTGCCTATATATAAACCAACCTAACCTAATTGTAGTAAACAGATGAAACGCTGTTTGGGTGCCCCATGTTCTTTTTCCGAATATTTTCTAGCGGTTTTCTTCAAACAGTTTAGGCCAAACTGATCCTCGACTGCAGCATGGATTTTTTTTTTCGAGAATACAAGTTACGGGTGACAAGATATAACTCGGACCGACTCCGCTTTCGACATCGGATTTTACTTGGATGCAGCTCGTTGCATTTTACGCCAAAATATGTCGATCTGATAATATCTTTTAGTTTCCCCGGAGTACATTTCCTGAACAGAGCATTCCAGATACACTTGCAGTTCACGCTGTCGAAAGCCAGATCTGAAATAACCCATCAGGATTACAATATCACCCTTAGGAACCCTCTTTTGGACTGCATTTAATTGCCCCCCCCCCCCGTGTTTCTCTTTGAATCTGTATTTTCCATTGGTAAGCACGGCTGTATTATTGACATGTTTAGAGCATCTGGCAATAAATGTCCTGTCTTAAATCGGCTTTCAAGTAAGGAAATACGATAGGACATGAGAAATGGATCGCGACAACGCTTGTTAAACTTAAGTTGGGATCCAGTTCGATTCGCGCTTTCAATCGAGTATCGAGGTATGAAAGAGGGTTTGCGGCAGCGCTAAAAGTTGAAGGAATGGATCTTGGTTTTGGTGAAGGAATGGCAAAATATATTGCTAGACCGTCGGTACCACCTAAGCATGATAAAGTTTACACAAAAAGTCTTTTTTAGATGCACATGTAAATGAATGGTTTTGATTTGAGGCAGTTTCTGTCCGGGCATAGACTTCATATAATATACTTTTCTAATCATTAGGAATTCAGAATCCCTATCACAGTGAAAATTAGTTACGGTAGATTAATAAGTCTACCCTTTGTTGCACTTTTCTGCACGCTACTGTAGCAGTAAATTTAGAAAAAACTTTAGGAAGTACAGGCGAGCGATACCACGATCATTTCGTTGTGAATAAAATCCATGCTGAAGGTGATCTAGCCTTCCAGCAGAAGACATGGTAAATTATGTCTCAGATAGAGTGATGACGTAGACCAGAACGTCAAATAGTTGCAATAGGAAGTACTCCAGGATCGAGAAATTGACCTATGCAATAGAAGCTCTTCATTTCTTAGATATCCAACAACACCAAAGATGAATGAGTAAAATCTTCCGAAGAATATGTATTGAAGAATACAGGAGCATGCCATTCATAACCTATAACGGCTCAATAGTTGCAAACCAAAAACCAGAGGGCGAATGGATGAGGATGATCCAGCCCGGAATATCGATAAGGGCAATGTCAATATATGGCAGAAAAGAAGACATCGCAGACCCTGCCTCAGATGAAGAGATGGCATAGACTGCTAGGTATGTCGAATTCGGGTGCCTGGGATTAGGCAAAACCGCTTTCTTTGGAGTTCCTTATTTGGGCAGATCTAAATCAGGCCCCGATTTTTGGCCGTTGATGATGAGGATGAAAGATTTGTTCCTTGAAAAACTTACCTTCGTTGGAGTGTTTATTGCTGCCAATCTAATAAATTCCTTTACTACCGAATTTTATTATGCATTCATATGTCGATTCATCAGAAATTTATTGTTTTCATAGTAGTAATGTGATGTTAGCTTTAATTATTATTATTTTCGTATTTCGTTCTGCAACAATATTCAATAGAATTTGCGAATAGGGTGGAAATATGTGGGGCTAATCAAGTAAATCTTCTTTCCCCTGTATAACCATAGACCATAAACTACTACTCTGGCACGGATGGTCATCAAATCGAAATTCGATACCACTTGTGCGACAACTAGGCACATCCAACTGTCTAAATCATATGGCCGCCGCCTATATTGAAGCGTCATCTCCCTATTGTCTAGTCCTTACCGGATTGGAAAGGGCGGAAGATCTACCAGACTATTATTACATTATAATTACCGAACAACTTCAAGAAGCGACTAGATATATACACAATGGAAGAGAAATCCCTAAAGGCTCCACGTTATTTCATTATTGTGCCTCCACTCCATAAAATTGAAAATATTGTGTCCTGTTTTGACAGATAAAACAAGCCTCGTTTATGCTAAAAATGGGATGCTGAATATGAATAAATTAGTTATGAAGGAAATAGAAGCAATGCATATCAGAGTATCAGTTTCAATTTCAGAGCAATATTTCCAACAATAAAAAATCCACCTTTTATTATGTTACTTTCCTGAGGGAAATATTCGGATAACGGTGGGTGGGTCATGGATTTTCTTCCCAAGATATCTTTTTTCGCTTGCTTTGGCAGATTAGGACACATGACCTAATTCCCATCGGCAGGGGTATATCGACTTCATTGATACTTTTGTTAAAGCATTAGGAGGAAGCCCCATTCTCATCTGTTGTAAGAACTTTAATTTTATTTGGGGAACAGGACAAGGAGACTCCATATCTTCTCTTCTATGATTCCTTGTGATGAATAGAAATCATTGACGAATATTGAGGTATTGTCTGCGGTTGGATCGACCCACGTGAATTTGCTGCTGATACTTTTATCTGTTTTACTTCAAAGACTTCAAATGTCTTCTCTGGTAACTGAAGATTCTACTTTACAACTTCTAATTAATTGCACTCGACATACACATCCTTTTTCCAGTTTTGGTTACGCTTCTACAAAGTTATACCCGGAAGCTCGGAAATAAGAGCCGCTAGATTGCGGAAACATTCACATTCAAAGTGACATCCGTAGTGAGGGAGGGTTCACTTTTTAAAATATTTCAGGCAAACTGGCGGCGGTGTGCTTGAAGTAGCAACTAATTAGTCTCTAAATTGCATTCAAAGGTAGTTCTTGATTCAACTGTAGTCCTCGGTCGACAATATATACATATATTCACTGAGTCCCTCGTGGAATAGTTTCATTCTGTTTTGTGTGCGGTTGCAATGCTCTCAACCCAAGCAAAAATGTTCCACCGAAATTTGTTGAATTGAAGATATGACGCTGGAAAATAATTTTTCATCCCCGTAAAGCGACCAATTATGGTTCAAGGGACGCAAGTGTTTCCCAGAAAATCATCACCTAGTTAATTTACAGAAGATTTGATGGCATTAATTCGTTAGCATTTTAAGTTTGAAATCGCCTTGAATGCTACGAAAGTACCTAAATAATACTCTTGGATGTCGGAATGAAATTCCATTTGGATGGAATTTCGAGCACCATTGTCTCTAATATAAAGCATTGCTTGGATTTCATTAAAATTATTTCCCAAAGTTGGAATTTCTCAAGATAAAAGGTTTGTGGGATGGGGTTAGACAGATTGTTAGAAATTCGAACCGGGATGGTGTAAATTAGCAAATCAAGGACCGCAATTACGTTTTAGATTTACAAGTAAGGGAGTCATTATTTGGCTTAACAGATGGCAAGTTGTGCGTTTGATCTTGGATAACGAGAAGTATCGTTGAAAACGTAAGAGATAAAAGGGTTTATAGATGAACTAAAATTCAGCGGCGAGCCGAGAATAGTATATGCATCTAACTTACAGCAATCCAAATGAAAAGCACATCAGATGTGATGGTCGAGTTGGCCGAACACCAGCTTCTCTATCCCGTGCCGAAGGTTACGTCACTAGTATTTCTGGTTACCTCTCACGGGATTGTCATTCCGAACAAATATTGTTTCCCACTCCTTAAACTTCTGAAGCTGGTGTTACACTTTCTTATCTTTCACCTCATTTTACAATATCTCGATTGGTTCCGCCATTTGCCAGTTGCTTGCTGCTATTTTCCAAGGTTTCTCTCTGCCGCATTTCATCCTGCCGAAAAACTGCCGTCGTTTTGCTAGCAAACGGTTTTTATTTCCTAACGTATTTGGATTCCATTCTGTCAGTATTCTCAAAAAAATAATGTAATTTTCTTTTCCTTTTTCACTAAAGTTAAAGTTTGTCATCAAAGGTCCTGAGACAAATTCAGATTAAACTCACTCATAACAGAAACCTAGGACGAGATGAAACTAAAAGGCAATTTCACGATCTCGACATCGGCTATAGTCATGGATGTTTGTGATTGTCTTAAGATGTTAGTACAATAGACATACTGAAGGCCTACTGAAGAAGTCCTGCTCCCCCCTTTTTAAACAAAACAAAAAAAAAAAAGTTTTAGAAAGTATCAAGAGCAGGTAGAAACTATACTAAGCTACCGCGTGCTGGCAACCCGTCGATAGAAAGAACTAAATAGGTGCGTAGTAAACCAATGGTTTTTTTTTATCGCTGTTGCACATTTCCAAGGCGATGCTTAGATGAAGAGATACCCATTAGAAGGGTATTTGCACATCACATAGTTTTTGATATAAGGCCCATTACTCGCAATAGCTTTTTTCTCCCCCTTCTCCCTTCACAATGTTTACCAAATTCTAAGATACTACCGGGTGAAAAATTTGACCCATTCTAAAGAAGTTGCTTTATTAATTGCCCGTAGAGAACGGAGCCTTGACACTGAGGAATTACTGTTCATCCAGTTTGGAGCGAAAATAGTTGGGCTATCCGATTTTATAACGGTCAAGCTCAACATGCACTAAACTGTCAAAAACATAATAAGGTCCCAAGTAAAGCCGATATCTGCTAACAGGGTCATACACGATTGAAGCGACATCTATCCGTATAGTTATCGACCTGTCAGAAAAGAAGATCCTCAATTATCGACCTGTCAGAAAAGAAAATGCAACCGCTGGGTCCTTAGAGGCAAAAATATCAACCAGCATTTCTGAGAAATACAATTTAAAGCACGAAGGAAGAAAGCATGTGACCCATTTGCGCCAATAGGAGTGAAGCCCGAAGGGAACAGAAATGATGGATGGAACAAAGTCAAACAAAAAGTCGAAGAAGAAAGCAATGCCAATTCGCCCAGAGGCAATTTTTATCTATATCACGGTCAATCTGACGTACGCGGAGATACTCAAAAGGGTTAGAACTAAACCCAACCAGAAAGGTACAACCTCTCTTAGGTCGTCAGGAAAAATTTCAACACGTGCAAAAAACACTCTTTCCATTATTTTTAAGGACGTTGCTGACCAAGCTTTCTCGTATTCCTCCAAAAATATGACAAAATTACTAGCAAATGTAGTATTTCAGCCAATTAAACAGGGTAGTCAGCTCCACAAAAACACTACTAGCTACGCAGTCTTCTCGAAGGTAGGTCCTTTGCCAAAAAAACGCTGTTGCGCGCAAAGAGTTTGAACAACAAGTTAAGCAGGATATATGCTGACGTTCCAACAGCAGTTGCTTATCTCCACTCCACCTGGTCCGCAAGTTCAATAGCGAATGGTGACCTAGTGCTGATTATAGATATTGCAAAAACAGCACCTTTTGGACTCTTCGAGTTCACATACACATGACCTTCTAGAGATTCATGAATTCTGAATGGCATTCTGGCCGCATCTTCCACCTAGTCCGCGCATTTGGGACATCTCGGGTGTATTTTTCGACGCCTCCTTGGCAATGGCTTAATGCTTAACGTTGAAAGATGCAAACTTCTACAGCAGCAGTTGAATTCTCACGGCCAACTATTGAAGCTTTTCCAACAGCCTCATTACCCCCCGCTCTTTCCGACGGCCGGTGCGAATCAGGATGAAGTAGGTGCCTCGAAACATAAGATCTTTACGCTGTGTATGAACCTCGATGAAGTGACATCTAGAGGAGAAACCTGCACTGTGTTAAATAACAATTTACGCTGGAGGAGCTTGGAAAACAATTTGTTGTGATTTCGAGAAGAGCATGTGGTAATAACCAAACAACAAGTAATATCCAAACAACAAGTGGAGGCAGCGTAGAAGCTTTTGCGGAGGCGCTAAAGTTCGAAATGAATGGGTTGTCTGCCACCTGCGAGAACAAATAGTATCAATGAGGTGTTTCAAGTGCCTCGGGAAGGCATGTACCAGTGGCATTAATCGGTGGGATCAATGCGGAAGCTGTGGAGAGGAAGGACATGTTCAACCATCACCATCACCATCATTCATCAATGTACTAGTAGTGAATTCTTCAGTGGTTTTGTAAGGACCAAAGTAAGTGGTCTATACCAATGTAGCTAGAGAGAGTAATGCAAAAGGTTGAGGTCTATTGTAAGCTTTGGCGCTGTTGGACGTAGTCATGGCCAATGAATGATAAAGTCCGTTTCCGGAAAGGGAAGTCTATCAGAGTAGTAGACCTGATCATTGTCAGCCCTGAACTGGTATATAATCGCTGAATCTGAAGGCAATTCCTACAGTAACGTGAGACGTATTGCCTGAGATCTGCTGTACAATAACCGACAGTACCACCGACTGTACCACACCTTAAGCATAAGTTGATGAATCACTTGGTGTAATTGGTTGCCTCCATATTTAACCAATTCGGCTGTAATTCCATCGGCTCCTGGCGACTTATGATTTTTTAGCCGATGAATTGCACGGACTTTCTTTCCTGTACTTGGTGGTGGCAATATTTGTCCGTCGTCTTCAGTTGGTGGGACCTCCAACTCGCCGAAGTTCTGGTTGTTCAGTAGTTCATCAAAGTAGTAAACCCATCGCTCCAATATGCCCATTCTATCGGAAATCAGATTTCCCTCTTTGTCAAGGCAGGATGAACACCGAGGTGTGTACGGCTTCATCCTCCTGACTTGTTGGTAAAACTTCCACGCCTGATGCGGTTGCTCCCTGTACTTCTCGAGTTAACGGACTTGTTAGTTCTCCGAGGCTCCCTTTTTCCGTCTGTGAAGTCGCTTCTCCGTTTGCCGGAGTTCGTGATAAGTCTCCGCGCGTGCCCGCGTTCTTTGAGAATGCAGCATTACTCGATATGCGGCATTCTTCTGCTCCGTTGCTAGCTTATATTCATCGTCAAACCGGCCGTTCCGACTCTTTTTGTGGCCGTATCAATGATAACGTTCTTCAGGTGGTTGTGAAGATTATTTTTTGATGCTTCATCTCCAGGACCTCTATTGACTGTGGTTATTGCGGCACCTATGAGAGGGTGTTGCGGAGGGCTGTATTGTAGATGACTTCAGTATTCACTCTCACCTGATTGCCAGAGCGGATTGTAGGTGGTATCGTAATTCGAGCTCGGAGCATCAAGCCAATGAGATAGTCGTCCGAGTCTATATTGGCCCCCCTATATGTTCCGATATTCATCAAGGCTTGGAGGTGGCGGCGTTCAATCAGCACCTGGTCAATTTGGTTGAAAGTGGTCCCGTCTGGAGAGGCCCACGTACGTTTGTGGACCGCTTTCCGCGCAAAACAGGTACTTCCAACAACCATTTCGAACGATACTTCTAACTGAATAATCCGTAGTCCGTTATCATTGGTATGCGCAAATCATTAATTCGTTGTTGTTGCCGGATTCGTCGTTGTAAAATCCATCCTGTCCGAGGCTCCTTGCGTGGCTTCGTAACATCGGTTTTCCGTGTAGGGTTATCAGCCCTACCCAACCCCCAAGCTGGAACCTATTCTTTATTTCAACTTCGATGTTCTCCTAATCAACGAGGATAATATACAATTACAAATTCGCCACCATACCTTCGTAATAAATATAACCACCACGGTCGTTATGAAACCTTAGGGTGGAGCGGGCAGTTTAATTAAGGTTCAAGCAATTTCCCACAAAGTACAACAGAAAAAAATTGAATGTCAAACAAAGTTGCATTTTTCAAATTACATCTTAAGTACCCTTAGAACACTTAGGTTTTTCTCTGAATCCAACGCCAACCACTTGCTGGGTTAGTGTTAATAGCAAATCTTTTCATTCGACATTTCTGAACTTTTTGACATCTTTTCTTCTTTGTAGACAGGAAAAGCTCGATGGGTTTGGAATATTGTTTCCGTTCAGAAGATCTCATCCTGATTCGTTTTCCAATTTCATACAATGATGAATGAATTTTCGTGCTTTTCCTTTTGTTTTTCTGCCTATACCACAAGGAAGAGTAATTTACTTTGATAATATTTTTTCTTTTATATTATTTGACATTCTTCATGGGAATTCCGGGCATTGCCCTCAAGAATTGTAGATATGAGAGGACATCTTGCCAGTTGTGGGTATGTGTTCATTGCATTCGAGAAGTTGTTTCGAGCGAGGTTTTGCTATCATTAATTGTATAGTAAACTCAACGAATGAAGGATGATATGGTGAACAGCCGAGTTGCTTGTTATCGATCAACTACCATTAATTATTTCTGAAAATTGACCTAATTGGTTGGATTGGATGGTTCAAACCTGCCAACACTGACATACGCTTGTATGCCTCTATGCCAACCAAGTTCACCACTTTATTAGTCAGTTCGGGGAGGAGGTTCAGACCCTTTGCACATGTGATTTAAAAATCAATATTTAAAAAATTCGGCATATTTCAAAGTACACTGGGATGCGTCTTCAAACCCAAACAAAATGAATAGAAATGAAAAACGGAATTAAAAATTCTGAACTGATATTTTGTGTCCGCCTTGCCTTTGAACCTCACGGCAAACAAACTGGGATATAACCTTTTTCTGTTGTGAAATTCTTCGAGTTAAGGAAAATAGAGAAATATACAGCATATTAAACCAAAAAATAACCACAACTTCACCGATTCAATTTTCCCATTTCATGATGAAGAATAAGGTCTACGAAAAATAAGAATTTATATCTCATAGCGGAATTCAGTTCAGAAATTTTTAGGGGGTCCTATGTAGATATAAAAGTTTAAAACAGACGATAACACGGCGGAATATCAGAAGCTGGCCGCTTTCGATATAAAGGTTTTGTATTCACCTCGTGTGAAAATTTCCTTTGCAAGTTTTTCCATTCACTGCAGCTAAGAAAAAAAAATTCCTTAATATATTAAATTCTTATATATGATAATGACGTGTATTAAATTGCCATGAATTTATGTGAAATACAAAATTTTTACCTATTAAAAATTTGGTTATAATTTTCAAAATTGCGTAGCTAAAAAGGGTTTTCAGATAAATTCCTAAAATATGGTAATATGCTCATTTTGACTTTATTAGAGCAGATTTCGGAATCGAACCATCGTGATTTTTTTCAGATTTTTCAGTTGTATCTTCACCCGTTTTGAGCCCCCACTTCCCCATATTTTTCCCAATACCATCAATAAATCAGTTTCGAAAAGTACTAAGCAAACCTTTTCATTTGATACCTTTCACATGTAACCAGAATTTATATATCCAGGAAGAGTAACTTCAGCGGGGGCCCCGAACTTGGTATCGCTTGACACATTAACGCTATATCCGCGAAGACGGATTAGAAGTGTGGCTAGACCAACCTACCTAAGGTTGGCAGCTCCACGAAAAGAGCTCTTCATGTGATATCTTCTTATTTTTTAGTCTTTATCCCATTCAAAAGCGGGCTCGGCTTATCGTGGTCGGTTGCGACAGTTTGTTTTATCAAACACCTGATCTGGACGAAATCACGAGGCTTTGAAATGAACATCTAGCTTATCAAACCACCGTTATTTGAGCTGCTCTTTTGGGTGTTTCCCATCAACTTCGATCATCAGACCAATCTTGTCAAGTAAATTCTCGTTAGCGCGAATTACATCGAAGGCGCTTCTTTCGCAATTTTTGCACTAACCCTACAACCCCATATCGACTGCAAATATTCTCATTTCGGATGTGATCATGGCGTGTTGCCCTATTGGTCCAACGCAACATCTTTGTCTCAACTACCGGGAGACGCCGTTCATTGCCTTTTATAATCGGCCAACACTCAGAACCATAGTAGGTGGCAGGACAGACGACACTACCGTAAATTTTGGTTTTAGGACGGTCGTTGATGCGTCGATCACAAAGAACGCCACTTTATTGTAGTTGTACTGATGCGACAAGCATCGGTGGATCGGTGGAAAAAATTCTGTTTTACTCAAATTCAATCTAAGACCGTATTGCATGACAAGTTGCGCGAGATCAGCTTTGCTATGAGATGCTAGCAAAACGTCATGTGTATAAAACAGCCGATAGGGCACTGAACGTTGAATGTCCCGTGACAGCCCATAACATGAAGAAAGACGAGTTGTGAGAGATCGCATCTTGGATGAACACCGACGGAGACACGAAGTGATTTTGATACACCCGCTACACTTGGAACTTTACTTTTCGAATTGTGGTAGAACTTACGACATATATACACATATATGGTGGATTCGCGCTGATGTACATTGGTTTGGGCATAATGATGACCTAATATGGAAGTTATAGTTATGCTATTCTCTAAGAGATACAATGTGAGTACCACATCGTAGAAACGTAATGATAACTCGGAGCTAAAATTGAACTAGATGAAGGCCCATCCAGTGTTGCAAATCTTACTTCTTGAAGGGCAGCAATTGCAGTCGGACCGCACGCACAGGCGAGCTTTTGTGTAAAAGCTGCTACGTAGGTTATGGAGACACATTTTATATTCGATCAATATGCTTCTTGGTGAACTCAAAGGAATGTAGTCATGAGTTTCACTTCTGGCTAGGGCACACTTCAGGGTGGTGGAACAGATTTGTGCTATTGCATGAAAGCCTTTTTAGACTCACGTTTATAACAATGGATCAAACTTTCATCTCCAGTAACAATGCGACATAAAATGTCCTCACTGTTCTCAGCACAACAAGTTTAAAAATTTGGAGCACCACAGCAGCTGTTGCTGATGTGGTGTGAGAATTTTCACATATGTTTCATTTTCATTGTGCCTTTTGTTAACCGTGGTTTTCCTTGTTCAAATTCCGTGTATTCGCTGCTATTAAGGAACTTCATGATGCTGCGAAACTCAATTTTCCCCATGCATACAGTTTTGCACGGAGCTTTCTCGTCTGATCGCCAATCACTTATTGATTTCTGCACGACTTCGTATTTATTATACTCTTAAGGAGTTCTTTCACTAATCCAAGTAAAAAAGATTGACCTCATCCGCTGCTATTACTTCCATTCCGCGAAATTTTTTGAGCCCTCGGATAAGTCCACAATATCCATATATATGCTTTCTATGACGCTAGGTTAATATAAGGTCTCTCAATTCATATAATGTCTAACGCCTAGTTTTAATGTATGTACATGTGAAAATAAAGGAGCGAATTCGAACTGAAAAGGATACTGAAAATTTAAGAAGTTCCTCGCCCCCAACATTCTGAGTAATTATTGATTGTTCCCTCCTCAACCTCATCTTCTGCTTCGAAGGTAAATAGGTATGGTATTACGGAGTCTGGTGGCTTGTAAACTTGACGACAAACTGATTATTTAAAATTGAAATTTATGGAAATTTTTTTTATTTTCATTAATTTGAATTTTTGAACATAAACAAAGATATTCCGGGAAAAAGAAAAAATCTGGCAACAACGGTCTTTTATTTTTGAGCTTCTTCTTTTTATAAGTATGCCAAATTCCTACATAATTATTCAAATTTCCAGAAAGAACTGAAAATACTCCTAAGATTTTGCTTTACCTTTTTCGAGGGGAACCCCCCTCGAAAGATTTATGAATAGGTAAATTGTCGGTTAGTTATTGAATTACCATTGCATCTTCTCAGATAGTCAAATATCTATTGCGAAGTGGTTACTACGAATTTCAATGACTGATGCTTTAGTGGAATAGTATTCCACACTTAAGCTGAAATTATAAGGTTTTCCATAAGTGGTGGTTTACTTGAGCAAAAAGTGGCATAGGAACGAGGTTTATACATACGTAAAATAGGCAGACTAAATGCTGCACCCTCTACAGTGTCTATTCTTATTCTCTTGTAGAAGACAAGTGCATCTACAGGAATTTCAACTACTCTATAATAGCAGTGACGAGATAAGAATGGAGAATATTTCAAACCGAAAAATATTATTATGATAGAAATTCGGTTTTGAGGATAATGGAATGGTTAAGAAGATGATCAAAATGGAACCTAAAGAAAACAAACGCTGTTCAAGGAAACAACAGAAAACGGAAGAGCTGAAATGTAACCAAGGAAGATAACGAAAAGAATTCCAGCGATGAACCAAACTGGAAAAAATTACTAGAAAACCGCTCCTTTGCTTGTCCGAAGGAAGAAGGGCAGGAACACCAGAAAAGTGGATGAAAATGAAACCTAAATGGGATATTCGTTTGGAGAACAAGTCGGTGGAGAAAAATGTATTAAGAAGTAACCAAAGGGGATTACTATGGGAAGAGCATTCTGAATTTGTGGCGGTTTTTTAGGAGCCCGAATAACGTCTGGATTAGTGATTTAGCAAGAAAACCTTTTCTAGAACATACGCAGAACATAATCTTTGAATACTACGTAGTTTGATTGGCCTTTTGGATTCTACAGCCTTATTTGTGCACAACTTTGGAATACTATAAAATTCGTTTGCAGAGCAACTGAGAAGACGGATGCAACGGATAGCCAGACTTTGCATTAAGCTTAACTGGAAAAATAGCTGGTAAACGTGGATTTCTTCTTTTTGCAAAAACGTGTAACATATTAAATGAAAATTTCGATTCCCGAAACTGTAGTATAATACATATGTATAAACCCTATTGGGACTAATTAATCCAACCAGAAAATCCTAGATCATTCATAGAATCTAGCATCATCTTCAACTAGTTCAGCTCATCTGTATACGTCTGAATAAAGTTAAGTATCGAAAATTACCATCGCTTAGAAAATTTACGGGAGAACCCTTCTCAAGCTCATTTGAACAGTTTGATTTTTTTTTAATGTGCACTCAATAAATCTTAAGGTTTACTCCAAGCAAAACTGCGGCATGCAGGATGCTCCTTGGTAAGTAGTTTCGTTGGAGCTTTTTGAGATATTAGCTTCTCTTTCTTAATATATTGTCTTTGATGAGCGAAGATCCCCAGAATTGATGAACATTAGTGCTTTCGACATATTAAGATACCAAAGTGACGACATATGTTCTCTACCTTTTCGACTCAGTTTTGTTCTACTATTTGGATGTTTTCTAGGCCTCTACCTACAATTTTGAGGTTAATTAAAGTTAAATGCTGGGACTGTGAACATTACACCTTCCGCTCTGGCCCCATTTTGCTGTTATATTCCCGGAAGGCGGTAGTAACCGTGAATCCGTTGCTAGAGTCATACCTTCAGCAACCTCTAAGCGAGTATTCATTACCGCCGATTTTGAACGGGATGACCCCTGTCCAACGAGAACAATAAAAACAGGAGACTACAATTTTGGGATCGTTGATAACTTCTTCTATTTAGGGTCGAAAGCCAAAACCGATAACAACCACGACGCTGATATTCGCGCACGGTTGTTGGCAGCCATTTCAACTTACAAGAACTGCTCCGCTCGAAACATCTCATCATATCATTAAAGCTCTTACTGTACGAGACTATGATTTTGCCAGTTCTCATGTATTCCCCGGAGAGTTGGGTTCTCTTAACAAGGAAAATTGTGAACTCTTGCGGGCGTTCGAGAAAAAAATCTTCGAAGAATATTTGGCCCTCTAGATGAGAATGAACGATTCCGTAGCCTACTTAACGACAAAATCTATGAGTGATATCTGGTTATTCACTTATTCTGTATGGATAAGAATAATTCGTCCCGGTAAGTCTATAAGGGCAATATCTATGGTAGAAAAAGAAGACGGAGATGGAGCGATATTGTAGGTCAAGACGCCGGACAGTTTTTAGCGATATTGAATTGGAGGACCTGGGTGCAAAACCGGGATATCTGGACTTCCCTACTAATGTAGGCCTTGACCGGATACCAGTTGTTGCGCCGTTGATGATGGTGATGATGCCGACTTCGAGATTCTGGCCAAGAAACATTTAGATAGTACAGGGTTCAACAACGCAGTCGTCTGACGCAGAGGAAAAGAATACTTTCTATAAGATCCATTTGGGGACTTAGATTCAGAAGCAGGAGATCAGGTGATAGGAAGTGGCTTCACTAGCTCTGGCCAACTGTGCAATCATGGAAGCACATCGGTAAACGGAACGGATTGAAGGCTCTATTGATCGATACGAGTAATAGTGAGTGTGACACGCTCGAGCCCCCATGCCGCGAGAAACCCCGGCAAGTTCAGCGTAGTGTATGCTATAACTTTTTTAATTTGATTTTTATTTCACTGGCCTTCTGTCACCAACTGCAGCAGAGAACCATGATTTCAGAACCGTATACCTCATCAAGAAAAAAATTGCATGTGGTCATAAGGTCTTTGAATTATCCTGTCAGGGACACCAACGGTCGCGGTTCAAATCTCCCTGGTGATGCTACTTTATGACAGCCCACAACCGCATATACAAAGAACGGCTCACAAAAAACGAACTCAACTGCCTCATCCACCATATTCACCCGATGTTTCGCCTAACCGACTACCACTTTTTAAGGTTTACTGGATGAAAATTTTGTTTAAGAATTGAAGGATTTCTAAGTCCGCCATTCACTTAATGGCGGACCGGACCAGTTAGAAAGCAATATGCCTTCACGGCTGTGGTCCATGGAACCCTCATCCTAGGGGAAACAAAGCGT
This sequence comes from Hermetia illucens, assembly GCF_905115235.1. Taxonomy (NCBI): domain Eukaryota; kingdom Metazoa; phylum Arthropoda; class Insecta; order Diptera; family Stratiomyidae; genus Hermetia; species Hermetia illucens. The sequence continues at coordinate 89,325,728 of NC_051851.1, read as the reverse complement.
TATGATTCATACACATGACGTGTTTTTGGGTTAAAATAAGGGAGCAAATACCACCTTGTAACCACTTCGGTCACGCTACTCCCAGGGCAGAGGTAAAGCAATGTTTGATGAGTTGCCCCTGTCTTGGGCGAAACCGCAAGTCATAAAAAATTCAGTGGATCTATTTTCCAATCTTACTTAAACCGGTTCACTGTCTGTTTGAGATATCTAAACCTCAAAATTGCATCTACGCTATCGACACAAAAAGGTAATAAAAGCCATATGTATATTTTTTAAGAGATTGAGCGGAAATCCTCCTTAAATTCATCCTGCAGCCATAAAATCGTGCAATGGGGGGGGGGGGACAATGATAATGCACACAATCCTGGAAAGTTGGTGGAATTCCTACTATTATTAACAAAGTTATAATAAGTCAAAGTTGCCTCCTTCGAGTGAAATTACTGCAACCGAAGACATAAAACGTCAGTATCACATTGAGGCGAGTAGCCGGACATACCCTATGTATACATACAATTTCACAAAACCTTTTATACCTGGAGCGTCAAACATATGGTTTTCGGCTTGTTTAGACATTTGCACCGATCGTGGAAAAATTGCGAGAGAAGCGTCTTCGATGGTATGGTCACATAACTCGATTGTCGAAGTCGATGGTAAAAGACCAAAAGGCAGGCCGAAACAACGGTGGCTTTCAACGCTGGATGGGGATTTAAAAGCCTCGAGAATGCACCCAGATCAGGCATTCGATAGAGCCAAGTGGCGAAACCTATCACGACGAGCCGACTCCACTTGTGAACGGGGCAAAGGCTGAAGAAACAGAATAATGAGGCCGTATGGTCAGGGGATGAACAAATATTTTGAGACATTTGTGTAAAAACTTGGTCAAAAATGAAAGGATTGGCTAACAAACAACTCTCAGAATTTATGCCAAGATAGGATGACGCCATCATTAACTGAAAATTTTTACCACACAACGAAGAACATCCAAAAGCCCCTGAATAACGATTTTGACGAATTATCCGTCATTTTAAATTTTCTGAATAAATTTCGGGAACTTTTTAATCAAGTTAATATGTCCCGTTTTTACGAGGCGAATAGAACGATAAACTTTCAATTTAGGTACGTTATTATTTTGGGAAGCGATTGTTACTGACAAACAAACTTCCACTTCACATTTAATTATTTTTGTGCTGCATCTTGACTCACTGCGAAAATGATTTTAAAACTCCAACGGTTTTGCGTATTTCAATGTGTGAATATTTTGTTATTCGACGGTTCCATTTTATACGTAGCCAAAACGTCATAGTACGTACATATTTACAAAATTAATATAAAATAATCAAATACGGTGTTGGGGGGCTACGGGCTCTACCGCGACTATTGCCTACTGAAAGTTGAATTGCGTGCGTTTTGATATCAATTGTGAGTTCGAATACAAAGGAAAAGTTTAAAGCAGATTACGGCCGACACAAAAAGCAGAGTGAAAATATCAGATTTGATGAAAATTTAAAGGACAGATGAGAGGAATTTGAAATTCATTCATAGCTCAGGAGAGGAACGGTCATGGTTTACAAAATAAGAAGATGAAGTGTTGAAGTAGCGCAGCCTTTTGGATGGAAGTAAAAAGAAGAAATCGAAAAGAAATAAAGGAAGTCTAGTATTAGAGACTTCCGGAGGGAGGAACTCTGAAACACAGAAGTAAGTTGTAATTAGGTTTTTAAATTCCAAAATCAGGAAAAGAATAGAACAATCTTTACTCTCGGGAATAATAATCTCTACCCACCACTTGGGTGTTAGCATTAAAATTTGATTTGATTTTGAACCACCTACACCTACCATTTACAACTGCACATTACGGTTTTCTAAGCTTATCATCTTTGTTCATCTATCGGGCAAGAAGTATCTACAAGTCCGAAGCTGAAGCTAGACGCTTCAGGTATGAAAGATTTTGTGCATTTCTTTCATAAAAACATTTGAGTGGATAATACCTTGCACGTAAGATATGCATAAGATGTGCACTTTCGCGTGATACTGACATTCAAAGTTTCCATATGGGTGCGCTTATTCACACGGAGTCGTCATTGACGTTAATTCACACAATTTCGTGAAGATCGATCGGGTCGTTTTGAGATCGCAATATTAGACCAATCCTTCAGTCAGACTTTGTTTGACAGGTTCGAAATAGAGAAAATTACCAACTTATCAGTATTTTGAGAGGCAAAGGTCTTGATTGTTGAAGCAAAAATTGACATTTATATTCAGCATTGACTCGCTTAAGATTTTTGGGGCAAATGTGTCTGACTTTCAGGTGCATCATAACTTCGTTTCACAGAACGGACATGCAAAATATTTTTTACATAACAGCCCCTGTAAAAATTGTGGATTGTTTCCTCAGCCAAAGGAAATAGTTAAAGATAGACTGATTGGCGGCTTTTTAGGCGTATCAGGTAAGCACATCTCAAGCTGCTGGTTGTAGATCCATTTGAACAGGATTACACCATTTGTTATATCATCCCGGGAGGTAAGTCTGGAGTTGCATTCGCTGCCAAAAACGAAGGACTTGAATTTTAATTGGATATCGTAGCTGCGGCGGCAAAGGATGACGACTTCCTTGAATCATGATCTTTTCTGAATATTGGAGCAGCGCCGGTGTCGCTTCAGTTAATATTGTATCCAGTGAAGTTCACATTGAATCTGTTCTTCAGATGAGTCTCCGAAACGTAGTAAAAGTTTAAGAATCGACCAGGGCATGTGAGACAACATTTAACTCCATAGATTTATAATGAATTTAATGCTAGCCAAAGGCTTCAACTACCTCTTTGAATGCCGTAGATTTGGGAATGAGGATAGGTTGGGTTGTCGTTTCGGGAGAGAAGTGTCTTCTTAGCTTCTTGTGCAACGGAAATACTTTATGGCAGTTGGACCACTGTTTGCTTGACTCGAGGTTGGTTTTACTGCTTTTGGCAGCTTTTCTTCTAGTTACCATTTCTTTATAGGTTGGACATCAGCAGTAGATATCTGGTCGTCCGGTTTTACCACAGTTGCAGCAATGGCAATACTTCTGTTGCGGGCCTAGGAGGTTTCCCGGACGTATGGCTCGTTATAAACTTTACATATCGGTGAGCTATTTACCTATTTTGGGTAATGTTTCCGAAGTTTTGGCAGTTGTAACGCTGGACTTTTTCATAACTTCTAACCTCATCTAGGGTTACTTATTGAAGTTGAACTCTTGGACGACAAAATTCTCACTGTTCAAACGGGATAGTCAACTCTTCCACTGGAAAGATTTTGGGATTTCTCCTAAGTTAAAACCGACGCTTGCATTTTGCGACCTTTTCAGCCCTTCTTAAAAAACCACAAAATCACCAAGTTCCGTCTTAAATCCGACAAAAGTTTACTAAAATTTTTGGACACAATCTAAGCAAGTCGGGAAGCTGGACGCTTCAGGCATAAAAGGTTTTGTGTTTTGAATAAAAATATTTATTCATCTAGTTTGTACCTAGCTCGTAACTTATATGTTTATATTACGTCAGACTATTCACTTTTGGATGACAGTCACATTCAAAGTCTTAGATAGCCGCAAATTTTCACAAGGCACAAATTTGGCCTATTATAATTTTGTTAGCAATAGTGACTTTACCAGCATGCTTCATGTTATATTTTATATATCTGCATGCTAGAATAAATTTAACGGTGGTTTGGTTAACGGTGTACTAAAAAATATACGGACATTATTAACGGTACGGAAGGTAGGCCCCAAACTATATAGCGTCAGCATTGTGAATTTGCGGATTTGTTGGGTTGAACAGTGCCTGAGAGCGATGTTACTCATACTGCATGCGTAGAGGTTCAGAGTTCCCACTTTCCTACTAAATTTCTTGTCAATAGGTAGGCAAACAGACAGACGGACGGACAGACACAGAATAAACCGATTTTAATAACTTTTTGTATTACACACAACTTCGTATTTTGTATTACACTTGCTCCGGGTATGAGATATCTGTGCGCAAGCAATAGCATCATCTGATTGTGCCCCCGTTTTATGCAACAGATACCCGTGGTCCGATCCTTAAGAGTTATAGACTTTTTGGACGGATTTCTTGATAAAAACCTGAAGACACTCGTTTTTTAGTTTTCTAGGTACCATTAAAATTAGCAACTGTTAAAAGCTGACTCACGGAGGCATTCCAGGGTATTAAAAAACTGAAAACGTCATTTACAAGTTAAAGTGGATATCTCATTAACCATCTAATGATTGCTATTTTTAAATCCAATGCCTTTTGCAGGGAGTGTTAATGTCAGTGGTCCATGAAGAATTCACAATCTTGCTTCCCATCAATCTTTCCTCACAAACTCGACTAAGCTGACAGCATCTCCTTAGACAATCATTCATCAGTCATCGACCTCGGCCTCATGGCTGGATTTGGAAGGGAGCCACGTACAGTTGATGAGAAAATCAGCACCAACAAGGCCAAGCCTCTGAGTCTAACTGGCCATTGTACTCTTCCTATTTACCTTAATGGACAGAATATTAAAGACGTCGATCAGTTTGTAGATCTAGGAAACATTGCGTTGATATTGGTAAATCGGTAAATCGTCTTCACTGTTTTTTCCAAAATTTAGAAATATTTCAACCCCAAAATCAAGTTAAAGTTGCTGCGTGCCAACATTTTCTTGTGTATGTGGTGATAACCACCACTGTTACTCAAATGTTTCTGGCATTCACCAATTCGTGTTTAGGTTTTGTCATCGAGGTTTTCTAGTCTAAGGCAAAAAGTAATGAAGAACCTGGTCAGTGTACGGGGCAGATACCTGTACACCGGTTGATCAGGAAATGGAAGTCTTAGTGGATAAGTTGGAGCAGCAATTCCATTGTAGGTTATGCCACCTAATGAAATCAATTATCCCAAAATGGTAGACAAATGGGTGGCCCTAGAAATGCGTGGCTTAGAACAGTGAAGGAAGAGTGAAAGTTTCTCGGAAAATAGCAGAGACAGCTGAAGCGATGACACCGATGGCGAATGGGGGTCGTTAACGCATTATGCGACCCTAGGCAACCTTGCATATAATGATACTGAATTTATAAAAGAGAGCAACCAAAAACTGGATCCCATTTATAATCACACGGCTCCTAGGGTAGACTCGGTAGTATTTGTAGTAGTATTAGATGGGGTACATTTTTCCTAAGAAGTATTTGCAGTCGTGTATATGCTTATGATACCGTCCATTCTGTTTCGCACAACAGCTATTCCAAATTAGCCGCCTTGAGAGAATAGAAATTTAAGCCAAAAGTACTTGATTTTATGTAGTACCCATTGGTTTCCCCAACTACTGAATTCTTTCATTCAGACCATGAAGTATGCGACCTAAGATGAAAGAGTTCTGTGCAAATCAGAAGTTTATGCCAAAAGAGACTGAATCTGTAAAACAAACCCTAGAATGTACCATCAACCACTTGAATAAATCATGCAATTTTCTTACTTGAGATCAGGTTCAATAAATGTTGTTGTAAAAGTTACAGCATAACTAGCAAAATATACTCCTCATCTTACATTAAAAGCACAACTAGCATGTAAATCGCATCACTTGGGAAAAGACCATCAGACATAGTGTAGTACAGCGGTAGTAACATATGTCGTCGAAACTAGGTCAGCGAGCAGAGCAAAGGAAAGGCAACCGTGCGAACGAAACACTGACATGATAAAAACTTACACAAGATAGAGGGATGGAAACTGATGGAAACTTAACAATATTCGATACCCAAGATATAGCAAAATAGACGAAAAGATGACGACAGGAATGGAAAAATCTCGATAGGTTGAATGACGATCAATTACCTAAATTTATAGAAATGGATGTACTTACTAGATCCGGACTTCGGAAATGCTTAAGCAAATCATCTTCTTGAATTCAGTTACCTTTTGTATTCACTTGTGAACTAGTTCATCTTCCAGAGTTTATGGCGCTACAGTACTTTCCATAGGCAAAGTGATTCGCACATGAAAAGAATGACATATTTCCCTTCAATTATTAATTATATTAGGGAAATTGAAAAGTTTTTGGTTAAAATGTAGAAACAGTTTTATAGGAAGTGTACCGAAAATCTTTGAAATGACAGGCTGTCAATACCATTATGATTAGGTTTTGAAAAGGTCATCTTTCAATTTGCGGCACCGTTCTCAGCGATCGCTCAGAAAGACCTAATTGGTGTTGACTTTCGACATAAATCGGAATATAAATCATAATTTCAAATGAATACACTTTAAAGGTGTGTTCAATCATACAATCTGGTTCCTCTAAAACCCTTTGTATTTTTTATTAAAACTTCGCAGTACCATTTGCTGTGGGTCATATACTGAATTTGGCCTTCTTTTAATTCATCGAAATAGGTGCACACCCATGGCGTGATTTTGTGTAAATAATACGCCGAAGACTTCCAAATTATTCCCTACTATGTTGCTCAACTGGCGAGTCTCTGAAAAATGGGTGCCATGATAATAAACTTTGCTTTCCCAACTGCACTTTCGGATGGGAGAGAGGGGGGGGGGGCGGAATAGTATGGTCCCCGTCTTTAGAGCCGTTACAAAATTGCGGCGGTCGCCTAACTTAAAAACTTATGATGCCGAAAAGAGGAGCTTCTATCATGTCATTAATAAGCTTATTGACAAGGCAGTTATCGCCTGGATTGACAGGAGGAGAGGGGATCAGAGCTTAACACGAGCGATGCTGAAACGAAAAATAGACCCTGCATAGGCGCCGGAAGTCCGGTGGACATATCTGAACTCACCATTTTTCCATAAGTTTTCAAGACAGTAAAGAAGAATCAGGCTTGGCGAAACCATGAATTGTACGAGTTACTGAGCGATTTACGAATATACGAATATCTGTTGGAATGGTCTAGGGATATAAAACCAATGACGGAGAGTAGAATTCCGAAACAAATACTATTACAGTATCCAGCCAAACCTTAGGTTTAGTGTGGTACTAGATGGTGCTCTTCCTGTTCCACGTTATGTTTCCCGTTCGGCTGGCTATATACTTCTTTGATTCCTAGGAAACGACTCTAGGCAGAGGACACATTATGATTGGCCTAAACATCGAACGCCGCCCAAAACAGCGCTGGTTAGATATGCTAGATAGTGATTTGGGAGTCTCTCGATTACACTCGGACCAAGTGTATAACCGAAAAAAAATGCTGGATTCAATTTAGACAAAGACTAAAGAGGAAGGAGAGCAAACGAATCTGAAGAAAATCTTAAAAATTTTGATCCAAACTACCAACCCCTACTTGAACAACCATACACTGGAATTCAATAAAAGACGCGAAGCATCCGTTGCAAGCAGACATGAGAATAGTAGCAGCAAAGTCAAACAAACTGGAAAGCGGATGTTCAGCGCTTCAGGTATGAAAGTGTAGACTGTGGATTATTCATGTACGAATATTTGAATAATTCAGACTCCTTAATTTAATGTAATACTCAAATTCTCTGTGCACACAATACCTTAAGTGGGGATAAATTGGCCAATTACCATTTTTTTAATAAAAATTGGATTTCTGCAAAACTTTTCAATATGATGTTCTATATTGATTGAATGGTATTGATCTATAGTTACTCACGAAAGTAAGTATGCACAACAGGAGTGTAGATTACTACAGAGGAAAATGTTAGTAAAACTACTCTGATTCTATAACTGCGTTGACAATGCTAGATTTTTTGTAATTTCTATATTTATTTTGGACCACTCTTTCCTCAAGTTTTAAGCCGGTTTTTGTAGAAAGAGTGTGTTTTCTATATCCTTTGAATATTCTCACAGATGCTCAATAAGATTCATATCATCACTTAGCTGTGTAAAAACTTTCACTTGCTTCCGAGTTCGCAGTTTGTTTGGGTTTATAATCTTGTTTGACGTTAAGGACCTCTCCAAACCCAAGTGACGGGCACCTTGTTGGTTTTTTAAAATATTTAGATATGGACATTGATCCTTGATTCCGTCGATTTGGTCTCCAACTCCTTCTGCTGCCACGCATACCCAGACCACAGTGTTTAACAGTTATTTACACACATACGTGGCTGGAAATAACTAGTACAATATAGTCGTGGCTGGAAACAACTACTACAATATAGCCATTGGTTGATCATGCTCACCTATGCTGTGATTCAGACGATTACGGTTTCGTCAAGACACAGGCAACTCACCAGACGCTACCTAACCCTGGACGAAACTCCACTGTCTCTCTGTCCTGTGTTTTTTTTTTTAAATTTGGGTGTTAGCCCTAAAAGATAGTCCATGGACTAGAGAAGCAGATAGAGAGTCACTCTCAGGGTCCCTCAACCAAAGGAACCGAAAAAAAAATTCTATGATACTTTTTATTCTTTAAACTGCAAACATTGTTTAACTGGATCGGCTTAAATATAATTATTGACGGCAGTAGGTAGTAATTATCAATTATCAAAATTATCAAATCTAACGCTGACCTGCCATCATCTTTATATTACTTTCACATATGTATCTTTGATTTTCTGGCTATTCACACATATATTTTCCGATAGGATATTCCACTTCAATTAACATTTATATTTTGCGCCAGCAAAGAGATTACTTTGACAATCAGGTGAGAGTGAATACTGAAGCCATCCACAACACAGCTCTCCGCGACACCTATAAGAGGGAAACGGATGCCGCAATAACCGCAATCAATAGAGGTCCTGGAGATGAAGCATCAACCAATGATCTTCATAACCACCTGAAGAAAATTATCATTGACATGGCTACAAAGATACTTGGCCCCAGCCGCAAAAAAGGTCGGAGCGGCTGGTTTGATGATGAATGTAAGCTAGCAACGGAACGGAAGGACGCTGCATACCGAGTAATGTTGCATTCTCAAAGAACGCGGGCACACGCAGAGAATTATCACGAACTCCGGCGAGCGAAGAAGCGACTTCACAGACGGAAAAAGGAAGCCTCGGAGAACCAACAAGTCTGTGAATTCGAAAAGTACAGGGAGTAACCGCACCAGGGGAAGCTTTACCAACCAATCAGCATTCGACATCAAAAACGGTCTACGACAAGGGGATGCGCTATCATGGCTCCTCTTTAATCTGGCCCTTGAGAAAGTGATCCGTGATGCTGAGGTAAATGCAAGAGGTACGATCCTCTTTAAGTCCACCCAACTACTGGCCTATGCTGACGATATCCACATCATGGGAAGAACCACCCGAGACGTACAAACTACCTTCATCCAGATCGAGCAGGCGGCGCGAGATCTTGGGCTGCACATCAATGAAGGCAACAAAAAGTATATCGTAGTAACGTCAGCAGCGAAAACCAACCAACCAACAACATCAAACCGCACTGGTCAAATAGGAAGAATAAGGACAGGAGAATACAACTTTGAGATCGTTGACAATTTCTCCTATCTAGGGTCGAAAATCACAACCGATAACAACTACGATGATGAAATCCGCGCACGGCTGTTGTCAGCCAACAGAGCCTACTTCAGCTTACAAAGGCTGTTCCGCTCGAAACGTCTCACCATAGGGTCAAAGCTCTTACTGTACAAGACTATGATCTTGCCAGTCCTCATGTATTCCTCGGAAACTTGGGTTCTTAGCAAGAAAAATTGCGAACTCTTGGCCGCGTTCGAGAGAAGAATCCTCCGAAGAATTTTTGCCCCCCTACATGAGGATGGACGATTCCGTAGCCTACACAATGACGAAATCTATGAGCGATACCATGACCGTCCGGTTGTGGATAAAATCCGGCTCAATAGGTTACGGTGGGCGGGTCACTTAATCCGTATGGATGAAGATGATCCCACCCGGAAAGTCTATAAGGGCAATATCTATGGTAGGAAAAGAAGACGAGGCAGACCCTGCCTAAGATGGAGCAATGGCGTGGGCCAGGACGCCAGACAGCTTTTAGGGATATCGAATTGGTGGACCTCGGCGCAAAACCGGGATGTCTGGAGTTCCTTATTAAGGCAGGCCTAGACCGGATACCGGTTGTTGCGCCGTTGATGATGATGAAGCCCAATTGTACTCTTGTCATGGCTGATTCGTTTTTCGTAACTAAACTTATAAGTCTACATTTCTACTGATTATTTTTCTATTAGATAATCAACTCTATTAGGTTTTCCAGATATTGTAATTACTGAAAACAACAAAGCATACACTACGACAATTTGATATAGTTTCCACATACATCGAAAGATTTCCGGTGTAGGAAGTAAGTGGGTAGCGTTGCACTTGCTAATATGTAGCATTTCTTCTTTTTCTTATGTAGGACAATTTACTTTCTCCAATACAGTCATTCCAAATTCTTCTACCAAATATTTAATATTTATAATGATTAATTTTATTTTGTTTACAAAACACTCTCTTTTACCTTGGGGCAAAAAAAAAACATTTCTATTTAAATATTTCAAATTTGAACAGTAATTTCTTAATGATCATTCAGATCCATGTTCATATTGTGATATGTAATCCCAACGCTTGTTTCTTGTTACGACAAGATGCAAGCAAATGCCAAGGTCCATTTATTGTTGTAACTAGGGCTTCTCGGAGCATAGAAACTGGGAGGAAATCAAGGCTGTTCTGGCTATCGCCATCACCGACGTTGAACTTCAAATTCTAGGCCGGGGTCAACCAAACGCAAACATGGCCAGGACCTGAGTCAGCTGGGCGGTTTCTTATCCTTTGGAGGCGAGAATGTTCGTGGCGATAAGACCTTGGTTGGTATCTGGTGCGAGTTTCGATGATTTTTTTTAGGATTTCTTTTGTATCTTCAAATTTGAGAGGCAAAAGAAGTGAAGTGATTAAATGTGATTTGAAGACAAAACAATGTTTCTTAATTTTGTTTATTTTCTCGCGAAAACATTTAAAATAGGAATTATTCGGATACTTTAAGTATATCATGAGCAGAGGAATTGCATTGAGTTCGCTAGGAATTGCATTGAGTTCGATGAGAAGCATTCGTTTTACTGTCTGTCTATCACATGCAGTTTTCTCAGAAACGGTTAAGTCCATTGGCCCCAAATTTGGTGCGAAGGTGGGAACTATAAATGTCCACGCATGCAGTGAATTACATTTTTCTTCCTTGAATTTAAGGGAAGTCTACATACATGCAAAGAGGTGTAGAAGTTTTCCTCACCAAAAAGAGCCATGTGGGGTGTCAAATAAAAGATCTCGTTTAGTACTCTTCAAAGCTGATCTCAGTGCTGACATTTAATATACACTGGAGAAGGGCCGGAGCTGAAATTTGGTTATGGTCACCAATGTCCAATATCCACGCAAATGTTTTTATATAGGAAATACACAAAGCTTTCCAAACGATTTTCCGACATGTTTTTGTTTCTTTTACAATGTTTGGCCGTGGAATCCTGTGGATGAAGACGTTTCGCAGCAATCGGTGATCGATTTGTTGGCGTCTCGGAGATTGAAGTTGAACCGCGGTGCAGATACCGGTTTACTTGTGAGGAAGTGAGCCCGAGCATCGCACAGGTGCATCAGCAAAAGAAAACGAAGGAATCTAGTTCGATTCCCTCAAGTAGAATATATTTATTTGAAAATGTTTAAATTTGAAAATTCTTATTAATCTTTAATTAAATGATAATTGATACAGGACGGAACCGAAACGGCTTTTAGGGCAAAGATCCAACGACTTATTAACTCTTGCTCTCGGCGTACTTTTCGTCTTATTTTATTTTTTACGTAACTAATATCACTGGTATTTTTTATTTTTCTATTTTCATTATTTTATTACTTACTTTCTCCCCTTTCTTCTGATCTAGCGATTCGGTTTTGTTTGGCTGCTATTTTCGGTTTCTTTTGAATTTGTGTTACTACAAATATGACAATCATGGATTCAGTTCAATAAATTTTCTTTGATTTGAGGACCTCGTTTTGCTCACTTCCCCTCTAACCTGGGAAGCTCACAGAAAAATGTGTTGAGAATGCCGAGACTGATTGGACCACAAAGGCAGCTAATGCAAGAAATACTTGGGCAAAACGTGAACAATCGTGAATTTTCCGTCTTGATCGTAGTAGCTAAAGCCAAAGTTTGACGGCTCCACGCGCGCACTGCAGCCGTTATTCATTTTTGATTTAATTTTCATGTTTAGCTCCTTATCTTTCGTTACGTTTGCACAATGTCTCGTGTTTATTGATTTTTTCAGGTTTCGGTGCCAACTCACGCATCAGTTAAGTTTTTTAGAATAGCACCTGAAGCACTGAAGTGTTCAAAAGATCATTCCAGAGCCTGGCTAGCATAGAGGCCCACACAGGACACTTCAGCATTTTCGGACGAACCTGCACGGCCATTTCGCCAAGTTTTTAGGTTTTTTTGGGATAGCTTGGTCGTATCCGGTCAATCAGGGCGGTTGTTTCGTCACCGAATTGCATATGTCACCATAAGTGGACCCATTCATTGTAAAAATTGTGAAGGGTTTGATTATATCAGAGGCTATAGTAAGTTACCTGGTATTTTTGTCTAGGGACATCTATATGGGGTAGTAAGAAATATGTAGCTACTGTCAGGATTGCAACGTGCAACATAATGCTAAGTCCCCTAAAAAAACAAGTCGGAATATTGGAAGCTAGACGCTTCGGGTATAAATGTTTGTGTTCATCTTGTGTGAGAGAAAATATTCCTTCATTACATATATATATATAACACTCCAACTACGATGTTCCTATAATCATAATAATCGTTGGCGCGACAATACAATAGGACCAGGGCCGTGAAGTGTGTTAGAGCACTTCACTCAAGAGCGTAACGGTACACTACAGGATTTTAGTAACCTTTAGGAGGCAATGTGGCCAGCACCCTGATTTAACTCAGGTACTCATTCACAGCTGGGTCGACTGGTATCCGATAAAAATTCCACTGCCGCCTGTGAGATTTGAACCGCGACCTCCCGTCAATAGCCTTGTGCTCTAACCATTCAGCTGTCCGAACACACGCCGTTGTTTTGAGTTCACTTTATATGATCATGACGTCAAATATATCTTAGAGTTCGTTAAATTCACGTGGCATACACAATTTTTAACTGCTATAATTTTGTTAATAGCACTTGGATTTTTATTTAACTTTCTGAAATTATGCATAGTCGATTTGACATTTTGCAAAATCTATTCTCAAGAAACTTCCATTGACTCCAACTGATACAATAGACACCATAGACAGAAAAAGAAAGAATAATGCCTGAAGTATATTACCCAGAAAATGTATAGTTACTACAGTTTCATGTTAGCGGGGTCTAAAAAGCAAAGCACACTTGCTGGCGGTCACGAATCGTCCTATCAAAAAACAAGTCGCGAAACCGGAAGCTAGACGCTTCAGGTATGAAAGATTTTGTGTATTTCTTTTATCAAGAGGTTTGAGTGTATTTGTGCCATTAGTATGTACCGCGTAATATGCATATATTATGTCAAAACACCCACCTTCAAGTGATATTGACATTCAAAGTCTTTAATTTGCATAGAAGCGACAGTTTTGACCTAGTATAACTTTGTTCGTAATAGTGCGATTTTCACCAAATTTGGTAGGAGCATGCTCCATGCTGTAGCCTACATTGCTGCAATTTCGTGATTCTAGAATGAACTTAAGGTGGGTTTTCCTGCCAATTACTAAAAATTATAGTAATGTACTATTATTAACTTTATTTGAGCAGGTATCGGTATGGAGGGTATTTTGGAGCCTAGGCACTATACAGTGGCAGACTTGATTTTTTCAGATTTTTCGGTTAAGTAGTTCCTGAGAATGGGTACGTTAAAGAAATAATCATTTTCAACCCCTCGCACTCCCCATCTTCCCAACAAATGTCAAAACTAAGACTGGCTTCGAAAAATACTAATCGAGGCCTTTATTGTGATACCCCACATGACTATATTTGATGAAAAAAAAATTGCACCCCGCTTTGCATGTATGGGGACCCCCCCCCCCTTAAATTCGACGTAAAAGGATTCTTTTTATCAAATGTGGTGTCAATCGCTACAACCATCCCCAAGAAAAATGCGTGTGACGAACAGACAGACAGACAGCAAACTGATTTTAATAATAATATAATAACCTTAAAAACTATAGGCGAAAGACTTGAGAGACGGAAACTGCATTGAATTGAAACAAAGCCCTAGATTTTGTATCTAGTAACTGACAAAAAAATATAATTTTCAACTGTCGGAATGGGCTCCGATCTAGCATAAATCGCTTGAACTCTACAATGAAGTATGAAGGCAGATCCCAATATCTAAAATATCTGATAAGATCTAAGAGCTACTTATTACCAAAAACAAAGCAGCGAATGATACAAATGCTAAAAGAGCTATAATACCGGGGCTTCAATGTTGTTAGAAAATTTAGGAAATTTTGATAAGTTCGACATGCTTGAAAGATGAAATCCTGTTGGCTTCAAACAGACTAGTAATCCTATTCTCCCAATGTTGTTATTGATGGAAACGTTGCCATACCAACTTATTTGAACAAAACGTATACCCCCCCCCTCAAACAATCAGTTTCATTTTATGAAAAATATAGGACAAACCTAGAAAGCGCCTCGGAAATTAAGCCTAGCGAATATCCGTTGGAAGCATCTTCGTGCGAACCTACCTAGATTTTTCGCGAAATTTTCGGGAGAATGTTACTGAAGCGCTGAAAACCTACAACAAATGCAGATATGATTCGAAAACATCAATCAGGAAATAGTAGAATCACTAATGGTATGGAAAAGGACTTAAAAGTTTAAAAACTTTATATTTTTCCGGATGTCGCAAAAGCCTTTAACAAACGTTCACCTAAAGAACTAAAGCATCAATTTGATTTGTCCCTCAGATAACAATCATTCAATATTTATCACATAAATATGTAAGCTTCACGTACAAGCTGCTTAAAAAAGCCATGAAAACAGCTCAGACACAGAAGCACCTTTTTCATGTTGGCTAAAATTACTATTATACTTTACAGCCACATTTAATTTATTTGTGATCTGGCTTGTTTGGTTCGTCTACCAATTATAATTAGTAGCGATTATTGCATGCTTTAGTAAGTTTTAAGCCTTCAACTGAAATGCCTGCAATGATACATTGGATAATCGTACCTATGAATATTTGATTAATTACTATATGTGGGTATCTCCTCTCATTTCAAAGCACTATGACAACAACGTATTATTCGCATTATCGAGAGGTATTAATAAGTCTCCATTATAACAGCGTTAACAACGAAGAATTTAAACAAGTCCGGGAGCTCGGCGCTTCAGGTGTGAACGGTTTTGTTGATCCTTTATGTCAGAATATTTACGTACACGTTGGCTTTGTTTATGCATAGCTCGTAGTATATATCCGTCAGACATACCCCATATCCATTTGATGTGGTACTGACATTTTATCTCTTAGGGAGTACCGATTTGTCGAAAAAGAGGCAACCTATTGTAACTTTGTTAATAATAGTAGGATTTCCACCAAACTTTCGAGTACGCTGCCTCATATTAGTGCATGGCTCTAGGATTAGACTTGAGGGGGGAAGGAGGGGAGGGTTCTCAACCAATTTTAAAAATATATTAACATTCTATTATTAACTTTATTTGATTAGACATCGATATGGAGGGTATTTCGGGGCCTAGATGTCATATAGAGGAACCTGCATGACTTTTTTGAATTTTTCCTGGAGGGTAGTTTCTGAGAATGGCCTCTTAACGACCGCTTCACACAACTGGTTTCAAAATTGAAACCTGATTCGTAAAGTATCAATCGAGACTTTTCATTTGTTACCACACATGACTACATGCGGCGAAAAACAATTTTACACCCTTTATTTGCATATATGGAAACTCCTCTTAAGTTCCGCATAGAACGATGTAACTCAATACATGCGTGGGCGTGCACGATTCCCAGCGAGACAGACATTGAACGGAATTTAATAAGCTTTCATTTTACAAACAAAACCTTAAAAGTGAATTTTCTAGAATGTAGATAAAGGATAAACAGGACGTTGTGTATGTCTATCTATTTTTATTAAGAATATACAAGGATTCTGCAGCAGGTGCAGCAGCATAGCTGAGTCCGGATAGCTGAGTGATTAGAACACAAAGCTGCCTACGGAAGGTCGAGGTTCAAATCTCACTGGTGGTAATGTATTTATATCGATTAAAAGTCGGATCACAGTCGGCTCAGCTGTGAATGAGTACCTGGGTAAAATCAGGGCAAAAATCTCGAGCGAGCGCAATGCTGACCACATTGCCTCCTACAGTGTATTGTAATGTACCGTTACGATCGTGAATGAAGTACTCTAACAGACCTCAAGGCCCAGCCCCAACTGCATTGATTATTATTATTATATAACAGGTCGTAAAAGGGTAACATACGTCCTAGGGCGAAACAGATGGGTATCCACAATGAAAAATAAAACCTGGGAAACAGCTTCTGAACCAACGAAAAGCTGCAGATAGATAAGAATGAAGGTGAGTCTCCCGTGCCTTAAAACGGAATAAATTGTACCAACTATTCCCCCAGATTGGGGGTCGGGAAGGCCAAGCAACCCTAAATGAAAAACCACCGGGATTGACAACACAACGTCGAGCCGGGCAAGGAAAACGGAATATGGACTTGCGAATTTTCTTATACAACGTGCGCTCTCTGTACAAAGCAGGAGACCTGAGCTTGGGGGTTGGGTAGGCCTGGCAACTCTACATGCAAAACCAAAGCTACGAAGCTACAAAGGAAACTTGGGACGGGATTGACAACACAACGCTGAGCCTGGCAACGAAAATGTAATAACGATTTGGGAACTTTTCCATACAGCGTGCGCTCCTTGTACTGAGAAGGAGATGCTCAGCAACTAGCTGATATCCTGTCCCAATATAGAGCTGACGTAATACAGTTGCAGGAGATGTATTGGGCAGGGATCGATTTCCTGGAGAAGAGCCACTACATCGTACATTATAGTCGCCATCTAGTAAACCACTTGCTCGGAGTAGATTTCTTAGTCAGCTAAAAATGAAACCTGCTAATATCGACTTTGAAAACATAAGCGAACGGCTATGCACTCTGCGCTTGCGAGGCAAATTTAAAAATATACGCCTCAATTACGTTCACGCCCTACAACGGAGACAGCAGCGTCGGAGAAGGACACCTCCTACGAGGCAATTGAACGAACCCTCGAAGCCTGGTATGATATCAATTAGCAGTGTCACACGAAATGGTTATTCACAAACATACATTGGCCTCTACAGATGGGGCCACTTTCAACCAAATTGACCTTGTGTTGATCGACCGCCGCAATCTTTTAGCCCTGATGAATGTCAGGAACATGCAGGGGGTCAATATAGACTCGGACCACAATCTCGTTTGCATGATGCGGATTCGAATAACAACACCGCTTAGAATTCCGTCTGACAATCATGTGAAAGTCAACACTGAAGCCATCTATAGCACAGCCCACCGTAACACCTAAAGGCGGAAATGGATGCCGCAATAACCGCTGTCAACAGATGCCCTGGAGCAACACCGAAAGATCTTCACAACCACCTGCCGAGACACTGGGCATATTGGAGCGATAGGTTGAGTATTTTGTCGAACTGCTCAACAGCCAGAACATCAGCGATTCGGAGGCTGCACCTACTGAAGACGACGGTATAGTATAGAAGAAACTTTTCGTGCAATTCATTGGTTTAAAAATCCGATTGAATTACACTCGAATTGATTAAATGTGGAGGCCAATTACACGAAGTTGTTCATGAACTTATCGTGAAGGTGTTGTACAGCGAATCAAAGCTTGATGACTGACAACGAGGTATTACCTGTCCCATACATAAAAAGCGAGATATCATGTTAGGTCGCATAGCCCCATGCGCCCAGAAAATTATTAGCCCATTACCAAAGAGGCTTCACTCCAGGCAAATTAGATCAGATTTTCTCTCTGCGGCAGGCGATGAAAGAATTGTTGGAATATGGCCAAAAATTGCACTATTTTTTCATAGATTTTAAGGTCGCCTATGATAGCGTAACCAGGGTAAAACTGTACACAGTAATGAGAGAATCGGTATCCCGTCGAAATTGATAAGACTGACTAAGCTGACCTTGACTAATGTGCGAGGCCAGATAAAAGCAGCAGGATTACTCTCGCGATCATTCAACATCAACAACGGTCTAAGACAAGGGAATGTCTTACCATGCCTCCTCTTTGACCTGGCCCTGGAAAAACTGATCCGTGCTGAGGTAATTGCGAGAGGCACCATCCTCTTTGAGCGCACCCAACTACTGGCCTATGTTGACGATATCGACTTTATGCGAACGACCCGAAACATACTAACTGCCTTCATCCAGATCAAGCAGGCTGCACATCAATGAATGCAAGACGAAATATATGGTGGCAACGTCAGCACTTAAAACCAACCTACCAACAACATCAAATCACACTGGTCAAAAGAAAATAATAAAAATATTAGACTAGAACTTCGAAACCGTTGATATTTTCTCCTATCTAGGGTCGAAAATCACAACCGATAACAGCAACAACGATGATTGGCAGTCAACAGAGCCTATTCCAGCTTACAAAAACTGTTCCGCTCCAAACGTCACTTACTGTACAAGACAGTGATCTTGCCAGTCCTCATGTATTCCTCGGAGACTTGGGGTCTTAGCAAGAAAAAATTCGAAGTCTGGGGGTGTTCGAGAGAAGAATCCTCCGCAGAACTTTCGACCCCCTCTATGAGGATGGACGATTGCGTAGCCTACATAACGATGAAATTTATGAACCCTACCATGACCGTCTTTGTGTGGATGAAATCCAGCTCAATAGGTTACGATGGATGAGGATAATCCTGCCCGGAATGTCTATAAGGGCAATATCTATGGTAGGAAGAGAGGACGAGGCAGACCCTGCCTAGTATGGAACGGTTGCGTAGACCAGGATAGATAGCTTTTAGGGATATCGAATTGGTGGACCTCGGCGCAAAACCAGGATGTCTTGAGTTCCTTATTAAGGCAGACCTAGACTGAATACAGATTGCTGCCCCGTTGATGATGATGATTCTGTAGCATTGGTGAGAAGTACATCTGAAGTTTGACTCTAAACTTCGTGTTAGTTTCTATTTCAGAAAGATCCAATAAAACGTTAAAGGAAAATCTATTGCAGAACTACTGCCTAAGTACGGCAAAAGTTAAGCAACTAAGGCGATAGACATCCCTTGGGGGAACAGCAACCAACTAAACTGTAAACAAAAACAAACGTCAGTCAACTTTTTGGTTCTTTTTTTAAAAAACAAAGAAGTAAATAAACACTTAACGTACGATACACATGAAGTGGAGTGGTTTCTTTGAAATTTATCTTCGCTCCCAAACCTAGCTTTCTATCAAACCCGATACAGCTTCGGTTCTGTGGTTGCCGTGTTTGACAGGTCCCATTGTAATTAACAAAATAATCTCGTGAAAGAAATGATAAACGCTAACAAAGTAAATAGCAAGAAATCGCTTGGGATTATGTATGCTTTTCATTAGTTTTACGAATTGAACTCCAATTGACGCTTCCGATGTATGGTTGGTGTCAAATAAGAAATGTTTATAACAAAAAAACCGCATCAGTTGTTCCAATAACTCAATACGTTCAATAGATAAGACCAAACCATCGTAGAATCTCATAGTAGACCATGACCTAGCACGATAAGTAGTCAAGCTACTCCGCCTTCCTTTTTCGCTACAACCCAAGAACATTTCAAAGAGTGTCACTTCAAGCATTAAGTCCAATTAGTGATTCCCCAAGCAAAACAAACCTCGGATTTGAGTACTTAAAGTGAATCTCACACTTAGTTGCGGCAATTAACATCCACAGCCTAGGGTCCATGATTATGTTTGTTTCTGCCTTGCTTTCAACGCGCAGAGAAATATGTAAATGTGGAAACTTGATGAGAAACATTAGCATGGCGTTTTCGAATTTGTAGCAAAAATTGTATCGCTTGTTTGGTGAACGTGCACACTACGACGAGCCGTTGGACAGATGCCCCTGAAGCAACCATGACCTATCTGATCCTGCAAGGGCCTGGCTTACGGGCCACTTATTGCGGTAGTACAAACTGCTCATCCATCCCCTATTATTTGAGCCCTGACCACAATATTAAAAATACCAATTACAGCTTAGCTGGGAAAGCACAGTGGCGCGCGGATGAGGAAAATTCTAAATCATCTCTGGTTTTTGAAAAATAGCAAATTTGCATACGGCATGCATGCACCGCAACAATGGCTTGGGAGATAGTCGGTGTAAATTTATTGCCAAGCGCCTCGGTGCACATGCATATGAGTCCTTTCATGTTTTACACTTCACGAAGGAAAGCCGTGAATTTTCCATAAAAAGATCTATGCAGCCGTGTCTTAGCCCAGCTATAACTGCAGCTACAACTTCGAAGCAACGTATTCCGTTGTGTGAATTATTATTTATTACGCGATCTGCATTTGTTGCTCTAGATGAAGTAGAAAATAGTACTGAACAGCAGTAATAAGTGCGGATGAGCGGAACTAACAAGTAGTTGACATACTCCCAGAATTGATGGTGCAACGCTTTCTCGCCTTCACTTGAAATTCCCAAAATAATCAGGGTTGAAACCGAATGTAAATTAGCTCCTCCAGGTGTTGCGTTACAGCTTCCCAAAAGTACTTGGCTCCCACTTAATTCATATATAAACCATTTTCCCATTAACTCTGCTTTAAAGACTATTTTGCTAATTAAGCCTGCCCTAGCCCCTCGGCGGCAACTACAACGTGCGGCTTACGTGGAGTGAATAGGCGTTAGTACGTCGGGCTTCGCTCAAGACGTGAGCGTTTACACTAAGGATTCTTTTCATCACCTGGGAACGAGGCCACGGACTCAGTTTCGGTTTTATTTTCAGAAAGACGAGTGAGGGATTAGGGGTGAGACGGCACGAGAAACTGAGTGTACTCTTACTAAGTTGCTAGCCGACGGCGGGTAAAATCCTGGAGGACCCCCGCTGATGCATTCAGGAGGCTGCGAAACGAGAATTGCTAATAGTACTGGGGCTTACTCTTGAACTGAAGTCTGCAAACGTGATGTGATGTGGCCGCGCTGCTATAAATCCGAAGCGCTCAGCGGCGCCGTGAATCAATCCACCCGCAGGTCACTCAACATAATCCACTTAACCAGAATCCGGGCAGCATTGTTCAGTCAGCACGCACTCCCACGCGCCACATGCCTGATGCGTAACGCACCACTTCGTTGACCACCGGCCAATCCCACTTTCAACTCCACTCCTTGGGCTACGCGAGCCTATTTTTAGAAGCACACAAGAAACGCACTAGGAATGGTACGCAACGCGCTGATTGTGGTTTCCTCATCGCCACTCGAAATAGAGCGCACTACACTTGCTAGCATCACCTTGATAGGGCACCACGACGTCCCGGGTGCGAGCGTCCCAGCCACGCGACCGAAGGCCCACTGGCAGCCCCGTTCGCGAGATTCACACGCGGATTAACGGATGGCTCGCAGTATCTCAGATACGGATTTCGCGGCAGCGATAGCGGCCAAGACGGCGAATCACCCCCGAATTGCTACGTGGGACTTGCGGCTTCAGCGCGATCCGACTGCGAACTGGGTGCTCCTAACATCTCTTGGACGGATGACGGCGGTGGCTGATGGCGGCGACGATGGAACTGAAAGATATCTCGGACGGGACATGCGCAATCCCCAGGCCAGCACGCATCCATTCATCCGGGTACGGACTCGGAGGAGCACCCCAAGCTTCCAAGTTGGAAGTCGTCGGGAAACATCATCCTGGCTGGCGCTTCGACATCTGACCCGAGAGAAGTGGTGCGAAAGTGTGGATGTGCACGGCGAGGGTTGTCGGCTGGACTGCTAGGTCCACAAATAAAAATACATTTTGAGGCGTTTTTCTCGGAAAAATTATGAAAATATTATGAGATAATGAAACATGGAAGAAGTATTGCTGACGGGGATTACGTCTGATCTTCTGATGCACTTTTAAGAGCTTTATCAACGCTGGACTTTACGTTCTGTGGGAGCATTGCATCGATTATGTACGAATACAAATGGCGTGCACTTAGTAGACAGTTTTAATCCTTGTTACATTTTTGCTTTCATTGAGAGTTTTACATACCCGCGCCTGCAGCAAGGTTGCAATGAATTATGAGGAAGAAACCCTCTTGAATTTTTATTCCGTCTGCATCAGGATTGGAATTAAATGAGGTGGGCTATGTCGATTAGAAAACGGCACACATAAATCGATTTGCCTGATTTAGACGGTCAACATTTTTCTCTTGTTTATTTTGAATTTAAATTGTATATCTTTATCTTTATGCTTTTTGGAAAAGTAGCACGTATTTCCAGGCAAAAAAGATTACAATGAAAATCAAGCAGTCAAATTCCAATCTCGAAGGGTTATTTGATTGATTTAGGTAACAGATACTTTCTACTAAAGATGTGTAGAAATATATCGTTAAATTAAGTGTACAGTTAGTTGTTGATCATTGTGCGAGGTGACAAGTGCTAAAAATGCCAATTTGCAAGACATTGAATGGAGCAAAAAAAAATTATAATCGTAAAAGGATATACATATTGTGACGAAAATCGCTTTGGAAAATTAGGTGTGACGTCAATGTAAATCGTAGTTATGACAATTAGCCAAAACGCCAAAATTGTATAACAGTAGGGCGAATATTTACTTACGATAATTGTTAACAGATGACCCTAATGTCGGCAAGAAGATCTTGCCAAAGGCGCAAAGTAGTTTTCTAGTAAAGTGTTTACATGCCTTTCTGGAATGTTCTGCCGGGTATACAAGCACCGCAAAGTCAATCTGGTTCTAGAGTTAGAACAGATCTCATCGGTTGTGAATACGCCCCGAATCGTACTAGTTAAAGAATTGTTCTATAATTAATTATACACGGTTGTATAATTTAGTGTTTAATAAACGTTTATATTAAAGTTATAGAATGGGGTTTTGGTTTAGTGCTACGCAATCCAGTGATGCCAGCCTACGTAAAGCAATTAACGTAACTAGTGATGGGTACGAATAGCGAAGAACATAACAATTGGTGATAGCGACGGGATTAGGATTACGTAACATCAAATTTGTAACAATATGTAAAAAATAAACCCTGTACGAAACACCCCTGCTATTAACAAAACGTTACGGATCTAAACTCAGAAGTCGAAAAGCCACTCCCAATACAGGAACTGACTGCATTCTGGTCGCTTCAGTGTGTAAACTTGACTTGACCTCCTAACCAAGAGTATGGGCAATCATATCGGTACGCCTAGAAAAAGACTTAAAAAGAAACTAATAAACAAACTGGTCCATAAAGCGGAGGCATTACTCCGCAATACTAAGGACCAGAGGATTACGCTCAAGAGGAAAGACCCTTTAAAGCCAAGCAGTGCTGCAAAAACCGCAACCAACAAAGGCACCTGGTTAAAAAGCAACAAAAAGCCGAAGTATATCAGGCCCGAAAATGGAGACAGGCTTCAGTGGTGAAGGTGCTAAATGGTATCTACGCTGTCTGTAAGAAGGCTTGAAATCAGAAGAGGCCCCTAAGAATACCCAAGATAGACCAGAGCCTTCAGTATCCGAACCAAAAAACGAGGACTAGCGAAGTTCGGCCAGCAAGGGAATTATCCCAAGAAACCCAACTCCAAACCAAAATGGGGAAATCCCGGGTAGGAGCTATGATAATGCGGTAAGCAGCATTCGACTACCCGTATTTGTGAAAGTACTATTGGGGCGAATATTCACTCGTGAGGAGTAGGGAATAATTGAAGACGTCATCATCATGTGAGTGGTAAAATAACGAGCCCGTCTTCACTGGCATTCGCTTTTCACCAGGTCTATCATTGAGGGACTGTCCCATGGCTTATGGCTTGCAAGGGCTGCAGCTTTGCGATATTGACAACATTTTCTTTGCCTTGTCCAGGGACAATCTGACGGTAGAATCCATTTAATAATATGCAACATTCATTCGTTTCTTCCACCCTAAAATTCCCAAGCTTTCCCCAATTAACTACTTTCATTTTATCCGTCGCGGTCAAAGGGTAGTATAGGTCCCAGCTCGAAACGTGGATTGGTACACACGATGGAGGGTAAGGCTGGGAAACGCCTGCTGAACCAATACCAAATGCTCTACTATCAAACCCTATTTCCACTTCCACATGGTGATCGCTGGGAGTTCTTTCTTTATGAAAAACTGCAGACGGAGAAGGATGAAGGCGAGTTTGCCGAGCCTAAAAACGGGATAAAATATACCAACTGGTCGTCCATGCTGGGGGTTGGGTAGGGCTGACAGCCCTACACGGAAAACCGATATTACAAAGCCACGAAAAGATCCTCGGACAGGATGGATCTTACAACAACGAACCCGGCAACGACAACGGATTAACGATTTGTGCATTTTCTCATGGAACGTGCGCACCATGTACAGACCGAATGCTGCTGAGCAGCTAGTCGATGCCCTGCCCCAATATAAGGCTGATGTAACAGCGTTACAAGAGATGCGATGGATAGGGACCGGTTTCCTGGAGAACAGCCGCTACACCATATATTATAGCGGCCATCCGGTAGACCATGCACTCGGAGTAGCTTTCTTAGTCAGCCAAAAAATGAAACCTGCTGTTATCGGCTTTGAAAATATATGCGAAGGGCTAGGCACTCTGCGTTTGCGAAGCAAGTTTAGAAATATAAGCCTCATTAACGTTCACGCCCTTGCAGAGGAGACTGCAGAGTCGGGGAAGCATACTTTCTACGAGTCAGCTGAGCGGACCCTCGAAACCTGTCCTAAGTATGATACCAAAATAATACTTGGAGATTTTAACAGGGACGGAACCCGTATTCAGGCGATACGTTGGCTCCCATAGCTTACATAAGGATACCGCATTGCGCATAATCCAGTTAGCAGTGTCACACGAAATGGTTGCTGGAAGTACCTGGTTTGCGCGGAAAGTGGTTCACAAACATACGTGGGCCTCTAAAGACGGAACCACTTTTAACCAAGTTGATCACGTGCTGATTGAACGCCGCCACCTCTCAACCTTGATGAATGTCGCAATAAACGCAGTCAACAGAGGTCCTGGAGATGAAGCATCAATAAACTACCTTCACAGCCACATGAAGAACGTTATCGTTGATACGCCCACAAACATTCTTGGCCCCAGCCGCAAAAAAAGTCGGAACGGCTGGTTTGACGATAAATATAAGCTAGCAACGGAACGGAAGAATGCTGCATACCGAGTAATGCTGCATTCTCAGAGAACGCGGGCACGCGCGGAGACTTATCACGAACTCCGGCGAGAAACGACTTCACAGACGGAAAAAGGAATCCTGGGAGAACCAACAAGTTTGCGAACTCGAAAAGTACAGGGAGCAACCGCACCAGGGGCGGAAGTTTTACCAACAAGTCAGCACAATGAAGCCTTATACACTACGATGCTCATCCTGCCGAGACAAAGAGGGAAATTTGATCTCCGATAGAACAGACATATTGGAGCGATGGGTTGAGTACTTTGATAAACTACTGAGTAACCAGAACGTCGGCGAGTTGGAGGTCCCGCCAACTGAAGACGACGGACAAATACTGCCACCACCAAGTTTAGGAGAAACAGTCCGTGCAATTCATCGGCTAAAAAATCATAAGTCGCCAGGAGCCGATGGAATTACAGCCGAATTGGTTAAATATGGAGGCGACCAGTTACACCAAGTGGTTCATCAACTTGTGCTCAAGGTATGGGACAGCGAATCAATGCCTAATGATTGGCAACGGGGCATTATCTGTCTCATACATAAAAAGGGAGATATCACACAGTCCAGCAATTATAGAGGTATCACTTTGCTGAGTACCATCTATAAGATATTCTCCGCTATCTTGCTAGGCCCGATAGCCCCGTACGCCGAGAATATCATTGGCCCATACCAAAGAGGCTTCGCAGCAACAGATCAGGTTTTCTGTCTGCGGCAAGCGATGCGAAAACTGTTGGAATATGGACAACACCATTCATCGACTTTAAAGCCGCCTATGATAGCATAATAATAATAATAATCGTTGGTGCAACAATCCATGTTGGATCAGGGTCTTGAAGTGTGTTAGAGCACTTCATTCAAGACCGTAACGGTGCACTAGGAGGCAATGTGGTCAGCATTGCGCTCGCCCGAGATTATTACCCTGATTTGACTCAGGTACTCATTCACAGCTGAGTCGACTGGTATCCGACGTCAAATCACGATACAAATTCCACTGCCACTGTTTCTTCTATACTTGTTGGTGGCAGTATTTGTCCGTCGTCTTCAGATAGCATAATTCGGCTGTGATTTCAATGGCTCCTGGCGACTTATGATTTTTAAACCGATGAATTGCACGGACTGTTTCTCCTATACTTGGTGGTGGCAGTATTTGTCCGTCGTCTTCAGATAGCATAGTCAGGGTAAAATTGTACACGGCCATAAGAGAATTCGGTATCCCGATGAAATGGATAATACTGACTAGGCTGACTCTGATCAATGTGCGATGCCAGATAAAATCAGCAGGATCACTCTCAAGACCATTCGACATCAACAACGGTCTACGACAAGGGGATGCCCAATCATGCGTCCTCTTTAACCTGGTCCTTGAGAAAGTGATCCGTGATGCTGAGGTAAATGCAAGAGGTACGATCCTCTTTAAGTGCACCTAACTACTGGCCTATGCTGACGATATCGACATCATGGGAAGAACCACCCGAGACGTACAAACTGCCTTCATCCAGATCGAGCAGGCGGTGATTGGCGCGAGATCTTGGGCTGCACATCAATGAAGGCAAGACAAAGTGTATAGTGGCAACATCAGCACCGAAAAAGAACCAGCCAACAACATCAAACCGCACTGGTCAAACAGGAAGAATAAGGATAGGAGAATACAACTTTGAAACCCTTGATAATTTCTCCTGTCTAGGGTCGAAAATTACAACCGATAACAGCAACGATGGTGAAATCCACGCACGGTTGTTGTCAGCCAACATAGCCTATTTCAGCTTACAAAGACTGTTCCGCTCGAAATGTCTCACCATAGGGTCAAAGCTCTTACTGTACAAGACAATGATCTTGCCAGTCTTTATGTATTCCTCGGAGACTTGGGTTCTTAGCGAGAAGAATTGCGAACTCTTGACCGCGTTCGAGAGAAGAATCCTCCGAAGAATTTTTCGCCCCCTACATGAGGATGCACGATTCCGTAGCCTACATAACGACGAAATCTATGAGCGATACCATGACCGTCAGGTTGTGGATAAAATGCGGCTCAATAGGCTACGGTGGGCGGGTCACTTAATCCGTATGGGCAAGGATGATCCCAGCCGGAAAGTCTATATATATATATATATATATATATATAAGGCAATATGTATGGAAAAAAAAAGACGAGGCAAACCCCGCCTAAGATGGAGCGATGGCGTAGGTCAGGTTTTTTTCCAATCTACAGTTGCCTAGTTTTCCCCAATTAGCTACTTTCAATCTACCCATTCCCATCCCTACTTTTATGTATTTTATAAAACGACTATCTACAGGCCCCTCTCCCTGAAGGATTTGCTGACACTTGCTCAATTCTGAATTTTATTTTAATTTCCTTATTTGCACTATGCAAGTGAATAACGTGTAAATATACCTCCCCCGTTTCTGTAAACCTACCAGCGTTGTTGTTTCTGCAACGCAACGTACCCATCATAGCTTCTGAACGGGACATAAAGCGTTATCGCTAAGCAGCATGAACTTCGAATTTGAAGGCCAGGTTGAGCAGGACCGGTTGATCGGAGATTCAGCTGATGAGCGGGGATATCGTTTTTGGCTGTGACTATCATAGCTTTGACCGATTTTCAAGTGATATTAAAAAAAGAAAAACCACAATTTTGAATCGCTCTGGAAAACAAACAAAACTCTCGACGTCTGTTCTCTTCTAATAAAAATACGGAAAATATTATAATATCAATTTAAATCTTTCTGAAATATTTGTCGGATTTATTTTCTGGGCGTAATAGTGTAGTTTTGGTTTGTGGGTGTTTGAAGTGCTTTCGGGAATTTCGTCGTGGTTAGAAGGAAGGAAGTATGCAATACTCAGTAATATTCCAATCATTTTTTCAACTCATAGCAACCGTTAAGTTTTTTTGCAAAAAGTTTTCGGGTTTGTCCAGTGAATATAATTATAAGTACAAATGGGACACCCAGTGAATCTAAAGAGCTGACAAGGCAAATTTCTGGTTAAGTGGATTTAACAAGGGTAGTTCTCCTAATACGTTGTGTTCGACTTCGTCATCATAATGGCGGGAAAAGCGGGAGCACCAGTCGGCATAAATTATATAAAAGTAAAACTTTTGTTGATTTGGGTGCCGCTGGTTTTTGCAGACTTTGTTAGGTCTCAAAACAGAGGACCAGAAAATTACTAATTCTTCATAAGAAGGAGGACATAAACTTAAGATATTAAACCTCGCCTCCATTCGTCACCATTTATTGGATTAATCGTATAGGCCCAGCGTGGCAGCTGAAAGTGACAGACAATTTGTCTATTGATGTATATGGAAATGAGTTAGGTCAACTTTTACCTCAAAGCATAGGGCTAAATCTGTACTTACGAAATTTCAAGATATTTTTTAGTTATAATAACCCATTTTCTTTTTCAGGAGTAGAATCGACCATCACGCATAGCTCTGAGGTGTGAAATCGTGAACCAGAAACAATGGTGGAAGACTAGCCAAGACAGCTGAATTATCAAAGAAGGTAGCCTGATGGAACAGAAATGTGACCAGAATGAGAAAGGTGGTCCGAAAAGACTTCGACTAAAAAATACATTGACGAAGTGTAACAAAGTGATTAGGGAAACAAAACGAAACAGCT
This sequence comes from Hermetia illucens, assembly GCF_905115235.1. NCBI lineage: Eukaryota > Metazoa > Arthropoda > Insecta > Diptera > Stratiomyidae > Hermetia > Hermetia illucens. The sequence continues at coordinate 89,296,870 of NC_051851.1, read as the reverse complement.
TCAGGGAATTCCGTGACGGGTTGGAAAAATCCAAGGAGGATGAGGAAAGGGTATATCTGCTTCTCAGAACTCACTCCCCGGGGTCTTATCCCACTACGAAAGGAAACAACATTTTGCCTTACACCTCAACAGCGGGCAGAACAGGAAAAAGATGAATTGGAAACTGATAAAAGAGGTATGTTTGGATGCCAGAGGAAGATGGGCAGCGGGAATCTTTCAACTACTGAAATCACCCGTCTGTATCCTGTTCTGAATCAATAAAGGAATGCATTATGGAATGTCATAGAAACAGAAGGAATAACACAGTGTGCGTTTTTGTATATCAAAAGAATATTTGATAGCGCATTGCACACAGAACTACAAGATGCCCTGATCTACAAGGGAGTAGGAAAACAGTGCCCTTTTGGATGGGCGGAATGTTAGAAAGTAGACAGACATAAGTACTGACAGGTACAAACTCTATTGTGAAGAACATTACTCAAGGTTGTCCACAAAGCATTATCACCAATGTGAAGTATGGTAGTTGACGAGCTCCTAAAGGAGCTAACAAATAGTGTAATGCAAGTCCAAGGTGACAGTGATAACATTTTTTCAATCTATAAGGGCAATTATGAGGATACTTTACCAAATTGGATTATGGATTACTAGTAACTCGTGGAAGAAGGCGGGGTTGAGCATAAATCCAGCCAAGGAAAATATGGTACCATTCAGTAGTGTCTTCGTTTTTAAATAAATCCCTTCCTACAACATCATCGAGTGTCTTCCGAACTGTACTGCATCCACTACATTGCACTCAGTGTGGCGTTCTCCTCGCTGTCTCCTTATACCTCTGGATCGCCTACTGACCCGTTGCTTCTTTCATCTTTAATTGACGCAACATTGTTCAACTACCGTAGCATCAACCCCATTTCGGATTGTATAAACGGATGGACATTGGGCTATTCTAGGGAACTGAAGAGGAACATGTTTATTTGTAAACTTTGATTTTATTCGTTAACTTTATCCCTGGTCTATATGTGGGTTTGTTCAATCCCAACAATAATTAATAATTAATATTTTTTTCGATGAAATCCAAGGTACGCTGTTTTTCTTTGCACTCGATTGGATATTCACTGAATCAGCCTTTCACATACACCCGCATTACAAAAAAAAGGGGGAGGGCAATTTTTCATTTTTTTAAAAAGCATTGAATTCGCCCCACCATATGGTTAACTGCATTGCAGTTCTCCTTGCACGGAAACATTTTCCCAATTACAGTTTCCAGTGCTACTGCTGGTTTTGAATTGATACCCTTTCTGATACAAGCAGTGGTTTCCTTACGCCGCTTCGTGATAATCACGGCCTAGGTTTTGTCCTCCGCGAGTGCAAGACCTGCGCCTTTCAGCCACTTCTTTTTAGCAGTGATTTGCTTCGAATGAATGCAATTCCACATCCGCTAGATGATGAGTTGACCATCTACAGTCGGTAGCAATCTGTTATAGATTGGTCTCTGGAGCATTTTCCTCACAGTGTCCAATAGACATATAGGTCTGTAAGAAGGTGGTTCACCAGGAGGCTTACCAAGCTTAGGTAACAACACTAGGCTTTGCCGTCTCCATGTCTCAAGAAATAATCCCCTCTATCAAGCATGCTTCAAACAACTCTACAAATGTACAAATCTACTCTCGATTTAGGCCTAGCCTAAGGACTGAATCAAATCAAAGTAATAATCTCGGGCCAACACAATGCTGACCACATTGCCTCCTACAGTGTACCGTTAAGGTCTTGAATGAAATGCTTTAACACACTTCAAGGCCCCGATCCAAAATGGATTGCTGCCCAAACGATTATTATTATTAAGGACTTTGTTTGGTGTACCGTCCAGGCCACGTGCTTTATTGTCCTCCAACCTACTGCAAATCTCCAGTACTTCTTTCGACATTACAGGAGGTGTTACGACCATATCTGAAGGTAGGAGACTGTAACCCCTCATGTCCTCCTGAGGAAACAATCGGTGAACAATTTTCAGTAGAATTTCAGGACATGTAATTTGCGGAGCTGTCTGACCTTTAAGTCTCCCCATTACAACCCTGTAGGCACTTCATCATGGGTATATGTTCGCCTCTAAGGAAAGCTGTTAGAAGCAATCCTTCCTGCTTCGCTGCGTAGCTAGATTCAGGTTTTTTCGAGCTTCGATGGAGACACACTACTATATCATGTGGTCAATCCTAACCACTGCTCTCTGGGCCACTCGTCCGCATCGATAACATGCCGACCGAAAATTAGACAGTTCTCTATTCTATCAGCGGTTGGGTTTTTACTGGGGACGTCGCGCGATGCGCTCCGTAGTAACAGGTCTGAGGCAATGTAGATTTTCGCCTTAGATGCCACCTCATCAAAGTGCTTGCACTGTGTAGCGATCTCATCCTTTTGAGCACGCAGCGCAGCACTTTACCCAAGTAAACTTTTGACTAAGCTGCGGAAGCCTTCGGCTTTGCTCCTTTCGGACTTTTTCGACTACAGCATGAGCTCCCCTTTTGGTTCCTCCAAATGCTACTTACATTTTCTCAAGTCTATGAGGTCAGGATCAGCTTTCACTCTTCTTAGTATGTCTGCGTGGGACAGTGGGACAGACTACCAGTGTTAGAAATGACTGTCGGTTCAGAACGGAATGTCATTCTCTCCTTTCCCTTTTCCTCTTTTTTTCTGCCCGTCCACTAAAATACGGCTAGATATAACCAAAGTTCACTGTATTGATGTTAAAAGAGTAATTTTGGAGTTCTCCTTCGATTCTTTCGCAACTTCCCGCGATTTGTTGTATAGAACCTTAATGGCACTCACCATACGCTTGATTGCTTAGTGCACGTTGTGTTTGTCCTAGATAGATTTCGGCAACTCCACAATTTTTGTTCCAAGCATGATGAGGGATGACACTTCCAGGTCGAACTTCTGTTCCTCAGCCTTTTTCTTCACAGTCACATTAACTCTTTTTCCCCATATTTAAGACGTTGACACGGACTAGTTCTTTTAGAATGGATATTGGAGCATAATCGTTGAAATTTTCCTAACGTTTGTCATTCTCTCCTCTCTAAGTCAATGAATAAAAATCAAGATATGGCCTAAACTAGAAAATATTATAGATGCCAGCTTAGCGAATACAACGTTGATGACTTTACATATTTAGAGAGTAAGTTATCCGGAGATGCATGCGAAAAACCTGAAAAAAAGGAAAATTCAGCTTGCAGAAAAAACATATTATTTGGTCATCCCTAAAATAAAGTCAAAATATTGTATATATGGAACAGAAACGAAGACTATAAAAAAAATACCAGACCTGTGAAAGGGTACGGGCGCGAAGCTAGAACTTTGACTCAGGCTGCACGATATGTATGACAATCCGGGGACGTAAGCTGGCCAAATTGCGAAAGCTAAAATATGCTATTTACGAATTCTCTGAATTTGAAATACCCAAGAGGAGATGAGGGTGAGTTAATCCAGTCATTACGAAGAGAAGACTGAAAGAAATATTTTCGGAAACCAAGACTCAGGACCGACTACAGCGCTACGAAGAAGGAGAAATTCTTAAAACTCAAATATTAATCAATATCGCGATATAATATGACAGTTTGGACGCAAAAGTTTAGCCGAGCTATTTACTGACCCGGATGTGGATCTTTCAATGATAACAATAATAATCGTTGGCGCAACAATCCATATTGGGTCAGAGCCTTGAAGTATGTTACAGCACTTCATTCCAGACCGTAACGGTACACTACAGGATTACAGTACCTTGTAGGAGGCAACGTGGTGAGAATTGTGTTCGCCCGAGATTATTACCCCGATTTCACTCAGGTACTCATTCAAAATTGAGTGGACTGGTATCCGACGTCAAATCACGATGCAAATCCCACTGCCACCAATGAGATTTCAACCGCGACCTTCCGTACGACAGCCTTGTCCTCTAACCACTCAGCTATCCGGTCAAGTGAGAAGGTCTCCAAAAAAAAGTCATTGCTGGGTTTCCGAAACCCTGTATCGTAGGTTTATATACATTCAAAAGGGGGAGGGCCTTCTCCGAATCCCTCCCGATAGTGGATGTAGCCTGCCCCGGATCGCCTACCTCCTACCCCTTCTTACCCCTATCCTTATCGAATACCTAGTTGGCAAACTTGATTCCAATGTCAGACCTGGCTACGATGGTCCTCCAAACCTCTTTTTGCTCAAAATTGGTAAGTCCATCTCCCTTCCCCTATCTCTTATTTTCAACAAAAGCCTCGAAGAGAATCGTTTTCGCGGCTTGTGGAAAGAGGCTCTAATCATCCCCATTCACAAAAGTGGCGATCGCTCGCTTGCCGAGAATTACCGTCCCATTTCCCTTCTCTCCTCCTGTTCCAAAATCCTGGAAAGATATGTCAGCGACTGGTTGTCCGCCCACTTTGGCCAACACATACCGAAAGAGCAACACGGCTTTGTTAAACGTAGGTCCACTGTCTCCAACCTTGCTTGACTTTACCAACTTTGTCGCCAAATGTCTAAATTTACGGCAAGAAGTGCATACCATTCACACTGACTTCGCTGAAGCCTTCGACACTGTAAATCACAAGATATTTCTATCCAAACTCTCGTCCCTCAACGTTCCTATACCACCCATAAACCTCTTACCTTTCCAACCGATCCCACCGCGTCTCTTTTGACGGCTATACCTCCCGCTCCTTCTTCCCCTCTTTTGGCGTCCCACAGGGATCTATTCTGTGTCCCCTGTTATTATTATTTTTTATTAACGAGCTTCCTTCCCTCCTTGTTTGCTCTATGCAGACGACCTAAAAGTGTTTTCTGCTATATCGTCGCCTATGGACTGTGTTTCCCTTCAATCTAACCTGGACACTCTGGTTCGTTGGTGCTCGACTAATGGTTTAGCCCTAAACGTCGGAAAGTGTCACTCTATGTGCTACTCCCTAAAATCCTCACCCACTTCTTTCTTCTACTCTCTAAACGGACATTCTTTATCCTGCTTAAATTCCACTCAAGACCTCGGAGTTACTTTCGGCAATAAGCTCCGCTTTGACACCCATTGCCTCGATGTCATCAATCGAGCAGCAAAATTGTCAGGCTTTATACTTCGCTTCTTCTCTGATTTTGACTCCATCCAACCCTCCTTAGCTCTCTTCAATTCCTTCGTGAGGAATACCCTCGAGTATTCCTCCGTGATCTGGTCACCCTCCCGTAACTGTGATTGTCTTGCCCTTGAAAATGTGCAACGTAAATTCACTCGTTCCCTCATCTTTAAGAAAAGTTTCCTTCGTGTGTACTATCCCTCCCGCCTCCGCTTTTTGAACCTTCTTACAACAGCGTAGATCTTATCTGGATCAATGCACATTTTTTAAACTTCCTTTGGGTCTGATGAACTGCTCCGCCGCTGACGCCCTTCGCAGAGCTTGAAGTCTACTTTCATTCCCCGATTCCTAGGCTTTGCCGAAATTATAACGCAGAACAGCTTGGTCTTTTTAACTTCACTACTTTAAGTAGTTCTAAACATAGGATAAGTTTTTTGCATTCTCCTCCTCCTCAGGATAATAATTAATTGGAATTTACTCTGTTTGTTGTCCGGTTAAATTAAATAAATAAATAAACATTTTTATATCACTGAATATAGTCACGCGGGATATGTATATAAAGACGCTATATACGCAAAACTCATAGGGCCATGAGTGCCCGAGGGACGAAATTATGTTGTTATGACGAAGAACGGGTATAGAGTTTATTATAGAATCAAGAGTGATATAAGTTATACTATGGAACATAATATTTCCAAGTTTGGTGGGAATCGAACTATTACTAAAAAAGTTAAAATAGGTCAAAGTGGTCTGAATGCAAATAACGGTCAGACCCGATAATAAACAAACTTAAAATGTTTCTAATAAATAAAAATTGAAATAAAATCAAAACAAGCGTGTAATAAAATTTCGAAAAAGCGTAATTTCCTCATAAAATGTGTTTTTTTCCTACTTTTCCCACTAAATTTTAACATTCGAAACCATCTTTTTCGCCCTGATGAAAAAATTTTAAAATCTTTTTACATAAATGTGTTATTTCCACAAATAAAAAATTACTTTAGGTATTCTACAGAAACCGAATGCTGGAATTCTGAGCGTACTTTTGAAATTTTTGATAACCCCTCAAAGTTAATACTTTGAAAGTTTTTTCTTCCAAATCAAATGGGCAATGAATCTTCTTTATTTTCATTTTCACAACAAACTTTCGCAAAGCTGACAACACATTTACAAAAATTATTTTCAACATGCACGGTAAGACTCTTCCTGGAATTATACGTGAGATTATACGTGGGTGTCTCACACCCACTTCCATCACAGCAGTTGCTCGTTGACTTCTACTCAGAGCGGCTGCTGTGCGAGTACGACACCCTGATTGGGACGACGTCCTCATCCCGTATCGCGTGGGATAGGGCGAAAGAAATGAGTCCTGCGAGGAAGTTGGTCACTGGGTTAGTGCTCTGAGGGCTAGTTTCGACCGCAGACATGTGCAACCGTTAATATTGTAGATCTGACTCGGACCCTATCTCATGCTGAGCGTATTCCATAGGGAGCGCTCCTGCACTGCCGTTTCCCACAGCCGAATCCTGAAGCGAAAATCCTATTGAGGCAACTTGCACGGGAATTTATTTAAGGCAAGCGAGGCGAAGGCCCGCGCCCTGACTTTTACGTTTAATTTAATTCTTCCATAATTAAATGAGCATTTAATTACGTTCATGAAATAATTAGCCGAGAGTTGTATGGTTGGATGTACACAGGACTTGCATTCACCAGAGACGAGACATTTCCGACACAGCAACCTGAGAAGGGAAGTCGGAAGCTTATGAAATATTCGGTAGGAATAGCATGTTCACAGAAGCGGAGGAAGCGGCACCTTTCCTATTTAGAGACAATTGGATGCAAATTCTGTTGTTTTCGGAAATGTGATGGAGAATGCTTGTTGCCACGTTGAATGTGAAAAGTCGAAATCCAGGAGATGCTCTTTTCTGTTGTGGTAGTAATCAAACCATGACCTCTTGGTGCAGGAGATGCAAAGGATCATCTTGGGCATATGCTTGCATCATCACGAGTAAATGAGTGATGAGACATGCGGAGGAATGGTAAAAGACACGCCGTGCATGCGAGTCCCAACATTCCTTTTGTATGTAAAGTCTGCGAAGGTGAAATAATGCGACAATCTCTTGGGATAAGGAAGACGGATCTGTATTTTCGAAAGGCTATCTTTATTCCAACAGACTCGAAACTTTGTTTGCATTTCGCTAGGTTAACTCTCGTACCTGCGTAACATGCACAACAAAATTTTAATACAGTAGGCAAGGGAATACGAATTATTGGGATTCCACCATAATTTTAATTTTAATCATTTACTCGTGCCTGATATTGGTATTTCGGGTTAACAAAAAATTTTATGTATTAAGAATCTTTGCTCAAATTCTAAGAAAGTTCCAAGACACCTCTATGAAAGCAAATGCCTTTTAGTCGAAAATAATACGCCAAAGATCTTTTTTTTAAGATTTCGAGTGAAACAAAACCTTATAAAAATCAGTTTAATAACTGCCCGTCTATGTCTGTTTGTTTGTTCGTCTGTCACACCCCGAAAATGGTAGAACTACTGACACGTAATTTGGTTAGAATATGTGGTCTGTAAACCGCTACGCTTACAATGAGTGGAATCATTTTGTTTTGGATTTAAGGGGGGCTTCCCGTATCAGGAAAAGGGGCGAATAAAATTTTTTTACAGGATATGGTCATGCAGGAAATCAAATGAAATGGCTAAATTAGTACTGAATCCTATTCCTGATACTTGTGAAACATAGGGGAAACTGAAAGGAGAACTGAAAAGTTATCGTTCTCAGAATCTATCCAAATGAAAAATCTGAAAAAACACCGAGATGTATCTATACAAAATCTCAAAATCGAAATAGATCCCATTACGTTACCTGCTCAAATGAAGTTGATAACAACAAGTTCATTCAAAATTTGGCATTATTATAAGTAATAATATTAGGCATAATTGTGAATAGTTATGAATACTTTGAAGGACAGGCTATTATGAATAGAATTATAGCATTCTAAAACATCATCATATAAACTGAACTCATATCAACGGCGGAGTTGGATTTTGGAGACATATAAAGGAATATTTTGAATTTTTAGCTTTGTACGTGTATAGAAAGATTTCCACACAAGGTGAAAATAAGATGAAAGCTTTATATTTTCAACTCTTGGCTCTCATCGAACTGATTCATTTGACTGTTTCTCAAGAAATGAATAATATAGAATAGTTTTTTTGACGCTTCTGATTCACAGTATCAAAAGTTAAAGGAGGAATTATACTTAAACCAGAACAGATGGTACAGATATGATGCCTATGATTTACACAGGGAATTTATTTACAGCACGAAACAGCATTAGCTGAGGGTGCATATCACCAGCTAAGGAAGCATATCACCAAAACCACGAAGAAGGTGGATAGCAGGTTTATTATAACCTGAAGAGTAGTAGAAAAGTTAGTATTAAAGGTACCATTGTTTGTGTCAAGCGGAGTATTGCAAGGTGGAGTCATGCAAAATATAGCTTTTCCGAAGGGCCTCCTCAGCGTCTTTGGAACTTTGAAGTCTAGAAGGTGAGATTAGACTATTCACTGAGGAAACTACCATCGCAACTGGCAGTAAGGTACCAAATACAAAGTCATTAAATTGAGGGATGGCGTCACCCATTGAGGCAAGAGATTACTGATTCAAATCGGCATTGACGATGCCAGCAGACGTTTGAAAAATGAAGTCCATAGGGTTTACGAGAACTATACAATTCCCATAGTTGAAATTCCAGACACACTCTAGCAGCTTTCTGTCGTATAAAAGTTATATTATACGGTAAAAATCAATCCGGTCAAGGAACCAACGGACGGTACCGTTTTCGGTGGCGAAATAATATTGGGGTGGACTTTGGAAGTTACCCGTTCAGTATGCTAAGCAGCGTAGAATTTCTGGTACGGAAATTTCACCGACCTAACCATGTAGGTGGCACACAGAATAAACTATGTTTTTTTTTTGTGCGTACACGGAGGTGGAAAATCTTAGAAAGACACGTCCGCCGCAGCTCCGCCGCCCGAACGGCGGAACTACAGCGGGCGCGTGTGGGATTCACACCCACTAAAAACCACCCCCGGTCTCTCCAGCCCCAGCCCCGCGGGACCACCATTGAGGTATTACTTCGCGGGGTAGGTTTGCTCTTAGGCACTCATCCTTCTCCTATTTGCAGCTTTCCTCCTTCTTTGTTCCTTCAGCAACTCCTCCTGCATTTGGATGATTGCGGAGCCAACCGCAAGCCACTTCTCCTCGGACTCCAGCATCTCAGTAACCAAGCTCTCCGGGGTCCCGCTCCTGTCCAGCACCTGGTTTAAGCTCCTTCTCTCAATCGCAAATCGTGGGCAGTGAAACATCATATGCTTTGGATCCTCCGGTATGCCATCGCATCTGGGACAGTTCGGAGAATCATCCAACCCAAAGCGGTGCAGATATTGCCTGTAGCAACCACCGTGTCCCGTGAGGAACTGGGTAATGTGGTAGTTGGTCTCCCCATGTTTTCGCTCATGCCACACCCCAATGTTGGGAATGAACCTGTGCGTCCACCGACCTTTCGTAGACTCGTCCCATCTGCGTTGACAGAGATCAAGCTACTCTGACCTTGCCGCATTTCTACGCTGTGCATGCCCCTCCATATGTCTTGCATTGTACAGGACACTCATTTCTTTGGACATGATGTGAACCGGGATCATGCCTGCCATCACCAACACTGCCTCATCTGATGTAGTTCTAAAAGCACTGCAAACCCTCAAAGCCATCCGCCGGTAAACCGAGTTCACCTGCTTCCATCTCTGAGAGCTTGCAAGCGCCTCTGCCCACACAGGCGACGAGTAGAGCAGGATGGAGCGCACCACTCCGGCTAGCAACAACCTCCGGCAATGTTTCGGTCCACCAATATTTGGCAACATTTTTGCAAGTGCCCTGGTGGCACTGGCTGCCTTTTGGCATGCATACTCTAGGTGTTCCCAAAAACTTAATTTGGTGTCAATTATTACCCCCAGGTATTTGATAGCCGGCTTTGATTCGACCGTATGTCCACCGACCTTCACTTTTAAGGTGTTATTTTTTCTGCGTTTTGTTATTAAGACCGCTTCCGTTTTCGCGTCTGCCAAGGTCAGCTCGGCCTTTTCTAGCCAGGACTTTACCGCTCTCACTGTTTAGGTTGCGTAAACCTCCACATCTTCTGGGTGTTTTGCTGCAACAACCACAGCTAGGTAATCAGCAAAGCCGACAATCGTAGTCCCCTCTGGGACGGGAAGAGCAAGCAGCCCATTATACATGATATTCCACAACAGGGGACCAAGTACCGATCCCTGTCGTACCCCGGCTGTGACAATGTACTCTTTGGGGCCCTCATCCGTCCCGTACCAGAGAGTCCTCTCTGAGAGGTGGTTTTCCACCAAATTCGCAAAGTTTCCGTGGACACCTATGTCAGCCAATGCCCGTTTAATTCTACTCCAGTTGGCCGAGTTGAATGCATTTTTGACATCCAACGCCACCACGGCACAGCAGCCGCCAGAAATCAGTGCACCTTTTGCAAGGTTTCCATGCCAATTGCGCCCACCGTAGAGTGGGCGTGTCGGAAACCAAACTGGCATTCCGACAAACCATTTCTGGCTTCGACGATGGGCAGGAGTCTATTGTAGATGACTCTCTCCATCATCTTCCCCATTGTATCCAACAGGCAGATAGGACGATAAGACGCTGGGTTTCCAGGTTGCTTGCCAGGCTTCGGAAGCAACACCAACTTGTGCTTTTTCCACTGGGCAGGGAATATTCCTTCTTTTAGGGACGCCTCGAAGGTGTTGGCGAAAAGTTCGGGCCTAGTCTTCACTGCCAGTTTCAAAGCTCGGTTGGGGATGCCATCCAAACCTGGGGCCTTGTTGTCGCCGAAACTACTACATATTTCCCGCAGCTCCTCCACAGTTACGGGCGGTATTATGCACAGCGCTGCTTGGCCCGTTTAGTCTTTGACCCAAACGCTACCACCGTGGTTTCGGTATGGTTCACTTAGTATGGCCACATATATGTTTTTCTCGCGGATGGTTTGCGCGAGTAGATCCTGCGCGGCCTCGCAGTGGTTGAGGTTGATTTGTATCAACCTCGTCTACGATTTGTGCTAAGGGCTCTCCTGTATTCCGGGCACCTGCTGCTGCCTGCAATGTGCCGATGGTTCACACCCTCCTTTCCTTTGCACAGTAGACAATTTGGGTCAGCTCCGCAGTCCTTGCTGATGTGGTCTTCCACTCCGCATCTCCTGCATTGCTTTGACCTGTCGTTTGAGTTAGTGCATGACTTCGCAATGTGACCAAAGCCAAGGCATCTAAAGCACCGTTTTAACGCCACCTGTTCCCTAAGGCGACACATAACCCAGCCTATTCTCACTCTCCCTGTTTTTAACAGTTTGAGTGCGTTCTCCACTGGTAGGCTGATGATGGCGGTTTGTGTTCCCCCATAGGCTTTCCTTAGCGTTTTCACCACTGACTCTTGCAGTCCGGCAAGATCGAACTGTTTCTCCAACGCTTCGCGAACCTCCTCCTTCGTCGTGATTTCATCTATATCTTTGCAGATTATAGTGATCTCCGGCCTACTAGCTCTTATGTCGGCTTCCTGCCCTAAAGTCTTCCCGATTTGGCTTAAGAATTTGTCCGCGGTAACATCCTTGGATTTCTTAAGTTCCAACATAAGATCACCCTTCTGCAACCGTCTAATGCGGCTGACGCTGTCTCCCAAATTGGTGAGTTCGGGGTCTGCCTTCACTTTCCTGAGAATGTCGGCGTATGACCCTTCGCCTCGTTTGGAAATGAAAATCACGTCCGGTCTAATCTTCTTCCGATAATTTCTTTTACGCGGTTCTACCTTCCTCCAAGCTTCCGCACCCGCCTTTGAATGTTCGATCCCTTTCCTCGAGGTAGCTACTGCAGTATTTTCACTGGCAGCTTCAGACGTACTTTCATGAACTCCGTCTTTTTGGGAGTTGAGTCCTTTTTTCTTTTCGGGGTTTGCTGGCCTGTTGAGTCATTCAGCTTCTCGCGCAGCCTCTTCCCCGGTTTCTCCCCTTTTGTGTTTTGAACCGGCGTTACTTGAGTTCCCTGGTTCACTTTTCCAATCGGCGACTTCCCTACTCGTTCATCCTGAGCTTTGCCGTACGTCAAACGGATGCCTCTTATCATGGCCCTTATATTTTGGTGAATGTTCCTGCGCTCCTTTATAAACTCACACAGTTCCATGATCTTTTTACCGAGAGCAGTAAAGGCAGCTCCAGACTGATCATTGCCCAAAACATCGCTCGGGTGAACCGGCGTCAGTGACTCTTCCTCATCGAAGACTCCCGCTATACGCTTCCCACTGGGGGTAGCGATCGTGGGGGCTTGTGCCCGTGTGGGAAGGGATCTGCGAAAAATCGAGCTCCTTCTGAACGGATCCATCACTGGAGCCAGTTCAAGTTCCTCCCGTACGCTTGTAACATTAGATGCCACAGTTGCCAAGGCTTCCACTACTGAGGCACTGCGGTCGTTGGATATCGACGGCCGGGAGCCCGCTTGCTCACTCTCAAAAACCGCCGGTACTGGGTTTCCGAAGCCCTGCACCGTAACTTCATTCTTCTTCTGCTCCTCCATGTTTGGTTTTATTTCTGGGTATCCTTCCCATAACCAATTTTTATCCACGAGTGGGCGTTTACTTCCCACCTACCCGGCCTGCGCATAAACATGCCCATACACGCACATCTCCGGATGCGTGCATGTGCATGGCCATGACACATTCGCCGAGCATTCCCTTATCCCCACGAAGGGACGCGCCTGATGGGAGATTTGGTAACTCCATACATGGTTAGGTGGCACACAGAATAAACTACTTATTGACCGACATGAGGTATTTACACTCTTCATCACTGCATCGACTACCTACCTTGTCCCCAACAAGGACGCATAGGAGCTGACCTCACGGCGTAGACCTATCGAAAACGAACTAAGATTGGTTTCTAGAATGTACGCGGGCTCCTTCACAATGATAACGAGAGCCTCCAAAAGGCAGCAATTGCATACAGTACAAGACAGGCTTCCTAAAGGCGGTCGTCCTGTGAAGGTCAGTGGACTTCACACCGACGAAAACGAGCAAATGAAGAGGTGGAAAGAACGCTTCACCGTGGTTCTAAACCGTATGACATCCGATGAACTTTTCCTTCCTGCGGATGAAATCACCGTTTCGTGCGGATACGCATTATCTCTCTAACCAGAAGATGGAATCACCCCAGAATTATTTAGTTATTCATCACTGCACCTGCAGTCTCTGCAAATCTGCAACTTCCATTCGTATAGATCCTGGGGATCCGAGGTCTATCCCAGAGAGTGGGAGAAGGGGATGATCGTTAAGGTTTGAAAGAAGAGCGGTGATAATGGATAAAATAGTCCTTAAACGAATCGAACAACATTTCGGAAACTTAGTGGACAGAGAGCAAGCTGTTTTTCGCTCCAAATCCTCTTTGAAGGATTTGCGCGAAGTTTCGATCTACGCTTCACCTGTTCTTCGTAGATTTCGAGAAAACTTTCGATATTGTGAACGGGGAGTTTATCTGGTTAGCTCTACGCACGAGGCACGTTCTGGAGAACTAATAACTATTATCAGAGGGATGTGTGATGGCGCGAAATATCACGTTTTGCAACAAGTTGAGTACTGTTCAAGCGTGTGTTGTTATATGGAAATAGCACATAAAAATAAAAAGTTCTAAGCCTTCGTAAACACTTTATTCTGTTCGCGATGTGATCGGAAGTGGCAATGGCTGGGTGGCACGTTAAACGGGAGGGGAGGGGTGATATTTGCAGTGCCGACTACGCCATGCAACGAAACCCACTCGCTCACGAGACAAGAACACTTGACGTAAAACAGTAGACGATGAGTAGAAGCGTCTCTATAACTCCTTGGGGGAGTTAAGGCACATTTCAAGTAATCGTAAGCGATAACTCGTAGGTAAGATTGACGATACCCCTCGAGGGGTGAATAACAACCATGTATATAGTTGTGGGGCTGTTAATTGGAGACCGAAAAATCGCACTGGTTGCTATATTAGATGCTATTCCCATAGTGTCCCGTAGTCCATGTTCTCCACGAAAAAATTTTTCGCGACAGTCAATGAAGGTGGCCGCCACCTCACAGTATGCCTTTATCTAAGGGTAAAAGACCTTAGAGTCCATCCGCATTAGTAGAAGAAGGGAGATTCACTGAACCCATTTCATAAGTACATAAACAAGTATGACTTACGTGGTAAAAACGAGCAGACGTACTTGATGAACTTAGATGACTCCAAGTTGTATGTTGGTATACGGTTCGGACAAATGTCGAATGCAAGCCAACTGAAAAAGTCATCACCAGCCCCATGCTAGATATAAGACGTTGACGACCTCCACATCTAAGCTACGAGGGAGGCGGGCTTCTACAAATAGTAGAAATTTCGCATTTCCCCATACTCGAGTCCTCCACATACATCCATTATCTCAGGCCGCATCGTCACCTCATACATCAACTCATCGCAATTGCCTCAGATATACCGGAAAAAAGTCCGTTTCTCAATACACCGCATGATCAGGTAATATAAGACCAAATCATGCAATTCATAGCTAAACGGATTTCGGGAAATTTAAAGGTAAGAGGGGGCAGTGATTAAAATTTCAAAGGTGAATTAAAACGATTATTTATAAATTTATATTCAAAATAGCTTAATATTTTTATGCAATCTGACGTCAGAATTACGAACACGAAAGGAAGATAATAGACTTTAGCACCTCAGGGTTGCATGTAATCGCCAATGGCTGTCCACGGATTTAGTTCCTATTATTCTCCTCAGGGCTCTCCTTTGCAAGTCATTGAGTAGTTTTCTGAAGTTTGTGTTAGAGTCCCTGTTTCAGATCCATAGCACAGATCATAATATTGTTGTTGATGTGAAGGATCGTGTCATGATGTTTATATCATCAGCACATGCGACGATTTTGGAAGAGAGAGCGGCGTGCCTCTTGTGTCCACAGGTAATTTTCTTATAACTTTCTCCAGGGGGATGTTAAATAATAAAATTGCCAGCCCATCTCCTTATTTTAATCCTACGTCTGTGTCAAATGCTCCTCTCAGACTATTATTGACTCTGATGTACGCTGTTGTGTCGCTGGAATTCCAAATCCAGCATTACTTTATACAGTACATTTCCGTCAATACTGTCACACTATACACCTGTTTGAAGTTCACGATTGTTTGATATAGATCCGTGCCCAATTCCCGGCATAATTCTAGCACCTGTTTGACCGTAAATAGCTGATCAATTATCGATCTTCCAGGCCGAAAACCTCGTTGGTATTCAATAATCGTCTTATCGGCTTACCGTCAAATTCTACTTTGTAGAATTTTCGCGAAGCTTTTATATGTCGTACAAAAGAATGACATGCTTCTACAATTTTCACATGCCAAATTGTTGCCTTTTGGGTGAGGCATATCATACTATTGATCACCCTTGCGGAATCTGTTCGCGGTCAAAGATAGAGATAGATTTTAAGAGTTCACCGTGGGTATTATCTATGCCCGACCCCTTTTACTTTTTTTGACATTTCATTGCTGAATCTATTTCTTCAACTGTTGGCGGTTTAATGTGCCTATTAGGTTTGTCCATAATTCTTAGGAGTTCTGGTAATTAGTTGTATGAGAGAGGTTAAGGAATTCTTTAGAATAAGATACCCATCTGATCTCTCAATGATTGCTCGGCTTTTGCTTTTCCAAAGGATGGTTTTGGGTTGATACCCACTCTTCACACTCTTGATTAATTAGTAGGCTCCTTTTGTGTTATTGCTGCCGATGTTTTGCTTAATTTTCTTCAATTCTTCATCAAAAGGTTTTCGTTTCTTTTGCCTTAATACTTTATTAGCTGCTCGTTGGAGATTTTCGTAATTTTCTCTCTTTGTCCTTGTGTTTCATACTTCATGTTGCCTGAATGCATTTTTTTTCTTAACCACTTCCTGGTATTCATCGTCAAACCAATCATTTCTCTAGTACCGGGACGCATATCCAACCTGTGCTTCCACCTCCTGTTTTCACAGCACGTTTGAAGTCATACCAGGTGTTATCTATCGGATTCCCCGTGAGGTTTTGGAGAATGGAGCCTAATCGTTCTTCCAGTCTTGCTTTATACTTCTCCGCTATTAAAACATTCTTTAAGTTTCGAAATTTTCGATGTGGGTTGGTTTCTATTCCGCGGGTCTTTGGAACTCGGCACGTGTAGACAATTTTTATCACTTAATGGTCGGAGTCGCCTACCATAGATATGGCCCTTATAGACTTCCCGGGTGGGATCGTCCTCAACCATACGTATTAAGTGACCCGCCCATCGCAATCTAGATTTCGTCGTTATGTAGGCAATGGAATTGTCCGTCCTCATGTAGGGGGCCAAAAATTCTTCCGAGGATTCTTCTCTCGAACGCGGCCAGTAGTTCGCAATTTTTCTTGCTAGTCTCCGAGGAATACATGAGGACTGGCAAGATCACTGGTAAGAGCTTTGACCCTATGGTGAGACGTTTCGAGCGGAACAGTTTTTGTAAGCTGAAATAGGCTCTGTTGGCTGACAACAACCGTGCGCGGATTTCATAGTCGTAGCTGTTATCGGTTGTGATTTTCGACTCTAGATAGGAGAAATTATTAACGGTCTCAAAGTTGTAGTCTCCGATCTTTATTCTTCTCGTTGGAACAGTGCAGTTTGATGTTGTTGGTTGGTTGGTTTTCGGTGATAACGTTGTCACCATGTATTTCGTTTTGCCTTAATTGATGTGTTGCCCACGATCTCGCGCCGCTTGCTCGATCTACATGAAGTCAGCTTGTACCTCTCGGGTCGTTCTTCCCATGATGTCGATATCGTCAACATAGACCAGTAGTTGAGGGGACTTAAGGAGGATCGTACCTCTTGCATTTACCTCTGCATTACGAGTCTTTTTCTGAAGGGCCAGGTTAAAGAGGACGCATGATACGGCATCCGCTTGCCGTAGACCGTTGTTGATGTCGAATGGTCTTGAAAGTCATCCTGCTGCTTTTATCTGGCCTCGCACATTGGTCAGAATCAGCCTAGTCAGTCTTATTAATTTCGTGGGGATAACGAATTCTTTCATGGGCGATGTTCTGGTTGTTCAGTAGCTCATCAAAGTACTCAACCCATCGCTTCAATATGCCCATTCTGTCGGAAATCAGATTTCTCTCTTTGTCTCGACTGCTGACTTATTGGTAAAACTTCGGTGCCTGGTGCGGTTGCTCCCTGTACTTTTCCATTTTCCGTCTGTGAAGTCGCTTCTCCGCTCGACGGAGTTCGCGATAAAACTTCACACGGGCACGCGTTCTTTGAGAATACAACATTACTCGGTTCCGTTGCTAGCTTACATTCATCGTCAAACCAGCCGTTCCGACTCCTTTTGCGGCTAGGCCAAGTATCTTTGTGACCGTATCAATGATCACGTTCTTCAGGTGGTTGTGAAGATCATTTATTGATGCTTCATCTCCAGGCCATCTGTTGACTGCGGTTATTGCGGCATCCATTTCCCCTTTTATAGGAGTCGCGGAGGACTGCGTTGTGGATGGCTTCAGTATTGACTCTTATCTGATTGTCAGAGGGCATTGTAGGTGGTGTCGTAATTCGAGCTCGGAGTACCATGCCAACGAGATAGTGGTTCGAGTCTATATTGGCCCCCCTGTATGTTCTGACATTCATCAAGGCTGGTTGAAAGTGGTCCCGTCTGGAGAGGCCCATGTATGTTTGTGGACCGCTTTCCGCGCAAACCAGGTACTTCCAACAACCATTTCGTATGACCCTGCTAATTGAACAATCCGCAGTCCATTATCATTTGTATTTTGATGTAAGCTATGGGAGCCAACGTATCGCCTGAATACGGGCTCCTTCCCTACTTGGCTGTTAAAATCCCCAAGTATGATTTTGATATCATATCTAGGACAGGCTTCGAGGGTTCGTTCTACTGCCTCGTAGAAGGTATCCTTCTCCGACTCTGGAGTCTCCTCTGTAGGAGCGTGAACATTCATGAGGCTTATATTTCTAAACTTGCCTCGCAAGCGCAGAGTGCTTAGCCGCTCGCTTATGTTTTCAAAGCCTATAATAGCAGATTTCATTTTTTCGCTGACTAAGAAACCTACTCCGGACATATGGTTTACTGGATGGCCGCTATAATATATGGTGTAGCGACTCTTCTCCAGTTACATAGGCCCTATATTGGGATAGTGTATCGGCTAGCTGCTGGGCAGGTTCATCTCTATATAGGGAGCGCACGTTCCTTAAGAAAATGCGCAAATCGTTATTCCGTTTTCGTTGCCGGATTCGTCATTGTATTATCCATCCATTCGGAGGTTGTTGTTTTCCGTGTAGCGTTTCAGCCCTACCCAACCCCGAAACTGGAGGACCAGTTGGTACAATTTGTCCCGTATTTAGGAGCAATAGATTCGCCTTCATCCTTCTCCGTCTGCAGCTTTTCGTTAAGAAAGAGCTCTCAGCAAGCAACACGTGGAGGTGGAGATAGGGTTTGGTAGTAGAACAATTGGTGTTGATTCAGCAAGCGTTTCCCAGGTTTTATGCTTCATCGTGGGTACTAATCCACGTTTCGCCCTGGAATCTATACTAACCTCTGACCACCAAGGAGGTATTAGCTCTGACATTAGTTGCAATGTGACGGAGTGAGAGAGTTCGAAAAGTTGTGAAAATTTCAACCAACTGTGAAATCTTAAAAAAATATAGTGATTCGTGCCCACGGTGTCTAAATCCTAAGACACTCCCCATTACGATATCTGCTCAAATGGCTCAAGAAAGTTAATAATAGCATATATATATTTTGAAAATTTACTGTGTACCCCTCTTAAGTGCTTTCTAGAACCGTAGAATTGTAATGAGATTGAGTTTAATAGAAAACATCATACTGAAAAGTTTGGTGGAGATCCTACTGCTACTAATAAAGTTATGGTTGATAAAAATTGGCCTTTTCGCGGCAAATTACTACTCTCCATGAGATACTTACTGTCCACGCCAAACTGAATGTCGAATATATTCAACGTATATTTACTATGGGCTATATATAAGTAAAATCAGGATGCAGCCGAATATTTCTTCCTAAAAAATAGCTGAATATCAGGCGACACTGGTCAAATGGGAACAATAAATGTAGGCGACTGGAACTTTGAAACCATTAGTAATTTCTCTAATTGGGCCGAAAACTACAGCCGATAACAGCTAAGGCGGTGAAATCCACGCTGGTAGCAGCCAACAGAGCCTATTTCGGCATGCAAACAAGTTGGGAAACCGGAAGCTGGACATATATTAAACGGAAGCTTGGGTTCTTACCAGAAAAATTTTGAACTCTTAGCCGCGTTCGAAAGAAGAATACTTCGAAAAATTGTTAACCCCCTACGTGGGGATGAACGATTCTGCAGCCTATATAATGACACAATTCATACTTTATTTACTATTATTCACTTTGTTGGGGCAAAGTGGGATGTATTTTGAGGCTTGGGTTTTATGTAGGAATATCCTCATCCTCATCATCCTTTTTAAACTCAATATTTTCCAATCAATTATAAATTTAAGACCTAATTCATAAAATACTAATTAAAATCTTCCCGAATAAAAATATTTCATCCTCTTATATTTTTCCCATAAAATTACGCTCTTCTCCGTATGCGTGGGATTTCATTGTCCGCAAATGTTCATGAAATTTCGTTTCAATACGTTTTTGAGAAAAAAAGCGCATGTGACAGACAGATAGATAATAAAACGATTTTAATAAGGTTTTATTTTTACATAAAACCTTGAAAGGGGGTGATTTGAAGATTTCTGGCAGACGAACTTTTATTCCTCCTTCCTACCAACACCAGAAATCGAAGAATACTCAGCATAATATCCCACTCGGTGACTCTCCGACGCATTAAAGATAATAATACCCACTGTCACCGACTACAGTCCTACCTACCTGAAAGGACTTTCATTTGTTTTGGAACCAGCAGTTTCAGGTTTTGGTAAACTACCACAAGTCTATAGTGAGTGTATGAAATTTCTTGAATTTTTTCTATTTTAATTTGACAGAAGATGCGAAATGCGTTATTGCTTAAATTCATAGTTTTGTTTATGACAATCGTTTCACTATTACCTCAATAGATAGAATCCTAGTAAGGTTTTTCAATCAATGTTTAATTAAATCTGCCCAAGCTTCCTTTTTAGAAATTGTTTGAAGTACGTGGACTTGTCGCTGAAGCTAACTGATTTGCCATTCAAGTGACGGACCGGCTTATTTCACTGCCGCTAGTCATATCATTCAGAAATGAAACCCTCGAGCTCGCACCAAAGTCATTCATGACTATGCCCCGAATCCTCTTCCTAGGTCTTTATCTACGCTGCACCTGGATTATTTGACGTCCGTAATGCTCTCCTACAATCCTTCCCTGAAAGTTAATTAGATTGGTTCGTTGCAAAATCGGCAAAGCATTATGTACGCAACTATTTTCTACTCACTACACGTAAACGCGAAACAGTGCCTGTTTTCGGAAACTCTGACTCTGACGAAATAAGCAATGGAAATGTTACTTTCGGGACCACTTAAGCATGCGAATTATAAGCCCCGCCGCTAGGCAGGATCACGATGGAATCGTCGGTCCCGGAAACGTAAAATTTCAACTTTCTGCAGGAATCCACGTTTCCCTCCGGTACTAACTGCAATGCTATCAAATAAACCAGTGGTCCTACTATACATGTGCATGTGAAGGACATTCAACTTTCCATCATTTTCGGGATCGCATGAAGGCGAATTTCAGTTTCAGTCCCGTGAGGGAGCCTCATTATTAGCGCATATTGAGCTCAATGAGGCGAAGAGAAAAGTAAAGTCCTTTGATGCAAACTTGCTGGTTTCAATTTTCTGAATTATGTTTCCTGATTAGTTAGGTTTGCACGCAGCAGCTTTTGAAAGCCTATTTCCTATGGTAAGTCCCTCTGCCGATTCAGCTAATCGGTTTATGTATCTGCTTATTAATTAAAGAGACTGGTTGATTCATTAAAGTTAATTGTCCTATTTCCTGAATAAGATGAATGCAATTAAGGTGAGTACAATTTAAGTGCCTGTTATCAAAATGGGGAGAGATGGATTTTGGGCGCAATTTGGAATGATTTTGTCGAAGAAATACTAATTGCGAGTTCTGAAACAATCTACGAAATAGTCAATTAACGTGTACTTTGATTTGAATATTTGAATTTAAAATATTAGTTTTGATATTATGCATGTAACTGCACTACCTTTATCATCATCATCAATGGCTCAACAGCTGGTACCCGGTCTAGGCCTGGTTTCATAAGGAACTCCTGACATCCCGGTTTTGCGCCATGGTCCACTAATTTGATATTCCTAAAAGCTGCTCCTGTCCTACGTCATCGCTTCATCTCAGGCAGGGTATACCTCATATTCTTTTTCTACCATAGATATTGCCCTTATAGACTTCGCACCGCCCTACGATTAACGGCCGCTCGACTCAGTCACCAAGTCAGACGACTTTTAATTTCTCCTTCTCCTTACTTTCATCATCATCATCATAATCAACAGCACAGCAACCGTTATCCGGTCTAGGCCTGCCTTAATAAGGAACTCAAGACATCCCGGTTTTGCGCCGAGGTCCACCAATTCGATATCCCTAAAAGCTCACTGACCTATGCCATCGCTCCATCTTTGGCAGAGTCTGCCTCGTCCTCTTTTTCTACCATAGATATTGCCCTTATAGACTTTCCGGGCTGAATCATCCTCATACATACGGATTAAATGGCCCACCCACCGTAACCTATTGAGCCGGATTTTATCCATAGCCTGACGGGCATGGTATCGCACATTGATTTCGTCGTTATGTAGGCTTCGGAATCGTCCATTCTCATGTAGGGGGCCCAAAATTCTTCGGAGGATTTTCGCTCGAATGCGGCCAAGAGTTCGCAATTCTTCTTGCTAAGAACCCAAGTCTTCGAGGAATACATGAGGCCTGGCAAGATCATTGTCTTGTTCAGTAAGAGCTTTGACCCTATGGTGAGTCGTTTCGAGCGGAACAGTTTTTGTAAGCTTAAATAGGCTCTGTTGTGTTGGCTGCCAACAACCATGCGCGGATTTCATCATCGTAGCTGTTATCGGTTGTGATTTTCGACCCTAGATAGGAGAAATCATCAACGGTCTGGACTTATATCTCCACTGATCATCATTTTTCAAGCACGACGTACCCATTTTTTTCTTCTGCCGCAATATGTTTAAAATATTTTTAATGGTTTTAGAACGAAATAAAGGTTTTGAAATTAATAAGGTACATAGAGAGATAGCGCGCTTTGAGTAGCTGCTTCGATAAAATATTTTCTAGCGTTTCTAGGATAAAAGAAATCATAGAAAACCAGAAAGACAACCTGACAGAAATAGTTATCATGCTGATGTATCAAGTTTGAAAAATCTAATGATTTTGAAATTTCTGTTGATCCAAATTTATAACTCTATTTAACACAATTTAGGGTTTTTCCCTTTCTGCGAGCGATATTATACTTTTATATTAGCGAATCTGGGCGTGCTACGCTACACACTAATACCGTACTAACATTAGGCTAAAAATATTAGCTTTTCTTAGTTCCATTTCACACATTAGTGTATACAACATTTTTAAGGTTTTGTGTGTTGTTAGAGTCGATTCGATGTTTGTCTGTCACACCCGATTTAATCGGAAACCGATTATCATTAAATTCTCAAAATACATCCCGTTCCGATACTAACATTGGATCCCCACAACCGGGATCCAAAAATGTCAGCTCCTGGTAATGCGCACCAAACAATCACATGTTCTGCATGCAGGAGCCGCTCGTGAAGTTCCTGGGTATTCATGCCACGCCAATATTGCATGTTTCGTTTATTAACGCATCCTGACAGATGCAATTGTGCCTCATCGCTGAAGAACACAAGCGCGTCATGGGGCAGATTTTCGCCAAAGGCTTCAGAAACCTTCTTTCGTGAATCGAAATCGCATGTATTAACTTCTTGCACTACTGCCTGTTTTTATGGATGAAAATTTAGGTCTTCTCAAAGAATTCTTATCACTGTGTGATCAGAAGTCCTAAGAGAAACTGAATGTTTGCTTGCAGACCGCTTGGGGAATTTCAAAATCGTGATTTTTGATTTTTGAGGGTCCTGGCTTTTTTTTTACACACTCTGTCAATATTCATAAACATTTCCCCCCACTGAATAATCAGGTTAGGAGTACGTCCTGCAGGCACGATTATAATTTTGTAAATGCTAAGTTGCAATAATAAAACAATTGTTAAAAAAGTAAGTCGCAAAGGCGAACGCATCTTCTTTTCTTGCCCACTGCATGGCCGTTGATAAACTAACCGTACATAAAAGTTAGGCTACGCCCTTTTGAATTCACACATGTTCGTTTGCGTAATATTAATGGCCGCTGTGTGGCCTACAAATCAAATAAAGTAGTTTCCACGCCGCACCCTGTATAATACAGTGTTCAGTATACAGTATACAATGAAAATGATGGCAAATTGCATGAGTTGGGCTTCGAATTGCTTCCGCATCCAAATCTTGCCCCCAGCGTCTTTTGCTTGTTCCCAGACCCCAAAGGAATGCTCGCTGAAAAGAAATTTAGTCCCGATGAAGAGGTAATCGCCGAAACTGAGGCCTATTTTGAGGCTAAAGACAAATCGTTCTATAAAAATGGTATAGAAAATTGTATGACCGCTATAATCGTTGTATCGCCCTATGGCGCCCTATGTTGAATTAAAAAATCAAACTAAATTAAAAAAATTTATGTAAGCCTACGAACTTTTCAGCCTAACTGAACCGAATGCCCACATCGTCGCTCCACTATGAATATCGCATCTGTGGCTCACTTATGATGGTAATCTCCATTATGATCTGCACAAGCAGCTCCTGAGCGACGTTGCAGTCATTGAGGTTTATTTGAAGCACATTTCAATGAGATCTGCTCTCTCTTAGACGGCAAACAGCGCATCCAATTAGATCTTTCCACATAGCAAACCAGCCTTTTAATACTACCATACTCGTATGCTTTTCTCGGACTCACTATGGATTCTTCCATGAATTCCTCTCAGTTAAGTATTGGTTTCATAGAAAAGCAAATTTGTTCTCTAGACGTCATCTAACATCGGGATCCTTGCACTGTTTATAGATCTCATGCCTTTGATATTCTCGCAAAGTTAGATTACAACTTATTATTATTCTGTTAAGGGAAAGTCGCAAAAGTCGCACCGCGTCCTCAAAGAACTATAACCGCAGGGAATTTTAGTATATTCCCTACTTCCAGATCATTCAACTTTGCATCTGGTATTAAATGTTCTCCCAGATGCCTTGACTTACTTTGCACAAGTGCGGACACTGTCCCAGGACGTGTATAGAGGTTTCATCACACTAAGCACAAAGCCTGCTGGCAGTGTTCGTAAAGATCCCTAGTTTCCCTAGGTGATAGTTTAGCCGACAGTAACCAGTGAGAATTTCCAGATTTGGAGGTACATTTTCCTTGGCCCAATGACACCGCTACCCGCTCCCCCTGCTGTGAAGGATCCGTCAGTGTGCCAAGTAATCAGTTGCCGGTTTAAGCCGTATATCCCAGCCATGCTCTACCAGTTTGCTTTGTTACTTCAACGTGTTTCAAATTTCTTATTAAAGTGAAACATCCTTGTCATGTTATCCCTTGGTGTCAATAGTTCGGGATAGCGCCTAGAAAGAATATAAAACTTCCTTCGGGTAGGCAGATACTCCCGGTTATCCTGAATATTGCCATCCTTGGCTGCACTTGTATGTGCAGATGGGGGGGGGGGGGGGGTTAATCTCAGAAGGACCTCCTTAAACCTCCTTTTTAAGCTTGGAACGCACGCTTTCTCACTTCCGAATTTTTACTTACGTTCATTTGGATCGGCTAGAGAGTCTATTTTCCGTTTAGGTGCCTATTGGCGACTTTTCCTTCGGTCCTATTTCCTCCTTCTCTGCCTATTATAAAGGATGGCTCTCCCCATGTTTTTTATGGCTTATTGAACTTTGTGCTCAACTGTCTTTGTTTCCAGCTGCATCTAGGGAAGTTCCTTCTGATCTGGACTCTGTTCTGAGTGAGCATTTCTCGTATTACATAGTTAACACACTGACCTTCAGGATTTATTGCGTCTCCCGAAGATTTATCTTTCGACGTCTTTGGAATTGGAGAACGTCTTAAAATTGGTGAGTTTCTCCTGAATTTTCTGTTCTTGCCAGTTCTCTCCGACAGGTTTTTGTTTTTGGTTTATGTCTCCGTTTATTATTGTATATTCTGTTTATAAAGAACTAACAATGAGTAATCAAATCTTACGAACTAAATACGAAATTAAATTCTTTCATAATGTTCGCAATTTCTGAGGATTGTAATGTTAACTTGAGTGGTATTCTAAGGCATAATTGAATTCAATGTTACCAAACTGTATCATTTTAATGAGGAATGGAAACATATTCCTGACAAGAATATGTTGATGTTCGTTCTTCTTATGTTTTTTGACTTGATACATTATTTGCTTATCTACAGCAAATGTTTTTAGTCACCCAAGATGCAATCTGTGCAAAATGATAACGGTGGGGCTCAACCTAGGTCTGCATGATTTCCACGCTTGGCTTGGTTTTACGCATAATTTTCACCCCGGGCCCGGATTTCATCTCTACAGTCCGGCGTTTGTGCGAATTGTCCACTTTTTGTGATAAAATTCCAGAGTTGCTGTGAAAACTAAGAATCGCCGTGTCGTTCACAAACGTAGATGTATCGCCGGTCCTGGTATGCTTCCTTGGGCGACGCCTTTCTTTTTGTCTGATAGTGCAGTTTCTAACACCGGCAACGATGTGTTTACCATGCATGTCTGCGATTTCGTTTTCTATTAATCATTTCTAAGATACGAGAGATAGGCAGAGAAAACTATTAATGAAAGCTTACGAAACGCGGCTCGATGAATAACAAAAATAGTTGATAATCAACAATCGGAGCAGATGCTTCAACAAATGATAACAAGGAAGTAACAAACCTGGATCCTTTTAGGCTAAGTGGTAAAATGCTTCACTCTCCACCCAGATCCGTGAAGATGGATGGACGACCATGCATTGATAGAAACAAAGGCAGTACCAGGCCCAGCAAAGAAAAAATGTTGCATGCCAGCGACGAAAGAATTGATCCAGTGCAACCAAAGGTACTTACGATGGGAAATTGCCTGAAGGAAATGAAAAATATCCTGAGGAAGCTTTACGAATTCATCAAACCGAAGCACAACATTTACCGCTATGTTAAGATGGTTGTCCGAAACCCTAAGGACACCTGTGTAAAGGCGAATGCAGGACTGTTACAAACTCCTGCGTGATCTCATTGCGGCAAGTACACAATGCTACCACAAGGATAGAACGAGACACTTATGTAAACAAGTCCCAGCGCAAAGTGGCAAGGTGTAGAGTGGGTAACGAGAAGCGGGAGAAGGAATGGAGAATATTGGCGTCAAGACTCCCACAGAAAAAAACGGAAACTTCAAAAAGACAGTAACGGAGAGAATGCGCTGTTTGGATTTCAAATCCAGTTCACAAATGAAATCCCAGAAAATGTCTAGATATCTGTGAAGCCAAAGAAATAGATCAAACGAAGGAAGTCCCGTCCGGTTCTTTTTTTTATTAAGAGCAGAAATGACTTTTCTTACGCCGAGATTCTGCGCCAGCAGCCAGGGAGATAATGTAGGAATACCTAGAGCTTCGGAAGACATACGACGAAAGAACGTTCCACTACCAGAACCTGGTTGGTAGAGCCTTAAGTCGCAAGGTTAGGCAAATGATCCACGAGATAACTATGAAGGGCAGGGACCTTGTCGAGATTACGTCGAAGAAGGACGTATGGAGGACATAGAGGACACTGATGCGGCAATCACAAATTCTAGACGGGCCTGTCGACGCTATAAAGAACTTGCTGAAAGCATAGGATGGTGCGAAAACAGTATCGTCAAACTGCCAGCTGCTTGGCAAACAAGTTGACGAAAGCTGGCAAAGTCAATAAGGGATGGGTTGTTGGGAGAAAATATTACTTGCTAAGTGTTTTAAATGTCTGAAGTATGGTCATATAGCCAGACCTTGCACAAGCAAGCACGTCTATCCCGTCCAATCATCGTTACGGTTAATACCTTTTTCCTTATACTACCAAAATGTGACGGGCCTCAGAACCAACCTGCCGGATTTTAGATTATCTGCAATACATAACATCATTTGCATATCTGGAACTTGTTCAATTCTAGTTTATACAATGGAGAGCTTCACGATGGTTACTCTGTCCTTCGTTACAATTGCGATTTGCAAGTGTCAGGTAAACTCACGGCAGATGGTATTTTAGTTGCCGTTAGGCAACATGTTTCTGTTATCCCCATCATATCCTTAAGTGCCCGTCCTTATGAGTCGTTGCCTTAATTTCTCCTCCAAAAAGTGACTCGTTTGTGACATCATGTATCTGCCTTCCTTGTTCGTGTCCAAACTTATTATTAAGAGGAATTTCGCGATGTACTTTAGGATGTCCTCTTAGTCAAATATCCTGATTACCTTTGATCCTCTGAATTACGAGATTCACCCGGGCTTTCCATCCACCTTGATAACACATAACTTTGATCACGTTCGTGAATTCTTGTTCCGCCTCTCAATTCAATGTTAATCGCAATCACAATAACCACATTATCAATTGAATATTGGCCAAGATTCCCGACAACCGGTCCATGTTGTTTCCTAGCGACTCGCCTCACCTTAAAATTGATGCTCACCCTTCGTCTCTGGAAGTTGATTTCCTTGTTAATCGATCCAACATACTGATGCCCAGCAAGGTGCCCAAATTCAACTTCAAAATGATGATTTCCGATCTCTGAATGATTTTCTTAAAGCAATTGACTGGAATGATGCATTAGAAAATCTATCATCCGGCCAGGCTGTTTTAGTATTTCATCACTTTTTGGAAAACCTTCCTCATTGTTTCGTTCGCCTCTCTCATTCTAGTTTGCGCAAATGCCCTACCTGGTTCACTGCAGAGGTCTGTAAT
This sequence comes from Hermetia illucens, assembly GCF_905115235.1. Lineage (NCBI taxonomy): Eukaryota > Metazoa > Arthropoda > Insecta > Diptera > Stratiomyidae > Hermetia > Hermetia illucens. The sequence goes on along the minus strand of NC_051851.1, from coordinate 89,268,645 downwards.
ACACTTCATGAGAAATAAAAAACTCGTCTGAAGTTCCAACGCTCCGTTAATGCCGAAGGCAGGGCAAAGTTTATAACTTTACGTTCGTCTGCAGAAATTCTGACCAAAAATGCAGATTCCGAATATATAAATGGCATCAAAGGCTTCCTCGAGCGATGGGAATTCAAACCCTTCGGGTCACATGTCCGTATTTTACACTCTTTACCCACTTTTCCTGCTGCTCGGCTGATCATACTTCGTATTCCTCTAAATCAGCTTGTGAGCTTCTTCGGAGTCATTTCTCTTCCGTTTTTACTCCTAAACATTCATTTCACCTCTAATACCCGGGCCGGAAACTACCGACCTATATCCATCCTGCCTTTCGTCTCGTTTTGGCCACTTCATTGTGAAAGAGCAGTATGTGTGTGACCAATTAGTTGGAACTCACCAACTTTGTTGCGAGGTCCCTAACAAAAGGAATGCCGTCCATATAATCTATACTGACTTCTCCAAAGCTTTCGATTCCATTGACCACTCCTTGCTTCTCACCGAACTTCTATCGTATGGATTTCCGACAGGTATTTTCTCCTCATTAAGATCTTACTCGGATCGTAGAGTAAATCGTTGAATTGAAGAAGGGTTGAATCTCGTCTACATGTTTCCCCTCATCAGGAGTACCATAAGGGTCCGGCCTCGATCCATGTTATTTTTCGTGAATGTTCTTACTTCGTTTGTTTACCTGTTTACCTAGCCTTTTATACGTAGGCGATTTAAAATTGTTTAATGTTATCGTTTCGCCTACTGATTAGTTCAGCTTTCAGTCCAACCCTGACACAATGTCTCAGTGGTACGTTCTCATTTATAATGAAGAAATGCTACTCTTTATGTTATCCATTATAAAATTCCCCTCCGACACCCATTTATTATCTTGATGGACGTCCCTTAGACGTGATTGCCTTTTACAAGGACCTAGGTGTGACCTTTGACAGCAGACTTCGATTTCTTTTTAATTATATCGATGTACTCAGACGCGCCTCCAAAATGTCCGGCTTTATTCGTTCCTCTTATTATTTCATGGATGTCCATCCTTCAATCATCCTTTATAAATTCTTCATCCGTTATATTCTTGGATATACCTTGGTAGTGTGGTTCCCTTTCCGTAATTGTAATTGTGGTGAAATTGAATCTGTACAAAGGAAATTTACTTGGTTCCTAACCTTCAAAAAGAGCGTTCGCTACTCGATATATAATGAACATCTGGCTTTCCCTAACCTGACATCTCTGTAATCCCGTAGATCTTTGACTGACTCATGTATCCTTTTCAAACTTTGTAATGGTGGCATAGCTCTCTAGCTTTGGAAATTCATTACCGTGACCCAGCACCCAATATTCGTATATTTTTGAGGTTTTTTTCGCGGAGCTCTTGTGCTACCATTCGCAGATTTGACCCCTCGCTTCATCCCTAGCCGCTCACAAAAGTAGAGTTATTGAAATTTTGTAATTTTTTATTTTCCTTTTATTTTTTATGTATGGAATAAGTAATTGGAGTATTCTTCGTTTATGGTTAAACGAATAAAAAATAAAAAATGGTACATATATTAGAGAATAAAATTACTTATAATTTCTGAAATATTTCCTTTGAATTTTTCTTCAAAATCCACATAGCTTTTCCGGACTAGCCAATATAATATTTTCCCTGCTACACTCAGGGTTGTTAGTAGACTTATCAAAAAATTCCGCTTCTAATTATACAGATTGTCCAGTAATCATTTACGCTTTGCTGTGCTGATTGTCGAGAATGAAAGTGATTACTTTGATAAAATTATTCTTGTTTGCCAGGTTAGTAAGTACATAATAATATTATCCTTTGGTGCGCCTGAGAAACACTCTCCGCCAATGCCATGAAAAAGAATGAGAGCAGAAAAAATTAATTCGGGGCGTTGAACAGGCACTAAAGCAACACTAGAGAAAGAAAAACGGAGGTCCTTTGAGTACCTAGCAAGCCAAGATCTTATGCATCGCATACTCTTGTTGTGTATCATGCGAACGAAAGTGGCCATTGAGGATGATAATTTTTGCCCTCCCCCAAACTTCCCTTATTTTGGCATTCTTTTGGCTGTGCCGTAACACTAGTTGAAAGCATGAGCAAGCAGCCACCGAACTTTGAAAATTTACAGCCAAAGTTACAAGAGGGCTGCTTTCTCCAGAGTATAGACGAATGGGATGCTGACACCCAAGACATAAATTAGGGCAGAAAGAGAATTAGTTTCAATTGAAAACTTTTGTTATTTTAATAGAGGGTCAGTTTCCTTCAAGATGTAGGTAGTTAGTGAGGTGATGACTTTCTGCCCCTAAGGCTTACAAAAGACCTTTCAGCTGTTGAAGAGCAAGTAAACTGCTAAAAAATAGCGTTGTCATTTCACTAGGTTGGAGTGTAATCCTTAACGAATTTCATGCTCTACAAAAATTGGGCGAAAACACTTAACGAAAAAAGAAGAAACTTTAAAGGTACGTCCTGCCCCAATTTCCAGGATGCTGAAGCAAATGACTACCTCCAGGCAACGTTTAGCTTTTGTTTTTTTTCACATTTGATAAGTTGAGCTGTACGCAGCGTCCCCTTATCCTAGACTAGTTCCGCATCAAGCAACATTGATGGATACTCCTAGTACGAGGGTGAGGCAGGTCCTCGCCAGTTTTCATGCGGCTAATAAATTTGGCCTTTGCTTATTTAGCATATAATTTATGTCTCAAAAAGTAAACAATCCAAAGAAGTTTTCCCGCAGTTTACCCTGGCAACCAACTAGAGTTTCTGTTGTCGATATTGAACACAAAGAGCGGAACGCACTATGTCGGCTGACGTAGCCCCATAATGGCGGGGGTCTGGAGCTAGTAGTTTGGAGAATTTCGTTCGCAACATTACGTTCATTCGTCGGCTGCGGGATTAAACTGTCCGTGAACATGGACTACTATGGCGTATTAAATATTAAACAAAACTTCTGAAGTGGGTCGATGTGGAAATCATAAATGAAATGAAAATAAAAATGAATTACATTTTTGAAGTGAAAAGGACCCGTTCGAAAGTCTCGTTCCAGTCATAATCCCATCCATGAAAATTTTCCCTATATTTGGTTTTCGTCTTGGAGATTACAGAGGCACCAGGCAACGAATTCCCCGCAATTAAATTAAATGAGAAATGATTTTTTCTAGTCCTGAGTCGAGTGAGAACTTTTGTGCGGGGAGTATATCCTGCAGACGAGCAAATACAAAGGGTCATGGCTCAATGTGACTTTAGAATGCTTGATTCATCCCTAGAATAGGTAGGTTTACAGTGCGATTTTTATGAGATGAGACGATTTAAATGGACTCTGCTATCTTTTGGAAGTCTCCTAACTGACTATTAGAGTTTAATTGGTAAATATGCTCCAGATCATACGTGGATAGGAGAAAGGGCATCCAAATTAGCTTTCCAGTGAAAAGTGAAGTCAGCCGCTATATTTTTCGTAGAACTTCTGTTGGGGAGGCTATTTGTAGGTTTCGAAATGGAACGTCCTGAGTGGCAAGAGAAATTATTGTCCGGCTATACGATAACGTCGCTATAACTTTGATATATCCTTGAGTTACAACGATTGATTTTCTGATCCCGAGCAAAGTTCGTAATTAAGTGCCTTTTTACAAGCAACGACGGTAATTTAATTATCGGGAAACAAGGAATCACCATTCCAAGCATGCAGAAGTACCGAACGCACGTGATCCTCTCCCCTTCCCTGTGTTTAGTACCGGGGTGGTAACGGCCTAACCTGCGAATCCCTAGATTCATCTCGTCCTCAACGCAAAGCCACTAAGTCAAATTGATGGACAGCTGTTATCGTGGTAGTTTGCCTTTTCCGAAAAATGCGTATAATCTATCGATGGGAGGAATGAGGGTCGCGGTAATGAATTTCAAATAGAATAGACGGGGTCATGAAACCAGTAAATAAAAGGAGAATATTTGATGAAGTGCGCACTTTGATTTTATAGAGCAATTCTCCAGGAACTGCTATGAGAAACAAGTATTGCGTTGTTGGAAGAACTTGTTGTCTTAAAAGTGGGATTTGTTCTTTTACTGTTTTCAATTGACATGGACACTGCATACTATAATAGTTAGGCCAAGCATATCAACAGTATCCTAACACTTAATAGCATCCCTTTGGAAGCACGACACATTTCCTCATGGGAGCATTACTTTCCTATTGTCAGCACTTTTCCACATTAGTCATATTTCTTCATCCAGCAGAGTAGGCATGTAGGTGTTAGTCAGATCCGTTTGCTATCAAAGAAGGACCCTCATTGTTCAAAGCATTTATATCGAGTGAGTAATCGCAGGATTGGTGTTGTCTGATAATTTATTGTCCGCCAGGTGAGTCACAACAGGAAAAATGTTAAATGCTGACGGAGGGTGAGTGAACATACAACGTACGGAGTGTCTGGGGTACGGTCTGAAATGTTTGGGTGTTTGCGTATGTCAGCTGCAGTGTAATCTATCCTTGATTCATTGCATTCGTCAGTTTATGTTGACTTGATACCATCAATGCATTGTTTTTGGGTGGATAATTGATAGCCATGTGCCAGTTAGATTGCGTTCGATGAATAGATACCGTTCAACGATGGGTACTTCATTATATTTGAATAAAAATTAGTTATTAATTTATCATTCGTCGTTACGAACCATATTTACAATGGGGACCAACATTTTAGACTACCTACAGTAAATACAGAAGTAAAAGCGAAGTTTCTTAAATCAAACATTTTCTTAAGATCCCACAATAATTTGTCAGGCTTAGAAACTAGCCAAAAACTGCATTCCTAACCAGTTTAAGGCAATAAGACTTTAATAATGATTTTTAGTTAGTTTTCTTTTGATGATTTTCCAGCCTTGGATAGAAAGTTCAGAGTGGTTGTAGTACAAAACCTGAAAATCGCGAAACTTACACGAAGAAATTTTGATGACGATAAACTGGACCAGCCGGAAGGAAACAAGTTTTTGAGATTTCAAAAAAGACAACTGATGGTTTCGTCGCGGGAACATTTTAAACCGCCAGTCCTTTCCTTCAACGTAGTGTAGTGAATGACATATGTACATGCTTCTGAATTTGAAATAGAAACGAAATCATAATTTTGAAATTGCGTATGTGATAATCGGGGTTAAGGTATGTGCTTCAAGGGGGTTTGTATATGCAGCATTGCAAAAGAAAAACGACCAAGCGTCAAATGGTAAAGTTCCGTGGGAAAGGTCGGTGACACCTCTTTAGGGTATGGTAAACGAGAGAGTAATCATACGAAATAGAGATGATTATGGTCAGCCTTCGAGATTCTATCAAGTTGCAAAGAAGAAAAAGGCCTTTTGTCGCTGGAAAATATTTGTGACTTCAGCACCTGCAATAAAGAAAGAAAATGGACTTGTTATGGCAAAAAATGGATGGAGGTTAGCAGCAAAAATAGGAAATAGGAGAAGAGGAAGATCGGTCCGAAAAGTGGTAATTTTTTCCAAGAAGGGAGATATATCCCATGAAAATATGCTTCGAAAGTTAAAAACAATTGATTTTTAGGCATCCCGAATTAAAAAACTTGATAGAGAATTTCGGTGAGGTAAGCTAAAGCTGCAATCAGATGCGTTCGGCTGTTATTAACGGCTACCGCAAGGGCAGCATACCTGAAAACAAGTTTCTAACAGGATCTTAACAACGGTCCAGGTAAACGAGCATCACAATTGCGTAATGTAACCAAATTTCGATTTGGTGGCGGAGAGGTTTCTATCTTAACTGCATGTTGTATACCAGTTGACTCAACTGTGAATGCATACCGGGCTCAAATCAGGATAATAATCACGAGCGACTGCAATTCTCACCACATAACCTGCTACTGTATACATTAATGTACCGTTACCGTCTTAAACGCTTTATATGAGCAATGAAATTCTATTTGTGGTGGGCAATCTGGATTTCTGCTTGTAGCAGTCAATGAAGTAGGTCGTCTCACCTCTTCTGTAAGGATATACTCCAATTTCGGCGAGAAAAATGGACTTTTTTTCACCATCTAAATAAATGTTCATATACCAGAAATCATAGTCCTCAAATAATTGACGGCGATTTTAATGCTTGGGCCTTGGAATTTGAAAATTGAGTGATAAACACAGAGGGGCAAATTCTTATCAAAACCTTTGGAGTTGGACATTGTACCAGCCAGGCTTGAACATCGACCTTTCGAGTTAGACGCTTAAGTTTAATCTTCGATCTGACATACCTGAGAGGAATAGTCTGGGTAGTGACTACGCGCTATACCTACAATATTCACCAGGTCAGTATTGTTGTCTGGTCTACCGGGACTTCTGAGAAGGAGACATCGTGTGAACTCTGGGAACCAGGTGACGTCTAGTTTGACGTAGGCCTTTTTTTATTTCTTTTGAAAGTAGGGTTGGTGAATGCATTTGCGGACGGAATGCTGGACCCTAGCAACGGTATGCCGTCGGACTACCAACTAAAGTCCTTCCCATCGTCAGAGAGCCAGCGTACATTACTTCGGACTTGCCTCTGAGCTCTCCAGCTTTGCGGAGCTTTCAAATCAGAAGGAAGGAAATTGTTAGTTCAAAGAGGTCTTCGTCATTCGGCCCATCCACCAGTCGAGCTCTATCTTCTTTGCAACAAGAACGTAATGCGCAGTCCATATGTCTCTAGTCTGATTTTGCCAAGAGAGTTGCTAGTCATCTTGTGCATGTTGCCGTTCTTCACGAGCAACCACCTCCCTTGGCTCTCCCCACTTCCACTTATATATGGTTTTACGCTCCTTAGCAAGAGTGGCACAGGGATCACTCTTATGATCAGCCGTGCAGTACGCAGACCACATTCGTACTCTCAGTCTCTGTACTTGCGCTAGACGCTTACAACATACCTCTTCTTCGAAAACATGAGTGGATACCTCTGGACGCCACCTGCCGTTGCTTTGATTCGCTTGAAAAGGCTCATCTTTGAGTCAAGAATGAGTTCAAGGAACTTTACCGCTGGTTTTAACTCGATTATCGACCCGCCGATCGATATGGGACGCAGGGTCCGAGTTCTCTTTTTAGTCAAGATGACTACTTTAGTTTTTCCAGTGCAAAGTTGAAACCATGAGCAGTCATCCATCCACTTACCCTCGCATTAATACAATATGTCAAATCTGCTTTACACCTGTTCGACAGTGCATTCAGAAACGAGCACCCTCTAGCGTCTCATAGAGCAGGGAGTGGCTTCTGAAGTAATCCCTTAATATCCGTAAGAGATAGTTAGGCACGTGGAATGTGTCCTGTGTGCTTACAATGTGTTTTCCTCTTATGAAATTATAGGCATTTCTAGCATCAATTTTTATGAGGAGCACCACCCGTTGAGCTCAGTGGTTGGATGCCTCCGCTCGACTACCGTCTTCCAGGACTTGCATGAAAGCATCAACTGTGGATGGGGTCAAGCAATGCATTGCAGGATAGACTGATGCGGAACATAGCTCCTCGAGGCCAACCTATCTTTCTCTAAGGATGAGCTGTCTCTCCTTTGGGACGGTGTGTGCCTTTTCAGGGGCTAAGCCTCTCGTCTACCAAGACCGTTAGTGAGTGGTGATAGCCACACCCTGTGCGAGCTGACCCTACTATTAACAAAACGCTACGGATTTAGACTGGAGAGTCGAAAAACACCTCCCCCAATCCAGGGTGTCATGCGAATCGTGTCCATTGGATAGTTTCCAGTCGGGGGTAACTGACTGTATTCGAACGGAGCCTCACTGATACCTGGTCGCCTCAGTGAGTAAGTTAGACCTTACCATGCTACGGGGGCTATGCCACGGCGGACCTCTTAACCCCTATACTCGTGGGAATCAAATGAGGACAAAACAAGAAAAGAAAACGAAAACCGAAAAAGCGGGGCCTCGTACCGCACCAAAACTGGTTAATCAGGCGGAGGCACGTCTCCGAATTACTGAGAGCCAGGTGACCACACCCAAGAAGGGAGAAGTTGGGACGTCAAGCAGTGGATCCAAGTTGAGCATTAGTATACTGCGTGGACAACAGCCAACGAACACCACTGCTCAAAGAGCAGGGACCAGCAAAATCACGTCTGAGATAAATATAACAAACGTCAGGAAGGAGACAGGTCTCAGTGGCGCTGGGGTTAAATGGTACCTGCGCTATCTGAAGGAAGGCCTGAAACCAGAAGGCTCAGAACAGATTTAAGCCATCTCTACCGGAGCCGAGAAAGCAGGGAGCAGCAGAGATCAGCCCGCATAAAGGGAATGCTCCCAAAAAATCCAGACCTGAACCCCAGGGAGGAGAAAAGCCGGGCAGGTCAGGAGTAAAGGCAGGACCCAGGAAGCCCGGCATTAGCTATGCTAGTGCGGTCAAAGGCATTCGACTGGCCATACTGCCAAAAAGGTTTTCCGAGCAAATACTCACTCGGGAGGAACAGGAAATCATTGACGACCTTGTGGTCAAGCAGATGATCAAGGGTTGGACGTCGAAACTGGTGTTCACCGGGATACGCTTTCGACCAGGCCTTATACTGGTGGACTGCGCGACAGGAGACACCGCAGAATGGGTTGGAACCATAGTTCCTCGATTGCCAGGCTGGGAAGGGGTGGAACTGTCAATATGTGCTGGGGATGATATACCAGGAGCCCACATGGTGACAGTTTTTCTGACAAAGGCCGTGGCAATAGAGACGGAAGACCTTATGAGACTCCTAATTGCTCAGAATGAAGATCCCCATACTCGACTATGGAGAGTCTTCAGAAGCAAGGTAGTGGGCAAGGGTAAACTCCTCACGATCGGGGTAGATGACCGATCCCTGGAGGCAATTAAACGTCGGAGTTGTCATATCAACTACCGATTTGGCAACATACCCGTGCATGTGCACAGAGACCTCGGAGGAGGCATCGGGTGAAAAACTTACCGAGGTCCCTGAAGAAGTGACACTCCGACAGTGGAGAAGAGCTCCAAACAATAACGGAGCCAATGGCCAGCACTAAGATAGCCCAGATAAACCTCCACCATGCGAGAGCTGCATCTGCAGTGATTGCAAGGGCAAATTCCAAGGAGAACATCGGAATAGTGCTGGCTCAGGAACCCTGGGTGTACCGGGGGCAGATTCACGGCAGAGCAAACATATAGAGTGAAAGATGAAACAAGCTCTCACAGCCTATGGACTGTGTTTCGTGTGGATGCACGTTGATATCACTAAGCCGACGTAGGCTTATACACCCGTAGGGGCGTTAAGGGAAAAAACATAGCCTTCACCCTAGCCGGACTGCAATGAGTGAGTGTCCATTTTAGCTTTTGAAATATTCGATTTCATCACTTAACAACCCATAATGGCAGATGGAAGAGCTTTAATGCTGTTAGACACGTGCACGAAATTCACACAAAATGTAAAAGTTTTACCTTCTATAATTTTGTTAATAATAGTTTGATTACGTTCGAACTTCCCAAAGATACGCCTTATGTTATCCCTTATGCAAGTGCCAAATTTTGCAGTTCTAGGTAAATTTCTAAAATATATTAATACATTATTATTATGAACTTTATTTGTGCAGATATCGGAACGGAATGTGTTTTGAGGCCTAGATTTCGTTTAGATGAACCACTGTGATCTTTTTCAGATTTTCCGGTTGGATAGGTTCTGAAAACAAGACTGGCTATACTTTTTTAGTTCAGTTTCGAAAAGTACTAACTGAACCCTTTCGTTTGACGGTCACATTCTGTGAAAAAAAAATGTTGCACCATCCATTCCTATGTATGGCGACCCCCTTCTTAACACAAAATGGCGCCACTTGCTATATGTAAAGGGAACAAAAGACCACCTATTCTCACCAATTTTCGTGACAATCGATCTAGCCGTCTCCGAGTAAATCGATTGTGGCAGACAGGCAGGCAGATAGACGTCGACTCGATTCGAATAAGGTTCAATTTCATACCAAACTTTAACAAGTCGGAAACCAAAAGCTAGGCGTTTCAGGTATGAAAGGTTTTGTGTATTTATTTTATAAAGAGTTTTGAGTGTGCATTTATTCCATTAGTATATAGCACGTATATATACATATATTATGCGAAAATATTCACTTTCAAGTGATCATCATCATCGACGGCGAAACAACCGGTATCCGGTCTAGGCATCTGTGCCTAGACCTACGCAATCGTTCCATCTTAAGCAGAGTCTGTCAAGTGATATTGACATTCAAAGTCTTGAACGTGCACAAGAGCGACAGCTTTGCCCTAGTATAACTTTGTTAGTAATAGTCCGATTTTCACCAAATGTGGCTGGATTATGCTCTATGCTGTAGCTTGCATTATTGAACTTAAGGGGGTTTCCCGCTGAAGACGCGGAAGGATGAAAATCCGTAAAGCTCTCGGAAAGCCAATAAATGCAGAAGAGCCTAGAGGGTGAACCAAACAGAGAGGTTCAGAGGGGAACAATAGAGTTGTTCAAATTTATAAAGGACAAACACAATGTGCGCCAAGCCATCAAAACCATGGTCAGAGCCATTTGTATTCTGGACAACAGTGCCAAGGACGATAAAAATGATCATCATCATTTAAAAAGAAGATATGGCGTAGGCCGATATTCTCCGGAAGGCTAAATCCAATCCAAAATTGACGGACATTGGAGAAAGTGTCAGTCGGATCGGCCGTTCCCAAAAAGGCGACTTGATGCTAAAGCTGAAGATGCCTCCGAGTAAGGCAGCGACAGTTTCCTCCGCAAGGCACAGAAACCTTCAGGGCAAGAGGCCCAAGTAAGAGCTAAAAAGCAGGAGAAGGTGATGCAATGTAAAGGCACTGATGAAGTCACTACCAAGAAGGAAATCCTAGAAAAACAGTTCGGACTACTCAGTTTGAGGCACGTAAAAGGCAACTACAAGCTTGTTGGATGAAGCAGCGATAAAACTACTAGCGACCAATAAAGGCAAAATTGGTTTTGTAGTTTGCTGATTCAAGTAGTGCAAACCTGACCCTGAATACACGATGCTCAGTTTTCAGGAGAGCCTTGGATGCAATGAAGGAATGAGGTTGATATAAATCAACCTCAACCATTGCGAGGCAGAACAAGGCCTACACTCACAGACAATCAGCGAGATAGAGGTAAAAATGGCCGTAATCAACGAGCCTTATCGCAACATAAAGAATGGTACCTGGGCTACAGATGTAACGGGTAACGTGGTAATATGGGCGTGTAGAAATCAAGCCATCGAAGAAGTGATGGATTTTTAGTCAGGTTTAGTCAGGGCAAAAATAATTGGCATTTACATATACAGTTATTATGCTCCACCAAGAAAAGAAGTCGAAACCCCAAAATCATAGGATCGAAACCCCAAAACTCGTGGGCTGTGGTTTGGGGTAGTCGAGGGATAAGCCCGGGCTCAGCAGTCAATCTGACATATGGCGCCTTTCAAACTATTTTAAATAGCTCATAATGTAAATATTAAGGTTTTTACAGTTATGACTGTTTTTATGTCTTTTTGAAGATAATTCCCAAATATTATTTTGAACTAACCGTTTCGTAAGTATCACCGAGCGACAACAAGTAAATCTGCGTTGCGGCTCAAGTGGGTTTGTAAAATAATGCAGCGTCATATTTTACTATCAATGGTGTTATTAAGTGAAAAACAAGATTTTATGAGTTACCGCACTTTTCTCGAAAGGGTGCGATATATGAGTACCACATCACCGAGAAGAATGTTTCGTCAGTAAGCACTAAACTCATAGCGACCACCAGGCAATTTTCTTCCAGCTTAAAATAGGGCCGCGTAACGAGGTCGTTCCCCCGGAGTTGGAAATTAGGGCCGATCCGTGAAAACATATATTCACAGAGATGCTACTCGGAGCTCTTGGTCCCATGGAATGGGCTGCATGTTTTGAAGAAGACCAGACCTCGATGAGAAACCGGAAGTATTAGCAAATTTTCGAGGAAGCCTAAAGGAAGTTATATGGACCAGCAAACGAGAAAGCTTCAAGACACTTTGCGTGGAGGCTGACCTAACCTCCTGGCGAAGAGCGTACCGGGTTGTTATGAAGAAGGTGGGCCCGCATCTTGTTTTTAATATAGTGCCGCATAAACAGAAGCGCAAAACATGTAGGCGAGCTTTAGCCGTGTTTAACATACCTGCGGTAACTGAGGGGAACTTTGCCGGAGAATTGGTGACAATAAAGCTCCTGGTTCAGATGCTTAAACTCACTGTTAAGACCAGACTCGATTGGTTTATCAACATATTTGAGGCATGCTTTGTCGGAGGAGTTTTGCTCGCTCGATTGAAGTGGCAAACATTAGTTTTGCTACCGAAGCCCAATAAGCGATCGGGGCATCTATTATCATCCCGCCCGATTTGCCTTATAGACACGGTGGGGGGGATCGTCAAAAGGCTTATCTATGATAGACTTCTCCCTGCCATTGAATATATTAATATTAATATATTAATTCGATATCCCTGAAAGCTGTCTGGCGTCCTGGCCTACGCCATCGCTCCATCTTAGGCAGGGTCTGCCTCGTCTCCTTTTTATACCATAGACTCATTGACTTTCCGGGCTGGATCATCCTCACCCATACGGATTAAGTGACCCGCCCACCGTACCATATTGGGCCGGGTTTTATCCACAACCGGACGCTCATGGTATCGCTCATAGATTTCGTCATTATGTAGGCTACGGAATCGTCCATCCTCATGTAGGGGGCCAAAAATTCTTCGGATGATTCTTCTTGCTAAGAAGGAATACATGATGACTGACAAGATCACTGTCTTGTACAGTACGAGCTTTGACCCTATAGTGAGACATTTCGAGCGGAACAGTTTTTGTAAACTGAAATAGGCTCTGTTGGCTGACAACAATCGTGCGCGGATTTCATCATCGTAGCTGTTATCGGTTCAACGGTCTCAAAGTTGTATTCTCCTATCCTTATTCTTCCTGTTTGATGTTGTTGGCTGGTTCGTTTTCGGTGCTGACGTTGCCACCATATATTTTGTCTTGCTTTCATTGATGTGCAGACCAACATCTCGCGCCAATCATCGCCTGCTCGATCTGGATGAAGACAGTTTGTACGTCTCGGGTGGTTGCTCTCATGATGTCGATATAGTCAGCATAGGCCAGTAGTTAGGTGGACTTAAAGAGGATAGTATCTCCTGCATTTACCTCGGCATCACGGATCACTTTCTCAAGGGCCAGGTTAAAGAGGACGCATGATAGCGCATCCCCTTGTCGTAGACCGTTTTTGATGTCGAATGGTCTTGAGAGTGATCCTGCTGCTTTTATCTGGCATCGCACATTGATCAGGGTCAGCTTAGTCGGTCTTATTCATTTCGTCGGGATACCAAATTCTCTCATGGCCGTGTACAGTTTTACCCTGACTATGCTATCATAGGCGGCCGTGATAACATTGGATGTCAAAAATGCTTTTAATGGGACTGGATAGAAAGCTCACTGGTAAAAAGACGGAGGCTGTCTTCATTACCGACCTTTGGAAAAGGAATCCGATTAGTATTGTGTTGGTTGTAACATCATCACTTCAAAGCCAGTTATTAAACACCTGGGGGTGAAGATTGACGGAAAGATCAATTTCAAGGGACACCTGAACTGAGAAAGCGACAGATACCAGCGTATCGTTAGCACGGATGAAGGTCCAAGATATAGTAGCAGATTACTCGTGACCCGGGTAGTTCGCTTTATCCTGTTATACGCGGCTACACTCTGAAAGGAAGCACTAGTGGGAACAATTGGAAGAGGGTAAACATAACTTACCAGTTAGTGGTATTAAGAGTGTACGGTACCATTAGGGCAATCTGAAGTAAGGCAATATATGTCGTTGCCGGAATGATCCCGATGGACATTCTGGCAAGTAAGGTACACTGTCTGTACGAGAAAAGGAAAATGAATCTGCCTGGAAAAGATGCAGATTACCAAAAGGCGGCAAGGTGGGATTCGCCGGAAAAGTGGCAACAACGGTGGGATGACTTACAGGGGGGTCGCTGGACCCACACTCTGATTCCCTGTATTGAGGAATGGATTCAGCAACGACACGGCGAATTTAACTTCCATCCGACTCAATTCCTGTTAGGCCATGGTGGTTACAGGAAGTATCTGGATTCAGGCTGGATAATTCACCGTTTAGCCTTAAATGTGGTTGCACACCTGAGATCCAAGAGCACGTCATGTTCTACTGTTCATAGTTTAGCTCAAAGGGGAGCCGCCTGGAAGACTTTCTTAAAATTAGCATAAGCCCCCGGGACATCATTGGGGATATGCTGAAGTCGGAGGTAAAGCGGAGCACAAAAGGAGGGCGCGAAAAGCGGAAGTGGTTTCACATAAAACTTTAAAAGGGCTTTCGCCAACACGGCCCACACAGTGAAAGCAAATTCTAACCCCGAGCCATATTGCCTTTTCTTCATTTTAACTGCTGGGTTCGGTCAAGATGCTGCTGCGTCATTTCTTCCATCACATGTAGCACCAGTCGGAAATTTCTCCCCGTGAAACACTACTGTTTGTGTTGTACGACATTAAAATAATAAATATAATAAAATAAATACCACAAATTGCGTTTTGCCTTGGGCTTTAAACAGGGCCCACAGTTGAAATTCATAAGAGAAATCTAATCCAATCGACAGATACGTGTTGTCTAGAACTGTGAGCATTTTTGCCCATTAGGTCATGTGGATGTCCAATTTTCAAGTATGCAGTTAATCAGCCTTGCCTTTTGTCTACATTAATCATTAGAGAAAAGTATTTAATATTCCAATTCGGGTTGAGTGTACCCCGGAATGTTATTACTCAAGGTAATATTTTAATGAAACCTAGGGATACGATCGCCTTAGGAACATTTTAGAATTTGAGTGTACATATTTGTTGGTTTTTCAAAGCAGTACGGCATGAAAAGTCCTGCCGGACACAGGAACTCATTGGATGAGCAGGTCGGAGACGGAAAATAATTTATTTGTCATGTCTCATGAAGAATTCAGTGGTACAATGGTTATAAGCACACATATGACGCATGAAACGTGCAACTCCACAGCGAAAAGTCCACAGCAAACTTTTATGTCTGAAATTCGAATCCCTTTTCAACACATGGCTATCAGTTAAATTTTAAAGTCATTGACAGAAAGTTACGGAAAATGATCCTAACTGTTGAATACATTTCCATTGAAAGAACGGGTGAACTCAATCTCCAGCTACTCCAGCCGAGGATGTTTATATATGCTTCCAAGTTTCTACTCTGCCAACGAACGTTTAACATCATGCCCCGGGAATAAGTAAGTTAGATGGCTTGGAACCCGAATGTTTCGTCCTTCATTGAGGCTTATCGTAATACATGTTGTAAGATACGAATCCATCTTCCTCACCACACTGCATAACACGCACCCACGCTGCATTTCACGCACGAATATATCTTGTGCGAGGATCCATTTCAAGCCCCCGAGGAAGACAAACCACTCATGTACATCGATATCAGCTCATCAAATATTGCTCCTTCCGTGCACGAACACACAGCACTAAAAATGATAGACGCTTAGTGGGTTTATCCTGCTACCTCTCACCTGCTTAATTAATTTCGCAAAGGAACAGCTTAAATGATTTTCTTTTTGTTTGCTTGTTGTTTGCCGTCGGATTCTCTCTGTTCCCGTTGCTTTCCTGTGAGTCCGGATATTAACTTTGAACTCGGTCCAAATTGACTGAAGATACGTTCTTCCTTCAGCTTAGACACGACTTAATAACATAACTTTCTCAACTCGGAATCCCTTTAATTCGATCCTCCGGGAAGGAAATGGTAGCTGGAGTTCCCGAGCAGCCATTATTGTTATTGTCCTTGCTACCATTTTCAGTTCGACATGAAAATCAGCGTCAGTGTCGTTATGGTACTTTTCAGTTACGACAATTACGCCCGTTCACCAGGCGCAGGGTGATGTGAATTTTTTATCTGCTGGCGTTGATTGATGGACACTAATAGGATTCTGTTTTCAAGTTAACATCAATAGACAGAGTTAATGGAAAAGTAAAAACTTGCCACTGAAATTTCCGGTCATTGCATGTGGTGCGGACGTGTTAATGGCAACTTTCTATCTCTTTCGACGCAGGGAAAGTTTCCAAAGTCTGTCACATGAGGGTGCAATCGATCATGTGCCATTAGAAAAGTTTCGGTGTCATTAATCATCAAAACTACTCCACTGCCATTGAGATGAGAGTCTGTGGATTTGAGCGAAGCAGAACATTGATATTCCTAATAACTGACAACAATTTTACACATCCTTGTAACTAACAGCCACTTGACAGGCTACGCTGCGGCTTCGCCTGACAAGTTTTATGGCGTTAGGTGACGCCGTAAAAACTAGTCCAACCGACAACAATGTGGAACATGTCGGTCGAAAGTCATTCCAGCTTCGGCTGGATGGGGTAGTGAGGACAACATTCATATCCCTGCATAACGGGACATTAGTTCCACCTAATCCCTCCTAGGGGAGCGATAACGGAAAGCCCCAGAACAAATCTAAAGAATGGAGTCAGAAGAAACTTCTCCATGTTAATCATTTTTCTAATTAATGCTAACGATTTCTGTGTATGTAAGTCCTTGCGGATGTCTATCGTAAAAGCATTCACATTTCTGTAGCGGAAATTAAGACAATGGAGAAGACAAGAACTCTAATTAGTAATTATTAGCTATTCCATCAGTTATAATGCAGATTTATTTTGGGAATCTATGGAACGACCTCGATAAGGATGAGCCTTCCGACTTTAGGTACGAAACGTATTACTAGATATCCTTTTGTAACATATCTGACGTAATAATAGGCTGGATGTCCATTACGCCATACATACATAAATCCATGAGAAGGATATGTTCCAATCAGCGAAATTAATGGCACGTGACGAATAGATTCCACTAGAAGTCGCATAAGTGAGGCTGCTAATAAAGCAGGACGTTTATGATAGTTTACTCATCTCCTACGTATCTGCTATTTAGTGTATCAGGTTGAAGGGTCTGCTTTCTTTTATGGGAGATATCTCGAGAATTTCATCCTAACGAAAATGATTGAATGGTTTTGAAAGGATGAGTTGCCACTGTATTTAGTGCATGCAACGTCAATTTTTACGTAGAAAAAAACTGGACTGGATACATTGTTTATATACGGAGCAATAAAAGTGACCGTCAGATACTGAAGATCATAAGGTGAATCTTAAAAGTAGCTTGAGTTTTGCCACATTTGTGTCTCCAGGAATTCATAAAGCTAATAATTTTGGGCAATATCAAGGTTTATTAAACCTCAAATGTGAATGTAGCCCCCGGTCAATGAATGGGACAAAGTTTGCGGTTTTTACGGGTTATGATTAGGTGCATAGGTGCTAGGATAGCAAGAATGATCATTCCGGTCGACTATAGTCAACTATGAGAGCGAAGCTATCTCAAGAACAGTAGCAAGTACAAGTTGTTCAAACTTGGAGATATCATGCTTCATACTGTGGTCTATATTAGGTCATTTTTGTAATTCTAGGACAAACTTAAGGGATTTTTCTATTCAATTCCCCAAAAAATCATATTTATATACAATTATTAACTTAATTTGAGTAATTCCGCTATGCTGCTAATATAGCATACTGGTCCTAAGGTTTGAGGCAACTCACTTTGTTCTATCCTCAGTAAAATAAAAATAAAATGCTGAAATCGTGGAAGGAGATAAATAAAATACAGTTGGAGTAATTTCTCTTGGTGACAGGTTTCGCAACAGGCCGACCAAGAAAATGCACCCGATGTCGTTAGAAAGAACATGACAGGATCCAGTAACAAGCCTCGGAAATATGCCAGACCGTCCACCTCAGTCGACGCTACAGGACGGGCCCCGGTCCTCTCGAGAAAAAGGCAAGGGTTTGCATGGACGCCGCCAGGATATAAGTAAGTTAGCCCGAACAAAACAAATACGTATCTGCACGCATAATATTCGCAACGTAACTGGAAAGACCGAGGAACTCCCAAAAGGCCTTCTGAAAAGACGCATTGATATCTGCGCTCTACAAGAAACCCGATGGTCTAGTGCCAAAAGCTGCGACATTGAAAGCGAACGCGATAAAAATGCCTAAAAACTTTCCCATTCTGGTAACCCAAACACTCAACACGGTGTTGACATTGCCATCTCTGAGGGTCTCTGTAATGCCATTAAAGAAGGTGAACGATTCGATGGCCGGCTGTTGAAGTTTACCATTATATTAGCTAATCACATTATTTACTTCTTCACCGCCTACGCACCACAGAGGGATCAGCCCATGACCTTGTACTTATAAATACATTGTTCATCAAACGGCGGTCTTGTCTTCCGACATATAGTGGAAATAGTAAAACGGAAATCGACTATATTCTCATAAGACCTCGAAATTTTACCACCGTTACTGATTGCAAAGCCGTTCCTTATGAAACCATCTGACCTTAACATCGACCGTTATTGCCGTCCTGTGAATCAAGCCACCGATAAAACAACATGAGAAATGCACTGGCCCACCCCGCATTACATGGTGGCGATTTCGTGAGAAGAAAGAAAAAATTATTTCACTTACATGATTACCAACCATTACGAATGTATAATAGAAGAATTGAAGATCTGTATCGACTGGCCAAAACCCGACACGTACGCACACAGGATATCGAACACTTCTGTTGCTTTAATGACAAGAACGGTATTGTGCTTACTTATTGTGGAGCTACGACGGATAGATGCAAGAATATTGCTAACAGATTTTGTCCATCCTCCACTTCTACAATCACTTCCGACATTAGGAGCTGTTCCACCTGTCAGCGCAACTGACGTCGATGAAGCAAAATGAATGAAATCGAGGCAAGCAACAAGACCTGCTTTCTTGAAAGCGAAGAGCTGGGCGAGTAGCTCCGCGAGTCCATTAATTGGGTTATCCAGGAAGGTAAAACACCATCTAACCAGCAAAAAAGTACCACAGTTCCAGTATGAAAAAAGAAAGGTAGTCCAACAGAATGTTCAAACTACCGTCTTATCCTCTTACTTTCTCTTACCATGAAGATTTTTGACTGCATTCGCGGAATCGATAAAATTACCGTGAATCAAGAACTGCGGTACTACTGACGAAATACATGCTCCGCGGTTATTCATGGAGAAACACCTTGAGAAGCATCGATCCTTTACATTGCATTTCTGGATCTGGAAAAAGCGTTTGACTGTGTGCCAAACGAACTCATCTGCTATGATCTACGACAATACTTAGTGCCAAAAGAGCTAAACGCGCTGGTTTCAATTGCTCCACCACGATCCGAAAAGTAAAGTTCGAAGTATGCCGGGGAAGGGCTTTCTGAACACATCCAAAAAGGGAATGACCGCCTCATGCAACACGGTCCTAAGTTGAATCTAAATTAAACTGAATTTTTGATGACTGATCCCCATGAAAACAATTACTGGATGAAGTGGTGTTCCTTTTGATTGACGTATCAACGAACGTCTCAGATCTAAAATTTACCGCAATGTCGTCCGCCCTGTCTTTTCCTATGCCTCTGATTATTGGCCGACTATAAAAGACAATGAACGGAACCGCACGGTAATGGAGACGAAGATGTTGCAGTGGCGTGACACGTTTTGATCATATTCGAAATGAGGATATTCGCGATCGATATGGAGTTGCACCGGTCGTGTAAAAATTGCGTGACAGGTATCTTCGATGGTATGGTCACGTAATTTACGCTAACGAGCATTCACTCGCCAGCATTAGTCTGAATTTCGAAGTGACCAAGAGGCCGGCCGAAGCAACGTTGGCTTGATACGCTAGATGGGGATCTAAGAGCCTCGCGAATGCATCAAGGTCAGACATTTGACAGAGCCAAATGGTGAAACCGATCACGACGAGCCGACTCCGTTTGTGCACAAGAGAAAGGCTGTTGGCTTCTGAGAATGAGTCCATTAAAGAAACCATCACTTTTGACTGCCTGCACTCCCAGCCTTTCCACTAAATGTCAAAACTAAGATTGGCTACTATTACTACTATTACTACTGCTACTAGTACTAACCGAGACCTTTGATTTGATACCTCACACCCGCCTAAACTCAACGTAAAAAGATGTAGCTTTCATAGTTCCCACCTTCTCACCAAATTTCGTATCAATCGCTACAGAAATTTTCGAGAAAAGTGTGTGTAACGGGTAGACAGATGGACGAAGTAAAACGAGTCCGGGGTACCAAAGTCCCCAGTATTGATCGAATTTTCAACAAGGCGTCGAAACTGGCAATTGGAATAGCACCAAGCATGTTCGCATAAGTGCCCACAAACTGCCTTAAAGAAGGAGTTTTTCTCGCAAAAGCTTGTATTGGTTCTGAAGCCAGATCTGTCTTCTGAATACAATAGGCAAGCTTTGGAGTGGATAATCTATAACTGGCTATATCATATAATTGATAATGATGGTTATTTATCAAATATGCAGTTCGGCTTTCGGAAGGCTCGGTAAGCGGTTCATGCTACCAAAGTGGTTTTTGAACTTGCCATGCGCGTCCTCGATTCTAGATGCGTATCCGTGATGGATTTCCCCGAGCTCGAAAAAAAGCAAGACAGACAAGCGGGCAGACAAACAGACAAGTGAAGCCCATGGTGGTGTCTTAGAGATTCAGCAGCATAAAGTCTATCTTATAGAAGACTGAGAGAGTCTAACGAGAAGGAAGAATTTCCATTACAAAGCCAGAAACGAAAAGGCAAAAATGCCACAGGGAAGCAAGGAAGCAGCCACTTGAAAAACGATCAGGGCAAGTGGAAGGTAAAGGCAGAAATATTCCTCTAGGTGAAAATTTGAGCCGTATAAGGTGAAGTCATAACGGCGACCTATTGCTTGAATTCAGCCTAGTCAATGCAGAACAAGCTTACTGCTAAGGCGGCATATAAGTCGTGTCAATAAGTCTATTGGTTGAACCGCGAAAAGAGGTGTTTGCAAAGTTGGATCGATTAGCTTTACTGCCGCCTGCCAGAGCAAATCTCTCAGGAAAAACACTTTAGCTACAACTTCAGAAGAAAAACCACTTTCAAAGGATTGTGATGAAGGACCCAATTATCTGTGCTGCAGGCAAACCACTGACAGTTATTGCACCAATATCACAGGCAGCAGCACATGTCTGGCGTTTGCAAAGGAGATCAACATTATATAGAAATGCGGCTCACACCACTAAGCCTGAACCATCACCAAGTAACTGATGATCTTATCTTGCAGACAGCACTTGAACAGAAAATCGGCTTCGCTATTGTCTACGAGCAGCATAAAGATCTTCACCGTGGACCGTGGATTACGGATCGGAGATGAAAAACGGTGATATAAGAAAGATGTAAGATGCGCTGTCAACAAGTTAGATGAGAAGAATTTCAAAGAAGTTGTTTCGTAGAATGCAATGATAGGTAGAAACGAAAATGATAAGGCGCTTTACAAATATACACGTCCATGACTTGAGAAGAATTAGTTTCCACACGAGTGTTCCGCACTTTTAATGGAACTGTGAAATCCAGGGATACCGCAAGGTGGAAGAAGTAGTCGGCAAAAGGGGAACCGATCTCAAAACGAACAGTTACATGAGCAATATAATGAGACGCGAAATAAATCGCACATGACTATCATAAAAAAATACTAAAATTATAAGCGACATGGCTGCATTTATAAAACGATTATGTCAAAAATCAAAGACCAACGTCCTGGACGGAGGTCCTTTGTCATGCTTTGTAAAATGTCTTCTAAATAGTACTGACAAGTTACTTTCTAGGAATTACTTCCTAGGAGTAAAGTAGTCTCCCTAAAGATCAATTTGGATTTCCGAATGCACCTATGACAGATGCTTCCCAATAGCAACACACACACCTCTCGGACTTACCTCAGCATCACGGATCACTTCTTCCAGGGCCAAAATAAACAAGTCGGAATACCGGAAGCTCGCGCTTCAGGCATAAAGGTTTTGTGTTCATCTTATGTAAGAAACTTCAACGCACATTTTTCTATCCGTATACATATAGCTACAAATCCAACATAATCCTTCATATTTTTCCAAACTATAAGACCTACGTACATATTACAGCCATAGATATTACGCTCACCCTAAACAAACAAACTGCCTATTTCCGAATTCTGTACACATATAGGCACGTATATAAATTGATCGTACCCATATTTCCGATTTACTTCTTATATCTATTTGAATTAGGCACTACCCGCAAAGTTCATTAGCACGCATATATTATATACCTACATACAAACATGTCTGGTTGACAAATAACTAAAGAACTAAAACAAAATAATTCTCTGCCACCCAATTCATAAGAACTCATTTCGTTGTCGTATTGACGAATTGATTGAAATTCACAAAAAATTGTAAAGTTTCACCTCCTATAACTTTGTTATTAATGATTGGATTTTCTTCAAACTTGATCAAACTGTGCATTATGTTCTTCATTACACGCATGCCAAATTTTGTACTTCTGGGATGAACACAAGGGGGGTGCCGGGTAAATTTCCAAAATGTGGAAATATATTATTATTAACTTTATTTGTATAGATATCGGAACCGGATATATTTTGAGGCCAAGATTTCATAGAGATGCATCACTGTGATTTTTTTCAGATTTTTCGGTGGGGTAGGTTCTGAGAACGAGACCTGTTACACTTTTTGGGGGTCACATTTTGGGCCCTCACTCCCCTATGTTTTAGCCAATATCAACTATTGAACCAGTTCCGAAAAGTACTAATTGATACCTTTCATTTGATATCTTTGATATCCCACATGGCTACATTCTGTGAAAAAAAAATGTGCACCCCCCATTCACATGTATGGGGAGCCCCCCTTAAACGTAACACTAGATGGCGCCACTTGCTGCATGTAAAGGGAACACCAGATTACATACTCTCACCAATTTTCGTGACAATCGGTCCAGCCTTTTCCGAATAAATCGGGTGTGACAGACAGGCAGACAGACAGACGGACAGACAGACCTGTGAGGAGTGGCCAGATCTCCCATCAGGCGCGACCCCCGCTGGCAGATTGGGGCATACCTATTGATGTGCAAATATGACAAACAGACAGGCAGACATTGAAGGTCCGCTTACACTTAAGTACAGATCTTATTTTTCCAACTATTCTGTATTTGTAGTAGTCCACCTAGCCATCGCCATGATCTATGTAAATTTTCCGGAAGCAGGCGAATTTCACCTGCTATACCTTTGTTAATAATGATAGGTTTTCTAAAAAATTTGTCAGTCTGGTGTCCCTAGCATCTAATGCTATGGTACAATTGATTTAGATTTGGGGAAAGAGGGATTCAAGCGATGCACAATGCTACTAAGAGCAGAAATAACAAAGAATGAAGGACTGAAAGCAGATCGTTGGCCGACGAAGGCGATTTGAACGTCCATTGCATTTTCCAGGGAATCCGCCGGCACCCGGAAATGGAGAAAAGCTGATCAATTTTAAGATCTTTTTCAAAGTACAAGATGTCAGCAAAACAGTAAACGCTATAGTGGAACAGTTTGGAAAAGGAGTAATCCTAAAAGTCACAGGCAACAGAGAAATGATCCAGAAGAAAGTTGTTTTCAGGCAGTTTGCAGCAGTAAACAATTAAGTTGTCCAATTCCATCAAGTATAAGCGCAACTTAAATCAGTCCATTAAAAATATGGTGGCTGCTATTACACACTTTTATAATGACCCCTATGGCAAAGAAAAGCCGGAGTCTGATATCCCAACAGGACCAAAAGCGACCCAACTGATGCTAAATCGCAAGATCATCCATCTACGGAAAAATAAGAGAGTGCGGCGAAAATGAGGGTAACCCTCGGGGAAATTTGTGGCAAAAGCCAAGACGCAAATGCCAACCATATCGAAAAGATCCAGAGAGCAGACCTTACATTTTCCCAATTACATTTTCTGGTACTTCTGTTCTTCCCAATGACTTCACTAAACTATTATTTTTCTCGGTGAATTTAGGGCAACAGAATTAAACATTCGCACGATCCTCCATAATATCATCGCAGCTAGAACAGTGAGGTGAACTGCCCAGCTTAAACCTAAACAAGTATGTACGGAATCCCCCACGTCCTGTGAAAAACTGGGTGAGATCCTAATTTATTCCAACATGCGTTCTCTACGTTCACACCTCGATACTGGGAATCAATGCGTGGGTCCATTCACCTTGTTCCATTCGTTCTCACCGTTGTTGCCATCTGCTCAATGATTCCTTCCTTTCAGCATTTTTCACGTGTTGATCAGGGGAAGAATCGGATCCACCATAGATAGCGTAGTTTCCCAAATTGTATTGAGGCCACCATTCTAGCTTAAAGTAGCCTACGGGTGTACCCCCAACGATCCTTGTCAAGGCCATGCTAACACTGAATGACTAAGTGCAAACATGTGGTAAGTGCTGCAAGAAATTCAGCCTCACATCTATCATCGCCCCAAAGTACATAATTGTAGTTTTGAAGTGATGATATGGTTCCCGATTTTGATACGAGCAGTGGTTTCCTTGCGCCGCTTCGTGACAAGCATCCCTTCTGTTTTATTCTCCGCGAATGCAAAACCTGCATCTTTTGAAGGTTTTGTGTGAAACAAAACCTTAATCAAAACGATTCAATGTCTGTCTGTCTGTCGCACCCGATTTACTCGGAAGCAGCTGAACCGATTATTAGGAAATTCGGTGAAAACATGTGATCTGTGTGTCTCTTTACATACATTTTGTGTTGAGTTTGAAGGAGTGTAAAATTTGTCACCGAATATGGTCATGTGGGATATCAAACGAGAGGGTTCGATTGGTATTCTGAAACTGATCTTGTTTCACATATTAGGTAAAGCATGTTGGAGTGAGGACTCAAAATGTTTGCCCCAAAAAGTGAAACAGATGGCGTTCGCAGAACCTTTTCAGCCGAAAAATATGCAAAAAATCACAATGGTGCATCTGTATGAAATCTAGTTCTCAAAATACATTCCATTCCGATATCTGCACAAATAGTATATTGCCATGTTTTAAAAATTTACCAAACCCCCCTTAAGTTCATCCCAGAAGTACAAAACATCAGCGTAGACGATATCGGATATCGAACATATCGAACAGCATAGACGATATCTGAAAAGTTTAAAGGCAATCCATCTATTATTAGCAAAGTTATAGAAGGCTAAAGTTGGGCATTTCAAGTAAAATTTATTGTACTCTCAAGACGTATATTACGTAATCGCCATTTGAAATGAACACCGGCTTTTTTTTGTTATTTACATATCTTTGTCAATTCTAAAGGTAGACATGTATACGTATATGTATGTATAATAAATCTTGCGGGTAGTAACCAATATAATAGACATGTGTGTACCTGATTACCAGCGGTTTTTAATTTACGTACGGGATTTTGTGCACGGAGTAAAGCGGAAATTCGTCAAGCTGATCAATTTTGATGCGGACATATATGTTTATGCATCGTCCTGCGATAATAGGCAATGTTTTTTTTATTTACGATGAACAGTATCTATGTGTATGTATGGAGTTTGGCAAAATATGTCAGAATATTTTGTCTCAGCTATGTATGAATGGAAAATCGTGCATAGAGAATTTGCCACATAATATGAACATAAAATCTGTATACCAGAAGCACCCAGCTTCCGATATCCCGACTTGTTTATAGCAGTGATTGCTTCGGATGAATACAATTTCATATCCATGGGAAGTTTTGCACCAACCATTTCCCCTATGTCATCGGCGTAATCCACTATTGTGACCTCGCTAGCAACTGCGTCGAGAAGGAAATCAGAGCCATGTGGAGCCTCCGCTGAGGTGAGGTGAGGCAGTGTCTAATGGGTAGCCTCTGCCCTGGTACGTAGCCATCTTCATCCCTCTATTAATTTTTGAACCTTGGGCTTTAAACCCAAACCATAAAGAGCGGGAACAAGTTGTTCTCCATTTGGTTCGGTCCAACATCAAGTGGATTCGGACTCCCCAATCCCTAAACCAAAATTATTACACAAAATATGAGAAGGGACCTATTTATCTACATCTAACAACGTCTTTACCTTTGGCATACCGACATAACCACAAAACATAAATTTTTCAAAGTAAGAAAATATGTGTCCTTTTTTCACAGATAAAAACAACTTAAAAGTTTTTCATGATTTTCCCTTTATGCAGTCGCCATGCATCGAAACAGTACACCAAAAAGGAAAAAGGGAAATGTATAAAATATAGAACACAACCATAGTACATGGCAACCAGGAATGGCTATCTTATTGCTTTTGAGCTATATCAAGGCTCAAAGAGTTTTTTGCTTCTCCTTGAACAAGAAAATGGCTTGGGTGCATCGGTGGACTTAAAATTATCTTCAAGGCTTTTTTCTATATGTGTCCTTCACAAATTTTATGTTTATGATATTTCTCAGGACTATTTTTAGCGGGCCTGATGATGGAAATAGTCTACGAATTTAGCGAAACTGTTATATAGGGAGAACAGAATGATGTTGGCTGTTTTCCATAAATTAAATATTATCAAAATAGAGTCAAGAGGACTTCTTTTCATACAAGACAAATGATGTCTGCATTATGGCCGGACTGATAATAGCATTATCAGCGGGATCGTTGGTAGATTGTCCCATTAAAAATTAAATGGAATAAAAAGTAGCAATGAGAAAAATAGAAGGTGTAGATGCCCTCTACAAAGTAATGGGAAACACCATATTATGAGTTTTGGAAATAGGAGGAGGGGAATGTAATGGCGACCATAGTTTAAAAAAGTGATAGAAAAGACTTACGGTTTCGTTCAGGGCAGAGACATCTGCAAACCGCTTCGGTCGGATTTACCTATGCTTCGAATGTAACCGTAAGTCGCCCTCTGTCTGCCTTTTTAAGGTTTTGTGTGAAACAAAACCTTATTAGAATCGAGACGGTGTCTGTCTCTCCGTCTGTCCGTCTGTCTGTCTTTTTTTTTTTTTTTTTTTTTTTGAGGAGGTGGAAATCTTCAAAAAGACACTGGTCTGGACACACCAGCGTGTGGGATTTTTACCCACTAAAACCACCCCCGACTCCCTCCCTGCCCCGCGGAACCACCATAAGGTATTACATCACGGGGCGGAGTCAGCTCACTCTAGCTTTGTCACCTTTCTTCTATACGCGGCGCACGTGACCGCGTTTTTCTCCTCTCCTCTGCTTTTCGCAGTTTATTTTGGATAGATGTGATCATAGAGTTTACCGCATCCCAATTCTCTTGATGTGCTAGCATTTTCGGCACCAGATTTTCTGGTACCAGCACCTCCCCTAGAGTCTCCTCTAGATTCCTCCTTTCTTCCACAAATCTTGGACAGTGGAAGAATACATGCTCTGGGTCCTCTGGGACTCCATTGCAATTTGGACAATCGGGTGAGGTCTCCAATTTAAACCTGTGAAGGTATTGGAGATATCCTCCGTGCCCCGTGAGAAACTGGGTGAGATTATAATTAATCTCACCGTGTCGTCTCTCCAACCACTCCTTGATGGCAGGAATGAGCCTGTGCGTCCACCGGCCCTTTCCCGAGCGTTCCCACCGCTCTTGCCATCTATTTATGGATCTCTCCCTTTCAGTCTTCCTCGTCCGCGATGAGGAAGAGGTTGGCTTTGCATTGTATATGTTCGCCATCTCATCTGCCAAGATGTCAATCGGCATCATTCCAGAGATGACGAATGCTGCATCATCTGAGACAGTCCTGAAGGCAGAGCATACCCTCAGGGCTGTCCTCCTGTAGACTGAACTCAGTTTGGTAGCGTTCCCTGACATCCACAACGCCTCCCTCCAAACTGGGGTTGCATAGAGCATGATCGAGGTTACCACCCTGGCTATAAGCAACCTAGAGGTATGCCGTGGCCCTCCAATGTTCGGCATCATCCTTGCCAGGGCCATACTTGCAGTGGATGATTTGTCGCAAACATACCGCACATGTTGCTTATAGCTAAGCTTCCTGTCTATCACCACCCCCAAGTATTTGATGGTCGGCTTGGAAGTGACGATATGATTCCCGATTCTAATACAGGCGTAATCTCTCTTCCGGCGCTTAGTGATGAGGACCGCTTCCGTTTTTTCCTCCGCAAGTGTCAGACCAGAGCTCTTTAGCCAACTTTTAACAGCACCGATTGCCTCACTTGAGTATAACTCAGCATCTTCAAGATGCTTTGCGACAACAACCAGCGCTATGTCGTCAGCGTAACCCACCACTGTGGCTTCCCCCGGAAGGGGAAGATTAAATACATCGTTGTACATGATGTTCCACAGTAGTGGGCCCAATACGGAGCCCTGCGGGACACCCGCGGAAACAACGTACTCCTGGGGTCCGTCATCGGTGTCATACCAGAGCCTCCTTTCAGTTAAATAACTATCGACGATAGCAGCGAGATAGGCGGGAATACCAACCTTCGCTAAAGATTTCCGTATTAGATTCCAATTGGCCGAATTGAATGCATTTTTCACATCCAGGGTTACTACCACGCAATATTTGCTGATACTACCCTTTCCGTGAATTGCATCTTCGGCCAAGCCAGTAACCAATTTGATGGCATCAATGGTTGATCTGGCTTTACGGAACCCATACTGCCGATCCGAAAGGCCGCCTTGGCTCTCAACAACCGGGAGTAATCTATTGTAGATTACCCGCTCTAGCATTTTCCCCACCGTGTCAAGGAGACATATGGGTCGATATGACGACGGTTCACCTGGAGGTTTACCTGGTTTAGGCAGAAGTACCAACTTCTGCCGCTTCCATGCCATTGGAAATATCCCCTCGGACATGCACGCTTCGAACAACTCAGCGAACATGTCCGGTCTGGATTTCACGGCAAGCTTAAGGGCCTTATTCGGTACTCCGTCCAGGCCCGGCCGTCTGTCTGTCTGTCTGTCTGTCTGTCTGTCTGTCTGTCTGTCTGTCTGTCTGTCTGTCACACCCGATTTATTCGGAAACGGCTGGACCGATTGTCACGAAAATTGGTGAGAGTATGTAATCTGGTGATCCATTTACATGCAGTAAGTGGCGCCATCTTGTGTTAAGTTTAAGGGCGGGCTCCCCGTACATGTGAATGGAGGGTGCAAATTTTTTTTTCACAGAATGTAGCCAAGTAGGGTATCAAATGAAAGGTCTCAATTAGTACTTTTCGAATCCGGTTCAATATTTGATATTGGATGAAACATAGGGGAGTGAGGGTTGAAAATATGACCCACAAAAAGTGTAACAGGTCTCGTTCTCAGAACCTATCCAACCGAAAAATCTGAAAAAAATCACAGTGGTGCATCTCTACGAAATCTAGGCCTCAAAATATATCCGATTCTGATATCTGCACAAATAAAGTTAATAATAGTATATTTCCACATTTTAGAAATTTACTCGGCATCCCCCTTATATTCATCCCAGAAGTACAAAATTTGGCATGCGTGTAATGAAGACTATAATGCACAGTTTGGTCAAGTTTGAACAAAATCCAACTATTATTAACAAAGTTATAGGGGGTGAAACTTTACAATTTTTTGTGAATTTCGTGCACTCTACAACCTGCATGACGTCATCATCACATATCAATTCGTCAATACCACAACGAAATGAATTCTTATGAATTGGGTGGCAGACAATTATTTTGTTTTAGTTTTTTAGTTATTTGTCAACCAGACATGTGTATATGTAGGTATATAATATATGCGTGCTAATGAACTTTGCGGGTAGTGCCTAATTCAGATAGATATAAGACGTAAATCGGAAATATGGGTACGATAAATTTAGATACGTGCATATATGTGTACAGTAGGTAATAGGCAGTTTGTTTGTTTAGGGTGAGCGTGATATCTATGGCTCTAATATGTACGTATGTTTCGTAGTTTGGAAAAATATGAAGGATTATGTTGGATTCGTAGCTATATACGGACAGAAAAATGTGCCTCTCTTACATAAGATGAACACAAAACCTTCATACCCGAAGCGCGAGCTTCCGGTATTCCGACTTGTTTTGTTCTATGGCTGGAGATAGAAATTTTAGAAAGGCACTGCCGTATCAGGTTGCATCAGTATGTGGGATTTTACTCGCTCTTCCTCCTTCCCCGCGGAACCGCCGCAAATCATTACTTGCCAGGAGGTATGTGCTTGAAGCGATCACGCTTTTCCCATTAAGCGCCTTTCTTGCGCGTTGTGCTTTCCGAAGTTCCGCTTAAATCCTTCTTATTACGGGGTTCACCGCGCGCAGGTTTGCCTCCTCTTTGAACAAAATCGTATTCAACGGAACATACACGCTCTGGGTACACAGGTGAATAACCACATTCAGGGTAAGAAGGGGAACCATCCAATCTCAGTCGGTACGGCTATTCCCTGTAACCACTGTATATATGCGACAGGAATTGTATAAGGTGGTTGTTAATTTAGCCGTGTTGTTGCTAAATCCACTTCTCATTACGGGGAGTCAGTGTCTGATTTCTAGATTTCTAGATGCTGTGGGATGACTCGCACTTTCCAACGACTCCCGCTTACCCTATTCATTATCCTTTTCGCACAGATTCATTCTCTTTTCCTGTTCATTTGCCAGCGTGTCTGTCGGGACCATACCCCCAATAACACACGATTCACGCCTTAGATTGTCTACTAAGCGGTAATCCATTTCTACTCTTCTTCAATAGCAATCAAGCGCCAGTGCTTCCTCCGAAACAGGTGCAGGCTACCATAATGGGAAGCGAATCACGTCGGCCACAAGTAAACTGCGGCTATATTTTGGACCTCCAGTGTTAAGCATCATTTTTGCGAATATGCTGATATTTGCCGACTTCTCACAGGCGTAGTCCAGCTGTCCCAGGTATTAAAAGACCAGCGTCTAACACGAATATTAATCGTATTCCTTTTCCTACGGTTGGTAATCAAGACCGCCTGCGTCTTCTGTATAAAGTCAAGATGGACTGTCACCAATGGCGCCTTTATGGCGCTGATGGTTTCGTTAGCGTGCACTTTCACATCTTCAGGTCCTTTTGCCACGACAACCATAATAAATTCATCCGCGATTCCGATTATTGTGGCCTCCTTTGGCACATTACGTTTCGCTGAGGGCGCAACACTGAGCTCTGTGATACTCCTATCGTCTTGATATACTACTTCCGTATCATCCGGATCCGGATCGCTCAAGTGGTTAGAGCGCTGGACTGTAGCGGAAGGTAGCGGTTTAAATCTTGCTGGTGGCAGAGGGGTTTGCTATCTTGACTGAATTTCACGGCTGTGAATGAGTTCCTGAGTCAAATCTTGGGTGAGTACAATGCTGATCACATTGCCTATAGTGTACAGCTAAGATCTTGAATGAAGTGCTCTAACACATTTCAAGACCCTGATCCAATGTAAATTGTGGCACCAACGATTATTATTATTAGTCGGTTAAACACGGGAGTCAGTTTTAGCCAAACGACTTTTTATCCAGTTTTAGCTGGCTGAATTGAACGCGTTTTTGACGTTCGTATCGAAAAATCCTTTCACTGGAGAAGCTTGACAAGAACACGGAAAAGAAGCACAGAGAGTAATGAACGGGACACAGTTCAAAGGTAAAGCGCGAGCAGTGATTGTCTCATGGTGGTCAAAGGGTAGTATAGCTCCCAGGTCGCCTCCATATTTAATTCGGCTGTAATTCCATTAGCTCTTAGCGACTTACGGTTCTTAAGCAACTGAATTGCATGCATGACTTTTTCGTCTATGCTTGGTGGTGGCAGCATTCGTCAGTCGTCTTCAGTTGGCGGGACCTCCAATTCGCTGATATTTTGGTTGTTGAGCAGTTTATCAAAATACTCAACCCATCGTTCCAATATGCCCATTCAGTCGGAAATCAGATTTCCTTCTCTGTCTTGGCAGGATGAGCATCGAGCTGTAAAAGGCTTCATCCTGCTGACTTGTTGGTGAAACTTGCGTGCCTGGTGCGGTTGCTCCCTGTACTTTTCGAGTTCACAGAACTACTGGTTCTCCCTGGCTTTCTCCTTCCGTCTGTGAAGTCGCCTCTCCGCTCGACGGAGTTCTTGGTAGGTCTTCGCGGCTGCCCGCTTTCTTTGAGAATGCAACATTACCCGGTATGGAGCATTCTTCCGTTCCGCTACTAGCTTTCATTTATCTTCGAACCAACCGTTCCGACTTTTCTTCCTGCTGGGGCCAAGTATGTTTATGGCCTTATCAATGATAGCGTTCTTCAACTGGTTGAGAAGATCATTTGTTAATGCTTCATCTTCAGGACATCTATTAGCTGCGGTGATGACGCCATCCATTTCCCCTTATAGGTGTTACGGAGGGCTGTGCTGTGAATGGCTCCGATAGTCACTCTGATCTGATTGTTAGAGGAGATTGTAAGTAGTGTTGTTATTCGAGCTCGGAGCACTATGCCAACGAAATAACGACCGAGTTTATATTGGCCCCCCTATATATTCTGATATTCATTAAAGCTGAAGGTGGCGGCGTTCAATCAGCACCTGGTCAATTTGGTTGAAAGTGGTCCCATCTGGAGGGGCCCACATATGTTTGTGGACCGTTTTGCGCGTACACCAGGTACTTCTAACAACTATTTAGTGCGATGCTGCTAACTGAATAATCCACGGTCCGTTATCATTGGTATCATTGGTATCCCTATGTAAGCAGACGTATCGCCTGAATATGGGCTCCGTTCCTACTTGACTGTTGAAATCTCCAAGTATGATTTGATATCATACTTGGACAGGCTTCGAGGGTCCGCTCAACTGCCTCGAAGAAGCTGGCCTTCTCCGACTCTGTAGTCTCCTCTGTAGGGGCGTAGTAAGGGTTATATTTCTAAATTTTCCACGCAAGCGCAGTGTGCATAGCCGTTCGCTTATATTTGCAAAGCCGATAAGAGCGGGTTTCATTTGTTGGCTGACTTAGAAACCTTCTCCGAGCACATAGTTTACTGGATGGCAATTATATCATAATATATCGTGTAGTGGCTTCTCGCAGGAAACCGGTCCCTGTCCAAGGCATTTCTTACAACTTTGTTACATCTGCCTTCTATTAAAACAGAGTATCGGCTAGCTCCTTGGCAGCTCCATCTCTGTATAGGGAGCGCACGTTCCATGAGAAAATGCGCAAATCGTTAATCTGTTGTCGTTACCGGGTTCGTCGTTGTAAAGTCCATCCAGTCTGAGGCTCCTGTTGTGACTTCGTAACTTCGGTTTTCCGTGTAGGGTTGTCAGCCCTACCAAGCCCCCAACCTGGAGTACTAGTTGGTACAATTTGTCCCGTTTTTAGGCACGGGAGACTCACCTTCATCCTTCTCCGTCTGCACCGTTTCGTTAAGAAAGAACTCCCAGTGGTCTCGACGTGGAGGTGAAGATAGGGTTTGGTGGTAGAGCTGTTGGTGTTAGTTCAGCAAGCGTTTCCCAGGTTTTATACTCCATCGTGGGTCCCAATCCACATTTCGCCCTGGGATCTATACTATACTGTGACCTATTCCTTATTTTTCATTATTCTGTTTATTTTGGAGTTGCCCTAAATATCGAATCTAATTATTCTGTGATCCGACATAGAGGACTCGTCTGATACCCTGCAATATCTGACCAACCCGTTCGATATTGTATTTTCTAGTTATGTCTGGAACCTCTTGTCTAGTGCTGGTCACGAATGTTGGAGTATTCGCTATGTTATATATTTTAAAATTATTGCTGAAAATAAATTTAAGAAGGTATTTACCTTTTTGATTGGTATCGCAGCTTTCCCAGATTAGGGGGTGGCGTTAGCATCGCAGTCGAGGAGAGGTGGTAACGCCTTGACCATTGTATCGATTAGCTGCTTCGCATGGTGGAGGTTTATCTAGGCTATCTTAGGACTGGCCATCGGTGCCGTTATTGTTTGGTGCTGGAGTTGGAGTATTACCCTCCTCCGACGACATGGCGCTTTCCTACGCGTCGCTGCCCACCCTAAGATCCCTAGAAAATCTAGATCTAGGTCGTCCAACCTACCAACCTCTTCACTGGGCAGTCCTTTCCGGCTCTATGGCTTCCGAGATTTCTTCGAGGACCTCGGTAAGTTTTCCACCCAGTGACTCCTTCGAGTTGTCTTTCCTTGACTTTTCCCTGAACACGTGCATATGTTACCAAACCGACAGTTGATATGGCGACTCCGACGTGTGATTGCCTCCTGGGATCGGTCATCTACCCCGATCATGAGGAGTCTATCTTTGCCCTACATCTTGCTTCTGAAGACTCTTCATAATCGCGTATGGAGATATTCAATCTGATTAGGAGGTCCATGAGATCCTCCGTCTCTATTGTCGCGGCTTTCGGAAGAAACAATATCACCATGTGTGCTCCTGGTGTATCATCCCCAGTACATGTTGAAAGTTCTGCTCCTTCCCA
Source organism: Hermetia illucens (assembly GCF_905115235.1). NCBI lineage: Eukaryota > Metazoa > Arthropoda > Insecta > Diptera > Stratiomyidae > Hermetia > Hermetia illucens. The sequence continues at coordinate 89,234,317 of NC_051851.1, read as the reverse complement.
GCCCAAGTTAGGAATTATGGTCCTAAGCCACTTTGCAGTGCCCACCGCCGCGCCGTCTACTAGTATGTGATATGGTTGAAAGCGTATCCCGATGAACACAGGTGCCACAGTCCATCCCTTGCATATCTGTCTGTCAACAAGGTCTCCAATAGTTTGTTACTCCTCACCAGTGAGTATCTGCTGGGGAAATATTTTTGGCAGTATTGCCAGTCGGATATCCTTGACCGCACTAGCATAGTTAATGGCGGGCTTCCTGATTTCTGCCTTCACCCCTGCCTTTCCCGGGTTTTCTCCCCTGTGAATTCCCTTCAATCGGGCTAATCTCCGCTCCCCTCCGCTTTCTTTGCACCGATAAAGATGGCTTCGATCTGCCCTGAGTCTTCTCAATGGCCTGTTCTGGTTTTAGGCCTGCCTTCAGATAACGGCGGTACTATTTAGCACCTGCACCACTGCCTCCTTGCTGACGTCTGATATATTAATCTAAGATAAGCTTTTGCCCATCCCGGCTTTTTGAGCAGTGGTCTTTGTTGTTTGTGCCCCTCGTAGTATATATTGACCTTGGATCTACAGCTTACCGTCCGAACTTCTCCCTTCTTGGGTTAGTCACCTGGATCTGAGTATTTCGGAGATGTGCCCCCGCATGCTTAAGAAATTTGTGTGGGTACGGAGTCCCGCTTGTTTTGTAGTAGTTTTCTTTATTTTTGTAATGTTATTCATTTGATTGCCACTAGTACGGGGTTAGCACCGGAGATCCACGGTGTATGTTATGTAGTGGGAAAGAGGGCGTGGACGGCCGGCATATTGCGGGAAGCAGCAGATGTCCGGTATATAGGAGGGAGCTGAACCGCACAGGCAAATGAGATCGATACAAATCAATCTCAATCACTGTGAGGCAGCTCAGGACCTGCTCTCGCAAACCATTCGAGAGTCGAATGTCGATGTCGCGGTTATTTGCGAGCCATACAGAAACTACGGCGGTGCGACTTGGGCGGTGGATGCGTCTGGCAACGCGGCAATCTGGGCGTGCGGAAGACAGGCCATTCAGGAAGTCATGGCCCCCCCGGCAGCCGGTTTTATAAGGACGAAAGTCAACGGTGTCCATATTTACAGCTGCTACGCTCCTCCTAGTGCAACCTTAGCACAATATGAGGAGATGTTAGACAGTCTGGTGTTGGATGCTAGAGACCGCAGCCCTAAAATCATTGCGGGCGATTTCAACGCGTGGGCCCTGGAGTGGGGAAGCCGATCGACGAACACCAGAGGTCAAATTCTGTTGGAGTCATTTGCGGAGCTGGACATCGTGCTGGCCAACGTTGGATGCGTGCCCACCTTTCGAGGAAGAGGGTCGGGTTCGATCGTTGACCTGACATTTGTTAACACTTCACTGGTGAGGGAGATGGCTTGGCAAGTGAGTGAGCACTACACCCACAGTGACCACCAGGCCATCTTCCTCCACATTGGGAACCGGGGAAGCAGTCAACGACGCTCTGGAGGTGGAAAGGCTAAGGCGGTTGGCTGGTCCATCGGAGCTTTCGACGAGGAGACATTCCTGGCCGCATTGGAGGGAGCCCATGATCCGGATGGAACAGCGGTGGAAAGGGTCACACAGCTGTCTCAGCGTGTAACCGAAGCATGCGACGCTACGATGCCACGACGACGTTTGCACCACGGCAAGAGGCCAAACTACTGATGGAACACGGAGATCGCTGCCTTGAGATCCTCCTGTCTCCGAGCGAGGAGACTTTCCCACAGGACAAGAGGAAGGCCGGAGCACCAGGAGCGTGAGGAAGAATACAGGGATCTGCGAAGCAACCTTAAGAAGGCCATTCGGAGAAGCAAGCGGGAATGCTACCAGAAGCTCTGCATGGAGACTAATACGAATCCGTGGGGTACAGCCTACCAAGTTGTAATGAAGAAGATCCGCAGGCGAAAATCACCTCAGGTGACATGCCCACGGCTCTTGTTGCAAATAATTGCAACTCTTTTCCCGCAGCAGGAGCAGGACGAAAGAGAACCCCAACTGGCAGCTCAGCAGGACGTCTTCTCGATCCCTGATGTTACCGAAGAGGAACTTTGGGAAATCTGCAGACGTATTGGGGACAGCAAGGCTCCGGGATTGGACGGAATTCCGAACAGGGCTCTGAAGGTGGCAGTCAAGGCCAGACCAAGGTGGTTCGCAAGCACATTCGAATCGTGCATGGCGGAAGGAGTGTTTCCCGCCCAGTGGAAGAGGCAGAAACTGGTCTTGTTACCGAAGCCTCGAAAACCACCCGGCGTGCCCTCTTCATATCGCCCTATTTGTGTCTTAGACACCATGGGGAAGATGGTGGAGAGGGTGATATACAACAGGCTGCTCCCGTTCATCGAGCTTGCGGGTGGTCTTTCAGAGCGGCAATATGGGTTTCGGCGAGCCCGTTCTACGGTCGATGCAGTAGCAAAGGTCGTGGAATTGGCTCGAAATGCGATGGCCATGGGCAAATGCTGTGCTCTGGTGACGCTGGACGTCAAAAATGCTTTTAACTCAGCCAAATGGGGCTGGATTAAGGGCGTTTTGGCCAAACTGGGTGTTCCTAGCTACTTGACTCGGCTCATCGAGAGTTACTTTTCGAATAGACTTCTCTGGCACGAGACGGACGACGGGCCGAAGGAATACATTGTGACAGCAGGTGTGCCTCAAGGTTCTGTATTGGGACCGCTGCTGTGGAACATAATGTACGACGGAGTGCTTGGCCTTCGCGTGCCGGAGGAGACAACGCTGATTGGTTTTGCGGACGACTTGGCGGTAGTTGCAATTGCAAAGCATCCCGAGGACGTGGAGCTTTATGCAAATGAAGCCATTCATACCATCAAGTCATGGTTACGAATGGCCAAGCTGGACCTGGCGGACGAAAAGACGGAGGCGGTCCTCATTACCAACCGTAGGAAGAACAACACGGTTACCATCCGGGTTGGTAATCGTGAGGTCGTCTCAAAATCGGTTGTCAAATACCTGGGGGTGATGATCGATGCCAAGCTGAGTTTCAAGGGACACTTGGATTATGCGCGAGAAAAGGCAGCAAATGCCAGCTCATCCCTTGCAAGGATGATGCCTAACGTGGGAGGGCCGAAGTATAGTCGCAGGCTACTCATCGCGGGAGTGGTGAGGTAGATCCTGCTATACGCGGCCCCTGTCTGGGCGGAAGCGTTGAACCACGCGGTCAACCGGAGGTAGATAAGTTCGGCATACCGGCCAATTGCGCTAAGGGTGTGCAGCGCATTTAGGACGGCGTCGACGGAGGCAGTGTGTGTTATCGCAGGAATGATCCCTATAGATCTTCTAGCGAGCGAGGCACACTGCTCTACGAAAAACGGAAGGCAAATCCAGCCGAGGTGAATGCGGATTTCCGAAAAGCCATCAGAAGAGAGTTGTGTGGCAAGTGGCAACAACGATGGGATAACTCCGACAAGGGCAGGTGGACCCATACATTGATCCCGTGCATCGAGAAATGGGTCAACCGAAAGAACGGAGAATTGAATTACCACCTGAAACAGTTCCTTACGGGACACGGTGGCTATAGGAAGTACTTGCATCGCTTCGAGTTGGACAAGTCTCCCAACTGTCCTGAATGCGGTGCTACACTCGAGGACCCGGAGCATGTTATGTTCTATTGTCCCAGATTTCTACAGCAGAAAAGGAGGTTGAACAGCATCTTAGGGGCGGACATCGAGCCCTCCAACCTGGTGGAAGAGATGTTGAAGTCGGAGGAAAACTGGATGGCGGTAAATGAGGCAGCAGCCGTGGTGCAGACAAAACTCCTGGAGTTGGATCGAGCTCGGAAGGCGGCGCGACGGAGACGTGACATGGACGAGCTATTATAGCGAACCAGAGCCTCCCCCGCGAAGTAATACTTCACGGTGGTCCCGCGGGGAGGGGCGGAAGAGTAGGGGTGGTTTTAGTGGGTGTGAATCCCACACACTGCTGCAACCTGGCGCAGCAGCGTCTTTCTAAGATTTCCACCTCCATCTATTAAAAAAAAAAAAAAAAAAAACACGGTAAGCTTAAACTTACTCACTGAGACAACCAGGTATCAATGAGGCTCCGTTCGAACACACCCAGTTACCCCCGCCGGCAAACTATCCAATGGGCACGGTTCGCATGGCACCCTGGATCTGTTTAGGTGTTTTTCGACTCCCCAGTGTAGATTCGCTGGGCTTAGTTAATAGAAAGCCACACATCATTTTAGAAGAAGGACAGTTCGCTTTCAAAGAGAGGTAGATTGGCTGCAGGAAGCTATATTCCGCATTAACCTATCCTACAGTGCACTCCTTGACCCCATGCATATAGTAAGTGAAAAACAAAACGAAAAAACTAAATTGTTTTTAAGAGCAATTTAATTTTTCCGAATAAAAATGTTTTATTACCCCGGTTTTTCGAGGACCAGGCCTGTTCCTCAGTGAGTTTTATCCTAGACCACGAAGAAATTTAGTCTTTCCTTTTTTTGTTTTTTTTTCTTACTAAAAACAACTCGGACAGCCAAATTGATGCAATACTTTTTATTATTTCGTTATTTTTATTTATTGTGACGCTTTTCATTAACGGTGAGAAATAATAGACGTTGCTATCACTTTATCTTCAAAGTGAAAATTTGGAACTTCCTGAGGTTCCGATAGTGCCAAATATAATGGATAGTGTTTTAATTCCCGGTAGTACCAACTCTCTAGACTAATTGCTTTCAGCCGCCTTATAACATATAAGGTTGGCGAAACTCCAATGGAAATGTTTTTGAACAACTATTCACGAAATACTCTATTCTAAAGTGAAATACGCAGCAATCAATATAAATGTGAGCACATCCCAGGGTATTACTCCCCATCGAGCGTGCTGATGATCCGAAAAAACATCGTTGCAGATAAATATATTAACATTCACCATCCATCTCTCAAACAAGCGAAACTTACATTATCAAAGGGGTATCCACAAATTCTACGGCCTGAAGATGCAAAGGTGAAGTGGGAACCGTAAAGACCGTCGTGGATCTTCCTTCTCGATCAATGTTCAAAGGACTCCGCTACATTAGCGAGCGTGGCTAACATTATGGCCAGCAAGCTCTCGTGTTGACCGGACATTCCAGTGGAGCTTCAATATTTGTCGGCGGATGTTCATGAACAATTCGCCAAATTTTTAGTTTTTCAAGAAAGTTCTCCCTTCTAGATCGTCTCAAATTAAGTTATTACAACCTCAATCATTGCGAAACAGAGGGTTTCGTCCGGAGTAAAACAAACAGTATTAAATGTTACAGTTGGTAGACATGACCCAGTTGAACAATAGACGAGTTCCAGACAATGCTAGATAACTTAGCTTCAAACGATCCTATTAGATATCCAGTAATTATCCACTGAAGTAGCAGACATACCAACGTCACAGATCGTCGGCTGTTCGAAACGTTTGCATCTCTGGGAATAGTAATTACGAATTACATTGTGTCAAACACATATAGTAAAGCCGGTACGGGTTCTATCATTGGCACACCTTCGGCACCTTCTTCCTTTTTTTCCTGACACGAGTTGGTGGCTTAGTGTAGAATTCATATGCAACGATCATCAGGTGGTTATAGTCGATATCAGAGGGTACAGGAAGGCGCAGAACCCCGCACTGACGTCTCCAGTATGGAAAGATAGTTTCTTCGAGAAAGATGTATTTGATTTGATGATGAATTTCGACCAGCAAAAAAGCTTCTCTAGCAACTGATTCAGGCCATCGTCAATGCCTATGATGCAGTAATGCCAAGGAAAATACCCGGCAGACGAGACTCGCCTTGCTGCTAGTGAAACTTTGGTTTTTACTTGTAACTGATCCCTTCATTCAGCAGCGGTTATCACTGATCCATTTATTCAGCAGCGGCTTAAAATAACTTCACTTAAGATCGAATTGGAAATGTCGAGAACTTATTCGTACACCTCTTACTTAAATCGAAAAAGGATGAAACGCCTTTCAACACTGAATGCCGCGAATCCTGCCGCGCCACAAAACGAAGAATTAAAAAAACTCGACGCAAAATGCCTGCATCCTCAACGACTCGTTGAACGATTGGAAAGGAGATCGGATTTCTAAAAATGGTTTTCTACGGTTAGTCAATTGATGGCTTTCTACGGTTAGTCCAGCCTACAGGAATCGATCAAAGAAAGTAAAATCTGAAGCTTTGGGAAGCCTCTACAAGCTTACGTACCCCCTACGCCCTCGGGCACAGCTTACAGAATGATAGTAAAGTTTTTGGCGACAGTCATGGAAGGGTAGCATACCACCTTATCAGCGCGTTCATCTGAGGGTGCTTCAGAGCCTATCTATAAGCAGATTTCTGTGATCGTTACAGTAATTTATCTCATCGTGCGAGTAACGATATAATTCAAGTTATGAAACAACTCAATATTACAATGGCATTTTATTGCTAGAACTTTTGTTCAGAAGCTAACGCCAGTCTGGCAGTCTAAACGTTGCCCCACTGAAGAAGTTAGAAAAGCCCGCAGACATGTTTGTCACCAAGGAAGTATGAGGTGTGGAATATGAATTTCCTTAAAATTTTAACACACGAAACTTTAAATGCGTTTTTCTGGAAACCACGTTTTTTGAATTGGGTAGAAATATAGCAACCGATCAAATCCAAATTTGACCTGTTTGATTAAAATGTATCCATTTCATGACCAATTTTAGACCAATCTATTCGTAAAAAAACAAATCTTCATTTCAAATTGATCCCATCTTATTAAAAAACAATATTTTCAAGCAACCTTCATCTTCTCTAGGTTTCTATGTTTACTTTAGCTAAGTTTGTAGTTTTTCATCATAATCATCATCAACGGCGCAACAACCGGTATCCAGTCTAGACCTGCCTTAATAAGGAAATCCAGACATCCCGGTTTTGCGCCGAGGTCCACCAATTCGATATCCCTAAAAGCTGTCTGGCGTCCTGGCCCACGCCATCGCTCCATCTTAGGCAGGGTCTGCCTCGTCTTCTTTTCCTACCATAGATATTGCCCTTATAGACTTTCCGGGTGGGATCATCTTCATCCATACGGATTAAGTGACCCGCCCACCGTAACCTATTGAGCCGGATTTTATCCACAACCGGACGGTCATGGTATCGCTCATAGATTTCGTCATTGTGTAGGCTACGGAATCGTCCATCCTCATGTAGGGGGCCAAAAATTCTTCGGAGGATTCTTCTCTCGAACGCGGCCAAGAGTTCGCAATTTTTCTTGCTAAGAACCCAAGTTTCCGAGGAATACATGAGGACTGGCAAGATCATAGTCTTGTACAGTAAGAGCTTTGACCCTATGGTGAGACATTTCGAGCGGAACAGTCTTTGTAAGCTGAAATAGGCTCTGTTGGCTGCTAACAACCGTGCGCGGATTTCATCATCGTAGTTGTTATCGGTTGTGACTTTCGACCCTAGATAGGAGAAATTGTCAACGGTCTCAAAGTTGTATTCTCCTATCCTTATTCTTGTTGGTGTTGATTCGTCTTCGGTGCTGACGTTGCCACCATATATTTTGTCTCGCCTTCGTTGATGTGCAGCCCAAGATCTCGCGCCAATCGCCGCCTGCTCGATCTAGATGAAGGCAGTTTGCACGTCTCGGGTGGTTCTTCTCATGATGTCGATATCGTCAGCATAGGCCAGTAGTTGGGTGGACTTGAAGAGGATCGTACCTCTTGCATTCACCTCAGCATCACGGATCACTTTCTCGAGGGCCAGGTTAAAGAAGACGCATGATAGCGCATCCCCTTGTCGTAGACCGTTGTTGATGTCGAATGGTCTTGAGAGTGATCCTGCTGCCTTTATCTGGCCTCGCACATTGGTCAGGGTCAGCCTAGTCAGTCTTATTAATTTCGTCGGGATACCGAATTCCCTCATGGCCGTGTACAGTTTTACCCTGGCTATGCTATCATAGGCGGCTTTAAAGTCGATGAACAGGTGGTGCAACTGTTGTCCATATTCCAACAGTTTTTCCATCGCCTGCCGCAGAGAGAAAATCTGATCTGTTGCTGATTTGCCAGGAGTGAAGCCTCTTTGGTATGGGCCAATGATGTTCTGGGCGTATGGGGCTATCCGGCCTAGCAAGATAGTGGAGAATATCTTATAGATGGTACTCAGCAACGTGATACCTCTATAATTGCTGCACTGTGTGATATCTCCCTTTTCATGTATGAGACAGATTATGCCTCGTTGCCAATCGTCAGGCATTGATTCGCTCTCCCATACCTTGAGCACAAGTTGATGAACCACTTGGTGTAACTGGTCGCCTCCATATTTAACCAATTCGGCTGTAATTCCATCGGCTCCTGGCGACTTATGATTTTTTAGCCGATGAATTGCACGGACTGTTTCTCCTAAACTTGGTGGTGGCAATATTTGCCCGCCATCTTCAGTTGGCGGGACCTCCAACTCGCCGATGTTTTGGTTGTTCAGTAGCTCATCAAAGTACTCAACCCATCGCTCCAATACGCCCATTCTGTCGGAAATCAGATTTCCCTCTTTGTGTCGGCAGGATGAGCATCGAGGTGTATAAGGCTTCATCCTGCTGACTTGTTGGTAAAACTTGCGCGCCTGGCGCGGTTGCTCCCTGTACTTTTCTAGTTCACAGACTTGTTGGTTCTCCCAGGCTTCCTTTTTCCGTTTGTGAAGTCGCTTCTCCGCTCGACGGAGTTCGTGATAAGTCTCTGCGTGTGCCCGCGTTCTTTGAGAATGCAACATTACTCGGTATGCGGCATTCTTCCGTTCCGTTGCTAGCTTACATTCATCGTCAAACCAGGCGTTCCGACTCCTTTTGCGGCTGGGGCCAAGTATGTTTGTGGCGGTATCCATGATAACGTTCTTCAGGTGATTGTGAAGATCATTTGTTGATGCTTCATCTCCAGGTCCTCTGTTGACTGCGGTTATTGCGGCATCCATTTCCCTCTTATAGGTGTCGCGGAGGGTTGTGTTGTGGATGGCTTCAGTGTTCACTCTCACCTGATTGTCAGAGGGGATTCTAGGTGGTATTGTTATTCGAGCTCGGAGCACCATGCCAACGAGATAGTGATCCGAGTCTATATTGGCCCCCCTATATGTTCTGACATTCATCAAGGCTGAGAGGTGGCGGCGTTCGATCAACACGTGGTCAATTTGGTTGAAAGTGGTCCCGTCTGGAGAGGCCCACGTATGCTTGTGGACCGCTTTCCGCGCAAACCAGGTACTTCCAACAACCATTTCGTGTGACGCTGCTAATTGAATAGTCCGCAGTCCGTTATCATTTGTTTTTTCGTGTAAGCTATGGGAGCCAACGTATCGCCTGAATACGGGCTCCTTCCCTACTTGGCTGTTAAAATCCCCAAGTATGATTTTGATATCATATCTGGGACAGGCTTCGAGGGTTCTTTCTACTGCCTCGCAGAAGGTATCCTTCTCCGACTCTGCAGTCTCCTCTGTAGGAGCGTGAACGTTAATGAGGCTTATATTTCTAAACTTGCCTCGCAAGCGCAAAGTGCATAGCGGTTCGGTTATGTTTTCAAAGCCGATAACAGCAGGTTTAATTTGTTGGCTGACTAAGAAACCTACTCCGAGCACATGGTTTACTGGATGACCGCTGTAATATATGGTGTAGCGGCTCTTCTCCAGGAAACCGGTCCCTGTCCATCGCATCTCTTGCAACGCTGTTACATCAGCCCTATATTGGGACAGGGTATCGGCTAGCTGCTTATCAGCTTCATCTCTGTACAGGAAGCGCACGTTCCATGAGAAAATACGCAAATCGTTGTTCCTTTGTCGTTGCCGGGTCCGTCGTTTTAAAATCCGTCCTATCCGAGGCTCCTGTTGTGGCTTCGTAACATGTTGTTTTCCGTGTAGGGTTGTCAGCCCTACCCAACCCCCAACCTGGAGGACCAGTTGGTACAATTTGTCCCGTTTTTAGGCGCGGGAGACTCGCCTTCATCCTTCTCCGTCTGCAGCTTTTCGTCAAGAAAGAGCTCCCAGCGGTCACCACGTGGAGGTGGAGATAGGGTTTGGTAGTAGAGCTGTTGGTGTTGGTTCAGCAGGCATTTCCCAGGTTTTATGCTCCATCGTGGGTACCAATCCACGTTTCGCCCCGCCTATACTACCCTTTGACCACCCCACTTTGTAGTTTTTGGTCTTGATAAAAAATTGCAACAGTCTGCGCTCATGGAGCTCAATGAAGACAAGGGCATTGAATAAGCTATTGGGCCTGCATTTTATTTTAAAGTAATGTAGAAATATTTTTTCTTATATATTAACATTAACAAAAAACAGAACTAAAAAATATTGATTCGTTTTTCTTTTGGAAATCCTAGAAAATGACGCTTGATTACTTGCACACAGGGTAGTATTACCCCTTAAGCTAGGTACATATATGTATATACGGATGACTTGTTGATACTTATTGCAAACTTGCTCTACTTGTTACAGGTGAACAAAAGAATGTATAGTTCTCCCTGCCATCCCTAAAAACGTGAATCATTTTCGTTCGTTGTATTTTTACTTTATGTTACCTGAAAACTTGGACGCCCCCGAATTCAGTTCGCAAAACTCCAGAAAAAGTTTGTTTCTTCAGCTTGAGTTAAAAATAACAGAAAGAAGATTTTAATCTAAAAAGATAGAAGGCGACTTGTCCGTAAGCTAGCATAAAGAGCGTGTAGGTATTCTGGATTTTAAGGCGGTATTTATGGGAAAATTGATTGTAAAAATTTTCCAGTCCCCATATCTGGCGGGTGGCAATATCGCCGAAATTGAGAAATTCGTGGGGCGATTCTGCTATCCAGCGACAAATGGATTTGCAGGAGAAGGAATGAGGCAGCTTACACAACATTTTTATTTTTATGTTTCTGTCTTTATGGCCTCATCTAGAAAGAGCAGACTTCACTGGTCTGTGAAAGTCATAGTCATTGAACTGTGGCTAATTAGCTATGTAAAAACAGTGATCCAACGAGGATGAACATGAAATTTTAATTAACCGCTAAAGTGAACATAATATTGATTAATCTCTTTATCAGTGGAATTTAAATCGAATGGCTCGCAGATAAGTTTGTACGTCAACCGACGTACCCAAACCACCGAAAAAACGGCATAAATTGCCGAAATTAATTGCTCTATACTTGTCTGTAGGTCCATATCTCCCTATAAATGATATATGGAGCCGCATCCGACGTTTCGTATTGTGTGTTTAATATTACAGGATGTTTTCCTGCTGGAGCATCTGCTCCACAACCATTTCGATTTCACACATTCGACACAACAATTTCTGGATCGCTGTAGTTTACACGTTATTAGTTCGTATTGGAAAAAAGGAGGGACGCTCTTTAGAAAACACATTTCTATTGATTAAATATCGGAAACCTCCATGACGGCCGGTGTCATAGCACTTGGCGCTGACGTGCGAACTATTCCATGTAGAGACGAAAATGTCATTGATATAATGGATGAATATTGCGAGTATAATGAGTACAGCTGCCAACGGGGACATGATTCTTCCACTCGGTGATGGTAGGCAAGGATTTGTCGAAACCAGAATTTCAACAATTTCCAAGTGCTATCAAATTCACATTAACATACGGGCTCCCCTTCTGAGATAATGAGGATACAAAGCCAGTAAAACACTGGAACTACCCTCTTCAAATTACGCCTATTGTTTGACAACATACTTTGTGTAATTCATCGCAGCTTTTGACAACAAGGATCCCTTTATTTCGGGGAGACTGAAACAAAAAGCTATTAGAAACTAATTGCTGTATTGTTACATTGCGGACGAAGTTTCCGGCAATCGAAATTATCACAAAGGGATTGAAATATTGAAAAGCAGGGGTGCAAACGTATTGCTTACCGCAAAAGCTCCTCAAGGATCTTATCGTACATCGGGAATGCACTTTAATATGTAGCTTAAGTAAGAATTTAGTAATTGAGTTTTGCTTGATTTTGTGTTGCAATTCGTTACCTTAGATCCGCTCTTCCATTGCACTCTGTTTTGGTCTATGGATGCGAACATAAAAATTCAAATACAAACTTAATTCAAAAGGAAAGAATCCCATAGACGAGGACGAATGAGCTGTAATAACTTTTCTCAAATTATTTGATATTATTGCGTCCACATTTTTGGCCTTTTTAAGGTTTTGTGTGAAACCTATCTTGTCGATCTATCTTTCTGTCTATATTTTTTTTGATTTTATGAATAGAGGTGGAAATCTTAGAACGACCGGGGCAGATTGTAGCAGCATTTTGCATTCTCACTCACCAAAAACAACCACCCCCACTTTCTCTTTCTTCCTTTTCCGCTTAACAGCCCCAAACTTACTTTGCGACCTCCTTCCGCGGTCCGCTTTTCCAAGTTCCGTCTGAATCCATCAGTTTGCCGCCAACTTCAGCATTTCTCTGACAATGTTCTGTGTGGTAATGCTGATTTTGAGAGGATCTTCGAGATTTGTCCTCTCTGAGTGAAATTGTGGCCAGTAGGATATAATATTCACCGAGTCCTCAGGTGTGCAACCAAATTTAGGGCAAAAGCGAGAATCATGCAACCTGAATCGATGCAGATACAATCTGTAACACCATGGTCTGGTAAGAACTGGATCAGGTAGTAGTTAATCCCGCCGTGTTGTTGCTGAATCTACTGCAAGCAAATCTAGTTTTTGTCCCTTTCATCGAGTGGGGAAGACTCCTTCTATCATGCATGACTAATCTCTGCAAGTTCCTCCCCAGTTACTGTAGCTGAACAATTGTAGCATATAAGTTCTTTTGTAGTGAAAAATTTGCTTGCTTGCTTCTAGTTTTTCCATATCGTATCCCGTGGCCTCCATAAATTATTTATTGTGGCTAAGTTAGTTGCCCTTGTTACCACATATCGAAGCTATCCCCTTTTTCTCCGAATCATCTGAATCTTAAAATTGGGAAGGGAGTATGTTCGTTACGGATGCAACCAGGCCTACTATAACTTCAACGACGGGAAAAGCTCGCACCCACAGTGTAAGGATTTCTTCAATATTATCAATATCTACATTTTTGATGGTGCGTCATCTAACGTCATCAATGCAATGCTACTGGTTTGTTTAGCTAACAAGGTGGGCAGTTCGGAGGAATGTACTTATGCAAACCTAATGTTGTAGGACGTAGATGCGACCGAAGTGGTCTAGGAGTTTACGGGTTCGGTGTTATGGCCTTATGGCGTTGATTGTGACGAGTGTCAGCGGTTCTGCAATGCAAAACTGTGATCCCCGCACAAGGGAATGTCTATCCTGTTCGGACTACACTACGGGATTCTATTGTGAGGAATGTATTGCAGGTTACTATGGAGAACCGCAGCTAAGAAGCAAAATCGGCTGCATGCCTTGTCGTTGTCTTTAATACTTCACACGTCTATGCAACCGGTTGGTTTGATCTGGCATGTTATTGCAATGAAGGATATTCTGGCCGTCGGTGTGACTCATGTGCCGGCAATTACTATTGACTTTCACTAATACCTAGTAGCGTTCGATAGAAATGCGAGTGCAAAAGAATTATTGATAAACAATATCGATATAAGTGGATACATCAATCGCCGAACGGTGAACCTGGCACGATGGTGGTTATCAAGGAGTATAACACTAAAGTTTTTCAATGGCATCTTGGACGAATCATAAGGGTTTACGAGGGCGACGATGGGTTAGTTCGGATTACAGACGTTGAAACATCAACGAAACGACCAATTCACAAACTAACGCTGGTAGCTACCGAAGATTATTTCAGCACCAACGGAATTCATGAGGCCGCCAAAACCGAAAGTAAGTAGTATCTAACAAAAGGAAACGCATTACATCTAGTCGAGGTATCCGTGCTGTTCTAACAACATTAATAATTTTGCCCTTGGCGTTCGGAAGTTTGGTGACTGTTGCGAAATTTGACAGCAATCCTCAAAAACATTTTGAAAGCATTGGACCGACTGAATTAGCAACGACGGAATAGACGCCGATGGCATGCTATGATATAAACGCTTTAGGAAGAGAACTCGCTCCACTCGCAAATAGAACATTTGCTATACAACAATTGTGCCAAGAAGTTCAGTGGAAATCAAACGGTATCCCGTTGATTACCCAATTCGAACACATAAAGGAATATTTGTCACTAGTCTCTTATCACTAGGTCGAAGTAAGAGGGGAGCAACCGACTTAACCTCCTAACTATCGATTACCACGATATCACAACGAGCACCACTTGGTTATCCTACTGCGGTTTCGTCGTGCCAATCATCACGTTTTCAACCGCTATTGAAAGGCGTCGAGAGCAAACGTTATACCACCCAACTGAAAGATCTCAGCGCATCACAACGAACCACACGGCGCTGGTTCGAAAAATTCTGGTCAGGCGACGTAAACCTTTAAAGTGAGCCACATGGTCATCCAGGACACACGTCAGTCTGCCGGGGCATTGCAGAGAAACTGGGCGCACACTATTCGACAGTTTCCCGGCGCTTGTAACAACTTGGAAAGGTGAAAACCTCGACAACTGGGTTCCGCATGCCCTTCCGGAGCAAAACATGGCGCTTCGAATGAAAATTTGCAGTTTTTTACTAGTAGCCTGTGACGAAAAGTGGATATTATACGACAATCATCGCCGATCAGCACAATGGCTAGAAGCTGATGAGCCACCGAAGCATTTGCCGAAACCGAGCCTCCATCCGAAGAAGATGATTTTTGACGGTCTACAGCTGGAGTTATCCACTATTCTTTTTGGCACCTGGAGAAACGATAAATGCACAGAAATACTGTGCCCAACTCGAGCAAATGCACCAAAACTGGAGTATTTAACGGCCGAGATTAGTCAATAGAGATGGTGTGTACTCCTTCACGACAATTCACGACCTCATGTATCCAGAACAACGGTTCAAAAGTTGAACGAATTGCAGTATGAGACTCTGCCTCATCCACCATATTCACCGGACCTTTCGCCAACCGACTACCACTTTTTTAAGCATTTGGATCATCTTTTGGCGCAAATACAATTTAGGAATGAAGAGGCCATCAAAATTGCCTTCGACGAGTTTATCGACACCCGAAAATTGCACTTCTACGAAACTGGCAGACATGCTCTTGTATCTCGCTGGGAGAAGTGTTTTGAATCGACTGGCATCTATTGATTAATTAAATAAATTTTTATAAGCTTTACAGTCGTTTCAAATTTTAGTGCCGAATCGACCATTTCATGTGCAACAACCTAATAGTATTTAAGAGTGTTAATGGAAATAAATAAAACAGTTGCTGATTATGCTAGCAACCGAACCTGTCTTCTTATTCGTATTTTGGTTAAAATGCCAATAATACCAATTATTATAAATTAAAGTATTTCAGTTAAACTGCTTGAACAATTGCTCCGTTCCATTGTGAAGGCCTCACCAAAAAATGCTTACTTGGTGCCATTGCCACACTCAGCCCTGCGTCTTCCCTTTTTAAACAACATTCTTTCGTTTATTGAGGGGTGAGGGAACGTCCGTATCCGGCGTCATATATATAGCGATGATGATCGAGTAGAAAATGCTGGCAGTTGTGTTTGCCTACTACGGAAAGTCCGCAGTACTTTTCGCCTTTAGTCTTATTCTAGGCCGTTGGCAGATCCTTCTTACTCGAAAACATGCAGGCTGCAACTTCGCTATTTCTTCATTTCACTAAAAGTTTGATTGCCTATTTGCGAGGACTCCCCGTCTTGGCATGACAGTGTCACATACTTTCATTTTCCGTCTCATCATTTACTCTACCTATTGTGAAGCCGCACCACTGGGATTATGGCCTCCCAATAGCATCTCTATCAATGTATCCTATTCAAATTTCTTCGATGGCTAGCCCTGATTTCCAGGTCCGCGGGAAAGCACATCGCCGCATGGCCCATATTTGATCGGAAGGAAAATTGCCTGGTGGTTACTATGAGTATAGTGTTCATTGATAAACCGAACTACTCTCCTCGCCAGTGTGGTACTCACATATGTCAAATCGACTACCACGAAAAGTCTATATGTCTCCGGTATTTGCAAGCATCAAGTCCATGTAGTTCGCACTCCCTGAATATATTATCTGCCCCCCATATTTTCCGGACCTTTTGGCCCTGTCAGGGCATCGAAAGACAAGACACTTTTAGCCAGTGATATTTTATCACCGTGAATTACATACCATATCTCCGTAGACACCTCTCTTACAATTGCTCCACGATGGGTGCAACTCCATATTCATTCATGACCATTGCCCATGCGATCATTGCATGTTACGCCACCGATCTAACGCAACATCTACACCTTCCTAGTCGGCCAGCACTCAGAACTATAGAGTGCGACAGGGCAAGGATGGTTATGGTCAATTTCGAATTTGAGATTCGTTTGTCCTAGTCGACCTAGAAGGGATCTAAAATTTGAAGTTGGCGAACTTGACTGTGAAAGTTTTTATTTAAGCTTCACTGAAGTGACACATCGACACGGGCTTGCAATTTTTTGAGCACGAAAGTTCTTCATTCAATTAATTGAAAAATAATACGTTTTCTCATTTGTCGCCATGAAGTAGCAGGTAAGGTGGATTGAAGATAGTAGGACAAAGCTGTTCCATTCGGTGCTGAATGTTTCAGTACCACTTTGTTCTCCGATTTCCAACGAGAATGACTGGATTCGTGCGTTTTTCTTTTGTTTTGATTTGTTATATATTACTCGGCGAGGCAAAGTAACTCGCGTGATGTTTCCCCGTTCGACAATGCATGGTGCGTGGAATTTTTCAAGCATACGAGTGGGAACAAGTTTAAATAATTTTAGAGACGGGGGTGATCCGTGGTATAGTTGATGGTTTGTGCTTTGTTCTCTGGTTTGCCTTGTTCTTTCTAGGAGTTTGAGGTGATTTGCTTTATTCTTGGAGGAGGCAAATGAGGAGTGCAAATCATGAGACACCTGTAAACGGAAAATAGGAACCTTTCAGAAAAACTACTGATGGCTTCGTCTCGGGGCAGAAACAACACATTGAACTCTCTGAAGTTTTCTACGTTAATTTTTTTATCTAAGGAAAGGAAAGGAGTTCAATTCTGAAAAATTCAGCGTTTTTCCTCGCTCGTTCGTTTCGAAGAATCAACTCCGAGGGAAATACTTTTTAGTGACCCATGAATCCGGATGGCTCGAGTGGTTAGAGCGCTGGGCTGTCGTAGCGGAAGGCCGCGGTTCAAATCTCGCTGGGGGCAGAGAAATTTGTTATCGTGACTGGATGTCGGACGAGGTTGACTCAGCTGTGAATGAGTACCTGAGTCAAATCAGGGTAATAATCTCGGGCGAGCGCAATGCTGACCACATTGCCTCCCACAGTGTACTGTGGTGTACCGTTACGGTCTTCAATGAAGTGCTCTAACACACTTCAAGGCCTTGATCCAATATGGATTGTTGCGCCAACGATTATTATTTAGCGATGTTCCAGTTAAAACGTAAAAGCATTTAACATTATCTTTAATACAAGTTCCGCTAGAATAGCTAATGAAAAATATTGTATTATACTTCTGTCAATTAACTGTTCAGGAGATCATTGGGAAATTGGGTAGATTGATTTTCTTAATTTATTTACTATTATTTTATGTCCAAGTTGTTAATCACGGCAGAAACCGAACCTTATCTAACATTAGCCTGGTGTGTGTATATGAGGTGGGGGAGGGGCAAAGTCTCTGAGCAATCAGACCTTAGTGGTCCATTGTAATCGATTCCCCTTTCTAACGGAATATCCCGGATTCATTTTTGTATGGCAGGATTTTCGTTAGTAGATGTGATGCAAGCCGCACATTAGCACCAAAAATCTAATGTCTGATGCGTCCATAGGCGGAACACTCACATAGGAAATGTCCCGTGGACTCCGCTTTCTCATTAGAGGAAGGACACGTATAATTTTGGGGAATTCCTATTCTGAATATATACCTAGCTAGAGAATTACGGGCAGTCAGAATGCCCACAACACCTCTGCAAGTGTTCCTGCTTTTCGACAAGTTAAACTTTGCAATATGTTTGTTTGGTTCTGACAGAAAAATTTTGGTATGTCTAGCACAATTAATGCTTCGCTACCTGCCATTATGGGAACCTTTTTCCGAGTTTTTGAAAGTAGCATCAGCCAATGCTACAGGCACCCCAGTTTCGCGTTCCGGTCCGGGCATGAAGAAAGTTTTTGTTAAGGCATCCGTGATTTCATTTTTCCCTCTACACCACAATGGCCAGGTTCCCACAGGAAATCCACCGTATTGAATCTAGAAACAGAGTTCAATCGGGTTCATTCCTGAACGATTTTTAAGTGATCAAAGTATTATACTACTCGGCGCCCTCAATGCAGCTTGACTATCGCTACAGTTTGCGATGCGCCTACCCTCAATTATCCATCCGTCCTAACATTTGCACTAAGTGCTAAACGCGACGAACCTACCTACCTTAAAAAGAAGAGGGGCGTAGATGAGGGTGGCTGGGGTAGGTCAATGCGAAAATGGGTTGAGAAACTCCTGCAACATTGACAGAATGGTGTACTTTGGCATGGTTTCAACCAGACTGTGTAGAAGTCACAGAACATCCAGAGAAGCCATGAGGCTTTTAAGTAGAATATCTGTAGCCAAAAATATTCTGGGAACTACAACCACCTTCCCGAGACACCAAATTTCGAATTACCAAGCCAGTGGCTCATGATTCACCTTATTCTCCACGTATTTCTGCTAAATGCCGCTATTATGAAGGATGGTTTTGCCAACTAACAACACGTCAAGCTAAGTGTTTCGGATATGGCGAAAAGTGAAAATTTGCCGGTTCCAATACCTAGGTATCGAAAACAGTCTGTGATTCATATCGGTGAATCGCACATATTGTAATCAGTACTCCACTTAGAGGATTGAAAGATCGATCCTTCAAGTTAAGTGGAGTCTGTCCACCAGGGAATTGCCTGCTTGCTTGCTGTAAAAATGCGGGTAGCGAATGGTGCCGCAGCATCAACCAGGTCCCTGCCTCCAATATTACGAGGGGCTCATCCGAAAGAGAGAGCACCCTTTAAATCTCCAACTCGAGCAAGGGTTCATTGCAGAATTCGTGGGTATTAGTATAAGTCTTTTTTGGTCATCTTTTGAATTATGGAATTCTCCAAAATTCAACTTGATGATCTAAATATTTTAAGCATGCCAGCTGGCGAGCTGGTAGCCCATATTTAATTGCAAAATCATGCCGTATAGTAGTAGCCATGAAAGGGGAATCAGTTTAATACAAAACCAAAGTCAATGAATCCCCTGGAAGATGCCTCTATATATATTAATGATATCTGGGGTGTTGGTACCCTCAAATGAGCGCACCGAGAAGGTGGTATGCTTCCCTTCCATGACTGTCGTTATAAGTTTCGAATCTGATTTTTGGTAGGTAGCTCGAGTAGCTTCAGGTGCCAGAGTTCCACATCAATGTCTCGTGTAAAAGTGGCCATGACAATCTCATAACTTGCATAAAATTTTCATTCAACTAACTGAGTCACCTCTAAGCATTGATATATACCATATATCAGGCCATATAGGGGTAGGTATTAGAGACGAGAGCGGTTTTTATGGATCTGCTTTAAGGCATGCGTTGTTCCCATGACCGTCCTTAAGTGGGTGCGTTCTAGGTCAAGGTCTTCAACGCGAAAGGAGTTAGTCTGATTCGCCGCGCATGCCTGCTTTCAGAAGGAAAACTAATTCGATTGTCATGCCAATGTTATCGATCCACTCACCCCAGGGTTTGTTCTTTACTATTTGGCCAATCTTACCACGGACACGGTGTCCGGATACCTCAAGCAGATGGAACGCTGGCTGACGAACCGGAAGATCGCGGATGTCGGAAATCAGTTGACTCAGCTGTGAATGATTACCTGAGTCAAATCAAAATAAGAATCTTGGGTGAGCGCAATGCTGACCACATTGCCTCCTACAATGTACTGTCTTGTACCGTTACGAAGTGCTCTAACACTCTTCAAGGCCCTGATCCAACATGGATTTTTGCGCCAACGATTATTATAATTATTAATCTTCCTCCTTCCTGCTGGGATCCCTGAGGGAGAGATTTACTGAAAAATATCTTAATGTGATCGGAAAAGGATATTTAGTGAGACATTTTCCAGATCCCCACCATGAAAGTCCCGTTGTCAGTCAGTACGGGGATAACAAGGACCTTCTCCTAACCGTCCTATATGTTTCTGTTAATAATAAAGTCAAAGAAAGGTTTGCCTCTTTCACTGGTATCCAAATTGCCCCAAATCGTATAAAATATATTGCATTATCTAGAAGCTGAACGAAGGATTTATCCAATCCATTTATCCAATTATTATCGTAATAAATGTGGTGTTGATGGATTGGTAATTTTTTAGTAATCGTGTCCACCGTGGAGATACTCTCACAAAAACATGATATC
The DNA here is from genome assembly GCF_905115235.1 of Hermetia illucens. Taxonomy (NCBI): domain Eukaryota; kingdom Metazoa; phylum Arthropoda; class Insecta; order Diptera; family Stratiomyidae; genus Hermetia; species Hermetia illucens. The sequence goes on along the minus strand of NC_051851.1, from coordinate 89,213,920 downwards.
ATAGTATGATAATCGCATTCATTTCCAGTTCTTATTAAAATTAGCTTATTTTCTTACATCAAATTGTCGATTTCAGAGCCATACAATGTTCCTTCTATAGATTCAAGAACACCGATTTGATGGTACCTAAAAGCGCTTTCTTTGTGGTTCGAAAGTCAACTAAGCTGGATCAGCCAGATAACGCTATAACTTCGGAGCTAACGTTAGAATCGTTATAAAATTTATTGAAAATACTAATACTAATACTAATGTACTTAAAGAATATGTCATAATTTTTTTTTTCGGTTTTCGCTGGTGGGAGACCAACAAAGTAGCTGAGGCGAACTTCGAGTACTGTAGTTTTATATCCGCTACAGCATGATTTGCTTTCGTGTGTCCGTCGGATCGTTTTCATCTGCTTCACCTTGAGATCGATTGCACTTGAAAGCTGTGGGGATGACCGGCCTTTAAACTTCACAATTCTATAGACGATCCTCCACGGATTTGCATCCGCTTGCGAGCAAAGCTCTTTAAAACATTTGCTCTTGCTCCTCTGAGGTTGAGGGTTTTCAGGGCTACCCTGTAAGTATGCTACTTTTGTCCCTGATCACTCCTTTCCACCGCTTTCTGGGCTGTTTGTCTGGCTCGTTGGCAGGTTGATCGAAGTGTGTACAATTTACCACCAGTAGTTGAGTCTTCTATAAGGAAACAAACACCTTCTAGGCATGAAGAGCTCTTTCCGTGGACCGCCTACCTTAGTAGGTTGGCCTATCTACACCTCCAAGAGGTTTCCAGCGTCCAACGCCTTGGCAGGCTAGCCTGATGGGCTTCTCTGCTTTAGGTATCCTGTTTCCCTGGCCTGGACTTCGTCCCCTTGCACCCAAAACAAGGTTGTCTAACATGTCTTCAAATTTAGGCAATGTGAGACTGGGTGGGGCGTAGCAGCTGTACGCGAGACCACCGGCCGACTGGTTCATGGAGCATTGTATAGCTTGGCGACCGTACCCCATCGCCCCGCCCCCAGTCGAATTAGTGACCCATACATCACCGTCATGGTTTCTTCAGGGTTCCCTTATGATGGAAATTTCCATCTGAGATTCATAAGTGGTCTGATTAAGTAAGTCCTGGCAGTCAACAAGTTCCTGAATTCCGGTCATTTACCATTCCCGGCAATATGCCGGTTATCCTTTCCTTCCTTTCCTTTGCAAAATAGGCATTCGGTCTCCCTATTGTACTCCTTGGCAATATGTCCCTTTTCGCTACACCTTCTGCATCGATCGGACAGATTAATGCAGAAGTGCTGCATGCCTTCGCGAAGTTTCCAAACAGGAGGCATTCGATGCACCTTTTTAATGAAGCCTGCTCTTGCAGGCGGCAGACAACCCGTCCAATTTGAACCTTTCCAGCCGACAATATTATTTACGATGCCTCCATTGGTAGTCGTATTATAATCGTTTGAGTATTACCACAGGCTTTTCTCAAACTCACGATGAATTCTTCCTCCAGTTCCTCGAACTTAAAACTTTGACATTCTTCCCAATTCTTCGAGTTTTGACATTCTTTCCAAGGCTTTCGCACCCAAGTGAAGAACTCCACTTGGGGGTTTTCCCAAGCTGGATTTTTTCAACTCAAACATGAGATAGCCTTTCTGGGTTCTTGGGATTCAGATTTCACCTTTTCTAGAATCTCCGCGTACGGTAAATTGTCTCTGGGCGAATTTGCACTTTTACTTCCGCCTTCGTTTTTTTATTAACGACCTTCGTTCATCCACCATTTTCGTTCACCTTTCGGTTTTTCCTTGGTAACCCTTTTCCCCTGCTGCGAACTATTATAACAATAATAATCGTTGGCGTGACAATCCATATTGGATTCATTCAAGATTCGAACAGTGCACTACAGTACACTGTAGTAGGCAATGTGGTCAGCATTGCACTCGCGCGAGATTATTACCCTAATTTGACTCAGGTATTCATTTACAGCTGAGTCGACTGGTATCCGACATCCAGTCACGATAAAAAATCCCTCTGCCAACAGTAAGATTTGAACCGCGTACTTGGGCTACGGCAGTCCGATCACTAGAGCCACCCGGACGACCAGCTGACCCACCGATTATATAGACCCTAATGGCTCTGACCATGTTAGCTATTAGCTTGGTGCACGTTGTGCTTGTCTTTAACGAACTCGGACAGGTCAACTATTTTCGCTTCAAGCTGTTATCTACGAGTGTTGGGCGAATTACTCTTTCTAATTGCACCTTCACCCGTAGTATTTAACGTGCTTTCCTACATTTTATTTTTTGCCGTTTTTGGCGTTGTTGATGATCGGAGAACTGAGGAGTGGTCCTTCTTGGCCAAAGGCCGTGTGTGTCGAAACCACTTTATTCGGGAAGCGATCTCCTTTCACACGTTCCGTTTTTTCCTTCGTTATTGGTGTTTTTGGCAAGGTTTTGCTTCATTTCAGAATATCGACGATCGGGAGTCCGTTTATTCACTCAAAAGCCGCCGGTACTGGGGTTCCGAGCCCCTGCACCGTAAATTTCCCCTCTCCTGTCTTCCTCTTTGTTGTTTTATTTTCTAGGTATCCCTCTCATAGCCATTTGTGAAATACCGAGTAGTTTCAGAAAAGGTTCTGAACCAGTTTGCAACGATCAGCTCTACTATAGGTAATTCCGTAGTAAGCTAAATTTTGCTTACGAGCATGTGAAGCCAAAATATCTTCCAAGTGAAAGAGGTAGCAAAGAGGGTGTTCGATCAGAAGATGAATAACACTCAGGAATTGGTAACAGTGACCCGCTGAAAGATTCTCGAAGATCTAGTAAACTAGATCCTATCTCCCGTCAAAGGTTGCCTATATCAGTTCTTCTGAAAACACTCGTATATCTGTTTTAGTGAATATGAGATCGCTCTCGGCTATAGCTATTAAGTCGGGAGAGATCAGGTGACACATTGACTGTGATCACAAGTGCCGCTTTGCACTATGACAATATGTTATCTAGTATTTGGTACTGTAATTCTAGCCCATGGGACACGCTGTGCGACAATATTGTTTCGGAAAGTAGAAAACAAGATAGTACTTACCTTAGGTTAAGATTGAGTCCTAAGTAATGTTTCTCAGTTAAGTTCAGTCAGTAAGAGTTGTTTAAGGAAATTTAGGAGTATTTTATTTAGGAGTCTTTTATTTAGTAGTGTTTTAAAAGTGTAGTGGGTGGAAAAGGACCATCACGCATCCGAATATTACAATGACTTGCCATTTTAACCGCGAGAAGTGGACTTTCATCGGATATGATACAGTTGAAGTGTTCCTTGCACCTCTTCTGCCGCTGATTAATGTGGGGGTGGACCATTAGCATCCTCACAGGTCCACAGATTTGCAACCACCTGCCAGTTTACCTTTCATCCGGTCCTGAAGTTGTTGTTACCTATTTCTAGTTTTCTGACCAATATACATTTTTTTTGTCGTGACGCATACTTTGCCCAAACTGCCGGGATTCCGCACGGTATCGATTATATTGTGACCCCCTTCGGGATGCAACCGACAACTTGAAATGACCTCGAAAAAAGAATATTAAACAGTGTTCTTCTTCTCCTCAGAATTGGAAATTTCTGTTGGTTCAAAACATTGTACTATTGAAATATTCCTCATTCTGGACCCGAATCTCGCAGTCAATAGCCTCCCAAGAGATGAGAACGCAGGTTGGAGTTAGGGATTTGGTTTCGAGTTATGGAGACTGAGAACATTGCGGCTAAATTAAGTCTATATGTAGTCACTTTAATAAAGTGGAAATCGTTAATAGTATGTAAGTAATAAGTCTTTGTTCAAACGTTATTAGAGTGTTCCATTTTCCAACCTCAAAAGGGACTCTTGCCGTGTTACATGCCTATCATTTTGCTGAATTGTTGATTAACTATAATTATACCATTTGTATTCACTTATATATCCATAGCTTCTCCGAAATTATTATTTAAATCATTTTTAGCCCTCCCAAAAACCTGCCATGGTCTGGTAGCGAAGGAATTATTCCTAAATCCCTGCAAGATTGTCCATCGGCCACAATCCGCATCGACCCTTGTTATTGGGTCTGTGTGGAAATTTCTTTTCATCATGCTGGAGCCCACGTGAATCCCATTGTGGAGAACCGCTGCGGCTAAACATCAAATTTCCTATCTCTATATACTCCGGTTGTCTTTCCAGAGGTTGCATTGTAGTCGAGACATTTACAAGGACGATTTGTTTCTTTCTCTTTTTACTAAAGCCTTATTGCAGCTTCGCCTATGATCTTCATGCTACTTTTCACCGCAAACATTACATCCAATCATCAGGGAAAATTTCGAATTTATTCAATGAATTTCATAATCGATGACTCCCGATACAAAGTCTGTTCAGCCATATGAGTACGAGCGAAAAACGTTTGTGACTTTTCTCAATTTTATTAAATGCCGTCTCTATAGTGTGGTGCTTCCTGATAAGAAAGTTAAAGGCAGTACTTTGACACTCTAATTCAAATATACGACTCCGTAAGCATCCGGATTACGTTCTAAAGTGAACTGAAATGTCTGCCATTCCGTCCTCCCGGCGGGCGAGAAGGAGGTGGACACACTCGAAGGACATGTCATTGTGCCCGGAAATGCTTGCAAAACACCAAATGGATTCCTTTATGGTGAGCAGTGAGACAGCTTATGGCCACTGTGCGAGTAATATTAGTGGAACATTGCAAGTTGCTAACTTTTATTTTCCATAGTAATAGGGATATATCCGACTATCAATTTCACTTGGTCTTGGACTACCGGCTACTGGATTCCGCTCTGAGGCGTAGTGGATTTATACGTGAAAGTTACGGCGAGTTATGTGCCGTCCTTTTAGAAGTGGGACATGCATTCGTATTCCTTGCTCGGGCTTCATTGAAGAACCTGGTATCCTGCAGGGCATTTGGTAAAACAGGCTTCCGTACGTATTGATTATGTAGAAGAAGGACTCAGGGTTCTGTACCATTATAAATATTGAGTGGCGTACCTTACGTATGGAATCAGATTTGAAAGAGAAGAAGGAGATCATTTGAAGAGTTTCCTTTCCAGACCGGTTGCTTCGTCAATTTGTCTCTAGTGTTTAATCTCACTTGAGTTACCTGTCGGGCATTCGCCAAATGGGAAAATACTATCATGATTTATGTGTCATATCTCTCTCCTACTTAAAAAAGGAATAACTTGTTGAGTCTTATGAGTCTGGACACTAATGGTATGCATTTTTCTCACTGAGGACGGGCGATATCTTGAATAACTCCATAAATGTGAAGGCAGGAATGAATACGTTGTTCGAGGGGAAAAGATTGCTCTGAATATCTGTGGCCAAGTAAACGCGTTGATATCGACTTGTTAAGTAAATTCAGTATTGAGTTTGTATGAATAAGTAAAAGCAGATTTCATTTTTCGACCCTTCGAGAAAGTTGTTTATATGTACGTATGAAGTTCGCTTACCACGACCTAAATTAACAAAGCCCCCTAGACTAATACTCGTGACCTATAATAACTAAAATAAGGGGGGGAGTCGCATATGTGAAAAGGTGGTGTAAAGTTTCTTCCTCAGAATATGGATATAGACGTTTCAAATGCAAGGGCGCAATTGGTATTACTTAAAACTTTCGATACCGACTGGAAAATAAGGAAATGAGGATCAGAACTGTATTCGCCATAAAATGTAATAAATCTCGTTCTATTCAAACAAAGTTCGGAAAGAAAACACGATGCTGCACCTATAAGAAATCTAAGCTACAAAAAACAAACTTGACGATATCTGCTCAAAAAAAGTTAATAATGCATTTACTTCCTTCACCTTCATATTTACGAGGAATCGATCTTCAAATATTTTTAAGATCATTTCCCCTCTCTAACAGAATGACTTGTTTTTTGTCACCCTCAGACATTCTGTGACCATACCTGGTGAAGTTCTTTATGTTTTCCTTTACATGATGGGTGGTGATCGAGAATGGATCAACGGGATGAATCCCCGAAAAATGGTACCAGTCGCAGGCTTTAATAGTAATCTTGATGATTACCATAATTATATGATCTTCCACTTGCACCTTGGTGGTGCTTCCTTTCCTGCTATTTGTACACGTGAATGTGCAGCACTTTCCCTCCACATACCTTAGGCGATCCCCAATTTTGAGTCGCACAAAACTACAGTTCATCTCCAATTAGAACTTTCATTTTTTTTTAGAGAATAAAGGAGGTGAAACTGTTATAGTATTCCGCAAGTTCAGGGAGTTATAATCCAGTTATTTGTAGATAGTGTGCCTTTAAAAGTGTGATATGGGCTGTGTTGCTATTGGAAATGTTGAAGCAGGCACTTCTCAATGGGAAGACCTACAATGTGCCTGCTGTTGATTACATCATCATCGCAGGCGACCCTAATGGCCATATGGGTGAGAAGGCAGACGCAACAGGTACCATGATGGAAAAGGGTTTTTTAGCACGCAATGAAGGTGGCAAGCGTATAGTCAATTTTGCGCATACTCATGACTTTGTACTTGTGAATACAATCTTCAAACGATTGTCTCATCTCCCTACATTTTATAGCGTTGCAGGAGATGCGAAGGGCAGTGATCGGTTTCCTGGAGAAAAGTCGCTACACCATATATTATACTGACCGTCCAGTAAACAATGTGCTCGGAGTAGGTTCCTTAATCAGCCAAAAAATGAAACCTGCTATTATCAGCTTTGCAAACATAAGTGAACGGCTATGCACCCTGCGCTTGCGAGGCAAATTTAGGAATATAAGCTTCATTAACGTCCACGCTCCTATAGAGAAAACTGCAGAGTCGGGCAAGGATACCTTCCACGAAGCAATAGAACGAACCCTCGAAGCCTGTCCCAGGTATTTTAACAGCTAAATAAGGACGAAGCCCTTACTCAGGCGATACGTCAGCTCCCATACCTTACATAAGGATATCGATGATAAAGGATTGTTAATTATTCAGTTGGCAGTACCGCACGAAATGGCGGAAAGCGGCCATAAACATACCTGGGCCTCTCCAGAGGGGACTACCTTCAAACAAATTGACCATGTGCTGATTGAACGCCGCCACTTCTCAGTATGGATGAATATAAACTCGGATCACCATCTCGTTGGCATGGTGCTCTGAGCTCGAATAACAACACAACCTAGAATCTCCTCCGACAATCCGGTGAGTGTTAACACTGAGGCCATCAGCACAGCCCTCACTAACACCTATAAAATTAAGATGGATGCCGCAGTAACCGCAGTCAACAGGGATCCTGGAGATAAAGCATAAACGAATGATCTTCACAATCACCTGAAGAACGGTATTATTGATACAGCCACAAACATGCTTCACCCCAGGCAGAAAAGTCAGAACCACCGGTTCGGCGATGAATGTAAAGCTAGCAACGGAACGGAAGAATGCTATATACCGAGTAATGTTGCATTCTCAAAGAACGCGGGCGGAGTTTTATCGCGAACTACGTCGAGCAGAGGAGTAGGCTGACATTTGTAGAGAACGAACGTGTCTACAAATTGATATTATTCCTAAAAATTGAAATTAAATTAACCTTTATCAAGAATATATAAGGATATTTATATTACTTAATTAATAATATATAATTTAAAACGTAATTGAAACTAATTTACTTTTGAATTGTTATAGGTATAAGTTACTTTTTCCTTAAAAAATTTTGAGAAAAAATTGGTTTTTTGGCTTGACGGGAATGAGCGGCGAGCCGCCGACGGATGGCGGATCAGACCGGCCCCCCACCATAAGGCCTAAGGGCACTCGGATCGGTCGTGGAGTCCGCAAAGAGGAGGATCCAGACTTGAAAATAGCCAAAGTGAGGATAGCCAATCTTGAAAGAAGAAATGGCGAGCTGGCGAAGACACTCGAAGATTTGAAAAATCAAATGACAATATTGATAAAAAAACGGAAAGCTTACGGAGCAGCTAATGGCTGGGGACGCGGGCCCGCCGTCTCCAAAGGTAGCCAGAAAAAACGTGAAGCTTTCTTCGACTACTTTTGCAGTCATGGAGGAACGGGCTGTCTTGAGGGCGAACAAGTTTTCGCCAGCGAATCTGTCCCTATGGAGGACAGTAAAGCTGACGATACGAGAGTCAGCGACAACGGTGGCGATGGAAATGTCCCAGAATAGGGTGCTAACCAGGTAAGTTGCAGTAGTGAAGATGGAAAATTGGGTGAGTTTTTGCTCTATGTTTCCAAAAAATTAAAGAAAAAAAGCAAAATTCAAGAAAAAGTGTTAAATAATGTAAAAAATAATGCAAGTACGAGTGAAAATTTAAAAAATGGTCCGGCTGGGCACACAATTTGCACCCGAAATAAAGAAAAGGGGGAAAGGGTGCCCCCCATTAATGTTTATAAATTAGGTGGTAGAGATTTAGCCACTCTACTTAAAAAGACGGGTGCCGAGAGAGTCCAAGTCAAATGTAACAAAATTGCAGATTACAAAAAAGCACGGGAGGTCCTTCACTTCACCTACGCTCCAAAGGAAGAGAAGGTGCAAACCTTCCTTCTGAAAGGTTTGGATGCGGAGGAAGAGCCCGATGAGGTGCTCAAAATGCTCCAGGAGACGGGAACTGAGGTCAAGTTCCTCTCAGTGTCACGATTTAGTACGAGGAGATCCGTTTTGGAAAAACGAATTCTGCCGCACTTCCTCGTGCAGATAAGCCCGGAGAGCCGGGGAAGCGATCTGATCGGCATCAGGTCGCTTAATTACCAGGCCATTCGTTTTGAGCGCCTGCTAAGGGGCGAAATAGTCCAGTGTCGAAGATGCCAGCGCAATGGTCACTCGGCGGTGAACTGTCAAATGACCTTACGATGTGTAAAGTGCGGGAAAGACCATACCGCAGCCGAATGTTCGCTGACTGAAGCAGATGGCAAGGAAAAAACTTTATGTGTCAACTGGGGAAGCGGAGGACATCCGGCTTCGTACCGTGGATGTCCTGCATACCGCAATGTTAACGTCACAAGGCAGCAGGTACCGAGATCGGCCCAAAGAACGACGGTGTCAGCGGCGTTGAACGGTACCGTCCCTTCGGCACCAATCGTCTCGAGGATCCCATTTACAGAAGTAGTTCGACAAGGGGGAGCTAAGAAGCCCCAACAAGATGCAAGTGGCGGTATGAACACCATCCTCAGTAAAATAATAACCACGTGTGAAAACATGCAGCATACGCTACACGTACACAATACAAAAATAAATAGCATAACAGAATATTTACACAAACAGCATGCCCGCTGCTAGGTCTGCAGTTACAGCAGTACCACTGGATGGTCTCCGGATCATCGCGACTAATGTGAGTTCCATCGTAGGAATCCATCGAAGAGCGGAGCTCCTTGACTTCAGAAACCCACATCAATCCGAGGCATTCGATAACATTCAAGGATTTTAAATTCGTGAGGAACGATAGACGAAATTGTGATGGGGGAGGTGGTACCGGAATACTTGTGGGTCGCCATTATCGTTTCAAGCATATTAATAGGGCTGAATTTGAAACCTTTGAGTGTATCGAAGTCTCATGTATTCTTTTTTCACTGGCTAGAGGAGGGGATTTATACATTCTGTCAGTCTATGCAGTGGGAAACAACCGAGCCAAGTTCAAGGAGGAATTCCATTCTTTGTTTACGATACTCGAACTGAATAGACTGCATAATTACTATATAGCTGGCGACTTGAATGCTAAGTATACCTCGTGGCTAAACGCTACAAACAATCCCAGAGGGGTATTCCTCAAATCTTGGACAGAGCAATACCAGATAGAGTATAAATGCGAATTATATGGGTCAGAGAGTCCAACCTGGCCCAGGGCAAATTCCTATCTGGATTTGTGCATTGCTAACGCGCACTTGAACTTTAATTTTAGGAATCCTCAACGGAAACTACAGACTCTTCCTTACGATAGCGACCATAACGCTATTCTTATTGAAGTTCTGTTTGATGGACGAAGAGTTCGCCTTCTGCCGATAGACAGTGGCGTCCACAGGGTGAACTTGAAACAAACAAATTGAAAGAAGAGGTTTATTCGGGGATATCGAGAGGAATGCCCACCTCTTGATGGGCAAAACGATAGTACAATTGCACCAGGTGACAGGAACTTGAGCAACGAGGAAATACTTCAGTATCTTCTCAAACTGGAGAACTTGACGCTGGAAACAATTAAACAAGTCGTCCCTAAGATTAAACCTCGCAATAATATGGAAGGATATGAAACTGCAGCCATAAAACCGTTGAAAAAAGTGAAAAGCCTTCTGCTCACTCGCGTCAACAAAATCTATCGGAGATATGGGGACTATCATCATCCCATATTGGTTGAGTTCAAATCACTTCTAAAGATCGCGCGGGATCTCATCCGTCAACATTACGTAAATGAAGTGAACTTCCAATGGCGGGAGAAGTTAAAGGGTATTTCACCAAGCGATTCAGATTCCATGTTTACTAAGATAAATACGTTATTCCGGAAGAAGTCACGAATAACTGTGCCGAGAATTAAAGTCGGTGGCAGCGAGATACAACACCTTATTGACTCAGGTATAGACACGAATAGTGTAACTGCTGATGCGCAAGGCAATTACATCGTGATGGATGATGCTCTGAAACTCAAACTTATAGGGGAGCACTTTGAATCGGCGCATCGGCCCAGAACAGACTTAGAGCCAACGTGACTTTCGGGAATTGTAGAACAAGATGTCCACAATTTCAAATATAGCCTGAACGGCACCACAGTTCTCCAATTTAGCTCTGCCTTGCAGGCTGATCTCATACCGAGTGATAATCTGCTTGATTACTTTGTATCATGTGTAGAGTTAACTTCCATATTCAGAAGCGTAAACAATAAGAGATCATCCGATATGGATGGCATTCCCAACATGGTCCTCAGGCATTTACCAGATATTGCCATTCGTAATTATTGTATTTTGTTCAATAATTTATTGAACAATTCCTTCTTTCCAGGACAATGGAAGAAAGCCCGAGTATTCCTGATTTTAAAGAGAGGGAAGGATTCATCCAGCCCTCAAAGCTACCGCCCAATCAGTTTGCTGCCTAATATCAACAAGGTGTTTGAGGTTTTGGTATTGAAAGCCTTGAATGGGCATATCAAGAAGAAGGAATTATTGCCGAACGCGCAATTCGGATTTCGCTACTCAACTCTTTGGATTTTAATAAATTTCCTAAAAGGTCGTTGAGGTGCAAGTTGAACTTCAGAAGATGTTCAATGATATTAGGTTCTTCACGAACAGTTGGCGGATGAAAATCAATGCGCAAAAGTGTGAAACGATTCTGTTTCGAAGTTCCTTGGCGTATGCCAGTAGGAACTTGAAAAGGAATTGGAGAGATTTGCACATTGTCGCGAACGAGGATAGTTCTGAGCGCATTTCTCATAAGAAGTGCATTAGATACCTGGGTGTGCGTCTTGACGAGCGTCTCCAATTTAACGAGCCTCTTTAATGCTCCACATCTTAGCCGGAAGGTTAAGATTATTTGTTATCTTACTTTGGTTAGACCGGTGCTCACCTATGGGTGTGCTATCTGGTTTAATTTGAGTGCTAGCCAAATGGAGAAAATAAGGATCTTTGAAAGAAAATGTTTGCGAGCTTGCACGGGTCTTAATAGGACTGTTTCGTCAAACTATGAGCACTATATAACTAATGAAGTGATGTATGCAGCTGCTGCTGTGCCAAGAATCGACACAGTTATCGTCAGATTGATTCGGAATCATATAGTGCTGCTTCGCATGGTGAGAACCCTTGGGTCTCGAAGCTGTTCTACCCAAATGATGGGTATTTCGAGAAAACTCTCACGACAGGCTTCATTCCTCCCGAAGCGTTCGTGTATCTTGACAGAAATGGTCTAATTCTTGATTCTGCCGATGATCCGGTTATGTATGATATACATGACGGGCCACGGACAAAAGCATAGAATACCCCCCGAATTTGACAGTGTGGGCTCCGGGATTCGACTGGAGATACTCCAGAGCGAGAGCAATTGATATTAAGCGGGATGAAAAAGAGAAATCCTGGTACTGGTGGCTGTGGGATGCTGGTTAGCGGTGGCCGTGCTCAGTTCTGCCATTTGTTCCTTGGTCAGGCTTTGTAAATATCCACATATTGAACGGGTGCTGATTTTGTCTCCAATTGTAACTTATACATACATACGTTATTATTCTTTGTTTCTTTCTAAATATTACAGCTGTCATTATTACCTTTTCTAACTATGGATGTTATTGTAAAAAAAATAAAAAAAAGTATGTAATATAAAATATATAATTATGATAGTTTTAAGCACAATAATTTAAGTTAAAAGTATCTTTTGAAGCGATAAAACATTTATTACTATTAGTACTTTTATATTTCTTTATTTGCTACTAAGGCCAAGTGAATTCTGTCGGGTTTTTGACCATTTCCCCACAACTTATTGTAAAATTAGATTTTTATTTCTTACTGTTTCTCTTCTCAGCCTGTAAATTATTATTCGAAAACTTTGAGAGCCCACAGTGACCATTAGATTTAAATTATTTTTATTATTTTAAAAGATTGTTTTTTATTGTTCATTTTTCCAATCTATATACTACTGTTACCTATTTCTTAAAAATAAAAATGATTTTAAAAACAAAATAAAAACAAAAACAAAAAACGTCGAGCAGAGAAGCGGCTTCACAAACGGGATAACGAAGCCTGGGAAAACCAACAAGTCTGTGAACTAGAAAAGTACAGGGAGCAACCGCACCAGGCGCGGATGTTTTACCAACAAATCACCAGTATTAAGCCTTATACACCTCGATGCTGCTGATGGCATATTGAAGGATGGATGTTCCGCCAGCTGAAGACGACGGACAAATACTGCCACCCCTAAGAATAGAATCAGAATTACAGCTGAATTGGTTAAATATGGAGGCGACCAATTACACCAAGCGGTTTAAGTTGATGAACCGGTTCAAGGTATGGGACAGCGAATGAATGCCTGACATAAAAAGGGAAATGTCATAGAGTGCAGCAATTTTTGAGGTATCACGTTGCTGAGTACCATCTATAAGATATTCCCCGCTATATTTGCTAGATCGGATAGCTCCATACGCCCACAACATCATTGGCCCATACCAAGGAGGCTTCACTCCAGGCAAATCAGAAACAGGTCAGATTTCTCTCTGCGGCAAGCGATGGAAAAACGATTGCGCCGTTGATAATGATGATTTTTTGTAGGCCCTTGGGATCTTGCTGACTTTCTGCCTGGATTTTTCAGTTCCGCGCCAAATGTTGTAAATAAAACATTCTTTTTCTTTCTTATTTTTTTTGTTATTTTCTTTCTTTCTTCATCAATGGAAGACGGAAAGGTTCAAAATCTACTTCTGGCTCCTTCCCCTTCCTTTCCAACGTGGGCCTACTATAAAACAATACGTTGCGGGGCTGGATTAATCCTTAACTGCAACTCATTACGGTTCTTTCCCTTTCTTGTTTCCTTCGCAATTCTTCCTGTTTAAGCTGTTGATGAATAGTTTTCAGCACCTTTACAACCTGTCTCCAAGCCTGCCTGCGGCTGACTCCAATCTAGTTCGATGCCTGGTCAGCCTGAAGCAAACAAATATAGCATGGTCCGCCTTTTCAACCATGCTACCACATCTTGTGGCTCGTCATGACCAAATTGATAGGGATAAACACGATAACCTTCATTTTCGCCTAGAACTGCTTTATCTCGTAGTTTAATTCTCGACCTTTTTTCAATTCATCTTCAAATATCTCGAAGGTGAGGTATACTGAACGGTTAGTTTATGACTCCTCCCATCTCCTTTGCTATTCCGCGGTAGATGCCCACCATGCTAGCTGCCGTCGAAATACGCTGGACTCCCCGATTGCATACGTTTTGTCGTAGAGACGCCGACTTCCATTGACCAAGCTTCATACCCGGAATGCAATTAGCCAATACGACAGTTATCTGTTTTTCCGGAACAGTTGCCCGAACTGAAGCTGCGTAGAGTAGCACGGAACTAACTATCCTTAAAATAAGATGACGTGGACTTTAAGTGCTGGTTGGGAGTAAATTATTTGTTCGAAACTTTAATTTTAACGGTTTTTTTCCGGCCGGAGCTTCTACGATTTTCGCCCGTTTTGTAGAGATCAACGAATTTCTTACATTGAGAGTCGCCACTACGCAGCATTTGCCACCTTATATTGCAGCCCGACCCAGGCAAGCTACCATGTTGATTGCGTCGACGGTAGGTCTCGTCTTACGAAATCCGAATTGCTTTGCAGAAAGTCTCCTTCCTTTTCGCAATAGCGAGCAGGACAAGTAATCTGTGGGGATCGTTTGCCTTCCTGTCATGACATTACCGAAGTGGACATGGTCCGCTTCAAAATATATTCGCTTGCAATGTTTGCTCTTGTTCTTTGTAATAGCTACTTGAAATGTTTTCCTCGCTTTTTTGTATTTCACGTGCAACTCCGTGAATTCGGATCGATTTCTTCCGCGCTGCGAGCGTCTTCTTGCTATTAATTCGACCACAAATTGGAATTGCTTCTTCGGAAAGCGCTACGTCGAGGAATATTAACCTTTTTCTTGTCCACTTCCTGATTGTAATGTGTCTTCCAGAAATACCTCCTTCAACGTTTCTGCGTCAAATTTGTTGGTTACCTGGCTAATCGTTGTTCTGCTTGATGGCTTCAAATAATTCCTATGTGAAACCTGGAAGATGATGCCTGATGACTGCTATGTGGGTGCTCCTCGCGGAAATGCCACTGCACGTCTTTGATAAGAGTGTCGGTGACGAAGGTGAGGTCCGTAACCGATTGTAGACGTCTTATGTGCAAGACATTACCACAGTTTAGTCAGGGTGGTATCTGCTCTGACGTTCTGGAGATTACTTCTCTTCATTGCGACCTCTGTGCGATTATCTGAAATGCCCTTTTTACCTTGGAAGCCTTCTTTGCCAAAGAGCCTCTTGGGAAGAGATATTTTTAGCATCGCTCGTGTTTCTACAGCAACAATCACTTCCCGTTGGCTGATCGACTCTATTCGTTCTTCACGTGCTCTAGCGTCCTCTTTAACTTTGAAGTACATTGCCCTTATAGAACACATATAGAACAGTTTGTTGTTATTTTCAGTATGTTGTCTCTTTGACTGGGGATCGAACTCGGGCCCGGCTCACTATCAATTGAGCCTAAACTAAATTAATTTCCGCGTTGTAACTGGGAATTGAGCTCCACCACCAGGAACTGCGGGCAAATGTATGTAGTATTCTATGTAGTATAGTGTAGATAATACTTGCACTCTCCGATCACATTCAATGTAAACAGCTTTAATATCCAATTCAACATTCAGCGAGAGGAATATTGGATATAATAAAAGGGAGCTTTTTTTTAAATAGAAAAGAAGTAAAGTTTTTCGTAAGCCCAAGAGCAAACGAACTACCACGTTTTCCTATTGTAACTGTTAAATGGTTCCAATTAGCCGTCGCTAATGTATTGAACAAAGAGCAACCAAATGACCCTTTTAACGAGGAGAAGAACAACAAAACTATTTTAAATGAGTTTCATGTTCAATGGCCCATGCACATAGCGTATTGGCTCCGAAATACTCTCCATTGCGATATCTGTTTAAACAAAGTTCATAATAATATATTATTATATTTTGAAAATTTACTGCGAATCTCCTTTAAGTTCGTCCTAGATCCGTAAAATTAAGCGGTGGATTTTAATATAAAGTATAATTCTGGAAAGTTCGGTAGAAATCCTGCTACTATTATAATAACTAAGTTAAAGTGGGCCAAAATTTGCCCCTTTCGCGTCAAATTACTACTCCCTAGGAGATAAAATGTGGATACCACATCGAAGTTATTATCGGTTATTTATATATAACACTACGAGCCATATACACCATAAATAAAACCATCGTGTACTCTAATATTCTTACATGAAAAATACTTGAAGGGCTGAGCTTTCATGTTTCGACTTATTTGTTATCTCCGTCTAAAATAGACTATCCTTGCCTTGCCTATTGATGACTTCGCATCTTTGCTTCCTTTTTCCTCTTTTTACTATCGGCACTATTTTTGTTTCCCTTAGGTTTCGCTTCGTTTTTAAACGCTCACATGTCCGGCAAAAGGTTTCCCCCGTCCGTACTGAGTTCCCTTTTTTGGAACTGCCACAGTGTCTTCTTTCCCCATCTCAAACTCTTTTATTTTATCGCAGGTCGAAGACACTACGATTAAGTGTCATGTGGGTCGTCTGCAACTCTGTTTGGACGTCCGGTTTCAGTTTTTGCTCTTTCTTCATCCTGCGACCTATTATACAGAACCTTAATGCCTTAACAGCTTGGTACACGTTATGCATATCCTTTATAAACTTGGCCAGTCTAACTATTTTTGTTCCAAGCTGCATGAAAGAAGGTTCCTCCGTGTTAGGGTTCTGTTCGCCGGATTATTCTTTTTAAACACACCTTAACCCTTAGTATATTGTGCGCTTTTCTAAGTTTTAGCCGGCCTTAGTGGAGATTAAAGAATCGAGGAACTTTCTCTGAATGGGTAATTTTTTTGGTCTTGGAGTAATGCAATTAATTTAATTATCTAGCGCCGAGAAGGAGGTGGGTTTTAATTTCATTTTATGTCCTTCTTTACGATTCAGTAAGCCCTATATTGTAGCTTCTCTCTTTTCTCATTATTTCTGCTTTTCTATGATACTATATTCCCACACACTCTGCCCCTGTTGAATATATAATTTCACCGAACAACTTTCCGAGGACATATTCCTGCAATGCCTATTTTCAATCTTAATAAATAATTTACTCTTCAAGTACACTTTCGAGGATCTTTCCATTCCAACTGCTAATAAAGAATCATTACTGGAGGATTTCCATGAAAGCCTTAATTGTCAAGAATTAGTTTTTCTCAAAAGCCCCTAAAGATTATCAGAAACAAGAGAACACATTCTGGAATTGAGATAGTTCCCTACCCACATTGTCGTTCTTCTTGAGAGCGAAATGGGATTTTTTGTTCTGACCCCGCAAGGTATTATTAGTTAAGGCACTTCCAGCGACTCTGAGAAACTCCACTAGCATCGAAGGCCTTTAGTGTAGCTTAATAGTCATCAATGCTCACAATCGGATTTATTACTTCCTCTTTGCAATGGCTACACATTAATCTACCTTCAATGCCGGATTCTCGAAGCTTAGCGGAATAGGAATCTTCTCTAAATCACTTCGGCTTTGCTACTCATCCTTGTAAAGTAAACTGCGAACAACTCCGTGAAAGGAAAAAAGGTGTCCAGCACTATCTCACAAAGGCATTGAACTGAATATTCATTATATAGAGAGCGCCTAGTGAATTAGGGTCCACCTGATTCATTATTAATTTCTCCTCAGAATTTATCGAGAAAAAGGAAATGTACACATTGAAAGTAATTTTCTCGTCTTTCTCGTCCGTTTCCGGGCTGTCTTGACCGGAAATACTACATTCGTCCTGGTCCATTCTGGCCTTTAAGCGCATTTGTTCCACAGAAAGCAAATAGTGAGGATATGGCTCCATCTAATCGGGCATTTCAATATCTAAGGTGGGTTGTTGATAGAGTCTTCTGAAGGCTTATCTTCTGCGCTGAACATGGAATAATATCCTAGAGGTAGACCACATGCGGTGCAATCAATCACGCCCTGAAATAGCAACGACGCTGTTTTGATATCCTTAAGCAGAAATTTTGTTACAACAGCTATAATTTAGCGCGTAACAGCCCCTCGAAGTAGCTTGTTCAAACTTTGATCCGGATCACGAATTCCTCGCATCTGCACGACTCCAATAGGAACTTCCTCCTGGCATAAGGGTGTCTGAAGCATATCCCCTGGCAGCCATTACCGAGTTCATATCAGGTCAGTCGTAATGTCTATAATTCTTTTCGCCTAATTTAATTTTATTACAATTCAAAACATTAAATGCCTAATGTGTCGAACGAGCCACCAACAGAATAAAATAACAGAAATCCCCTTGCTCTTTAATGGGGTCGGGGCGGCTGCCTTCGAATAAATTGCGCCATATGCGTCTCATGAAGTACTTGGGAGGTTTCCATCATTTTAATGAAGAGGTCTGGCTAATTGATGAAGCCGTGTCTGTAAGTCTGCCGGCAGGACTCGCACAACCTATAATTTATGCGCCGTTTGAAAATTTAAACCGCAAAAGTAATGCGGGAGGATAATGATATTTATGGAATATCCGCAGTATTGGCGATAATATATTTTATTGATAACGAAACCGAAAATGTTGGGATTTAACACGAATGATTCATTATTCGAACATAATACTAGGACACGATGTGGTGGCTGGATGAAAATTGGAAAGTAAAGTACTGAAATACTGCTTCCATGGTTTTCGAGGAGAGTACGGGTTCTGCTGCCATTCACGATAAATTTCTGGCCCGAAATAGATTTATGAAGGCTTCTGAGCACGAGTCATAAGAGAATCATGGGATTATGGAATATTGCAAAAAACTCAAATTACAAATCGCATTTAGCGGACATCGTTGCTGGTTGGCTATCAGTTTTCTGTAGCGCCTCACATTCTTGAATTCCCAACTGTATACAATACCAGTCTTCTGGTCGATTCAAAATTCCATTGTAAAAAGGCGACTAAGATGATAGCACCACTTAGTCTGCCCCTTTGTAGATAACTTTATTAGCAACAATTTTGAACAAATGAAAGTAGGACATGTTCCTGAGGCTTTCAAGGTTGGAGTTAAAATATATCCATGGAAAGTCAGATACCACAAATTGGATAAAATGGTGATCTATCTGCTAAGGTTTTAAAAATACAATGCCCAGGAGAATAAATTGAAACGATGAATTTTAAACTTTCCATTCTATTTGAAATATGATTTTCAAAACAGTGAATGTCTACAATACATTTAGAAAAATCAGGAAAACCATAGCTAACGGAGACGGGCCTGCAAATTGCTGTGGAATTGATTGTATTTAGCTAAATACTAAACTGGACCACATCGCTTTTAGGTAAATGATACCAAACTTGGCAGACTGGGTACATTTTAAAAGCGAAAAGCAAGCTAAAATTATAGTGTTCATAAATCTGCAGATAAACTGGCACAAAACCCATCACAAAAACCCTGTAGTAAGACATTAGGCTGTAGTGGCATAAGTATTGAGATAGACCTGCTTTTTCCCGCGACGGGATTATGTCTGCACAACAATACTAACGTTAAACCCCCCATTATTTCATATATATTGATAAAATAGCGGAGCTCTGTAAATTTGTCAAGGAGAGGAAGCACAACAATCAAATCGTACGGGCCATGATAAAAGGTATCAAAATAAGCCATCACCATCATCAATGGCGCAACATCCGGTATTCGGTCTAGGCCTGCCTTAATAAGGAACTCCAGACACCGCAGTCACCGCAGCCTGTTGAGCCGGATTTTATCAACAACCAGACGTGGTATCGCTCATAGATTTCGTCGTTATTTAGGCTGCGGAATCGTTCATCCTCATGTTGGGGGCCAAAAATTCTTCGGAGGATTCTTCTCTCGAACGCGGCCAAAAGTTCGCAGTTTCCTTTCCAAAGAAACCAAGTCCTCGAAGAATACATAACGACTGGCAAGATCATAGTCTTGTACAGTAAGAGCTTTGACCCTTTGACCCTTTGACGTTTCGAGCAAAACAGTTCTTATAATCTGAAATAGGCTCTGTTGGCAGCCAACAACCGTGCGCGGATTTCATCGTCACAGCTGTTATCGATTGTGATTTTCGACCCTAGATAGGAGAAATTGCCAACGACCTCAAATTTTTAGTCTCCTATTTTCATTGTTTTCGTTTGGCAAGTGCGATTCGATGTTGTTCGTTCTTTTGGGTTTGGCTCCCGTTGTTGGTTTTGAGTTGCCTCCAGAGTGATCCTGCTGCTTTTATCTGGCCCCGCACATTGGCCAGGGTCAGCCTAGTCAGTCTTATCAATTTCGTTTGGATACTGAATTCTCTCAACGCCGTGTACAGTTTTACCCTGGCTATGCTGTAATAGGCGGCTTTAAAGTCGATGAACAGATGGTGCAATTGTTGTCCAAATCCAAACAGTTTTTCCATCGCTTACCGCACAGAGAAGATCTGATATTGCCTGGAGTGAAGCCTCTTTGGTATGGGCCAATGATGTTCTGGGCGTATGGGGCTATCCGGCCTAGCAAGTTGCCTCTATAATTGCTGCACTGCGTGATATCATCCTTTTATGTATGAGACAAATAATGCCTTGTTGCCAGTCGTCAGGCATTCATTCACTATCCTATATTTTGAGAATAAGTTGATGAACCACTTGGTGTAATTGGTAGCCTCCATATTCAACAAATTCTGCTGTAATTACATCGGCTCCTGGCGACTTATGGTTTTTAATCCGATGAAGTGCATCAGTTTTTCTTCCATGCTTGGTGGTGGCAGCATCTGTTCGTCATCTTGGCGGGACCTTTAACTCGCAGCTATTTAGCTTGTTGAGCAGTTCATCAAAATACTCAACCCATGGCTCCAGCAGGATGAGCATCGAGGTGTATAAAGCTTCATCCTCCTGACTTGTTGGTAAAACTTCCGCGCCTGATGCGGTTGCTCTCTGTATTTTTTTAGTTCACAGACTTGTTGGTTCTCACAGGCTTCTTTTTCTATATTGTCTATATTGCCCCCTATATATTCTGACATTCACCAAGGCTGAGAGGTGGCGGCGTTCAATCAACACGTAGTCAATTTGGTTGAAAGTGATCCCGTCTGGAGAGGCCCACATATGTTTAGAGACCACTTTCCGCGCAAACCAGATATTTCCAAGAACCACTTCGTGCGATAATTCTAACTAAGTACCTGCAGTCCGTTATCATTATTATCCCTATGTAAACTATGGGAGCTGACGTATCGCCTGAATACGGGCTCCGTCCCTACTTGACTGTTGAAATCTCCAAGTATGATTTTTATAGCAGACAGGCTTCGAGGGTTCGCTCAACTGCCTCGTTGAAGGAATCCTTCTCCGACTTTGCAGTCTCCACTGTAGAGGCGTGACCGTTTATGAGGCTTATATTTCTAAACTTGCCTCGCAAGCGAAGAGTGCATAGTCTTTGGCTTATATTTTCGAGGCCGATAACAGCAGGTTTCATTTTTTAGCTGACTATGAAACCTACTCCGAGCACATAGTTTATTGGATGACCGCTGTAATATATTGTGTAGTGGCTCTTCTCCAGGAAACCGATCCCTAGCCATCGCATCTCTTGCAACGCTGTTACATCAACCTTATATTGGGCCAGGGGATCGGCTAGCTGCTCAGCAGCATTCGGTCTGTACAGTGAGCGCACGTTCCATGAGAAAATACGCAAATCGTTAATCCGTTGCTGTTACCGGTTTCGTCTTTGTAAAATCCATCCTAGTCGAGGCTCCTTTTGTGGCTTCGTAACATCGGTTTTCCATGTAGGGTTTTCAGCCCTACCCAACCCCGAACCTGCAGGACCAGTTGATACATTTTGTCCCGTTTATTGGCGCGGGAGACTCGCCTTCATCCTTCTCCGTGTGCAGTTTTTCATCAAGAAAGAACTCCCAGCGATCACTATATGGAGGTGGAGATAGGGTTTGGTAGTAGAGCAGTTGGTGTTGGTTGTTTTGGCTTTTCCCAGTTTTACGCTCCATCGTGGGTACCAATCCACGTTTCGCCCTCGGACCTATGCTACCAGTTGATATATACTATACCACCTATACTACCCATTGACATATAAGTCATAGGATCCCAAAATGGAAGAGATGTAAAAGTGTGAAGCAGTAAAATGAAGCAGGCGATGAGAGCCTGATGAAGGAACTCCAGACATCCCGGTTTTGCGCCGAGCTCGATACCCCTAACAAGAAAAGGAGTCTATATAGATTCAACTCGGGAGTTCATGAAAAAACCATCCGGTTTTCTAAGAGAGCCCAACTTGGCCGACTCATCCTTATTAAGGTCTCTGCATAGCCTGGAAGCGCTTTCACCTTACAGTTCCTCACGGTGTGCTCTAAAAGAGCCTCAGATAGGTAATTCGCGCCGAATTGATCCAGGCTGAACATAAACGTTGATAATAAAGATGCAACTACCTAATTTAAAGGCCAACGTTTACCATTCTTTTTGGTTTACTGTAAATTTCTTTTAAGCTCAACCTGGAGGTAGAAACTTTCTCAGTAAAACGGGTTGTAACAAAGAACACCAATTAGACGTGTTTTTATTACTGATAAAAGAGTAGAAAGTCGAAAACAAATCCAGAAGTCATCAAAGAAAATCAGTGTCACATTGAGATAAATATGGTAATTTAATTAATGTATGTATATGTATATTCCTTAATATATACGGGGGCAAAACAATGAAAAAGTATTTCTTTTCACTGAAATATCCTCAGATAAAAAATAAACCAAGCCTTTCAGACCTGAAGCGCCGGGCTCCTGGTTTCCAGCACAACCCACATGAATCGCACAACATTCACCCAATATAGATTTGTTAATGATAGCAACGTTTATACTAAACTTTCCAATTACATCATTCCAGAAATATTGTTCTCCTAAAATAAAATTAAGAGAGTTGATTAATGAACCTTCCAAATGGTTGTAGTTAATCTTTATCAATCAAACAAGTATTAAGTTTTAGATTAATTAAAACTGATTTAGAGGTTGAACAGGTTTTGAGAACGAAATCTATTAGAATTTATAATGCACACAATTCAAGCCTTCACTTTACTCTATTTCAAACGATATGAAAAGTGTAGCTATTTATCAGCAGCATGAATTTAGGCCTTTCGTAATATACCCCATGTACGAATTAATATATTCGAAGAAAGGGAGGATATACTCTCCCTTTTAACAAACATCCCACGCAAAGCTATGCAACTAAATGTGTGTCAGGAGTTTTAAAAAAGTAAGCATAACGCAGGGTTTATCGTATTGGGAATCTAATGAAGATATCGGCTTATATACTGTGTCACAAAGGTTGAAATTTACCTAGAAAGCACTTGACGACTTGACGCCCTTCTGCAAAGCCATTGTCTGTCCATTACCATATCTCCGCCTTCCGACAAAATGAGTTCAAGATCTCCTATCTCTGTGGACTGTCTCTGCAACCTCACTCCCCACATCAAGAAACAATTTATCTGTTTGTCTTTATTTAATCAAATATCGGAGACAAAAAACAAAGAACCCATCGAAAACAAATTAACTTCCATAGTGGAATAAAAACTGAAATAGGAATACAATAACTATTATTTGGGAAAAGCGGAATTGCCTCGAACAATAGCAGGCGACCACTTGGTAGAAGTTGGTCCATAAAATTGATATACATTTCTTATAACGCATAAAGCTCGATTGGAGGCCATAGTCGAGGACAACGGTCCTACAGTCTCTCTAGGAGCGACGTTCGACGTCTATTCAATACATTTTTTCGCTTTATTGATTCTTATGTCTTCTATTAGGTTATAGTAAAAGTAAAAATTGATAGAAGTGATAAAAAACGTTTGGAAAATTCTATGAAATTTGCTTTCCTTATCCCGGGGCCTACACAGGAGTTAGGCGAAAGCTCAACCTCGACTCCGAGTACAGCCGCATATACATCCGCACACACGTACTTAAGACGTCTTCTTTTTCTGGGATGTGGAAAAGTAAAGTATTTGACGTGCTTTACGGGCTTTCTACCTTTTATGCGGTTGCTCTCGTCGATGCTGAAGGAATTCCGCTATTGGTGTAAGTGAGTTACATTGCCGGGATCCGAACGCCATTGAATACTTTTCGAGGGAAAGTCTAGTGAAGTGTGAAATTTACTTACTGAGTTATCGGCTAAATATTATATTTTGACGTGTACTGTCATGCGTTGGTATTTGGGGGAGCTAGTGGCAAAAAGATGCCAGCGAAAACTCACGTCCTCTTGGCTCGACTATTGCCTCCGCTGCTTATCAAGTGGCTGTTTCATGCCAGGCTAAGCTGAAAATATCCTCCTTTCATAATGAAAAACACGAAATGATTGACAACCCCCTAATCTCATCACGAAAAAATGTAAACAAATTTATTTCAGGACGAAATTTCATATCGGAAAATGGAGTTGCCTAGATAACAAAAGGCTGCAATATTGACGAAGAGAGGACTTTGAGCGTTTGCTCACTTTGAGTTGGCGAGTGTGTAATGTTGATGGACAATCTTTGGATACTGAAATTGGAAGTCTCCAGCTGGCACTTTTATTTATTATGGGATGAATTTTAAAGAGCTCCGGTTACGCAAGAACAAACCAACCTTTGTGAGTTGCATCAAACAGAAGTGGTTATTTGAGAGGATCCAGATGCAGCACATGTAAACCGTTCAATTTGAAAGGCCAAATTTTGAAGTAAAAACCTGAAACGGTCTCAAATTACATACCATATTCTAAGTTAACCTTTTTTGGATTCGCAGAATGCTTTTATTTTTCTTTCATTGAATTTCACTGGTCTCTCTGATCTCTAACGAAATGCCTAACTATTCTGATGTTAAAATGATTCACGTCTACCTTAAATGCCCCGTTATTTATCTTGCAGGGCAGTGGTAGGACAGTGCTCTTTATGTTGCATATCTGAGATATAATTCAACATTGTATTTACTTTTGAAAAAGGATATTCCCACCTACTACTCTTCAACAAAACCGAAAAAACGAGATGCAATTGCAGGATAGTGCTGATGTCGCAAAAAACCTCGCGCCAAGTACTCGCATATATACATAAATCGCCATTTTCGCTATCTATTCATGACGACAAGTGCATCGCATAGAGGCGTTCGCATATTTTATCTGCTGGACTAACATTGAGTTATGACCGGCTTCTGCTTTTGTCAGTTGGTAATGTTGATGTGGTGGCGCCAACCTACAATCCAGGTCAATTTTTATAGCGATTCGTCCCGAAATTTCGTGTTTCGCAAGGACAACATGCAAAAAATTTAACAACATAATTCCCTACCACATAGGCATTAAATTTCAGGAGAGTTTTGACGGGTTTATTAAAAAACACATGTGTCCTAACTTATAAGTATCACTTGCGTAAACTCGCCTCCGGTGGATATGTTGGCCCTGGAAATTTCAACACGGGATGCACTGATGAAGTTTCATTAAAATTTGTTATTATAAACAATACTTCCAGCTCTTAGGTTAACAAATTTATTTTGGATTTTTTTGTTAGTCCTGATAATGGGTATTTTGAATTTTTACATATAAAAGCTGGGTTAGCTTATATATGAAAACTGTTGGAACTTCAAGAATGGGGTATATTAGCCGCAATCAGGAAGACATCGAGGCACTCATCCCAGTCACTACTAGCAGGGACATGTATAATTCAAGACATTTTCGCAGTGCAATCGATTGCATTGGCTGATAACTACTTGACCTGATAGGCGTTGTCCAGTTTTACACGCTGACAACGAACTTTAGACCATGTCAGTTGAAAGTTGTCCACGTATTTGGCACCAGCCCGTTGGTGGTAGAAATTGACTGTTATCCATTATACATACCTTGAAAGTAGGCATACGATTATCTCAAATAACTTTTGTGCGGCAAATGACCTTATTTGGAAACAATTATCTTATTACAGGGAATGAGTCAAAGAATGTATATAATCTGGCCCATTTCTGAAAGGCAATGAATATAGTGCCTCTGGTGGCATGCGTCGACGTGAGGCAGTCCAAGACCTGTATTTTTAAGGTTTTGTGTGGAACTAAACCTTATTAGAATCGATTCGATGTCTGTCTGTCTGACTGTCACATCCGATTTACTCAGAAACGGATGGACCGATTGTCACGAAAATTGGTAAGAGCGTGTGATCTGTATGTGATCTTCTCTTTACATATGGCAGGCGGCGCCATTTCGTTTTAATTTCAAGGGGGGGGGGGGGGGAACTCCCCATACATATGAATGGAGGGTTAACAAATTTTTTCACAGGCTGTGGCCGTGTGGGGTATCAAATAAAAGTGCTCAATTATTACTTTACATACATACAGGGAAATACAGGGAAGTGAGGGTTCGAAATATGACCCTCAAAAAGTGTAAAGGGTCTCGTTCCCAGAACCTATCCCACCGAAAAATCTGAAAGAAGTAACAGTGGTGCATCTTTACGAAATCTTGGCCTCACAATACATTCCGTTCCGATATTTACACAAATAAAGTTAATAACAGTATATTAACATATTTTAGAAATTTAGCCGCAAACCCCACTTAAGTTCATGCTAGAAAAGCCAAATTTGAGACATGCACAAGGGATAACATAAATTTGGGAAATCCAACCTTTATTAACAAAGTTATAGAAGGTGAAACTTTTACATTTTATGTGAAATTTGTGCACTCTAAACGTGTATGACGTCATCATAATATATAAATTCGCCAACGCCACAACAAAGTGAGCTCACTTGAATGGGAGGTCGCTGGGAAACATTTCGTTTTAGTTTTTTAATCATTCATATATATCTATCTATCTATATGTATATCCAAATGAAGCTTTTGGGGTAGTGCCTAATTCAAATAGATATATTGGTACATTGAACAAGCGATATTCAATATACGTACATTATGCACATATACATACGTTTAGGAATGAAAAGGTGAAGGAATATTTTGGG
This sequence comes from Hermetia illucens, assembly GCF_905115235.1. Lineage (NCBI taxonomy): Eukaryota > Metazoa > Arthropoda > Insecta > Diptera > Stratiomyidae > Hermetia > Hermetia illucens. The sequence continues at coordinate 89,187,350 of NC_051851.1, read as the reverse complement.
TTTTTAACCATATACGGATGGAAAAATATGTTTTTCTTTCACACTATTATATGAAAGTAGCACATGAAAGTGAACTCCACCGTTACCCAAATGCATTGCCAAGTTTCAGACAAGGCATCGAAAACGGATCTAGAGCTGTTCCTGTGTCGAGTGATATACAGTTCGGGCCATCGTCGGTAGAAACCACACTTCCTTGATATACGAATTGATCGGCACCCTCGCTGCGCTGCCGATATGCAGATAGGAAAAATTGCCATACTCCGTCAAACTGGAAACCTTGGTTTTGTTGGTATTTATCTTCAATCAAACTTTATTTGCCTCACTCTCCAAATCCAGAGTCTTTTGGTCAAGGGCCATGACCCGGCGAGAAAGCAAACAAAATTAATGAAGAGCAGGTGAAGCGAAGACCTAAACCGCGCACTGATATAAAATGATCAGCAGGCTGTTGTTATGGTCAATGCAGGACTCAAGCCTTCGTTATGTGCTCTGATGCGTTACAGTATTATTTCAACTGTTATCTTTGAGACGGCAAGGAGCACACAGATACCCCTCTAAATGTTCGATCCAAAACGAGTACTCATCTTTGGAATCTTAGCGATAATCTCCTTTTTTTAGCATCTGGGAAAGGTTTCGGATTCCCATAATTTCCGTATGGAAAGAAGTAGCAGATCTAAAGAAACTGCAGATGCACCGATAACAAACTCTGCGGGGAGACCTTCAGGCCCACCGACATTACTCCGTTTAAGTATATTGAGGATAGATGGGATTGTTCTTCTGGAGGCAGAGTTCCTACCCGCATGTCACAGTGCCAAGCCATTTCATTCACAGGCGACGGGGCCTTGAATTTCTTCCGTTCATCGATCCGCTTTCACAATTTCACAGACAGCCAGATCTTATACGTCCCTTCAGGACGTGGTCGACAAACTGTCTAGCATCCAAGAAAAGAGCATTTTTGAAGGCTGCTCAATGCTCTTCGATTTTTTCATCCAGATTAGTCGGAGTATCTGCCGTTTAATCAACGGCGAGCGGAAGCTCAAGTCGCGCTAAAAGCAGTAGTAGAAGCCGATACCAGCACTCATCTAGTTACGCACATTCAAGAGACGACTCCTTAAGCTACTACTGATGCAAAGTGGTCTAATCTAATTATTCGAGCGGTGTCAGTCAGTTGAAACACTACTGACCCAATGACGAGATGGTGGAAGCTATAGAACGTACAAACCTTGGACCATTAACGTCACGGTCGCTAGGATCGTGCTTCCACATCACATGCCCGAGCAAGGTGTTATTAGAGCTCACTTTGGAATTCAGATCACTGCTCTTACGAAGCCTCCTCTCAACTGGCTTTAATTGTTCGTAGAAAGCATCCTGCCCCGGTAAATCGGAAGTCTCTTTTAGCACTGTTCAATTGGAATGGTGGACCGGAATTTTCCAATTAGAATACCTGCTCCCAGGTCGAGAAAGGACGCCTTGTAACAATCCGATAACGCGTCAAGTACCAATGGCTTTCCAGATTACAAAAGCGCGTTACCACAAAAGGGAGAAAAGCACTCTCCAAATTCCCATCATCTTATTTCGCTTAACCTCGGAATATCCAGTTTAAATCCATAGAATTCTGACTCGAGTTGGAGAAAGCGGGTATTCTGGAAATCCTCAATATCAGGGAACATGCGCAAAAACCAATAATAACCCGATTTCGATAGCCAAAGGTTGTAGCCGTAAAATTAGGCCATATCCAAAGTATTGTTGACGTTTCGTTAGCAGCAAGTTGTTTTGCATTTGAAGAGCATGTTATTTCTGTAGAAATGAGCAATTATCGGAATCAAGGAAAGTGGCTGCAATTGGCCTTTTACGACAACCGGGGAAGACTTTGAGTCTATTTTTAAACCTCACGAAGAAATAATTTTCCTGCCAGTGTCAAACTAAAATCGGCTTATTACACTATTTGCAAAATGTTTGGAAGCCTTTTTGTTTAGAATCATTAACACATTCGAATTTACATATTTTTATCTATTTGTGTTTGTGTGGGTGTGTGGTGGGGGACATTCCGGATTCGTTAACGTGTCGCAGGATATCCATTAGTGGATGTGATGCTACCCGTCGCAATTGGAGAAGATCGGCACACCAAAGATCTGATGCCTGATACGTCCATGGGCGAGGCATTCACATAGGAAATAGGAGGGGCACGTATAATCTTGAGTAATTCCTATTCTGAAGATATGCCCAGCTAGTGAATTATGGCCTGTCAGAATGCCCACAATACACCTGCAAGTCCTCCTGCTTTTCGACAGGATAAACTTTGCGGTACTCATGCTCGATTCAGGCAGGAAAAGTTTGGTGTGTCGAGCAGCGTTTAGGCTCTGCCACCTGTCATTATTTGAAAACAGACTTAGCCACTGCTACCGATACTTCAATTGCTGGCTTCGGTCCCGGCATAGGGGAGATTAACCCCTGCTTTCCTGAACGATTTTCGAGGTGATCAAAGGACTACTCAACGCCCTCAATGCAGCTTGGCTGTCATTGCAGATTGCGATGCGCCTGCCCTTCAACTGCTCGTCAATCACCCAGTTTGCCGCCCTTAGGATCGCATAAACTTCGCCTTAAAAAACCATTGCATATTGTCCCAAAGGAAAAGCCCACGTCTCGTTTTTATTCGAGAGGTAGATTCCGACTCCAGAACCCTCTTCTGTTTTCGAGCCATCGGTGTAGAAGGCTTCCATATATGCCACCACGCATACCTCTGGATCTTCCCAGTCCTCTCTATGCTTCAGGGTAACTTCATATCTTCTACCAAATAGATGTATAGGGACACGAGAGTCGGAAGGCATTGTAAGAACTTGGTTCAGGCCTCCCAGTAGCTCTTCCAATGCCCTGTGCTCTCCACATCCTTTGTTTCGCATAGATCTAATCGAATTAGTCTATGAGCTGCTCTCATTGCAGTGCTTTGAATAAATATATACAGGGGCTGCAAATTGAGTAGTCCATTCAGAGTTGCGCCGGATGTCGTGCTCATTGCACCAGTGACACCCAGACACACAGTTGTTTGCAGTGCGGCTAGTTCACGGTGAAAATCTTTTTGTCTCACCTTAACCCACCACACTACGGATGCATATACGAACATCGGCCTAATGATGGCAACGTATATCCACATTACCACATGAGGCCTGAGTCCCCATGTCGAGTCAAAGGTCCGTCTGCACAGCCCATAAGCTGTGAGAGCTCGTTTTATCTTTACCCTCTACATGTTTGTTCCAAAGAATTTTTTTATCTAGAGTGACTCCCAGATATTTCACTTCTTCGGAGAATTGAAGGGTAGTACTCCTCATCTCAGAGAGGCAAAGTCCATCCAGTTTTCTCCTTTTTGTGAATAAAACCATTGTGGTTTTATTTGGATTAACTGACAGTCCATGTCTGAGGCACCAGCTGACTATCAAATCAACGGCATGTTTTATATTCCTGCACGCCGTTCCAAGATCCCGATCAACAGCAAGCACAGCCACATCATCAGCATAAGCTTGAGTGAGTATTAGCAAATTTTACAGTTCGCATAGTAGTGAGTCGATCAGCATATTCCACAGAAGTGGCGAAAGCACACCTCCTTGGGGGCAGCCCTTCGGTGCTTCAGCAGTCAGATAGCAATCGACACTCACCTCAGCGCACAGCAATCTCTGCATTAGCATAGCATGCATCCACTTAATTAAAGCATCATCAACCCCATGCGCTCTGGCGGCATCTCAAAGTTTTTGAAAAGGCGCACAGTCAAAAGCCCCTTTAATGTCCACGCACACCCCCATCGCGTACTCACCATTCAAAGTTGTATCCTCTATCTTTGTGACCAAAGAATGAAGAGCAGACTCACAGGACTTTCCACGTTGGTAAGCATGTTGGTTTTCACTAAGTGGGTGTGACCTAAGTGCGTTTCCACGAATGTGACGCTCCACCAGTCTCTCCAAACCTTTCAGCAAGAATGAAGTCAAGCTGATCTGTCTCAAGTTCTTTGGATTAGAATAGTGATCTTTCCCAGATTTCGGAATGAAGACTACCTTAACTTATTGCCAAGAGGAAGGCACGTAGCCCAGAGCAAGACATCCTCGAAAAATATTTCTTAGAGGTCACTCTAAATGCTCCATACCCTCCTTTAGCTTTGCCGGATAGATGCCATCCATGCCAAGTGCTTTGAAATGTTCAAAAGACAGTATGGCAGCTCTCACCTTTTCATGAGTAACAACCGTTTTCGCAGTGTTCCAGTTCCCCTTGCAGCACTTGCGTGTTGAAGGGGTTGCAAGAACCGTCAACTCCCCCCCCCCCCCCCCCCCGCCTACCACTTCTCTCACCCGTTCTCCCGGGTGGTGTACTTTCAGGAGGGTCTGTACTGAATCCAGTCTGGAGCTCGTGAAAGTACCGTCGGGTTTTCTAAGAGAATTCAACTTGGCTGACTCATCCCTTTTGTGGACTCTGCACAACCTTGAAGTCTCTCTTTTGCCTTCCAGTTCCTCACAGTACGCTCTAAAGGAGTCTCGTTTCGAACACCTAACGAGCCTGTTATATTCACGCTGTGAGTTCCTGAAATTTAACCAGTCTTCGTTCTTGATACTTTTGCAAGCACGGTTTAGAAGTCGCCTGGTTGATTTCCTGAGTTTTTGCAGTTCTCGGTTTCACCAAGAAACCGTTTTACCGCTTTGGTCTCGGTAAATAGGACAAGCCTCTTCATAGCACTCTAAAAGTGTGCAGTTCAGAGTTTTCAATTGATCTTCCAGCGCCAAAGGAGTCTTTAGTCGCCTAGGGAACTGTACTTTATTGCCAAGAAGTTCATTGAACTTTGTACAATACGTTTGCCTAGGGTTCGGTCTTGGTGCTGCAAGCTGTTCGCCCGCAACCAGTCCAACCTATGAAGAGCTCGAGACCACTTCATTCTGCAAACGCCACCAGATCCCTAAGCTGTTGCGTCGGTGGAGGATACAAAGAATCATAGGGTAAATAAGCGGAGGCAACTATGATGTTTTTCCTCTCGCCATTTATTTGGTATTGTATGATGACTGTAGCTAAGAACTGGGAACAGTACTGCCTTAGCATAGTTGCCTCTAACCCCTCTAAGCCCTCGGTCTCATGGATCTTTCGTCGTAGCAGATCCTAGGCCCCTTTACTGATCCAATGCCACAGATTCTGTTAAAGCAAATCCACGGCTCTTGCAATAGAAAGATGTAGGAGTAGCTTTGTCGTTCTCGCTGCCAATAGGTAGGAGTTTTGGCATGCTGCAGGTTGATTTGACCAATCTTTATGTTTTTGGACATAAACTAGTCTATTGGGTTATGGAAAACAGTTAGAAGCGTATGCGGCAATCCGTGTGTGACGGGGTTTCCCCCACACCGTACCTCCAGAGACTCGATCCTCTCGTGTTTGATTTCCCTGAGAAAAGCCGTACTTGGAAGTACCGCAGTTCCTGTGTTCTCATCCATGAAAGATCTCATCTCATCCCGCAGAACATTCCTCTGTTTTCCACCTGTCTGCTTAGCACCTTAATTGGTTTGCGGTGCCCGGGTTGCATAGATTCGATCACTCGAACTGTTCCTTGGAAGGTATAGGAGAAGTTGCTAGCAGGTAGGATTCACTCTGCAGTCCCTTTACCAGTGCGATCCCCCATACGGGAGTTCCACCCCTGTATGCACTATCCTCCGCCCGCAGCTCCATTGTGGGAGACCGCACCGAAAATGCTACAATTTGCTCTATATTGTGTGAGTCGAAGACCATCATTGTTCTTCGCTCTCAAAATGGAGATGATGCCCTACAGTTTCCTGTATCTGTAACATATAACACGGAGCCCCGGAGTCATTTAACACACTAGCTAGCTAGCTAGCAAGTATGGAGCGCGATAGTGTTGTACCGGATACTCACTAAATTCACATTTCACGTGCTTTAGATGGGCACATAAAGGTTGTCTTTCCAGTCTTCTTCAAGGGGATATAAGGTTCTGAGTTCGTTATAATAATAATAATAATCTTTGGCACGGCAATCCAATTGGATCAGGGTCTTGAAGTGTATTAGAGCATTTCATTCAATGCCGTAAAGGTACACTACGAGGCAATGTGGTCACAATTGCGGTCGCCCGAGATTATTACCCTAATTTCACTTACACACAATTTCACTTCACTGAGTCGACTGGTATCTGATATTCAGTCAAAATACAGATCTCGTTGCCGCCAGTAAGATTTGAACCGCAACCTTCAGTATGACAGCGACGTTATAGGCTAATTAGTTTTCCTCCCTTTTGAAACCCAATGAACAAGAAATATTTTCAGGAAATTTCTCAAGAATTGCTGGTACTCATAACCAATTTCTCTCTACGCTAAACTACAATCTGAAACCTACATATATATCTGTAGTAACAAAAACCATGCTACAACCAAATGAAGGCAAATTTAAAATGGGTATACATTGGTAAACAGCCGGACGCCAACCTCAATTCACAAGTAAGAAGATCCACAATAGAATGAGATTTCAATTTCGTGAAATCAAAATGCAGCATTTTTACGTTCAATATAATTCATACCCATCACTTGTTTTCGTGCTTATAAATGTGAACCAATGCGTATTTCTGGTTAGCTGGGGTGGAAGCCTGAAGAATATTATGCTGCAACCTTACCAATCATGCACACGGTAAACATGCAAATTATTATCAAACAATTAAGCCTGTGATGCGTCAAACTCTACGCTTGGAAATTGAGAGCCTGAATTTAGGAACTGTTTCAGCCTATCATAAACTGATAATTATGAGAGAACTCTTTTTACGACTGCTATTTAAACGACAATCCCTCAGAACATGAATTGTAAAATTTGTTTTTTACGGAATATTCTGCATCGATCATGGTTGCATTTCGATTGAATCGAATTTTGCAGTAGCCGCGGCGACTTTGCTCTTGAGCTGCCTTTCTTCGAGCAGATCTCTAAAATGGTTTCTCGACATGCAAATGTTTCGCATTTCTCCTGATCTGAAGGAAAGATTCTGATTCATATTTAAACATTATTTAATTAAGATACATATATTTTGAGATGATGAAAAAATTATCATTTACCTTTTCTTTAGTTGTTTCCCTCTAAGTTACACAGCCAGATTTTGCAATTGGTGTGGTCGCCGGTAGATTCCAGACTTTGGAAAGAGCTCTTGCCTTTGTTTGTCCAAACAGCAATCTAATATAAATTGCACGGGGGGTAATCAAAATAAGTACCAAATGGTTGGGAGATTAAATGGGGATTATTTACGAATCTGATTTTTTTATTCTTTGGCGAGCAGCGCGGTAGAGAGCGCGCAGATGAATTTCTTTACAATTCAAACATTAAAGATAGTTTTAAAAATGTTGGGGAAACTGCAGTGACTTTATTTTGTCGAACTTCTCTTGCAGATAGAATAATAATGATGTAATATAGTCACTCCGCTAATCCCATTTCAATGGTATGGAGATCAGTATCAAATTTTAAATCAGAAGCAAAAGGTTATTGCGGGAATACATACGGGTTTATAAAATTGCACAGCACCGAATATTTAACAATGACATTGTCACAGATAATATGGAGAATATTTGTCAAGGAATCAAATTGTGGTGATAGTCAAAGCTGTGCACAGGGCGATATTTCCATTGTTTATAAAAACAAACGTTTGTACTTTGGTACATCATTTATAATCTTGTCTCTTATAAAGCCGGGTTGGTCATTGACAGCCATGCACAGAAGCTTTCGGGTTTTTCTCCGACCGTTTACCATAAATCTGGTTAATTCGGTGCATGGTAATGGTGTCGACGAGATCAACTGGATTTGCAATATGTGTGGTCTGCATTGCTCCGGGAATAGTGAAAAGCAGGTTAAGGTACTGAGATCCTCAAGCAGTCGCTTCAAGGGTAGTATTTGTCCCAGCATGGTAGGCCGAATGGCACGGTAGACTACAATCAAAAACTGGGAAATGCACTCTGATTTACCAGGTCATTTCAGATCTGCTACCAAATCCTATTCTCACCTCCACACGGCAGGTTCCTTGCGCCGCAAAACAAGGTCTTATGCCAGACTTCACTCTAGGTATAAAAAGCTATGGGAAGGTCACCCTGAAAATAAACCTAAGGAACGCAACGTATACGGCTCTCTATAAATTGACGGAGACTCAACGGCGCGACGATAAGGTTAAAGGAGTGATTCGGAAGAATAACTCCTCGCAGACTACTATCGGATTAAATGCCTCCGTGGTAAAGAGGAAGAATATCTCGAATGGAGACTCCACAAATCAGAAACGAATGGACGATAGACAAGAAGTTTGGACAAAAATTACCAAGAACGGATGGCGACGAAGAGTAAACTACTCAAAAACTGAGGCCCGATGTTATTTTGATTAAGAAAACAAGGAAAATGTCATATACGGATATACTGCGCAGCGTCAAAATCGACTTCAAATTGGAGGAAATGAACAAAATCATCATCAACGGCGCAACAACCGGTATCCATTCTAGGCCTGCCTTAATAAGGAACTCCAGATATCCCGGTTTTGCGCCGATGTCCACCAATTCGATATCCCTAAAATCTGTCTGGCGTCCTAACTTACGCCATCGCTCCATCCTAGGTAGGCGTCTTCCTTTTTTACCATCGATATTGCCCTTATAGACTTTCCGGGCTGGATCATTCTCATCCATACGGATTAAGTGACCCGCCCACCGTAACCTATTCAGCCGGATTTTATCCACAACCGGACGGTCATGGTATCGCTTATAGATTTCGTCGTTATGTAGGCTACGGAATCGTCCATCCTCCTGAGAGGGCCAAAAACTCTTCAGAGGATTCTTCTCTCGAACGCGGTCAAGAGTTCGCAGTTCTTCTTGCTAAGAACCCAAGTCTACGAGGAGTACATAAGGACTGGCAAGATCATTCTCTTGTACAGTAAGAGCTTTGACCCTATGGTGAAACGTTTGGAGCGGAACAGTTTTTGTAAGCTGAAATAGGCTCTGTTGGCTGACAACAACCGTGCGCGGATTTCCTCATCGTAGCTGTTATCGGTTGTGATTTTCGACCCTAGATAGGAGAAATTATCAACGGTCAAGTTGTATTCTCCTATCTTTATTCTTCCCGTTTGACCAGTGCCGTTTGATGTTGATTGGTTGGTTTTTGGTGCTGAAGTTTCCACCATATACTTTCTCTTGCCTTCATTGATGTGCAGCCCAAGATCTCGCGCCAATCGCCGCCTACTCAATCTGGATGAAGGCAGTTTGGACGTCTCGGGTGATTCTTCCCATGATGTCGATATCGTCAGCATAGGCCAGTAGTTGGGTGGACTTAAAGAGGATCGTATCCCTTGCATTTACCTCAGCACTTTCTCGAGGGCCATGTTGAAGAGGACGCATGATAGGCATCCCCTTGTCGTAGACCGTTGTTGATGTCGAACGGTCTTGTTCCTGATGCTTTTATCTGGCGTCGCACATTGGTCAGGGTCAGTTTTATTAATTTCGTCGGGATACCGAATTGTCTCTTGGCTGTGTACACAGTTTTACCCTATGCTATCATATGCGGCTTTAAAGTCGATGAATAGATGGTGCAACTGGTGTCCATATTCCTACAGTTTTTCCATCGCTTTCCGTAGAGAGAAAATCTGATCTGTTGTTGATTTGCCTGAAGTGAAGCCTCTTTGGTATGCGCCAATGATGTTCTGGGCGTATGGGACTACCCGGCCTAGCAAGATAGCGGAGCATATCTTATAGATGGTACTCAGCAAAGTGATACCTATATAATTGCTGCACTGTATGATATCCCCCTTTTTTGTATGAGACAGATAATGCCTCGTTGCCAATCGTCAAGCATTGATTCGCTATCCCATACCTTGAGCCCAAGTTGATGAACCACTTGGTGTAACTGGTCGCCTCCATATTTAACCAATTCTGCTATAATTCCATCGACTTCTGGCGACTTATAATTTTTTAGCCGATGATTGCACGAACTGTCTCTCCTATACTTGCTGGTGGCAGTATTTGTCCGCCGTCTTCAGTTGGCGGGACCTCCAACTCGTCGATGTTTTGGTTGTTCAGTAGTTCATCAAAGTACTCAACCCATCGCTCCAATATGCCCATTTTGTCGGAAATCAGATTTGCCTCTTTATCTCGGCAGGATGAGCATCGAGGTGTATAAGGCTTCATCCTGCTGATTGGTTGGTAAAGCTTCCCCTGGTGCGGTTGCTCCCTGTACTTGCCTAGTTCACAGATTTTTGGTTCTCCCAGGCTTCCGTTTTCCGTCTGTGAAATCGCTTCTCCGCTCGACGGAGTTCGTGATAAGTCTCTCAAACCAGCCGTTCCGACTCCTTTTGCGGCAATGAACAAGATGGTGTCCAAAAATAGAAGGACTCTAAAGGGGATCTATTGCTTAAGCTTAGCGAAACAGGAGCAAAATCAGCTCTGTTCAGAAGGATAATTGAATTTAGGAAAGGTCGCTCCACCTACGATGCAATTAAGATAGTAGATGCCGCAGTTATTACCATAGGACTGCGGGTTGGAACTGCAACTAATTTGCAAAAAAAGCTGCTCATAGCGGAAAGCGAAGGGCGAGCGACGGCCATATAGGAATGACAACAGAATTGCTAACCGACCTTGTGAAGTAATATCTAACGACAATTCCGCGGGTTGAGCGATTGAAAGATGCACCCTATCTCTGAATCGTGTATGTCAGCGGTTTCTGCTGATGTTTTTGGCTAAGCCGAAAACAAAAAATATCTTTAAGAATTGATAATCTGAATCAGGGCCCTTCGCCTTTTTGGGTTATGATGTGCTTAGAAAAAAAGGGAGAAGTATGTAAAACGCTTAAAATGGCAAAACCCTATTTATAAATTTACTGCGGAATTTCGAAGGAGTTTTAGTTTGGAGTCGAATTATAAAATAAGAAAGGGCTTCCCGTAGAGTTTTGAGAAGGGGATTCCGGATTCGAGCGGGGGGTGGGGAGATCTGCCAGAAAGAAAAACAATTGGAAAACTAGAAACGGTACTCTTCAAGTAAGAAATATTTTCTATATATCTTGTGTAAGAATGTCTGAGTGCACGTGACTTGTAATGTATATACATTAAGTATGTCAGACTACTCACTTTGGTCTTCTTCTTCAGCCTTTAGCCTGTTCAGAAGCGGGTTCGACTCGTCTAGGTCAGTTGTCCCATTTTGCTTTGCCAAAGGCGTGATTTGGATGCAGCCGTAAAGCTTTCAAATCACCATCCAGCGAGTGAATTCTCATTAGCGTGAATTTTGTGACCATATCATCGAAAACGCCTCTCTCGCAATTTTTCGACGACCGATGCAACCCCATACCGATCGCGGATATTCCCATTTCGGATGTGATCCAGGTATATCACGCCACTAGTTCAACGCAGCATCTCCGTCTCCATTACCGCAAGACGCAGTTTATTGTGTTTTATAGTCGCCAACGCTCAGAGAGCGGCAGCGCGAATTACACTGCGGTAAATGTTAGACAATGAGACGTTCGACAATGACATAGAACAGGTTGCGATAATGCGTGAAGCAATTTCATAATGCAGTCTACGTTTGGCTCATAGCATTGACCCGAGGTATCCCACAGTTCAGTGACCACACTGACTAATGGTGCCTGTTTCATGGGGACTGGTCGTAAGAAATTCTGTTTTATTCAGATTCAATCTAAGACCGTGTTGCATACGGCGATCATTCCATTTTTGGACAAGCTCTTCAAGGTCAACGTTGCTACAGGGCGCTATGAAAACATCACCTGCATAAAATTTTGAATAAAGTGCTGGTTGTCCCATGTCAGTCCCATGACAGTGTTAATAACAAGAACAGCGCTTCCTTGATGAACACCAACAGACACACGAAGTGGTTTTGATATGGCCGCCATATTTCGAACTTTACTTTTCCGAGTTGCAGGAGTTTTTCCGGTGCTAGGTATTGCCGCAAGGCATACCAGCGACACACGGTCAAAAACCTCTTTTAAATCCAGAAGTGCAATGTAAAAAAGTAAAAGCCACAGTTCTTAGCAAACCCAATTTGATTCATTGATTTGCATGACATGGAATACCAACGGATCGGCCGAAAATTTGAGAACTCTGCTGGGATACCATTCTTTTTCCATATTGGTACAGTCGTGCTTTCTTGAAATCAGATGGTGTTCTTCTTTAATCAATAACCCGATTGAAGAACTCTCTGCAGTATCAGCTCTTCCTTTTTCTAGAGCTCAGACGCGAAGTCCTCATATCCTGTTTATTTGGTGAAATTGCTCTAAATGTCGACAATGCTTTTGGAAATGAAGAAGTCGTCTGATTTATCTCCTGAATCTTTGTAATGATAATTATCGAGATAGGAGATCAAGTCGATCCCTTGAGTGGCCGATAACGACCTAGAGGGCAGAGATATCCCAAAAAGCTAAACAAATTGGCAAAATTTGACCGTGAAGGTCCACCCACAAAGATTGCAGCTCTATCAAAGCTCTCGGTCGACACGTTCTTGCACGCCTCTGTGCTAGCCAGGCTCGGGAATGTGGGGGGGGGGGGGGTCCTTTGAGCGCTTTGATCCCTCACGCTTCATTACGTAAAACAACGTGCCTTTTCCGATGCGTGGGTCCGCACCGGATTTTAAAATCGATTTTAAGTAGGAATTCGCGACGGCCTATCGAATGAAAACCAGAACGCGAGCTAAATTGGAAAATAAAAAAAAAAAAACCGGCTCGACCGCGCGCGTGGAGCCGTTTGTCTCCGGACCCAAGTGCCGCGATCAAGTAGGGGAAGATCCACGACGGATCACCGTCCCGATTGCCGTCCCTTCCGCCTCAGATCGTGTACGAGGCGCGGCCGGTGAGGTTCCCGCCCTTCCTCGACATCCTCCGGCCAGTTATTCGATTAGAGGATGTCCCTTTCATAAGAATTCCGCGGGAGTAAGGAGGAACTAAGGCGAGGACGTCCTCAAACTACTTCAGATTATTCAAAATTCATTGTTTATAAAAATTCTATGATATTAGCCATAAACACAAAAATGAAAATAAAAATAAACAATTATTCAAATACAAAAAGGAAATAATAAAGCAAATGAAAAATAATTAAAAATAAAAAAAAAAGAAAATAAAATAAAAGAAAGTCCAAACAATAACTCACCCAAGTCGTCACGCCGAGCTCGGTTGGCGGCTGGTGTACCTATTTTTTTGTTTTTAAAAGTCAAAGTATTAATTATTTCAAGATATATAATCGCACAGCGCGGGAATTCAGAACTCTACTTCGTCGCCAAAGATTAACTTTAACTCATTTGAAAATTCAATTGTTTTCTATGTCTTAGTTTCAAATCACCGCCTTCATTATCTGCTAACGATTGAATTTATTCACGGTACATCTGCTGGAACATCACTTGCGCTCTCGAACCCTCGTTCAACAAACACTTCCGTTCCTTTTTCTTCTTCTCCCAGACTTGTCCAATTCCTTTTCTTCCTCTAGTCTCTTTTTTCTTCATCCAAATTCAATCCCGTTCCTCCGTTGCTCCTTCAATCTTTCCACTCAGATCAAATCTCATTCCCGTTCCCCTTTTCTTCTTCTCCCAAACTTGTCATTTTCCGAAAACTCCTCCCGAAACATCTAAGAATTCTCTGCCACAACCAAAACTTCTAGACACAGCCCGATGAGCTACCTTCTCTTGATATTTCTCCTGTCCTCCACCAAGAAGCTCCAACCACCGTCCTCCAGATCCAAAACCAAACTCCTCTTGCCGCCAAAACTCTTCTCCCCAGCAACATCCTCGCTGTCTTTGTTCGTGCACCGCTTCTATTCCCGCTACATAGCCTTTCTCACTCGGCAATGTTGCGGCAACATGCGCATGCGCCTGCAGATGCGGCAAATCATTCCTCTCCTGTCAAGATCAATTCGCTTGAATACATTGAATAATGTGCAATCTGCGGCGAACTTTAAGGCAATTGCACACTATTAAATGCATTGTTTAAGCAAATTGATTAAAGCGTAGTACTAAGTTTTTCGCACGAAAAAATATTTTCGAACGAAATTTTTTCGCTGTGGAAAATTGACAGTGGAGATTTGTGACAGTGGAGATTTTCAATTTTAAAGAAAATAGCAGTGTTCCACAAAATACAAAAAATGTTTATCGATTCAGACTCTGATTTGGAAGATGCTATTTTGTTATATAGTGCAGTGCTTGCCGAATCTATCAAAAAAAAAAAAGAAAAGGCAAAATAAAAGCATTTATTTGAAGAAGCGACAAAAAAGTGGCAGGTTTGCAAGAGATGTGAGTTGTATTCTGCAAATTCGTTCAATTAGTATTTTTTAATTTGTCTAATATAGTTTCAGGATTTAATTAAAGATCCAATAAGATTCTGTGAAAATTTTCACATGGACGTGATAACTTTTCAGCGGATCCTATCTGTCATATTTTCGCGCGAAAATAATGTGTAGGTGCATTGTTTTCGCACGGAAATTTGACAACTGTGTGTAGATTTCTGTGGATAATTGTGTCTTAGCTAATTTGGTCGAAATTTTTTCGTGCGAAAAACTTAGTACCACGGTGCGAAATTATTTCACAAATGCGAAATTTTTGACAGTTTTTATATGAGATTTCACGCGAAAAAGCGAACTTAGTACTATGCTTAAGAAAGAGCCGAATGAAATTCCGCTCCCGTCGCGCAGCCGCGGTCACTACAGGGCAGCTGGGTTTTCGAGACCCGCTCGAGGAAAGAAAGCTGAAGACCAGTGAGGGCCTCACTGCTGATAGCGGCTGGGTGTTGGCGGTTACAAGGAAAGGTAGACCGAGATCCAAACCCACATTAGGCCTTGAGGTCCTTCGCGTGAGCGATGCCCAGGTTACGACCCTCCATGTCCTCCAGCTCGTATTGAACCGTTCCGACTCGACCGATGACCTTCGCCTTCACGAACTTCCGATCCAATTTGGCATTATATCGCTTTGCTGCACTGCTTAAGTTGAAGAGCCGCTTATACACGATATCTCCGACTTGAAATTCACGAGCTCGGGATCGTAAGTTGTAACCCCTTTCCTGTGTCTCTCTTGCCCGAAGGATTCGCCCTTGAACCTCTGCTCTCAGAATAGCAAGTCTATCCTGAGAACAGATCTCCAAGGTCGCATCAGGTAAGGCGTTCAGGCGTCGTAAGAGGGCGTAGGTACTCCCATGGGTGACCATGCTTTGCCCAAAAACGACGTGATAGGGTGATGTCCCTATCGAGACGTGTTTCGCTGAACGCAAGGCACAGTTGATGGATGACAACTTGTTATCCCAATCTCTTTGATCAGGACCGATATACGCGCATATAGCAGCCAACAGTGAGCGATTTACTCGCTCCGAGGCGTTTGCCTGCGGGGAGTATAAAGCGGTGTAAATGTGTTGAATGCCATACTGGTTCAGAAGATCGTTGAAAGCCACGGATTTGAACTGTACCCCATTATCAGACGTGATCGACTCAGGGATTCCAAACACATGAAAGATTCTCTTCTCCAAATATTCGGTCAGCACGTTTGCGGTAAACCGTTTAATCGGCTCCACAAATGAAAACTTTGAGAGAGAATCGAGAACGACTATTGCTCCGATATTTCCGGCGCGAGATCTGGGGTATGGGCCGATCAAATCGATATACAAACGTTGAAATACCCGATCGGAGATGAGCGCTTTTCCCATTAGAGGTTGGAGCGTTTGGTTGGGAGCTTTTGACGTCTTGCACGTTTCACAATTGCGGATATAGTCCTTGACCTGTGAAACCATTTTAGGCCAATAAAACTACAACCGCAGTCTACCCAAGGTTTTACCAACCCCCCCATGTGCACTCAAAGGATGATCATGGGCACGGGTGATCACCTCCATCGTCAGCTCCTCCGGAATCCAAAGCTTCCAAGCCTGTTGTTCCTGCATCTCATCTCCTGAAGCATGATTGGTTCGTTTGTATACCAATCCGTCGCATACCTGCAGATCAGGGAGTTTGTTGGAATTCTCCCTAATACGCTCTATTAACTGCAAATAGTTCGCAGACCGAAAATGTGGTGAATTAAAATCCACGTCTGCGTTGTTCCCACTTCTCTCCAAAGCATCCACCTCCGCTGGTGAATACATTCGAGATAGAGAATCCGGGACCAGATGTTGTGATCCCTTTCTGTGTTTAATGATGAACGAGAATCCTTGAAGCTTCAATGCCCATCTGGCCAGTCTGCCGTGAAGGTCGGACTGGTTCATCAGCCATTTGAGCGAAGCGTGGTCAGTTACCACTTCGAATGTGGTGCCTTCAACATACGCTCGGAATTTGCGCACTGCCTCCACCGCTGCCAGACATTCTTGCTCAGTGACAGTGTAGTTTCGCTGAGGCTGTGTAAGCTTCTTCGACATATACGCTATAGGAACTTCATGTCCCTCCTCTGTCTTCTGCATCAGCACCGCTCCTATGCCATGTTGACTTGCGTCACAATGTATGGCGAAAGGCTTGGAGAAGTCGGGGCTGTGCAGAACTGGAGCCGAGGAGAGACTCGTTTTCAGAGCGTCGAAGGCCGAGATAGCTTCCTCAGACCAGCAAAACTGACGCTTCTTCTGAAGCATGTCTGTCAACGGTGCAGTCAGCGAAGCGTAATTTGGCACAAATCGCTGATACCACCCACACATCCCAAGAAACCGCCGCAGTTGCCTGACGGTTTTCGGCCGCGGAAAATCTTTAATGGCGTGTACCTTGTCGGGATCGGTACAAATCGTCCCGTTACTGATGATGTACCCCAAGAATCGAACTTCCTTCATGACAAACTTGCTCTTCCGGATGTTCAACGTCAAGCCAGCGCGTCTCATACAGAGAGCCACTTCGCTTAAGAGCAGCAGGTGCTGGTCGAAGGTCTCTGTAATAAGCAGCAAGTCATCTAAATATACAAAGACTTGATGACGTAAGTGAGCAGGGATGACCTTATCCATCAGTCGCTGCATGGTTTGAGGTGCATTGCAGAGCCCAAACGGCATGGTCACAAACTGATAGAGTGGCCGACCTGGGACGGTGAAGGCAGTCTTATCCTTGGACGCCTCATCCAGAGGAATTTGCCAGAACGCATCCTTCAGATCTAGACTCGTAATGAATCTAGCCTTCGGGAGACGACTGAAAATCCCCTCGATGAGAGGTAAAGGATAAGCGTCCTTCACTGTTACACTATTCACTTTATGTGCATCAAGGCAAAGTCGCACTTTACCAGGTTTCACCACAAGGGTAACTGGCGAAGACCAGGCGCTTTGCGATTCTTCGATGACTCCCAAAGCCAGCATCCTATCAATCTCTTCGTAGAGGAGCTTTTCGATGGCGGGAGAGACTGAGAAGTGTCTCTGTTTAATCGGTTTGTTACCGCCGACATCGATGACGTGTGTCGTAAGACTTGTACGTCCTAAGCCCTCCGACTCGAAAGATGGAAAACTGCCAATGACAGCCTCGAGCCTTGCTCGCTGGTGTGTCGTCAACTGGTGTTGATTGACGTCCTCAACATTTTCGATAGAACAAACGGAAGGTACAAATAAGTCCTGTGCGAGATCGAACTTGCGCACAAAATCAGCTCCAAGGTAAAGATTTTGCGTTAACGACGGGATAAGGAGGAACGACATCGATTCCGTCCGATCACGAAACGTGATGTCAGCTGACACTCTGCCTACTGTCGAGTGGCTAGTCCCGTCAGTTGTCCTGAGATCGATGCGTAATCTCTCCCACTTGTACCGACCGTCGTTAATAATTTTCCGGGCGAAATCCGAAGCTAAGCAACTTACAGTGCCTCCGGTATCAATCAGTCCTGAAACACGCTCACCCAAGACTGTGACGCATACGGGCGAATATCATTATTGGGCCGACTCGTGAGAATGGCAGAGTAGTAAAGACGACGGTTGCGCATTATTCGCATCCAATATTGGCGTAAGCGAAGAGTTGAGCGCTTCGGTTTTTTCGTCGCCATCTCTGCTACTCCGAAAATCCGTTCTCTGGCCGCTTGATATTGTTGCAGTCTTACGTGCAACGGCCTCAGAACCGAAAGTATCGGTTTCCTTGAAACAATTGGTGGTGGGGTCAGATCCGGGTAGGTCATATCTATTTTGTCGGACCGTTTCAACACGGTAACTTTCGGAGTTACTGTGAAAGACGTTGTCGCAACGCCTGCGCAGTCACGTGCGTCCAATGCAGGAGCGCCCTGATGACTGGGGCTGGGCTCTGGAACTCGACAGT
The DNA here is from genome assembly GCF_905115235.1 of Hermetia illucens. NCBI lineage: Eukaryota > Metazoa > Arthropoda > Insecta > Diptera > Stratiomyidae > Hermetia > Hermetia illucens. The sequence continues at coordinate 89,169,157 of NC_051851.1, read as the reverse complement.
TCGGACATACGGGCTTACGAATGTTCGGGCGCCCGCAACCGAAACAAAAGACTTTGGGATCCTCCCAACAGTCTTCAAACAAGTGTCCAATCTGCCGACAATTCCAGCAGACCAAGTCCAAATCTCGATCATGAATCTCAGACTGAGGATTTCCTGAGATGTTCTTTATGTCAACACCCTCTTCAGATTCAGCAGAATAGCTGTGTAATTGGTGAGAGAACCTGCTTGAGAGACGCTCCTCTAAAATTTCGCTTTGCTGCACTAAGTTACGCAACTCGCGAACCGTACTAGCCGGAAAATAGAGAAGTTGCCTCTGAACGTCGGGTCTCAGGCCACGACGTAGCAACTCTACCAATTTGTCTTCCGTTAAGGAATTTTCTAGCCTATTGGCTAGCGAACGCACAGCTTTATAGTAACTGTCGAAATCTTCGGATGGATCTTGCATGCGCTCCCTCATCAGTTGAAGGATATCCCAGTCATCTAGAGAATCCTTAAACTCATGGCGAAGAGCCTCACGAAAAGAGGTCCACTCGATTCGTCCGACAGACTGGTGGTAGTCCCAGTACCAATCTGCTGCTCTGTCTCTGAAAAGGGTGTGTACATAAGTACACAGCAGGCTAAAATCCCCCTGTAAGGTTGTGTTGGTCAAAGCCTCCACGCGGAACAGGAATTGATTGATGGGCAAAGTTTTCGATGTGCCATCAAAAACCAAGTCCCAGGATGCCAAAATTGAATAAACACGATCCGCTGACATGGTACTAAGCGGTCGTGCCTGGCATCCATACGGCGAATCGTCCTCGTCAGAGTCGGTAAAATCATACATATAGTCGAGTCCGGATCTGTCGTCATGTCGTTGAAAGTTCTCGGATCCGGACCTGTCGTCAAGTCCGTAAAAACCAATGTCACGTCTATGGTCATGTATGTAAAAATTGTCTTCATTCTGTCCATAGTCACGTCTGTCTTCAAAATGCACTGCACGAGTTGAAGCAGGCTGATGTTGAGCTGCCTGTTGCACTGAGTGCGTGTTCGGGTTCGAGTCTCGAAGCGCAGCAAATTGCTCTCGAACCAATCCTTCAACTCGTGAAGCGTCCGTCGCCCTAGCATCCCGCGTGGAAGGATCAACCCAACCTACAGGATCTCTCCTCGCCGCCTCATGCCACCGTCAGTCGTCACGGCGTACTGGCAGGTCAAGCTCAGCTGAGCTCCATTGACCTGGAGGTAACGTGGAAGGAAGGCGATAAAGATCGCGAGACCAGTAATCTCGTTGATGTGACATGTTGGTTAATAAAATTTAAAAAAAAGTAAAATTGGAAACGACCAAAAGGAAGTCCAAGAAAAAAAAAGAAAAAGAAAAAAAGGAAAAAGAAGCGAAAAGGAAAAAAAACGAAGTATATAAAAGAAAGCAACAAAAAAAAATTAAAATAGTTGACTGAATCGAAAAGAAAAAGAAGCAAAACAAAACAAGGCAAAAGAAAGAAAACAGCGAAAAAGAAGAAAGAAAAAAAAAATGTATTACGAGGACTCCTCCCTTCCTAAATTGTCACTCCATATTCAATTCCCGCAGAACTCTCGGATGACTAAAATGCCATCCCAACCTCATAAATTTTCTCATCTGTGTGAAGAACTTCCACACACAGTGTTTTCCAAGAAGAGACAACAATCGAGTTGCTCCACGTCGCAGAATATTAAATAAAAGAACACAAGCAAAAAGGAATCGCGAGAATTCAATCTTCCTCGTCTGGAGTCAGAGAACAAAGTGAAGATGAATCATTGAAGACGGAACGGCACAGCATATAGCCGACTACCTCCGTATTCCATCAAGGATCCATCTCACCCGTCACTTCATCCCTACGAAGAAGAAAGAATATTTAATTTTTCCAAATGCTGAAACGAAGAGATAGCCATTTCACATAAAGGTAGGGAAGGACACTCCTCAGAAGCTCGGACGGCAATACCTTTCAGCTTATAGCCGCAAAGGCCCGTAGATCCAGAGGCTTCTGGGAGGCAATCACCTACGAGACGTTAAGTCTCAAGACAAACACAACAAACGACTAGCTCTTATGGTATTCTACCAAGGATAGGGCAGGAAACTCTACGTTACAAGGTGGGAAAGGAAATTGAGGCTTAGGAACACTTGCTTCCGGAGAAAAGGCGTGAAACCTAAAACTAGAAATCTGAAGACAAGTGTACGTGGAGCCTAGCCGGGAACAATATTGAGAATCTATTGATTCTCTATCCGACACCACCAAACGAAGTTGTGAGCCGGAATCGAATAACTGGCTGGAGGATGTCGAGGAAGGGCGGGAACCTCACCGGCCGCGCCTCGTACAAGATCTGAGGCGGAAGGGACGGCAATCGGGACGGTGATCCGTCGTGGATCTTCCCCTACTTGATCGCGGCACTCGGGTCCGGAGACAAACGGCTCCACGGGCGCGGTCGAGCCGGTTTTTTTTTTTTTTTTATTTTCCAATTTAGCTCGCGTTCTGGTTTTCATTCGATAGGCCGTCGCGAATTCCTACTTAAAATCGATTTTAAAATCCGGTGCGGACCCACGCATCGGACAAGGCACGTTGTTTTACGTAATGAAGCGTGAGGGATCAAAGCGCTCAACGGACCCCCCCACATTCCCGAGCCTGACTAGCACAGAGGCGTGCAAGAACGTGTCGACCGAGCACTTTGATAGAGCTTCAATCTTTGTGGGCAGACCTTCACGGTCAATTTTGCCAATTTGTTTAGCTTTTTGGGATAGCTCTGTTCTCTAGGTCGTTATCGGCCACTCAGGATGATCGACTTGATCGCCTATCTCGATAATTATCATTACATCTTTTCAATTCTCGGTTCCACCATGAAACTGTTTTACCACTTTCGCCTCGAGAAATAGGGCAACCCTCTTCAAAGTACTCTAAAAGCGTGCTATTCGGAGTTTGATTTTCTACCGCCAAAGGAAGCCTTAGGCGCCTAGAGAACTCCACTTTGTTGCCTGTTCCTAAGATTCCATGTTTGTATTACATCCTGTTCGCCTGCAATAGTCAGACTAAATTCTGACTAATTATGATCTGAATGTGAGACTTCATCTAGCATTCGCCTATATCTAATCAAGTCCAACAGTTTTGTAGTGCAGATTGTTAACTCAATTACTTCACTTCTTCTTGGCCCCACAAATGTTGGGGTACAATTTTGACATCAGAAAGATCTTAGTCCCCTTTACTGATCGAATGCCATAGATTCTGTTAAAACGAACCCATGGATCTTCCACCAAAAATATATAAGGCAGTCCTGCAACTTTACTAACCTTGCTGTCAGTAAATAGGAAGAGGTTTTGGTTTATGTTTATAGACAGTGATGTAGTCTAATATGAAAACCGCTGCTAACTGAAGAGTCTGCTGCGTCCAATGTGGATCTATCCGAGGTGACCAGCTTGTCCTAACTTTCCGCCGAAAGTTCCTCTTTCTTGCGATCGATTTCTCTGGTTATCGCTACATTTGATGGTGTTGCAATGCCCGTGCCTTCATTCCTAAGGAACTTCTTTCCCAAGGTCACGGTGTCCGGACTGCATAGAGCTGTTTGCACATACCGGTGTTAGACTAATTGCATCCACTTATGGATGGTTGCAATTTATATCTGTTGCCAAGAACAGCAGCCTTTGTATTAGAATGTGAGCTGGGATGCCACTCATGTTTGATCGATTCTCGAGGACAATCACTGCGAGATAAGAGTCGACTTAATTCAGACATGGACAAGGATGGCTACTGGCCTTTATCGAGTTAAAAACTAGTGGGAGTTTCACCTTGTGTAACTGAACCCGTTCCAGCCTGCATTCTCGGAGATGAAGGGTTTTACCTTTCCTGGATAATTATGAAAATTTGCTATCGACAATACTCGACGTACTTTCTAAAAGGGAACCTATCCGTCCATGTAAATCCCGATATCTTACTTCAATGTCGTGGCATTCTCCCTCGCTTTTGTGATTTTATAGAAATTTCGACCGATCTTAGTTTTACGATTCGACAAGGTATCATTAACGGTTCAAATTTGCGATCATTTTGACATTCAGCAAAACGTGATATTGTTAAATATTAACTTCGTTTCGGTTTATGTTGCAGAGTAGTGAAAATGAGAAAAGATACTCTGGTAATGATAAACTTCACAAGGCACTAAATTTATTACTCTTGGTAACAAAAATATGACATTGCTTATGATATACAAACGCCCTGAAAATAAGTACTTAAAACAATTCTCGAATGTGCCATGATATCGCAATCTAGGCCCGAGACGACGTGATTACCTACGACGAAAAAATCAGTCCAGGAAGTGCTCAGCCAATACAGCTCCCCCGAGGCGTTTGGTATACATACATATATGCATATTCGTGCGTACCCATAATCCGTGAAATACTCCCAGGGGTGCAGATTAGTTCCTTAGTCAATTAAAAACTAGTTTTTATCAGGATGGAAACTTTACCAAATTCCTTGATATTTCGGAGACATCGCTTCCAATTCTTTGAGAAGGTCAAATGAGAAAACAGGCATTCCGCTCACATCTGAGAATAAAGTTTGCTCTGGCTCCACGCTCCTACATATTGCAGAACAATTGGTTCTGATTTTTTCTGGCATAGTCAACGTGCCCAGTTCGACATAATAGCACAGGGAAAACCTTCGAAACTTACCAAAGATTATACTGACTACGAATGTTAATGGTATATAAGTTATTCCACTGCTGAACTCTTAACAACGTAAAAGTTAAGCTTCGCAACAGGAAAAGTTCTAGGACACCAGCGGCACCCCCTCGAACACGTAGGTATCAGGAATTTATATGTTTGTGCATGTGTGTTGTGTAATTTCTAATTTAGCTCTACTTTTCTCTTTAATTTCACTTGTACACTTGTTTATTTATTTGCAAGCTTGACTTGTAAGGAATATTTTATTATGCGGTGAATGTCGAGCAATAAAAAGCTTGTACGTATATACGTACACAAAAACACATGTGTATACATACATATGGATATATACGGAATCCATATATGTGGTAAAAAGTTTGATTCTCCCACCCCAATGCCAGTCATCTTGTCTGTCCGTCCAGCACCATCGCCATCATCATATTGGATTTGGAATTACGATACCATTTGGCCTAAATCTTCTTCCGTAATTGGTGAAAGGTCCCGACTAATAGAAGTTTACTTATCAGATCCAAATCTTTAGGATACTGCCACCCCGCTCTAAAAACTTTTCGCAGGACAGGAATCATATTGATGAAGTTAGTTTTGGGCAAGTATGGTGAGACCCCCGATTAGAAACTAGACATTTTTTGGAAAAGTATTGATTGGGGACCGGAAATGAACAACAGCGCTAGGAAGGACAAAAACAGCCCGAAAACTTTTGACTTCTTGATGAAATCCTCAATAATATTGTTGATTTCTTCGAAAAACATCTTTAAAATGACCAACTTTTGTTATTTCGGTGTCCAAATACATGCCCTGTCTACTTCAACAACCAAACCCCATTCCAATTTATCAAAGTTTCATCTTTAATGATTCATCAGATAAACCAATTAATAATGATATAGACCACACACTTATTGCCTTTATCACGCTTAAGCAGATTGTGGTGTTCCTCAAGATGTTTCGTCTTACCCTCTGTAACATATTGCATGGCGCAGGAGACGATGTGAATCTCAAAGGACATGTTAAATTCTTGACGACAAAAGCTAAGAAACAAAACGTACCCGGTGCAAAGCCACATCAGTAGGTAAAGATCGTTTCACATGAACCAATAACTAGCCAACCCCACATATACATAACGTGAAATTAGGAAACAAAAGGCTCATCTGTCTTCCATCTTTTGAAGTCATTATGTATGCACACTAAACACCCTATATGTATACTGAGTTGGTTTTGGCTGCGTTCACCACCGAATAGGCGACTTTGTCCCTTTGGAGTCCCTTCGGTTTTTCATTACAAACACCGAGCAGGTCGTAAACTACACAAAACCTATTTATTACCTTGATGTGGGTCTGACAACTATATCCAAACCTTTTTCAGATTTAATCAACAGGCTTCCTTGAATGTAGCCCAGCCTTACCTTCCTCCAGCTCTCTCGTCATCCACAAGTGTACATGCATTGGTCAGCTTCCCATGGCTCAAGTGGAGTCTACAATTTACAATGTAGATTTCAGAATTTCAGATTAATACACATACACAACGTTGGACTTTAATGTAGACACTTGTCCAGTATTATTAACAGGATAATAAATTAGGTTCATATTAAATTTCCCATGTTCTATTTGAAGGAAAACTTGTTGGGTGCATTCTCTTCCTCAATGCTATCTATAGATGAGGGCACTTGAGGTTGGGTAATTAAAATATCCTATATCCTGGTTGATAAGATAAACCTGTCGAGTTTTTGAAAACCTTATCGTTATGGCCAGGAATACGTCTCGAAACGAAATTTTTATTCTCAAACATATCCAACTTCCAGTAATGACATGCATTATGGTTATGGATTTTCATACTTAGCAACTGAAAATCCCACCATAAGGCCTGATGGAAAGAATCAGGTTGAGGCAATACGAGTATCCTGTTGGGAAAAGGAAAAATGGCTGTCAGTTGTTTGGATTTTTAAAGTGCTTTGCAAAATGAAACCATATTAAAATCATTTTACTGTCTATCTGTCTGTCACACGCTCTTTCCAGGAAAAAGGCTACATCGATTCTAACGAACTTTGATGAACGTATGGGAACTATCATATATAATTGGACACATGCAATGAGAAAGAAGATTTTTTTTCTTTAAATGCCTTGGGTTGGGGTTTCAAGTTAAAGGTCACAGTTAATGCTTTCACACGCAGATTATAGTTTTAGTGTCAGTTGTAAAGTAGGAGAATAAGGGGTCAAAGGGTATAAACTTAAAATGAGACCCGAGACATTTTCTGAACCTATCTCTCCCACAAATCTGAAAAATATCACGACGATACGAAAGATGTGGACCTCAAAATATAATTCATTCCGAAATTTACTCAAATAAAATTAATAAAAGTACACTACCAAATCTATGATCGAAAACCCCCCTTAGGTTCATCCCGCAAGAATCCGCTGTTAGTAATTAGGCTATAGTAATTCAAACTTTTTTACCGTGCGTTCAATGAATCCTAATCTATGAAAACGACGGTGAGGTAAAAATAAGTGAAAATTTGTTCAACCTTATTAAAATCGGCTTACTGTCTATCTGCCTGTTTGGCTATCTATCTGTTTGTCACACCCATTTGCTCCGAAATGGTTACTCCTATTGAATCCAAATTGTTGGTGAAAAGGTGGGAACTGTGACTCCCCTTGCATTCAGTCAGTAACATCGTTGTACGCTGCTTTTAAGGGGGACTCCCATATATGCAGGAGGAGGGTGCTCATTTTTTCAGTGAATTGAGCAATGCAGGGTACCAAATGAAAGGTTACCATTAGAACGGTTCATATCAGTTATTAGTTTTGACATTTATGGTAAAGGGGAGGAGTGCGGGAGTTCGAAAGGGAGGAATTATTTCAAGGACCAGTTCTGAAAAACTATCCAACTGGCAAATCTGAAAAATCATGGTGGTTCGTGAACATGATATGTAAGCTTCAAAATACTCCCCGTTACTATATCTACTCAAATAGAGTAATAATAGTTAATTAATTTTCTGCGAACCCCCTCGATTTCATCCTAGATCCTTAAAATGAAGTAAATTAGATTTTAATAGAAAGCATCATATTGGGAAGCTAGGTAGAAATCCTACCATTATCAAGAAAGTATTCACTACGAATCGTATACATATAAGTGGAACCATCATATAACCAAACATTAGTACATAAATCATAAATCAAATCAATCGCCAAACCTTCTATGCCTGGAGCCCCGGGCTTCTGGTTTACGTGATATTTTTAAGGTCTTGAATAAAACAAAACCCTGTTACAATCGGTTCAATGTCTGCCTTTCTGTCTTTTTAATGAGGTCGAAATCTTCAAAAGACCCTGGCCCTGGACATGCCAGATTGTGGAGCTTTTACCGACTTAAAAAAATTCCAACTCCCCCACTGTCCCGTGATACTTAAACCTGTACAGATACTGACGATATCCTTTGTGCCATATGAGAAAATAGATGAGATTATAATTGATCTCCCCACGCTTTCTTTCCAGCCACTAACTGATGGTAGGGATCGACCTGTAAGTCCAACAACCTTTTCCTGACCGATCCCATCGCTGCTGTCATCCATGGATCCCTCTCTCTCGGCTATTTCACCTGTGATTGAGGAGGAATGGGCTTGACGTTATATATGTTCAGCATCCCGTCCACAATGAGTTCAATGGAGACGGCGAACGCTGTATCGTCTGAGACCGCTTTGAAAGCAAAGTGCATCCTAAGGACGGTTCTTCTGTAGACCGCACTCAGTTTACGTGCGTTACCTAAAAGATGCAGCGTTGTTTCTCAAACTGGGATTATATACAGCAAGATGAAAATCACCACCCTGGCTATGAGCCGTATGAAAATGTGACGCGGCTCTCTTACATTCGGCATTATTCTTGCCAGAGCCATATGTTGCTGGCTGCTTTTTCGCAAGTGTACTCTACGCGCTGTTCCAAATTGAGTTTTGCGGCTATCACCACTGCCAGGTATTTGAAGGCCAGCTTCGAAGTGATGAAATCATTCTCAATTCTAATTTGAACGTAATTTTTTTTACTATGGTGATGAGAACCGCTTCTATCCTTTCCAGCGCAGCGCTAGCCAACCAACCCTTAACAGCGCTGATTACTTCGGTTGAGTACAAGTCGGCATCTTCCAGATGCTTTGCGACCACAGCGAGTGCTATATCGTCAGCGTAACCCACAGATCATGACCTCTTCTAGAATTAGGAGGTTAAATTCATCGTTATATATAATGTTTCACAGTATTGGGCCCACCAAGCAAGTTTGTCGGACACCCGTGAAGTCAACATACCCCATGAATCCATCAAAGACGTCCTAACACAGCGTCCGATCTCGCAAGTAGCTATCGTCGCTACTCGTCGATGGGGACAACACTCGTCGTCAGGGATTTTGGTATAAAGTTCCATTTGGCCGGGGCTTTACTATCGCTTATTCTGCCGTAGATCTCCAACAGCTCGTCTCTGGCCGGAAATGGCATTACCACAGTACATCTAATGAGTAGTATCAAACTAAATGGTCCGGACTTGTCAATGGATTGGAGTAGCTTATCCGAGATTATCATAGACACTAAACCACAGGTAACTACTGCTAGATGTTTAAGGCCTATGATGTGTACGGAGAACCTTCCATAATACATTCGCAAGCCCGGACCATTTAGTGTGGATAATACTTATTAAATATACTGTGTGGGTAACACTCGGCGGTCACTGAAAGAATATTCTCTCTTGCTCCGATAGATGACTAGCTTGAGGTTCTTGCGCCCTTCCTTAAAGACAAATTCCGGTTGCCCTTGATAGAGCCTACTTACCGCCTTCTGAGCTGTTCGTCTACCTCGGAACTATTTCATCAGTAATTGGATTTTCTAGTGGGGAATGTGCGCCTCCCTGGGCATCGATGCGTCATATGTTCGGCGATGCATTATGAGGCATAGAGAGCTCTATCTGTGGAGGTGCCTGTCCTGCATGTTTGCATCTTTGCTTATTTTTTTTGAAGACCATTCCGGCGTTCTTCTTGATTTTGGCTATTGGCACGCGGGTTTCTTGACTGTGACTCCCTGCGAATTCCAAAGGGCGCTGAATGCTGAGTCCTCATTAACTTGCCAGGACATATTATGCGGCTAAGAAGGACTCACAAAAGTCAGATCTATAATCGAACCAGACTCGAGTTTCCGATAGACATTTATATTACCTAACAATGATTCCAGTAACCACCGCCCTCCTACGTTAGTCTTTTCGTTGCATTAAAGTCAGCGGCTATCGCCCTTAGAGTTCATCCCTTGCGTCGAGAACTAGATTGTCTACCAGGCCTTCAAATTCAGACAATGTGAGGCTCGGTGAGGTGTAGCAGCTCTACACGAATACACTGCACATTTTCGCCAACACAAAGCCACTAGCCGCCTGACCCATGTTATATTGAATGGCTTGGCAACCCCACGCACATATCGTCCCTCCACGTGTCGAATCTTTGAGCCAAACGCTACCGTCAAGGTTTCTATAGGGTTCAATATTGATAGCAATATCTATATTGAATTCGAAAATGATCTGCGGAAACAAATCCTGAGCAACTCTGCAATTATTGATATTTATTCGTATTTACTTCGTTTTTCATTACACGCTGGCCTAAATTCCGGGCATTTACCACAGTTATAACGTCTTTCTTTTTCTTCATATAAAATTCATTTGGAGTCTCTATTGCACTACTTGGCAATATGTCCTTTCACCACACCTTCAACATTGATCAGACCAATCAATGCCGGTAGCACCTTCGAGAAGTGTCCAAACATCAGGCATTTGAAACACCTCTTTAGCGAGGTCTGGTTCGTTACACCGCAACGTATAGCGACATTCTCTCTAAACGAATTTATAACTTGGTTAAGAAACTCGTTAGTTTTTCTCATCCTGGATTTTTTCATCTCCTTTCTGGGTCCTTCGGATTTTGCTGACATTTCCGCCAAGGTCTCTTAAATTGGGGTCATCTTCGACCTTTTTAGTAACTCTAAATACAATGGATTTTCCTTCCTGGAAACTACAATTGCCTCTGGACGCATTCAACCTTTGGCTTTTTCTTCACCTTAGATGCTACGATGGACAAGTTGTCCACTACCGAAGCATAGCGGCTGAGTGATATCGACCGCCGGGAGCAATTAGGTCTCTATCCCACAAATTGCCTAATCTAGGGTTCGGAGCCCTTATTCCATAAGGGTCCTACTTTCCTCTTCTTCCATGTTGGTTTTATTTTCTGAGTATCGACCCCGTAGCCATTTTGGTCCACGCGTCAGAGATGCGCAAACATGTGCCCACGCGGTCGGAGGAAAAGTATATAGACATATATCATCACAACAATAGGTATGCCCCTAATCGCTACCTAGGGTCGCACCTGATGGTAGATGTGGCAACTCCTCACAGGTCTGTCTGTCCGTTTGTGTGTCTCTCACACGAAACGGTTTTAACGATTGATACGAAAATTTATGGGGAAGTGTTTTGTTTATATACGCAGAAGGGATGCAAATGTTTTTTTCACCGTGCGGGGTATCAAATGAAAAGTCTTCCTTCACACTCTCCCCAGCCGGTATTGGACTCTTGATAAAAGCAGGCTTTTTCAGGCGGCGATGGCCTCGCTAGAGGTAATCATTAACTCAACATATGGCGATCCCAGCTCTAAGTCGGCCAACTGCCCCATAGTAGGGCCACAGAAGCAGAAACCCAGTATCATTGCTCCAATCAAACCGAACAACTCACATCATACCCCACGATTATCTAAGCTGCACAACCACCATAACATCTCGGGGGAGCAGGTGCAGCAAATTTTTCCAGGGGGTTCTAGGCATCAGATACTTCTTAAGAAGAAAGGCGACTGTGCAGAGACTAAGAACCTTCTCGTGTCCTTTGCAAATATTCTCCCTCCGGCGGAAACCATATCCCTTATTATTCGTGGCGTAGATCACATTTCGCACAGAAGGCTGCTGAGCACCTGAAGGTCCGTCTTCTTCGCTCAATTTCTTCGACTCTACAAGTACGGCAAAACCAAGTTACCCCGATCTTCATCATTTCGCTGAACAATCCCAGTAGTTTACGATGATGGTGAACACAATAAACGACCATGGATATTAGGATCATTGAGGTGAACATGAATTCTGCAGCCAGCTCGAAGTGTTCTTCAGTTAACACAATCTCGAAATGGTGATACTATTCGAATTAATCAATCGCATGTTTTGCTGGAGATGCAATGCTAACCTCCGACGTGTTCCTAATCATACAATTCTTCCTGCCTGCCAATGTCCTCAAATTTCTCGAGGCTGCTATCGTCTCAAGAGAAGCTGCGTCCTGCTTCTTATACATCGTTTTCCTATATTGCGCCAACCAGCTTTTGGTGAACGACCTCTCCACCATCGAAACTTTCCAACCCGGCCCAGTTAATAAGTCGCGGCCCCTAGACTTGGGAGACGACTTAAAAGAAAAATATACTTCCTGGTGTGACTCCTATATTAAGAACATTGGTCAATTGCACCGCTGATTACCATCAAGTGTTCTGCAGCCTACTGAACATCTACTTTCCAGAGAGCAGGAAGTGTGCTTAAATTACTTCTTTTCAAAAAGAAAAAGAAAATTGTCGCCTTTCTGTTAGTTTCTGGCATATCTCCTCCCCTCTCAAACTCAATCTCCCCGGTGGCAGTGGAATTTATATCGTGATTTTATGTCGGATACTAGTCGACTCAGCTGTGAATGAGTACCTGAGTCAACTCAGGGTAATAATCTCGGGCTCAATGCTGACCACGTTGCCTCCTATAGTGTTACTGTGGTGCATCATTACGGTCTTCAATAAGGTGCTCTAACACAGATCCAGGCCCTGATTCAATTGAATTGTTGCATCAATGATTATTATAATAGGCATACTATTCGGGCAAGCCCGCCTGAGATCATATTTGAAGGAGCTTTGTCGCGGAGTAGAAACTAACTCTCAAAGGCGTCAAACGATTGCCTTCCGCGGAAATAGAGTAAGAATGACTGCGAAAATGTGTTCTACTACCAAGAACGTGCCCCTCAACATCAATTCCATTCTCATTTCTACCGGTAAACAAGTGACTTATCTAGGTGCTACCATCACCTCCAGTGACACAGTGGTATGCCTTCAATGACTATGCCCAAAAACTTTTTAATTTTCGGATCGATGCGATACAGACAGTGAACATCGATTAGTGTGCGGTACATTGGCCGGGTTGCCCGGCTCACAATTGCCGAGTCGATAATCAGTGAAATGATCTGGTTTACGCTACGGGCTCTGTTTGTATCAGAAGTTCTACACCCCATCTAGACCCGGGCCCCTTAAGTTCTTCGAGCTCAACTTTTTCTTTCGTTTCCGGTTGCAGTCTGAGCGCTCTGTTGGGATTCGTTGAGTGATCTAAAAATTCTGAATACGGCTGGAGTGATTTTCGCCATATCCACGCAACTGACCACAAGCGAAAGAAAGTCTCTACTTTATTGTGTATATAATTTTATCTGCGGGTATTTTGCTGAGAATGGCACAATTCCGGTAAATCCTCTGCACTTCACTCGTCTGCTCATTTGAGACAGCCCAGCCATTTTCTAAAGTCTTAATGAGTGGTGCCGACCCATTCCAGATGACAAAACGAACCCTCTGCAACCTGACAGCCGCCACTGCACCACAATACTCAAACGATTGTAGTTGCCGGAGCAAAATAAACGTGAGATGCAATCTCATCATTTATTTAAGATAGAATTCCACGAGTTACTAGAGGTGCACAAAGCCTGGGAATGACCATTCTAAGCAGAACGTTAGCGGAGACTTTAGCGGATTGGTGAAGAAGAGTGCTTTGCGAATACTGAAATTTGTCCGCAGTACGGCGTGCGGTTGTAGATGCTGAAGTCTCATCCCGCATCGGATGTTTATCATCAGTTTCCGCGATAACCTCATATCGAACGCAGTCTCTTGTGGCGGCCAGAGTTGCTTCGTTGCAAGCAATAAAGCGGAATTGATTTGCAACCCGCCGCACAGTCACATACGAGTATTGCAGAAAATGCTCGACGAGTCCTTGATGTAACAAGGGGCGGTAAAATATTGCATCTGCCCCCGTCGTTGTTTTTTCTTAGCATAATCGAATGATAAAGAGAATCATATCCTTGCCATCCGTTGCCTATTTTTAATTTAGTTCTTTTTAATTATTTTTTTATTATTACGGGAACATGAAGATCTTTCCTTTGCTTTACTGTTTGTCCCGTTCACAAGCGGGGTCGGATCGTTTGCGCCATCAAGGGCGTAATCTGGATGCAATTGCGAGGCTTTCAAATATCCATCCGGAGTATCAAGCCACCGTTGTTTAGGACAGCCTTCTGGTCGCTTATTATCGACTTCGATGTTCATATCAATCTTGGTAAGCGAATTCCCCTTAGCCTCAGGTGACAGAGATCGCTCTCTTTGTTTCCCGGTTAACATTCCTGGAAATTTGCCAATTGTGGAGGCGTTTATTTTCGCGCAGTTTAATTTGAGCATCGTCATCCTAAAGTCAAGTGTTTCAGTTAATGAACCGTTTACATGCTTTGCTGACTCCGAGGATAGCATAGGTTTGTGGATCGAGTTAAAGCTTGGCTCCACGATTCTTTTACACTCGTAATGGTTGGTAGTCGCGTAAATGAGATCATTTCTTCTCACACAGTCGCCACCATTTAATACACGGCGGGCCTGTGTGTTCCTCACATTGTATGAGACTTGATTCGGAGGACGATAGTCAACGGCCGATGTTGAGATGCGATGATCTCATAGGGAACGGCTTTGCAGTCAGTGAAGGTGATAAAATGTCAGGGTGTTATGACAATATAGTCCATGTGCGTTTTCTGTTCCCAACATAAAATCCAGAAAGAGGAAGAACCATGTATTCACGATTATAAGATCATCATTATCAACGGCGCAACAATCGGTATCCTATCTAGGCATGCCTTAATAAGGAATTCCAGACATCACGGTTTTGCGTTGATCTGGTGTCCTGATCTACGCCATCGCTCCAGCTCAGGCAGGGTCTGCTTCGTCTTCTTTTTCTACAATATATATTGCCCTTATAAACTTTCCGGGCTGGATCATCCTCATCCATATGGATTAAGTGACTCGCCTACCACAACCTGTTGAGCCGGATTTTATCCACAACCAGACGGTCGTGGTATCGCTCATAGATTTCGCCGTAGTGTATACTATGGAATCGTCCACCCTTTTGCAGGCAATCAAAAATTCTTTGGAGGATTCTTCTCTCGAACGGGGTCAAGAGTTTCCAGTTTTTTTACTAAGAACCCAAGTCTCCGAGGAATACATAAGGGCTGACAAAATCATAGTCTTGTACAGTAAGAGCTTTGACCCTACGGTCAGATATTGCGAGCAAAACACTTTTTGCAAGCTGAAATAGACTCTGTTGGCTGCCAACAACTGTGCCCGGATTTCATCGTCATAGCTCTTATCGGTGACAGACCCTAAATATGAGAAACTTTTAACGGTCTCAAAATTTATTGTTTTCGTTTGACCAGTATGATTCGACGTTGTTCGTTCTTTGGTTTTTAGCACTGACCATGCCACCATGTACTTCCTCTTGCCTTCAACAATGTGTAGCCCGAGATCTCGCGCCGCCTGCTTGTTCTGGATGAAGGTAGTTTGAACATCTCGGGTTGTTTTTCCCATAATGTCAATATCGTCAGCGTAGGCCAATAGTCGGGTGGACTTGAAGAGGATAGTGCCTCTCGCATTTACATCTGCGTCGCGAATAACTTTTTTCAGGGCAATGTTAAACAGGACCCATGATAGGGCATGGTCTCAGACCGCTGTTGGTATTGAATGGCTTTTATCTGACCTTGCACATTGATCAGGATCAGCCTAGTCAGTCTTATCAATTTCGCCGGGATACCGAATTTCTCTCATGGCCGTGTACAGATTTACCTGGCTATGCTATCATAGGCGGCTTCAAAGTCGATGAAGAGATGGTGGAATTGATGGCCATATTCCAGCAGTTTTTCCATTGGTTCCTACAGAGAGAAAATTTGATCTTCTGTTGATTTGCATGGAGTGAAGCCTCCTTGGTATGAGCCAGTGATGCTCTGAGCATATGCGGCTATCCGATCTAGCAACATAGAGGAGAATATCTTGTAGACGTAACCCAACGACGTAATAACTCTATAATTGCTGCACTGCGTGATATCCACCTTTTTATGTATGGGACAGATTGCCCCATTGCCAGTCTTTAGGCATTGATTTGCTGTGCTACACTTTGAGCATCAGTAGATGAACCACTTCGTGTAGTTGTTCGCCTCCATATTTAACCAATTTGACTATAATTCCATCGGCTCCTGGTGAATTATGGTTTTTAAGCCGGTGGATTGCACGGACTGTTTCTTCTATGGTTGGTGATGGCAGCATTTGTCCGTCGTCTTCAATTGGCGGGACCTCCAAGTCGGCGATATTCTGGTTATTGAGGAGTTCATCAAAATACTCAACCCATTGCTTTAATATGCCCATTCTGTCGGAAATCAGATTTCCCTCTCTGTCTCGGCATCTTGCTGACTTGTTGGTAATACTGCTCGCTTCAGTTTTCGAGTTCATAGACTTGTTGGTTCCATCAGGCTTCCTTTTTCCGTCTGTGAAGTCGCTTCTCCGTCCGCCGGAGTTCGTGATAAGTCTCTGCGCGTGACCGCGTCCTTTGAGAATGCAACATTACTCGGTATGCAGCATTCTTCTGCTACATTGATAGCTCACATTCATCGTCGGACCAACCGCTGCAACTTTTCTTGCGACTGGGGCCAACATGTTTTTGGCCGTATGATGATAATGCTCTTCAGGTGGTTGAGAAGATCATTTATTGATGGTTCATTTCTAGGATATCTGTTAGCTTCTGTTATGATGCATCCATTTCCCCCTTATAGGTGTTACGGAGAGCTGTGTTGTGAATAGCTTCAGTATTCACTCTCATTTGATTGTCAGAGAGGATTGTAGGCTGTGTTGCGTGCTGTATCGCCTATCTATCTGTACAGGGAACACACGTTCCATAAGAAAATGTTCAAGTCATTATTCCGTTGTCGTTGCCGGGTTCGTTGTTGTAAACTCCATCCTGTCCGAGGCTTCTTCCCTGGCTTCGTAAAGTTGGTTTTCCATGTAGGGCTGCCAACCCTACCCAACCCCAACTTGGAACCCCAGTTGGTATTTGTCCCGTTTTAAGGGGCGGGAAATTCGCCTTCATCCTTCTCCGTCTTCAGTTTTTCATTAAGAAAGAGTTCGCTGCAATCACCATGTGGAGGCGGAGATAAGGTTTGGTAGTAAAGCTGTTGTTGTTGATTCAGAAAGCCCACGCTATATACTCCATCGTATGTATTAATCCATGTTTCGCCCTGGGACCTATACTACCCTTTAACTGCCACATGGTCATGGGTATCCGCGAAATCGACTACGCCGTCACCACTCTCATTGTACGTTCCGAACCCTTTCCCCCAAGACACCTGTTCCTTCTGCCTTTTTAGCCAAATGACCATTAAGGTCGCTTGCAATGATGATACAGACATGTTACAGGTCTTCGCATTGAGAAGTTGCCAGAAGGCATCTTTCTTGGCATCAGATCGACTTGTCTGTGGTTTATACGCGATGAAGAGGTGAATATTGCGATCAGCTGATATAATGGTGAGCTTCATCAGCCGGTCATAAAACTGTTTTGAGTGTGTGGACTGACAAAATGGAGAAGTTCATAGCCATTTTTACCGTGTTTGCGTTCTTTGTCGTAGCTTTTGTCACCAGACCATCGGGCTCCTTATACAACGCAGATATCAATGCGCCTTTTCCGAAGGGCTCTTGTGAGTTCCTCGGTCTTTCCAGTGAGGGTACCAATATTTAGCGTGCAGACACATATTTTATTTGCTCGGACTAATTTACTTACATTCTGACGCCATCCATGCTCAAGAAACCTTTCCCATTTCTTGACAGGACCAGGCCCTAGCATTTTCCCCGAGACTTACGACGATAATTTTGTTTTTACCGATATTAGATACATTTTCAATAAAGATCAGATCATTTTATTTTTGTTTTACTGTGGATAGTACAAAGTACGTTGTCTCCAACTCTTCCCCTTTACCTGGGCTTGATACCAGCATGCTATGTTATGAAGATGAAGTATGTTTTTTTAAGGACTCGCTCTTAATCTCCTCCTCTCTATACGCTGAAACCCACAGTAAATAGGGGCATCCTCCAATATAACGGCATGACAATGCCAAGGCAGGGGAGCGGACCCCGAAAGCCGCGCTCATGGACACCTGAGGCGGCAGAAACTCGGTTGAGGGAGCAATTCGTCGTAGATCTTCCCTCTCGGTCATGACAATCCGGTTGGAAGTATTACACCTGCGGTCGAGCCTTTTTGTTCGTTGTTTTTGTTGTTTGTTATATTCCGATAGGTTCGCAGTGCCCCATGTTTGTCTGCCTTTTAGGTTCCGGTATACACCCACGCAACGGTATAAGGACAAATTTCTGTTAAATGACACATACGTTCAATTGATCTACCATTTTATTAAGCTTGCCCAGCTAGTTACATTTAAAAACCCATTTCGGTGGATACTTCAGCAAAGCGAAGTTATGCTTGATAGACTACAGTTCGCTTTCCAGGTTGAGAAATGTCAGAAGGGGGTGGTCCTTTGCACACCTCTTCCCGTCTGGATCAGATGCTGCTCGCAAAGCAGAATATACTTTAGCCTGGCGCAATTTCTAATGAAAGATTAAATTGTCTTATGGAGTAGACATTAATGAATAATTTGATTAGATTTCAGAAGCAGAAGTCGGTAGGAAACACATTAAGAGAGGGGAGAACTTCTTTCACTGGCTATGCTACATCCTACTTCAGAACGATGCGATGGAGTAGTTACGGGGAGTGAATCCCTAGCGAAAGTTGAAGCTTTCCCAGAAACTTTGTGCGGTTTACTACGTATGCATTTAACCTTTGGGTATGTGATGGAATCATGGGTTTTTTTTATCACGTATGTGTATATTGAATGTTAATTTAATGGAGTTGGTCCCACCTCTTAATAACGGAAAAAATCCAATCTAATTATTAATCAACCACGTAGAAGTGGCTCCGAAAAACTGAAAATGCATGGATATAAGTTTCTGAGTGCATGGTTCCAATCAATAAAAGAGAGTTCAATTATGGAAGTGTACAAATGAATTCACGTCCAATTCTCGTATTATGCTGAGCCTGGCAGAATTGCCTGCCACTTATGTGTTCAATATTTGGGGCAATCGATTTGATCCAGAATACATGCGAAATTAAATTAGTTGAAGAGCAAACTTTCGTAGATCGCAATGTTGGCCAAGCTGGCTATCGTTTAATGCTTCTCACACACCACGCGCCCCTACATAAATCTATGCGTTCCAGAGCCCCCGCATAAATTAATAAATTTGATAGTTGTGTAGCGAACAGCGGGGGCCGCCACATTTTGAAACTACAAATGCAATAAATCAATTCAATGTAGCACAAATCACAAGCATTTGATTTCATTCCCAATCTAATGTTCGATATTCAAGGTTGGGTTTTGTTACATGACGATTCTATATGCGTGTGTAATTTCATGAAATGAATTTTTGATGAGGAAATGGTAAACGGATTTCTGTGGGAAGTATTAGAACATTTAGAGGATATTTTTCCCCAATGAGTAGGTTGGAAAGAACACTCACCATAAATGATTAACGAATGAATTCTGTCAGTACGAAACGATACGAACTCTCAAGAAAAACTGGAATCTACGCACGTTTACAAACTTTTCATTTTAGAAACACCTAATTTCCTCGATTCTAATCTTAGGCAAAGGCACAAAGTCAAGCCATTCCATGAACTCCAGTCCCTTTTTCTAAAATAACTCGACAGTAATCTAAAAACTTTTAATTTAAATCGAACATCTTTTTGTCTTACATTGAAAAGGTTTTAAAAGGAAGCTTCAATCGTGTCCTACACGATGGACGGTGGAAGATATAATTAATCTTGAGGTAACTGGGGGCCACCGGAAGCTAGAGCAAATTATCCTGCAGTTACATAGTAAACTAAAGTCGAATGATAAAGGAATGGAAAAGTTTTCGCTGCAGCGGAAAGAAGGGAGGCGTAATTAATTAAGCGAGAAAATGTTGTGAGAAAAACCAATTAAACGAAGCCTAGTTTAGCATATTGAACTGATTAGATCCATCAGACTCCGACGTTTCATGAGTAAAATGTTTGCTTCAGCTGCTGTTGGTTGGCAAGTCACCCTTACCACTTTCAATCATTCTATATGACTCTGAAGTTTTCAATTTTAAGGGCCCGGTTTGAAATGCAATATGGGACGTAGTAAGTATCCAAAGGATTATCCAAAATAGGATTCATTACATTATATAATAATTTTCCTCAATCGTTTCTTTTATACTTCCAAAAGATACCTACGCAGTCTTCCAAATTTAATCTTTTCAGTATTTTATATGCGTCCCAATACTGTTATTGATTTTCTTTTTCAACCCGCTAGAAATCTATCTATCTACAAACGTATCGTGTATCTGAAATTGATCCACGTAACTTCTTAAGGTAGTAGCAAAAAACATTCTGCTTTCAGTGAAAATTGAATTTTCCAGAATGCAGATATCATTACAGATAAGGTATGCATATTACATGAGAACTCTCAATACTTTCGTTATCTCCAGATACTGTTCATTTATTGATCGTTAATATGACTTCAAGGCAGCTAAATTTGTATACAGTAAAATTCCCGACAAGAACTAAACATTTTAAAATATGATTGGAAAGACTAATTTGTTTTTTATTCAGAATAATTGGACCGACGCTCAATTTTCCATACATTGAACAATTAAAATACACTCTATATTTATTATTAAGCATCTTTGCGGCAACAGCGTGCTGGCCCCGTATAGGTACTAGTGGTGTCGATTTGAAACTGGTTGCATCAGCTTTTCCGGATCATCCTCACCCATGAGGATTAAGTGACCCACCACACCATAGCATATTTACTTTCCATCCACAAGCAATCGGCCGTGATATCGTTCGTAAGCATCATGGTTAGATAGGCTACGTGCATCCTCCTATGAGGGGCCAAGTGCAGCGGTCCCACCTACCCCCTTAACGTTCCCACCAAACATAACTAATGCAGTCTTCCTAGCGTCAGCCGTCAGTGAACTGCCTCCGTAATGGAGTGGATGTGAATTACGTGCATAGTTGCGCTTAAAACATTTATTTATTTATTTAATGAGGACAATACACACTAAGCAAATTCCTTATTACATATTGTCCTCAGAGGGAGGAGCAAGTGAATGGCTTATTTTACGCTTAAAGCTAGAGGGGGACATAGAGTCAAAGGACCCAAGCTGTAAGGCATTGTAGGACCGGCAAATCCTCGGGATCGGAGAGTGAAAGTAAATCTCGAGCTTCGCGAAGGGTACATCAAAAATGTCCGCACTACGTGTGTTATGAGACGAGACGATACAGAAAGTAATATCCGAGTTGGCAGAGCAGTCCATCAGACGATTGCAGAGTTTGAAAGGAGTACATATATCAAGGAAGAAGGGTGCGGAGTCGTGACGGATAATCAACCCGTGGAAGGTTCTTTTTGTAAAAAAGGGTCCGGGTGAATTTGCGTTGTATAGCTTCAAGAGCGCGGCAGCCACGGATGCGGTAAGGGGACCAGACTACACAGCAATATTCAAGGATATTTCTGACAAGGGAATTGAAGAGCGTTAAGGAGGGTTGGATTGAGGTTAAGTCGGAGGAGGAGCGTAGGATAAAACCGGACATTTTGGAAGCTCTGTTGATGATGTCAACGAAGTGGGAATTGAAACGAAGTTTATCGTCGAATATTACACCTAGGTCTTTGAAGGAGGTCAGTAGTGAAAGGGGTTGTCCACTGAGAGAATAGGAAAAGGATGTTGGGGAGGGTTTAAGGGAATAGCTTGTTGACTGAATACCAACGGACTAAATTATCAAGGTTGGACTGTAAGAGAGCACAGTCCAACAGAGATGAAACAGAGGCAAACAATTTAAGGCCGTCTGTATAAAGCAAATACGGGCAGGTGAGGATGGAGGCGAGGTCATTGATAAAAAACAGTAAGAGTAGGGGACCAAGTGTAGAGCCTTGGGGAACACCAGAGGAAGAAGAGAAGGAACCAGATGAGTGACCATGAAAAGAAACTTTGCAGGAACGGTATGAGAGATAGGAAGAAGGCCAGGAGATGACTGAGGGAGGGAAATCTAGTAATGAAAGTTTAGAGAGGAGAATGTTATGGTCAACGGTATCAAAGGCTCTGGAGAAATCGGTATAAATAGCATGTACCTCCTGTCGTGAATTCAAGCATTTAGCAACAAAGTTGGTAAAGACCAGAAGATTTGAAGCCGTTGATCTATGTGTCACGAAACCATTCTGTTCTTTTACAATGAGGTGACCGAAGTGGGCGGTCAACCAGTCGTTGACGTATCATTCCAGGATTTTGGAGCAAGAGGAGAGAAGAGAAATGGGGCGGTAGTTCACAGCAAGGGAATGGTCTGCGGTCTTGAGGATAGGAATGATAAGGGCCTCTTTCCAGAGACGGGGAAAATAGCATTCATCTAGACTTTTGTTATACATTATACTCAGGGGGAGGGAAATGTGTTTTCTACAGTTAAGGAGGAAGAGATTCGGAAGCCCATCGGGGCCAGGTCCGACATTGCGATCAAGATTACCAATGAGGAACTCAACCAAGGAAAGCATGAGGAGAGGAATGGCTAGAGATTCGGAGGAGTCTGAAGTTATGAAAGGTGTAGAGGGTAGAGGGCTCGAGGGAGAAAACACTGAAGAGAAGTAGGTGCAGAGAAGGTCGTAGGATTGTTATGGGGAGTTGGCAGTGGAGTCAGCGAAGCTGATAGAAGAAGGGAGAGATTGAGTTGGATTACGAGAATTGCGAGCGTGAGACCAAAAGGGTTTTAAGTTACCGCGGGCAAGGGCGGCTTCGACGCTCTATAGGTACCTTTTACGCGCTCTTCCGACCATTGAATTCACAGTAGAGGGTATAGCCTTAAAGTGAGCAACGTCGGCGTCATTCTTAGAAGCCCGAAACTTCCTCTGCAGTGTATGTTTCAAGCGAATGTTAATAGGAATTTCTGTTGTGAATCAAGTTGGGTAGGAACGTAGGCAGGGAGGGGAAGAAGGGACATAACAGGAGAGGAGATCAAAGAGGATATTGTAGAAAGTGTTAAGAGTTTGGTTACACGATGGGTCGCTTAATATATATACCCAGTTGAAAGACGCTAAAGCTGAGTTCAGACTTTCAAAATTGGCTTTGCGGAAGTTGAACTTAGTGGGTTTACGCTTGGTTTTGGGTTTCGAACCAGGGAGCTCCGCTTCAAATTCAACCGCGGGGTGGTGAGCTTCCGGTCGTCCGCAAATGCTTGCACAAAGGCTTTAGTGTCCTCCAGGAGCGCTAGCAAGGCTAAGAGAATCCCCCTTTGTGAACATTCCCGAAGACGTACGTCTTGCTTCAATAGATTTCTAAATTACTTTTTGCATATAGTCTTTTGGTTTTCTGCCATAAGCCTATGGAATGCTGTGAATTTGCTTCGAAGCAAACTTACTGCCTACTGTAAAACAACCGCCTGGGATGGTACATATGAATCGATCAAGGGTCAGGTATTGAATGAGAATGGACTCAGGGATGTACTCGCAAAACCCAATTATAGAACTGGGCCGACCTCTTGGTAAAACGATGATTATATTCTATATATTCAGATAGCCGGGCAGCATTATCAGCGCTAAGAAACAATAGCATATCAAGCTAGTTGATGTGGTGTTGCCACCAGTTGCTAATGAAACTTGATCAAATGATCAAAACGTTCCTGATGTGGATGCCAGGCCCTCGAATATCACTGGTAATAAGGATCTGGATCTCGCATGGTAGGTCAGAACCAGCGCTCACCTACTCTCAAGTATACCCTGAAAAGTAGGATTATAAAGATTATAAGGATTCATGCAACCAAATAGAGAAATTTGAACTCCTGCTAATAGACCAAAATCGTTGTGAAAAAGCCTGGGGTTTCTAGAGCGGTATTTTAATTGTCTCTTGAGAAGTGAAACATGAAAACAGGACTATTGACAGGACATTGCCCCCTAAACTACAGCATGGAAAAAAAAGGAATGGTGGTATCGGCTATATATACTCAATGTCTAGAAGATGTGTTCAGATATGCAAAAGCCAGCGAACGCCGCAAGCTGGAAGCCAATAGATAGGCGAATTTAGGGAATAATACAATAGGCCTTCCAAAGGGTAGAGTTCTTGGAATTGCGGCTTCTCCACTTAACTAAACTAACTAATGAAAAAGTTGAACGCGAATTCATGTGCCCTTTCATTTTTTTAACTTTTTTTAGTCCAGCCTTAATGCAACCGTCATGCACTTTTTGCTTTCTCGTCACTTCTTGGGCACTACTTCCTCCTACTAAAGTTGTTGCATTGCTCATCCTATCGGTGTGTCCTTTTGTATCTTAGGCATATGTTGATTGTTTGAATGTGCCTCTTTCTTTTATTTATTCGCACATCGGCCGGTTTGCGATGAGTTATTAACTGTGTTGGCAATGTTGCTGTAAAGGGAGAAATTTGATTCCTCTCCTTCGGTTCTCTATATTCGTTCCTCAATTAGCTCTACAACAACATGATAGGTCCCATCTCGGTGCATGTTTTCTTGAGTTTGATAAATTTAGGTAGTCCAACAATTTTATAGGTTAGTAAAAGTCTGCTTTTATTATTATTCTGTTAAGAGAAAGTCGCGCCGCGTCCTTAAAGAACTATTGTGCCCCTTTTGCGGGATATAGCGTACCTAGTAATCATAGAATCTCAAGCAAAGCTATAACCGTTAGGAATTCTAGTACGTTCCATACTTCCAGATTTTCCAACAAAAAACACTTAATACGAGATTACGTATTACGTATTAAGTGTTTTTCCAGATGCTTTGGCTTACCTTGCACAAGTGCCGGACACTGTCCCAGAACCTGAAGGCAGTGTCCGTAGATATCCCTAGTTTTTTTAGGTGATAGATAACCCCAGGTGATACATAACCGATAGTAACCAGTGAGAATTTCCAATATGTTTCGGAGGTTCTTTTTGGTCAGGTTTACGCAATCCTTTGTACGCATGGATTCGTATCCCCCAATAAACACACTGGACTGCTCCATTCCTGGTAGGCCCATCCAGTACCGTACCTCTTCATTTTTTAAGGTCATAGCCATGAAACCGTTTCCGATTCCACAGAAGGGTTCTGGCCCGGGTAAACGTGTCCCTGCTCCCTTCTTGGCTAGTTCGCCCGCTGCCTCATTGCCTTCCAACCCAGCATGGCTGTTACCCAGAGTAGCCAGACCTTGTTGGATGAGCCGAGCGTAATCAGTCCCTCAAGGCATTCCCATTCCATTCACCTGGTAGAACCTAAGTGCCTTGATCGTTGCTTGGCTGTCGGTGAGAATAGCAGTGTTCTGCCTCCTGTAGTTCGTTTAAAAATTAAAGGATCCACATTTGTCTATAGCGAACATTTCCGCTTGGAATATGCTAGTGTACCTATCCATTGGCTCAAAGTACATTTTCCTTGGACCAATGACACCGGCACCCGCTCCCTCTGCTGTGAAGGATCCGTCAGTGTACTGAGTAATCAGTTGCTAGTTTAGTTTTTTTAAATTTCTTATCGAAGTGAAACCTCGTTGTTATGTTATCCCTTGGTATCAGATATTCGGGATACCGCCCAGAAATAATATCAATCGGTTTAGGCAGTTCCCCGCCTCACTGATACTCCCGGCCCTCCTTGCCTGCATCTGTCTGTACAGATGGAGAGGGGTTAATCCCAGAAGGACCTCCGGGGATGCCGTTGGGCATGCCCTCATTGCCCCACTGATACACAAGCAGGCCAGTCTTTGGAGTTTGTATAATTCTCTGGCTTGTGTACCGAGTTCGGTTCTTTCTGCCCAGATTATCGGTCCATAGTTAATAATTACCCTTACTATTGCAGTGTATATCCAAAGTAGTGTCTTCGGATTGCAACCCCATTTTTTTCCTGCTATAGACCAACAAATTATCAGAGCCCTCGTGGCTTTCCGACAAGCGTTTCCGACATGTGTCTTCCAGAGTAATTTCCGGTCTAGCGTAATTCCCAAATATTTGACCTCTGTTTCTCGTTTCACCCGCATGCCATGTAACCTTATGGTACTCAGTTGATCAAGCTTACGTCTCCTCGTAAGTGGTACTATGGTGGTTTTGGCTGGGTTGATCCGTAGTCCCACCTTCCTGCACCAGGCACTAGCAACCCTTTTTTCTTTTTCCTCATATCTGCAATTTAATATATAAATATAGTTACCCTTGAGCGGATCTGGCGCTGTTAATGCGCCGGACAACACCTACTTTGGTGCGCCGTCGCCGTCGAGATAAACCACGTTTTCTAGATATACAAATTGATTGACGTCTTCGATGCTCGTCCAATTAATGCAAATTGGAAGAATATAATGACCCGCCAGACTGAGAACGTTGGCTTTGCCTTTCTTTCTAAATACCAAGCAATTTGGCCAAGGCCCATGACCCGGTGAGAAAGTAAACAGATGTCGTGAGCGTAGTCGAAGTGTTTGAGGAAAGATGTCATCGTCCATTGAATTCCTGTACGTCATCCGGATAAGACAGCGTGAAAAGGGGAGAAGATGAAGCGATAACGATGACAGGATGCAACCCTGCCAGACCCTGCTTTTACCTTAAAGTCCTTCGAAATTCTTCCTCGGCGCAGCACGAGAAATTTTCTGCCATCATACGTCATCATCATCATCAACAGCGCAACAACCGGTATCCGGTCTAGGCCTGCCTTAATAGAGAACTCCAGACATCCCGGTTTTGCGCCGAGGTCTACCAATTCGATATCCCTAAAAGCTGTCTGGCGTCTTGACCTACGCCATCGCTCCATCTTAGGCAGGGTCTGCCTCGTCTTCTTTTTCTACCATAGATATTGCCCTTATAGACTTTCCGGGTGGGATCATCTTCATTCATACGGATAAAGTGACCCGCCCACCGTAACCGATATTGATACGATATTGAGCCGGATTTTATCCACAACCGGACGGTCATGGTATCGCTCATAGATTTCGTCATTGTGTAGGCTACGGAATCGTCCATCATCATGTAGGGGCCAAAAATTCTTCGGAGGAATCTTCTCTCGAACGCGGCCAAGAGTTCGCAATTTTTCTTGCTAAGAACCCAAGTTTCGGAGGAATAAATGAGGACTGGCAAGATCATAGTCTTGTACAGTAAGAGCTTTGACCCTATGGTGAGACGTTTCGAGCGGAATAGTCCTTGCAAGCTGAAATAGGGTCTGTTGGCTGACAACAACCGTCCGCGGATTTCATCATCGTAGCTGTTATCGGTTGTGATTTTCGACCCTAGATAGGAGAGTTGTATTCTCCTATCCTTATTCTTCTTCGTGTTCGACCAGTGCGGTTTGATGTTGTTGGTTAATTCGTCTTCGGTGGTGACGTTGCCACCATATATTTTGTCTTGCCTTCATTCATGTGCAGCCCAAGATCTCGCGCCAATCGCCGCCTGCTCGATCTGGATGAAGGCAGTTTGTACGTCTCGGGTGGTTCTTCCCATGATGTCGATATCGTCAGCATAGGCCAGTAGTTGGGTGGTCTTAAAGAGGATCGTACCTCTTGCGTTTACCTCAGCATCACGGATCACTTTCTCGAGGGCCAGGTTAAAGAGGACGCATGATAGCGCATCCCCTTGTCGTAGACCGTTGTTGATGTCGAATGGTCTTGAGAGTGATCCTGCTGATTTTATCTGGCCTCACACATTGTTCAGGGTTAGTCTAGTCAGTCTTATTAATTTAGTCGGGATACCGAATTCTCTCATGGCCGTGCACAGTTTTACCCTGGCTATGCTACGATAGGCGGCTTTAAAGTCGATGAACAGATGGTGTAACTATTGTCCATATTCCAATAGTTTTTCCATCGCTTGCCGCTGAGAGAAAATCTGATCTGTTGCCGATTTGCCTGGAGTGAAGCCTCTTTGGTATGGGCCAATGATGTTCTGAGCGTATGGGGCTATCCGGCAAGATAGTGGAGAATATCTTATAGATGGTACTCAGCAACGTGATACCTCTAGCGGAGAATATCTTATAGATGGTACTCAGCAACGTGATACCTCTATAATTGCTGCACTGTGTGATATCTCCCTCCATCATACGTCGCTCTGATATTAGTTGCTTCGGAATGCCCCCCCCCCCCCCCGGCTTAGAGCACTCCAAATACACAGCCTGATCACGCTATTGAATCGAACTGTCCAAGAAGACCGTCAAACCCAGCGGTTTTACTCCGTTTGATTGCATTTATGGCCGAAATGGTTTCTCTTCTGCTTGTAGGAGCCTCACCGAAAATGATACGGTTAAGAACCATGGTGAAGTAGATCGGGGATGAGAAGCCGAACGTTGATGTCCTTCACTGGACCAACGTGATGTCAGTAGAGCCTTAAATCCCTTCCGGTCATCGATCCGCTTCCACGCTTACAGCCAGATCATATATAGCCTCTTCGGGACGCGGTCGAAAAACTTTGTGGCAGGCGAGAAAAGAGTGTTTTTGATAATGGCCCAATGCTCATCGATATGGATTTTCGGTGTATCTGCCTCTTAATCAGCATGGTAGCCTTCCCACAGCATTGTAAGATTGTGATGCTGCTTAACCTGGCCCGAAGTCTTGCAATTAGAAGTCTGCCAAAAACTGGGGCCTAGGTGAAATAAAGCACACCTTGCGGTAGCCGTTAGAAGCACCCCACACTGAAATTGTGAATGCTACCACTTGGCTTTCCAGAGTATGAACGCACATTGCAAGAGGGAGAAAAGTACTCGCCAGAGTCCCACCATCTTACTTCGAAAAGAATGTCCAGCTTATATCGCTGGAATTCCCACTCTACTCGAAAAACCGAGCATTGTGAAGGCCCTTGCTACCGTTGTGAAGGAGTGTGCGCAGATTCAAATTTGCAGGTTTTTGGACCACACATTTCTATTCGTTTTAGTGGCCTCGTACGGCAAGCAGGGTAGGCTTACAAGGCAACGTAAAACAGAATGTGCCATCTTCCTTTTCAGACAGACTTCTACTTAGCTATAGCTTTGTACATCCTGAATGCTCCAATGGTTTACTTAGTCCCTTCACAGGATTTAATGAAACTGCTTCATTTTGCTTCTCTTATCGAGGCACTATACGTCGTCAGTGGGCTTACTTCGGACTTCTGTTCTCATTCTCGCTAAGTTTCTGTTTTACCAGAGTGGAACCCCTTGGAAGGCTTTAGAGGTTTTCCGCCACTATCTTCAATTCACCTTTACCTTTAATTCAGTTATGTCATTACTCTGGTACTTTATATAAGCATTCCAGTCAGCTCTCCTAAATTTTCTCATCTCCAATGACCAGGGTACTTCTTGCCCTTCAAAATGTCGACCAATTATTTATCTTCCAACCATCTACAAGTTTTCACTTCAGTTCTCTGCAAGAACATCTTAAAACATCTTGATGTTCAAAAACTGACAGCTGAGGAGCAGAAAGGATATGCAAATATCTCCCGTGGCTTGTAAAGAACAACTTATAGTCGATAAGGTAGCTGCAAAGCAAGCTGCCCCCTAGAAATTATAAATCAGCCTTTATGTCCATATCATATCCGCTGTTACTACAAATGTTACACTTGTACAAAATCAACCTAAATGTCATTCTCCTCCTGAGAACAGCGATGAAAAATTTGTAGCAGTATCTTCACAAAAATCGGGAGAGATACCAACCAGGCATTTTTCAAGGTGAATGTCCAAGCCCGCTGAAAGCAAATACTTGCTCCAAGTTAAAAGTGTTATATTATCAAAACATACATTAAGTCGCTTAAAATGCACTGAAGCCATTAAATAGTAATTGACGAAAATCAGCTTCGCTCTTTGCTGCATGCATCTAGGCGAACGTTCAGTTCTGAGCAGGACACTGTCATCGACAGTGATTGTGCCTGTTTTTTGAAATTGGTCGTCAAAACAAGTCTTCATCCTTGGAACGTTTCTCTTGACCAACCATTTCATCTAAACATCAAAATCTATACTATGTTCTAAATGTATCTTTTTTGCACTAGACATTTCAATATCAATGTAAAACAAAAATATAGTTCTTAATAGCGAAGCTGTAGTGAGTAGCCTTTAAATTACCTGCAAAACAATTATAAATTCTTAGATATTTGGAAATAGTCAAATACAAAACAAAGTAAATGTTAATTCATGCAAACAATGAAACGAATAAACCCGTCGAGTCGGGATACCGAAAGCTGGACGCTTTGAGTATTAAGGGGGTCATCCCGTGTGAAGGCCGTTTTTTTGGCTTCCTTTAGAATTTTTTGTGAAGAACTGGATAAAGATACAAATATGAATTTTTCACCATAGATTAACTAATGTCTTGAGTATGCATAGTAATTTTTCCACCTCGATCACATAGTTGGTTATTGAAATACAGGGCAATTTATACACCCATCTCCAAAAAAAGTGCTTTTTTCTTCTGCCACGCTAGAGGGCGCTGTGGTCATCTTAAAGAAAAAAAGTTAACGGCATTTTTACGGCTTCTTCAATGAATAAAAAAAAAACTACTGAACGAATCGCAATTATCCTAGTTTGCGGATCGTAGAAATATGTTCTGAATAAGTCCTGAAAATTTCAAGGAATTTCCTTGGATAGATTTTGGGCTATGGTGGCAGCCGATTTTCAACATGCCGTTTCGAGAAAAACGCATTTAAAAAGTAGAATGCAATTTTTAGCCATAAAACCTTAACTGACCATTAATCTGCTATACCTAATCCATAAACCTTAGGTTTCTTGAAGAAACACATGTACAGCCTTGACTTCGATTTTTGTCCTTTTAGCGAAGTCATTCGAACGTCATTCGGATCGATAAGTACGAGCTGTATTACGGCGATCGACATAAATCTGGCATGTGACTTATCATGCGTTTAACACTATAATTTCTGAACGACAGCGAATATCAAAAAAACACCTTACCCATATATTCTACACTATATCTAGATACAATTGATGCCAAAAAAAAATTCGATTCGGCGAATCCGACACACGGGATGACCCCCTTAAGGTTTTGTGTTCCTCTCATACGAGGAACTCCCTATGCACGATTTTCCATTCATACAAAGATCCGTGCACAAAAGCACGTATGTAAATTAAAAACCACTGGTAACAGGTACACAGATGTCTATTATCTAATTACTGTGCTCAAGCTTCACAAACTCATACATATACATACACTTGTCTTCCTCGAGTAATTTACACTAATATGCCAATAATTAAAAAAAGCTAAGAAAGGAATACTAAAGTGTCCGCATGAACATCGCCGTTCATATAAGTTCGTTTTATATGGTCATAACGTCATACACGTCTTAGTATCCAATAAATTTACCTGAAATGCGAAATTTTGACCTTCTAGAACTTTATTAATAATAGTTGGATTGATACTTTTCAGAATTATGCCTTATGCTAGTGCCAAAATTTCTACTGCTGGTATCCACTTAA
The DNA here is from genome assembly GCF_905115235.1 of Hermetia illucens. NCBI lineage: Eukaryota > Metazoa > Arthropoda > Insecta > Diptera > Stratiomyidae > Hermetia > Hermetia illucens. The sequence goes on along the minus strand of NC_051851.1, from coordinate 89,137,917 downwards.
CTTTAGTTGTGCAGATATCAAAACGGGATGTATTCTGAGGGCTAGATTAGATGTGTCACTGTGATTCTTTTCACATTTTTCGGCTGGCGAGACCTGTTTCACTTTTACGGGCACACATTTTGAACCCTATCTCCCTTCCTCCTATCCAATATCAGAAATCAGTTTCGGAAAATACTAATTGCGCCCTTTCATTTAATACTGATTCACATTGCTTTCACGCATGTATGGGGAGTCCCCCTTCAAAGTCAACGCAAAATGGCGCCACATGTAAGAAGATACACAGACTACATCTTCTCACCAAATTTCGTGATAATCGGTTCAATCGTGCCTGAGTGAATTGAATGTGACAGAGAAATAGACAGACAGACGGACACACGTCTGTGATGAGTGGCCGCCTGTGAGGAGTGGTCAGATCTCCCATCAGACGCGATTGATGTGTAAATATGTGTTCATGCACTTTTCTTTTCTGACTATGCATGGGCTAGTGTTTGCTCATCTCTGATGAGTGAACCAAAATGGCTATGGGAAGAACAGCCAGAACATAACACCACTATGGAAGACGTGAGAAGGAAGAAACTTAGGGTGCAGGGGTTCGGAACCCCAATACCCGAGGTTTTTGGGAGTAAGCAAGCGGGCTCCCGGTTGTCGATATCCCTTGACTGCAGTGCCTCGGTGGTCGATAACTTGGCCACCGTGGCATCTAATGCTACAAGTGTTTAAGAAGTAGAAAAGGAAGCGTTTAAGCGATGAACCACTCTACGAAGAACACCAGTAACAAAATCAAAGAAGGATGGCCAATGCCAAACATCAAAAAAGATAGAACGGAGGGAAGGTCAATGAATGCCAAATGTGAAGGACTATTTAGAATGGTTAGAAATCATGGAGAGCAGAGCCCTGAAGCAGAGGAATTACCCTTCACACAGCTTGGTGTAAAAATAGTGGAGCTGTGTGAGCTCATCAAGGGCAAGCACAACGTACACCAAGCCATAAAAAATATGGTGAGAGCTATAAGAGTGCTCTAGAACAAATCGTAGCAGGAGGAGCGGAATTTCAAAGGCAAGTCGAAATTTGCTGCCCCAACGGTGTCACAGGCCATCCAAGTGACACCTAATCGTATTGCAATCAACCTGCCACCAAACAAGAGAGTGTGGGAAAGAGATGTGGATCCTCTGGGAAATCAGCATCCTCTTAGGAAAAAGGGAATACAAATGGTTGCGAAAAACGGAACTAAAAGCACTAAGGAGAAAAAGCAGCTCCCCCAAGTGCGAGCTCCGACAATCGACTCGACAAAATCCAAGGGGAATGAAAACGGTGGATGGACCAAGGTGGTTAAGAAAAAGGCGAAGAAAAAGGCAAAAGTACGAATTCGCCCAGAAGCGATTGTAATCTCCAGCAATGGAAGTTTGTCCTACGCAGAGATACTGAAAAAGGTCAAAGCTGACACCAACCTAAAAGATCCAGGCGGAAATGTCAGCAAGATTCGAAGGACCCAAAGGGGTGACCTCATGTTTGAGCTGAAAACTCAGGCTAAGAACTCACTTGGGGAAATTTCACAGTACGGACCCAAAAACATGACGTCTATATACAGTGCAAGAATCTTGATGAAGTGACATCCAAAGGAGAAATTTGCACTGCCTTGATGGAACCGTTCAAGTTGTGTGTGCGAAGGAAGCGAGGGACGGGATTAGGGGCATATTGCCAGAAGTGCTAAATGCCCGGAATTTAAGAAGGCGCCAACTTCAATGAAAAGATGAGGTTTATTTAAATAAACTTCAATCATTGTAGGGTCGGTCAAGATTTATTCGAGCAGACCATCTACGTATTCGAAGTGACAATTGCCATCATTAACGAACCCTATAGAAACCATCACGGTGGCGTACAGGTTAAAGAATCGGCTGGAGGAGCGGCGATATGGGGATGTGGTCGACAAGCCATACAATGTACTGGGGGACAGACATACAGCGGCTTTCTGTGCGCGGAAATATATGTACAGCTGTAACGCCCCGCCAAGCCTAACACTGCCCGAATTCGAGGAAATGCTTGACAGTCTTGTTCTCGACGCAAAGGGTCGTAGTCCAAGGGTAGTTGCTGGTGATTTCAATGTTTGGATGCGGCAGTGGGGTGGCAGAAAGACAAAAGCAAGGGGCCGCAGTCTATTAGACGCTTTCGCACAGTTGAATATCATTCTAGCCAACGAAGGACCTTTCAGAAAGGAGGGTCTGCCTCAATCGTAGACCTAACTTTTGTCAGCCCTGAACTGGCACGTGGTATGTCCTGGTGCGTCAGCAAGGACTACACCCACAGCGATCACCAAGCAGCTCTGGATGAGCAGACCTTCATAGAAGGTGTGGTTAGGCCAACCTAATAAAACAGGCGCCTCTATAGAAAGAGCTGTCCATATGGCGCAATGAATCACCAAAGCGTGACGCGTCCATACCTAGGAGGTGCTTATTCCCCAGTAGAAGACCAAACTACTGGTGGAATTATGATCTGGTCAGCATTCGATCAGCCTGTTACCAAGCCAGAAGAGCGGCTCAAAGAGCGGTAGGGAGAATCGACCAAGGGCAAAAAGAATGCGCCAATAAGGAAGCCCGCAAAATCCTCAAGCTCGCCATCCAACGAAGCAAGAGGGAAAGCTCTAAGGAGCTCAGTTGGGAAGCGGACGTAAACCCGTGGGAGAGCGCCTGTAGAATCGTGATGGGGCAATTCACAGGCCGATCATCTCCGCAGATCACGTGCCCTTCACTCTTGTTAAAAATTATCCAGTGGTTATTCCCACAGCAAGAGGAGGGCATAGACAGCTTCTAGCGACCTATGAATGACACGTCAATGGCGCCAGTCACCAGTGACGAGCTGCTGGAGATTTGCGCTAGGATAGGAGATAACAAACTTCGGGTTTGAATGGCGTTCCGAATAGGGCTCTTAAGCTTGCCGTGAAATCCAGACCGGACTTGTTCGCTGAGTTGTTCGAAGCGTGCATGTCCGAAGGGATATTTCCTGCATCATGGAAACAACAGAAGTTGGTGCTACTGCCTAAGGCTGGCAAACAACCCAGGCGAGCCAACCTTCTACAGACCTATTTGTCTTTTGGACACTGTGGGCAAAATGCTAGAGCCAGTAATCTATAATAGATTACTCCCGGTTGTTGAGAGCCAGGGAGGTAGTATGGTAGTATGGGTTCCGTAAAGCCAGATCAACCATCGATGCTATCAAAATGGTTACTTGCTTGACCGAAGATGCAATCCACGGACAGGGCAGTACTAGCAAATATTGCATAGTAGTGACCCTGAATGTGAGAAGTGGATTCATTTCGGCCAATTGGAAGCTAATATGAGAATCTCTGGCGAAGATTGGTATTCCTGCTTATCTTGCAGCTATTGTCAACAGCTAGTTACAAAACGGAGCCTTTAGTATGACACCGATGACGGATCCCCGGAGGCCGTTGTCAGTGTGGTGTCCCACAGGGCTCCGTACTGGGCCCAGTGCTGTGGAACATTATGTACAACGATGTACTTAATCTCCCCCTCAGATGCTGAGTTATACTCACGCGAAGCGATCAGTGCTGTTAATGGTTGGCTAGAGAGTTCTGGTCTGACACTTGCGAAGGAAAAAACGGAAGCGGTCTTCATCACCAAGCGCCGTAAAAGAAATTTTACCCGTATTCAAATAAGGAGTCATATCATCACTTCTAAGCCTGCCATCAAATAGACGGGAAGCTTAGCTATACACAACACGTTCAGCATGTTTATGATAAAGCATACACTGTAAGTGAACGAACGTGGGAGGGCGACGGCATGCTTCCTGGTTGTTTATAGCTAGGGTAGTGAGTTCAATCCTGCTCTATGCAGCTCCAGTGTGGAGAAAGGCATTGCAGGTTACATTTAACGATAACAAACTGAGTACAGTCAAAGGGTAGTATAGGTCCCAGGGCGAAACGTGGATTGGTACCCACGATGGAGCATAAAACCTGGGAAATGCCTGCTGAACCAACACCAACAGCTCTACTACCAAACCCTATCTCCATCTCCACCTGGTGACCGCTGGGAGCTCTTTCGTAACGAAAAGCTGCAGACGGAGAGGGATGAAGGCGAGTCTCCCGCGGATAAAAGCGGGACGCGTTGTACCAACTGGTCCTCCAGGTTGGGGGTTGGGTAAGGCTGACAACCTTACATGTAAAACAACTTATTACGAAGCCACAACAGGAGCCTCGGACTGGCTGGATACATTGGCTCCCATAGCTTACACGAAAAAAAAATGATAACGGACTGGGGATTATTCAATTAGCAGTGTCACACGAAATGGTTGTTGGAAATACCTGGTTTGCGCGGAAAGCGGTCTCCAACATACATGGGCCTCTCCGGACGGAACCACTTTCAACCAAATCGACCACGTGTTGATCGAACGCCGCCACCTCTCAGCCTTGATGAATGTCAGAACATATCGGGGGGCCAATATAAACTGCTCCGAGCTCGAATAACAATACCACCTAGAATCCCCTCTGACAGTCAGGTGAGAGCGAACACTGAAGCCATCCATAACACAACCCTCCGCGACACCTATAAGAGGGAAATGGATGCCTCAATAACTGCAGTCAACAGAGGACCTGGACATAAAGAATCAACAAATTATCTTCACAATCACCTGAAGAACGTTATCATGGATACGGCCACAAAGATACTTGGCCCCAGCCGCAAAAAGAGTCGGAACGGCTGGTTTGACGATGAATGTAAGCTAGCACTGGACAGTACGGAAGAATGCTGCATACCGAGTAATGTTGCATTCTCAAAGAACGCGGGCACACGCGGAGACTTATCACGAACTCCGTCGAGCGGAGAAGCGACTTCACAGATGGAAAAAGGAAGCCTGGGAGAATCAACAAGTCTGTGAATTAGAAAAGTACAAGGAGCACCTGCACCAGGCACGCAAGTTTTACCAACCAAGTCAGCAGGATGAAGCCTTATACACCTCGATGCTCATCCTGCCGAGACAAAGAGGGAAATCTGATTTCCGACAGAATGGACATATTACAGCGATGGGTTGAGTACTTTGATGAGCAAGTGAACATCCAGAACATCAGCGAGTTGGAGGTCCCGCCAACTGAAGACGACGGACAAATACTGCCACCACCATGTTCAGGAGAAACAGTCCGTGCAATTCATCGGCTAAAAAATCATAAGTCGCCAGGAGCCGATGGAATTACAGCCGAATCGGTTAAATATGGAGGCGACCAGTTACACCAAGTGGTCCATCAACTTGTGCTCAAGGTATGGGACAACGAATCAATGCCTGACGATTGGCAACGAGGCATTATCTGTCTCATACATAAAAAGGGAGATATCACACAGTGCAGCAATTATAGAGATATCACGTTACTGGCTACCATCTATAAGATATCCTCCTCTATTTTGCTAGGCCGGATAGCCCCATACACCCAGAACATCATTGGCCCATACCAAAGAGACTTCACTCCAGGCAAATCAGCAACAGATCAGATTTTCTCTCTGCGGAAAGCGATGGAAAAACTGTTGGAATATGGACAACAGTTGCACCATCTGTTCATCGGCTTTAAAGCCGCCTATGATAGCATAGTCAGAGTCAAACTGTACAAGGCCATGGGAGAATTCGGTATCCCCACGAAATTAATGAGACTGACTAGGCTGACCCTGACCAATGTGCTAAGCCAGATAAAAGCAGCAGGATCACTTTCAAGATCATTCGATATCAACAACGGTCTACGACAAGGGGATGCGCTATCATGCGTCCTCTTTAACCTGGCCCTCGAGAAAGTGATCCGTGGTGCTAAGGTGAATGCAAGAGGTACGATCCTCTTTAAGTCCACCTAACTACTGGCCTATGCTGACGATATCGACATCATGGGAAGAACCACCCGAGACGTACAAACTGCCTTCATCCAGATCGAGCAGGCGGCGATTGGCGCGAGATCTTGGGCTGCACATGAATCAAGGCAAGACAAAATATATGGTGGCAACGTCAGCACCGAAGACGAATCAACCAACAACATCAAACCGCACTGGTCGAACACGAAGAAGAATAAGGATAGGAGAATACAACTTTGGGACCGTTGACAATTTCTCCTATCTAGGGTCGAAAATCACAACCGATAACAGCTACGATAATGAAATCCGCACACGGTTGTTGTCAGCCAACAGAGACTGTTCCGCTCGAAACGCCTCACCATAGGGTCAAAGCTCTTACTGTACAAGTCCTCATGTATTCCTCGGAAACTTGGGTTCTTAGCAAGAAAAATTGCGAACTCTTGGCCGCGTTCGAGAGAAGAATCCTCCAAAGAATTTTTGGCCGCCTACATGATGATGGACAATTCCGTAGGCTACTCAATGACGAAATCTTTGAGCGATACCATAAACGTCCGGTTGTGGGTAAAATCCGGCTCAATAGGTTACGGTGGGCGGGTCACTTAATCCGTATGGATGAGGATGATCCCGCCCGGAAAGTCTATAAGGGCAATATCTATGGTAGAAAAAGAAGACGAGGCAGACCCTGCCTAAAATGCAGCGATGGCGTAGGCCAGGACGCCAGACAGCTTTTAAGGATATCGAATTGGTGGACCTCGGCGCAAAACCGGCATGTCTGGAGTTCCTTATTAAGGCAGGCCTAGACTAGATACCGGTTGTTGCGCCGTTGATGATGATGGTGAAACTGAGTACATTCTATAGAAGAACAGCCCTAAAGGTGTGCTAGGCATTCAGGACTGTCTCAGAGGATGCAGCATTCATAACCTCTGGAATGATGCCCGTTGACATCTTGGCAGATGAGATGACGAATATGTATAATGTGAAGTCCATCTCTTCTTTATCGCGCGCAAGAACCCAGAAAGGGAGAGATCTCTAGGTCGGTGGCGAGAGCGTTGAGAACGCTCGGGAAAGGTTTGGTGGACACACAGGCTCGTCCCTGCTATCAAGGCTGGCTGGAGAGACGACACGATGAGATTAATCATAATCTTACCTAGTTTTTCACAGGGCATAGAGGATATCGCCAGTACCTGTTCAGGTTTGAACTAAATACCTCATCCGATTGTCCAAATTGCAATGGAGTCCCAGAGGACCCAGAGCATGTATTCTTCCACTGACAAGACATGAAGGATAAATTGAATAGTACTCCACAAAATATTTCTTGTCGCACCTGCCAAGATTGTCAACTTTTGCATATTGTTGGCATAATCAGCGACATGAGCACACCACAAGCGGCCAGCGAGGTTTTTACTGACGAGAAGCCGTTGAGTGGCGTTTGTCTTTCAGCAAATGTTATTCTGGCATGTATGCAGCTGGTGCAATAGATGATGACGCTAAGAAACTGACGTAAGTCCTTGACGATGTTTAGCTTCAGATAGCTGCAAACAGCTTCATCGCTAGCATGAACAAGAAGAAAGAAGGATGACCATCCCGTTAAAATGGATTCTACACAACTACTGCTCCAGGTGCTCCTCTTCGTCTTAATTTGGATGAGGCTAGGATGGCGTGCAGAAACAGGGTGCGAAAACAAGTCCCCGACGCGCGATCCGAAGATTATGTCCGGTAACTCGAACAGGCCAAATTGTGTCATAATGGGTGTTTTCTCGATGTCCTCCTTTGCCACTGGTATTTTGCTCTTATCAAGTCGACTTTGGAGAACATTTTCACGGATGCTACATATGTTATGCCGGACAAGGCTTCCGTTATTGAGGAGGAATTCCTGATATAACTGAAAAATCTCCTCCCATGCTTCGTCGAGTCGAACGCCAGCCTTTTTGGCTTTGATAAACTTGACCGATTACTCCCTCAGATTCTCATTTTTATTGGCCCTCTCTTCCCTATCTTTCACATTATCGTAGGCAACTCCTTTCTTGGGAAGAAACCTCTGCAAAAGTCCCGAAACATATAAACAAGAGTGGTTGATCATACAGAGAGAGAGTTTTGCCCACGTAAAATGAACGGAAAATCAATTTTAATTCACCTCCGGGGGAGGAAATGTTAAATATTGTGCAGGAAAATCAAACATAAAAAGTTAAAAGCGTGCTTATATTCTCCTTGTCAAGATTGAATTCAGGCTATAATTGCCTGAATCCTTGAGAGTTATTAATTCTAAAATCAACTCGACTCTCAGGCATTGAACCTAATTCTCCTGGCACATTGTCGCCCAGCGGAGAAGTGAGAGAAAAACGCAGCGTCGACAACTCCGATCCGGAGAGCGCGGTTCCGGGCACTAAGGGTGCAGATTGCCTCTTGTTGTTAAATTCGGAAAGTATTAAGTAAACTAACAAAAAGCTCATTTTTAAGAACCGCTTTGCCAACAGAGCTCAGTACCGAGAAACTTTCCTGTTTGTTTGCAAATACTTAAACAGATAAAGCGACCCACCCTTTCGTCGCAGCTCCTTGGGCATGGCGCCGGTCGATAAACCCTCCAGGGATTACGCGAATAATTAGAGACAGATAATGATTCTCAGCTCCAAGTACCGCTTATTTTATTTTATCAGCTGTTGTAATTGCTGTTGCTGCCGCTCGACGTCGAGATTCATTAAATTGTTTTTGTTGTGAACTTTCCCATTTCCAGCTAACCGTAATTATTGGCACTTTTAGCCAGGGAATTCATTGTGGAGCCGCTCCTCCTTCGACCCATGTTTGCGTCGATTTCACTATGATACGTCATCCGGGCGAGTTTGGGAAGTTTCGCTTTCAGCAGAAACTCCAGTTTGGAGATCTTGTTTTCTAAACACGTAGTGTTGATCTTAGGAAATTTCAAAATTTCTTAAGTTTTCCAAGGGAAAATACACAATCGAGGACTTTGTAATTTTCACTAACGTAAGCAGCATTCCGTCCTAGTGGGTGAGTCGCCGTCCCTCAGCGGATTTTGTCTAGGAAACCCTTTGATGTGATTGCTACGCAACTGAGCCTGCGAGCATATTACGCATTTTCTTCTATTCGAGGCGTTTCTCACCGCATTTAATTCATCTTTTCATCGTCCTAATTCGGTGAGCGTTTTCAGGAAGAATGCCAACAGAAAAGCAATTCGTAAATACACATAATCCTTGTTATTCCTCGGCCTTAACTTTCATCTGGAGGAGTGGGGAACGGTTTTATTGACAGCCTCCACTGCTGACGGGAAATTAGTAGCAGTTCACGTTCCAGACTTTATTTACCAATGAAATTTTTTTCTTTTAATCGAATCGGAGTACGTACATTTTTTATCGGTTCCTGGAAATCTGCCAATCGGGAACGCGGAAGGAACCTTCAAAGGAGCCTCCGAGCACGTCTTCCGTACCTATTCACGTGCGATACCTGAAAGATTGATTTTCAATTTACACATGCTGGCTCCATGTCGGGATTTTCCCTCTTTTAAGTACACCTGCATGTATTTATTGTACTTCCTCGCGAGCCTGGAGATGTTGTGAAATTACGGTGATTTTTTCTGGGAACCTGGGACGGTGCAGAATCCTCTGCCGATTCACGGTAATCGAAATCCGCGAACTTACGGAATTGTAAGGTGATGCCACTAGGCATAACAAAGCATGTCAATATCGACTCAACGCGTATACAGATGTAATTTCCATACAATTTTCACTCCGTGCCGTACCTGCGGAGAAAATCACAATCCTTCGCCCATTGTGCCAGGCACTCGAATGCGAGCATGTGTGTGTATAATTTTTATCTAGCGCTCGCAATAATTTGGTTTCAAGTAGATCCTATTTGCAACATTGATAAGAAATGAATAAGGATAATGTGTACGTCTAAGCTCCCTCGCCCTCTTCCATTCTTCCCTAGATTGCTTTTGCACAAAGACTCCATTGAATTCCGATAAGATTCGTGTCGTTTACGTAACAGGATGTAATTTATGGTATTGTGTTTCGCCAATAAAAAAATTGAAGCATTCAGTCCTGATAAATGGAAGTGAGCCATGCAGGCGGATCCCACGCGCACGTTAACAGCCAGTGAATTCAAGCAAAGAGGTGATGATGCATAAGTCAACAAACAGGCAATCGATTACACACCCATGCATGTATGTGTGTCTACATATGTTATGTCATGAGCAAACAGACGCGGTTTTGAATCCCCGATGGTGAGAAACTGGAAAGAAAGCAGACGAGTGGCCCAAGTGCAAGTCCTAGAAGCAGGCAATGGAACTACTCGGAAGATGCGGACAATAAATCCTCCAGCTTCCTCTTTATGATGCACTGTTCCATGTATTTACACTATGGGACTGAATATATGTATGTAAACAGAGGATTATACCTATTTAGACGTCCCTGATAGAGCACACTTGAAAAGATCCTGGAAATGGAAAGTAAATTAAACGTTGTAGAACAATACATAGCTTTACACGAGCAGATCCAAAGAACAAGATATGTACATATTGAATCTCACCTGGTTAATGGTTTTCACCATATCATGTGCTGATAAACCTCTCAATTTCAGCAATACTTTTATTATTCCTTAGGGGTAATAATCAAATAAGGAAGAGAAGTAAATTTCAATGAAGCAGAGGAACTCAAAACATTATTTTGTTGTATACCATTGACTGCAGGCGATATCGTAATTACATTGAAAACTGAAAGCAGCCGAAAAGAGGGTATGTCCTGTAGCATCCCTAATTGCCCGCATGCAGATGATTTCGTTTCGCCTTTGTCCTGCACCGAATTGACAAAAAGATCTTGCAGGTCCAGACTGTGTAGCACTTTTCCTATTATCTAGTATTTCTCTCTGCCACCAGTAAGATTTGAACCGCAACCTTCCGCTACCGTTCCGCTTTAACCACTTGAGCCATCCGGACCGGCGCCTATACTGAGTACTAGCAAATGCATTTTGTCTATCAGATCGTCTCGGGCAATTGTAAAATATTTACGTCCGCATGTAGGTATTGCTGTGAAAGATCTGAACGCATGTTGTGGTCAGAAGTGCAGATACAATGAATGTTTCAAGTATTTGCTCGAAGAAAATATCGCTGATGCGGTGTGTCTTCAGTCAGCAATCCGGAAGAAACAGTTTTTTTGGAAAGAAAACCTTGAGAAGTGAAAGTGAACTGTTGTTTTTTCAGTGGGCTTTTATTTTCTTGTCAGCCTGGAGGTGAGTAACACCCTTTACGTATGGAATGATGACAAATTTGTGCAGAATTCAGAACAAAATTTTATAGCACTAGAAAGCGCGTTGTCGCGGAGCCATGGTGTGCTCATTTTTATCCAAAGCCTGCATCTATGTTTTGTTTGGCCTGTAAGATTTGCCTGAAAAGTTTGCATTTCCCCGGCACGGACAGTTAGTCTGTCAGTTTTGACTGTTCAGACAGCCCGTAATGTTTGAAGCTGTGAACAAGAATTTTATGCGCATTTTTATCGCTGGTGAACATTTTTAATAAATGCTCACATACAAAAATATCCCAAATTTTCGTTTCAAGGATTTTGCACATATACAGTTGAAGTAATTATGTTGCGGCTTGTCGGTACGTGGATGATGTTTTCAGTTCAACTGGCGGGCGGTTGGATTGTAGGCTCTTCCGGCATAACTGGCAGGCCGAACTGAACGTAAATAACGGTCTTTACAATTACGAATGATCAGAGCTAAAGTCCGACGGTCCAGCATTAAGCTGATGCGGACTTAGGACCCCATCATTCTCAAAACGAATATATACAGGTATAGTTACTTTGGAGACAGATCGGAACAGTTGCCTCGCTACGAACAATGCATGCATGCTAAAACAAATCGGCTGTAGAAGCAAAAATATTGTAAATATCTTTTCAAAAATTTCACAATATATTCTCAAAAGATTATACTTTCCAAATATATATAAAACAAAAAAACCATTGAATTGAATAATTCAATAATAGTAGGCGGTCCCAAGCCCGGTTGCGAAGGGAGGGGGCTGTACGCCACCGCGGCGTCTCAGGGGGTGGGCGAGCAAAGTGCAGGAACTTTGCAATCTTGTACTCACTGAAGAAGCTACCACCATACCTGGCAGTTATTTATAAAATGAAAGGTGCGCTACGGATAACCGGCGAAAGTCGACTTGGTGACTGGGTCGGGCTCCCGTAATGGACAGCATGGCGTCGAAACCGCTAGCCGTGGGGCGGTTCAACGTGCCTGCTAAAGTTGTTTCACACCAATCTATGGCGACAACTTCAGCAGATTCGCGTAGGCGGCGGGTACAAAATTCTACATTCCCCCTTGTTGCACCAGAGATTCGTCGAGCGTTTCCCACAAATCGCGCACGTGACTGTGCAGCGAGTCGCAAACCAGTACCGTTTTATTACTCGCAGTAGCACAATCCCGGCCATCATCAGAGAGCGTGTTCGACTTTAAGTCATCGCGGAGACTGGTGACCAAGAGTCTATATGGGCAGAGGCGGCGGCATCAAGAACACAACACCGCACTGCAGGCAACAGTTTCAGTACTTGCCGAAGCACCCTTCTCCACCGTCCAACTGAGGTTTCCGCTGACGTTCGCGACGAATTCCAAAGAGCGTATATGGAATTCTCGGAAATGGACCCTTTGCATGAGCTATGTATCCCCAGGCTCTATTCATCTCCAGCAAATCCCAGAATTCTATTTCAAATCAATGATGAGATTGCATCTTGACTGTGTGCTAATATGTCGCTATTGCGACTACAATCACTTGTCTATTGTGGTACAGTTGCAGCTGTCAGATTGCACGGTCAGAAGATTCGCGTTCGTGTTATTGGTCTCTGTGACCGAAGAGATCCACTATGGGCAAAAATTCGTCTGGAACGTCGGCGGGACTCACTAAAGCTGGCTGATTCAAATCAACATTGGTAATGCCAGCTGACAGGTGAATAAAATGTAGAGGGTTTACAGGGGTTATGTCACCCCCAGTGAAACACCCGTAGTTGAAATTCCGGACACAATAAAACAGCAACTTTCAGTTGTATGCAGCCGGTTACGATGATATGGCGAAAGTTATTCCAGATGTGCCCCGAATGCAACATACGCGAGGAACCTGCGGAGTTTTTTCAGATCACTCAACGAATCCCAAAAGAGCTTCCAGACAGTGCAGTTTTCTGTGAAAGAAGCGAAAGAATATTGTGGTAGACTTTGGGGGTTACTCGCCCAGCATGCTGAGAAAGCTGAGTGGATCACTGGCGAAGGCACTCACCACGCCAATACTTGGCATGAATTTGGCGAATGTCATCGAAGAGGAAGAGGATGAGCCATAAACAACTCGAAGAACGGAAGGGGACCAGGTCTGGATCGGGTGCAGAACTTCTGGTACAAAAAATTCATCAGTATACATGGTCGGTCGGCACACAATATAAATCAATTCTTGAGTCGGCCGGAGAAATTTCCACCCTTCCTCACTGCGGGGATTACCTACCTTATCCGTAAGAAGGACATAGTGCAGAATCTCGCAGACACAAGACCGATTACTTGCTTACGAACCGTCTGCAAATTCATAGCGTCCATTATTAGTGGAAGGGTCAATGTGCACCTCGAGGCCAAAAACATTCTGTGTGAGGAGCAGAAGGACTGCCGATTCGGTTCAAGGGATTGCAAAGAATAACTCATTTTCGACTCGGTAGTTGTCGGACAAGCAACTAGGAGCCAAAGAAACCTCTTTAGTTGCTATGTCGATTATACCAAGGCTTTCGATAGCAGTCCGCATACTTGACTTATTGATGTCCTACATCTGCAACGCACTGATCCGAAACTAATAAACTTTTTGTTGACAGACATGGAAGGTTGTCGTCCCACCTTATTAGTCCATACATCTGAGGGTGCTAATACCTCAGGGCTCATCCATATACGGACGGGCATCTTCCAGGTGGATTCGTTGAGTCCCCTTTGATCTTTCATGGCACTGAACCGACATTCATGGCTACTGAATGATGCTACAGGGCATGGTTTTGTAATAAAGTATGGCCTACGTGCTAAGTGCGAACTTACACTCTACTCCTAGGAAACCATCACTGGCAACAAAAAGATCAAGATCAAATTACAGAGGATTTTCCGGAACCATGCCATTCCCACTGAGTGACCTGTAGTTGAAATTCTGGCCACACGGAGCTGAAATTTTCAATTGTATGCAATCGGTTGAGACGCTATGATGGTAGTCACTCTAGAAGTATTCAGAATGCAACGTACGCGAAGAGTCAGACAAAGTTTTTGAGATGACTCAACGAATCTCAACTGAGCTTCCAGAAAATGCAATTTTCGTTAACAGGAGTCCAACAATATTACCAGTTACACGGCCCGCTGAGCGGATTAGCGAACAAAAAACCCGCCATGTCACTATGCCGGTATCAGTTTTGCGGATGTTACCGAAAGGGAGGTTCAACTAGCCAAAAACAGAACTGGAGAGACAGACTTTGGTCTCCCACTATGCACGGGCGCTTAGCATATAGCATAAACCAGGTAATTACTTGGATAAATATCCACCTGTCTTGACTGTAGCGATGATGTACCTTATTTTCAGAAAGGACACAGCGCAAGACCCCGCAGACAAAAGACTGATTACTTGCTTGCCAAACCACTCCAAATTCATAATGTCATCATGTCCGAATAGAATATGGGCTGCCGAATTGGATTGAAGGGTTGCAGAAAGGAGGTACCTGCCTACTCGGCAGTTATAGGGCAGGCAACAAAAGACAAGGAAATCTCTTTAGTTGCTATATTGATTCTGCCAACATGGCTATTCACTGTCTTACATCTGCATCGCATTGATACCAAGCTAATAAAGTTTTTGGCACAAACACTCATGGCTAAATGATGCTTGAGGGCATTGTTTTGCAATTAAATATGACTTACGTAGTAAGGTCATCATGAGTAGCAAGCCGGACATTGCATTGCTGGCTTTCAGATCCAAGCGATGAGTGAGACAGATTTCTACAAATGCGTACGATTTTTGAAAGGACCCCACGCTTGAGTTGGTGATTTGAAGGATACTGTGATGTCCGAATTCTTGCGATACGAAAACGAGTGCATCGCCCACGGAAGGATAAAATAAGCGTACAAAATGTATTCGGTGTCCCTTTACTACGATTAAATTCGGAATGCTGTTGTGGCCTGATCTGAATAACGGCCAGCGGCGGACACGAACTCTTATATCCGAATTCCGAGTGCACTACCCAAACGCAACAATGGAGTGGATGAACTAAGTCGACTTGCTACGCGCTTATTTTTACAGCAAAGAGCAGGCTTGGCCTTAGTGGCAAATAAAGAAATATAAAAGTAATAATAGTAAATTATTGTGCTTAAAACTATCATAATTAAATATTTTATTTTATATATTTTTTTTTTATTTTTTTACAATAACATTCATAGTTAGAAAAGGTAATAAGAGTTGTAATATTTACAAAGAAACAAAGAATAATAACGTATGTATGTATAAGTTATTATACAACTGGAGGCAAAATCAGCACCCGTTCAATATGTACATATTTACAAAGCCCCACCAAGAAACAAATGGCAGAACTGAGCACGGCCACTGCTAACCGGCATCCCGCAGCCACCAGTACCAGGATTTCTCTTTTTCATCCCGCTTAATATCAATTGCTCTCGCACTGGAGTATCTCCAGTCGAATCCCGGAGCCCCCACTGTCAAATTCGGGGGGTATTCTATCCTTTTGTCCGTGGTCCGTCTATGTATATCATACATAACCCGATCACCGGCAGAATTAAGAATTAGACCATTCCTGTCAAGATACACGAACGCTTCGGGAGGAATGAAGCCTGTCGTGAGAGTTTTCTCGAAATACCCATTATTTGGGTAGAACGGTTGCGAAACCCAAGGGTTCTCACCATGCGAAGCAGATCGCACTATATGATTCCGAATCAATCTGACGATAACTGTGTCGATTCTTTGCACAGCAGCAGCTGCATACATCACTTCATTAGTTACATAGTGCTCATAGTTTGACGAAGCAGTCCTATTAAGACCCGTGCAAGCTCGCAAACATTTCCTTTCAAAGATCCTTATTTTCTCCATTTGGCTAGCACTCAAATTAAACCAGATAACACACCCGTAGGTGAGCACCGGTCTAACCAAAATAAGATAGCAAATAATCTTAACCTTCCGGCTAAGATGTGGAGCATAAAAGAGTCTTCGAAGAGACACGAATGCCTTCCGAGCGCCCTCTAGCGCGACTTTAACGTGCTCGTTAAATTGGAGACGCTCGTCAAGACGCACAGCCAGGTATCTAACGCACTTCTTATGAGAAATGCGCTCAGAACTATCCTCGTTCGCGACAATGTGCAAATCTCTCTTATTCCTTTTCAAGTTCCTACTGGCAAACGCCAAGGAATTTCGAAACAGAATCGTTTCACACTGTTCGTGAAGAACTTAATATCATTGAACATCTTCTGAAGCTCAACTTGCACCTCAGTTACCTTCTTGTGTGCCATGTAGGCTATCAGATCGTCAGCAAAGGCAACCAACGACCTTTTAGGAGATTTATTAACATCGGAAGAGTTGAGTAATTCGCCGGCAAATACCGCAAAAAGTGTAGGCGCAGTCACTGTCCCTTGCTGTAATCCATTCAGAACATGAAATTCTCTGCTAGTAGTGAGATTTCCGTCCGTAACGACAAAGCGCTTGCCATGCAGCATACTACACATCATCGCTACGAGGTGGCTGGGAAACTCATTCTTCAGGAGCCTGAAAATCAGTCCAGCCAACCAGACGGTATCAAAGGCTTTCTCCATGTCTATAAGGTAAGCGCCTACGCACTCACCATTGTTAATTCGCCAGCAAATATCAGACGTTACCTTCGTTATTGCATGTATTGTCGAATGTCCAGATCGAAATCCGAATTTCGCGTTCAGCAATAATTCCTTCTTCTTGATATGCCCGTTCAAGGCTTTCAATTCCAAAACCTCAAACACCTTGCTGATGTTAGGCAGCAAACTGATTGGGCGGTAGCTTTGAGGGCTGGATGAATCCTTCCCTCTCTTTAAAATCGGGAATAGTCGGGCTTCCTTCCATTGTCCTGGAAAGAAGGAATTGTTCAATAAATTATTGAACAAAATGCAATAATTACGAATGGCAATGTCTGGTAAATGCCTGAGGACCACGTTGGGAATGCCGTCCATACCGGATGATCTCTTATTGTTTACTCTTCTGAATATGGAAGTTAACTCTACACATGAGACAAAGTAATCAAGCAGATTACTACTCGGTATGAGATCAGCCTGCAACCCAGAGCTAAATTGGAGAACTGTGGTGCCGTTCAGGCTATATTTGAAATTGTGGACATCTCGTTCTACAATTTCCGAAAGTCGCGTTGGCTCTAAATCTGTTCTGGGCCGATGTACCGATTCAAAGTGTTCCCCTATAAGTTCGAGTTTCAGAGCATCATCCACCACGATGTAATTGCCTTGCGCATCACCAGTTACACTATTCGTGTCTATACCTGAGTCAATAAGGTGTTGTATCTCGCTGCCACCGACTTTAATTCTCGGTACAGTTATTCGGGACTTCTTCCGGAATAACGTATTTATCTTAGTAAACATGGAATCTGGATCGCTTGGTGAAATACCCTTTAACTTCTCCCGCCATTGGAAGTTCACTTCATTTACGTAATGTTGACGGATAAGATCCCGCGCGATCTTTAGAAGTGATTTGAACTCAACCAATATGGGACGATGATAGTCCCCATTTCTCCGATAGATTTTGTTGATGCGAGTGAGCAGAAGGCTTTTCACTTTTTTCAACCGTTTTATGGCTGCAGTTTCATATCCTTCCATATTATTGCGAGGTTTAATCTTAGGGACGACTTGTTCAATTGTTTCCAGCGTCAAGTTCTCCAGTTTGAGAAAATACTGAAGTATTTCCTCGTTGCTCAAGTTCCTGTCACCTGGTGCAATTGTACTATCGTTTTCCCCATCAAGCGGTGGGCATTCCTCTCGATATCCCCGAATAAACCTCTCTTGGAATTTCTTCCAATTTGTTTGTTTAAAGTTCAGCCTGTGGACGCCACTGTCCATCGGCAGAAGGCGAACTCTCTGTCCATCAAACAGAACTTCAATAAGAATAGCGTTATGAATTGAAAAAATCAAAAATTTTGACTGGCGGTTTCGTCTGGGGCAGAGGCAACTCATCAAACGCTGCCTCACCTCTGCCCTGGGAGCAGCGTGACCGAAAGTGCCAACAGGTGGAAAGACGCTCCCTTTTATCATCGCAAAAACACGACAAGGTTGCGAATTATATTGGACTTAAAACCCCAGTCGTTGTAGTCTAAGCTAGACTAGAGCTAGGTTGTTGTTTAGGATCTGCGCACCTGTTGGCACTTTCGGTCACGCTGCTCCAAGGGCAGAGGTGAGGCAGCGTCTGATGAGTTGCCTCTGCCCTGGACGAAACCGTCAGTCAAAATTTTTGATTTTTTCAATTCTTAATGCTTGGGGTGCTACGCTCCAATACTAGGGATCCATGGACTAAAAAACGAGGGAGTAAGTTGCTCCTCATTTAGTCCGGTCCACCATCAAGTGGATGGGGACTTAGGATCCCGCAGATCCTAAACAATAGCGTTATGGTCGCTATCATAAGGAAGAGTCTGTAGTTTCCGTTGAGGATTCTTAAAATTAAAGTGCGCGTCAGCAATGCACAAATCCAGATAGGAATTTACCCTGGGCCAGGTTGGACTCTCTGACCCATATAATTCGCATTTATACTCTATTTAGTATTGCTCTATCCAAGATTTGAGGAATACCCCTTGGGATTGTTTGTGGCGTTTAGCCACGAGGTATGCTTACCATTCAAGTCGCCAGTTATAATATAATAATTATGCAGCCTATTCAGTTCGATTATCGTAAACACAGAATGGAATTCCTCCTTGAAATTGGCTCGGTTGTTTCCCACTGCATTGACTGACAGAATACATAAATCCCCTCCTCTAGTCAGGGAAAAAAAAACATGAGACCTATTAATATGCCTGAAACGATAATGGCGACCCACAACTATTCCGGTACCACCTCCCCCATCACAATTTCGTCTGTCGTTCCTCACGAATTCAAAATCCTTGAATGTTATCGAATGCCTCAGATTGAGGTGGGTTTCTGAAATCAAGACTAAGTCAGGCTGTTGTCTGGCAGCGAAATCAAGGAGCTCCGCTCTGCGATGGATTCCTACGATGGAACTCACATTAGTCGTGATGATCCGGAGACCATCCAGTGGTACCGCTGTAACTGCAGACCTAGCAGCGGGCATGCTATTTGTGTAAATATTCTGTTATGCTATTTATTTTTGTATTGTGTATGCTGCATGTTTTCACACATGGTTAGTATTTTACTGAGGATGGTGTTCATCCCGCCACTTGTATCTTGTTGGGGCTTCTTAGCTCCCCCTTGTCGAACTACTTCTGCAAATGGGATCCCCGAGACGATTGGTGCCGAAGGGACGGTACCGTTTAACGCCGTTGCCACCTTCGTTCTTTGGGCCGATCTCGGTGCCAGCTGCCTTGTGACCTTAACATTGACTTATGCAGGACATCCACAGTACCGCAGTTGCCACAGTAAATTTTTTCCTTGCCATCTGCTTCAGTCAGCGAACATTCGGCTGCGGTATGGTCTTTCCCGCACTTTACACATCGTAAGGTCATTTGACAGTTCACTGCCGAGTGACCATAGCGCTGGCATCTTCAACACTGGACTATTTCGCCCCTTAGCAGCGCTCAAAACGAATGGCCTGGTAATTATGCGACCTGATGCCGATCAGATCGCTTCCCCGGCTCTCCGGGCTTATCTGCACAAGGAAGTGCGGCAGAATTCGTTTTTTCAAAACGGATCTCCTCGTACTAAACCGTGACACTGAGAGGAACTTGACCTCAGTTCCCGCCTCAGGCTCTTCCTCCGCATCCAAGCTTTTCAGAAGGAAGGTTTGCACTTTCTCTTCCTTTGGAGTGTAGGTGAAGTGAAGAGCCTTAACTCGCTCGACGACCTCACGTGCTTTTTTTTGATCTGCGCTTTTGTTACATTTGACTTGGACTCTCTCGGCCCCCGTCTTTTTAATAACAAAATTCGAGAGCCCCGCGCTCCCATTAAGTAGAGTGGCTAAATCTCTACGACTTAATTTATAAACATTAATGGGGGACACCCTTTCCCCCTTTTCTTTATTTCGGGTGCTAATTGTATCCCCAGTCGGACCATTTTTTAAATTTTCACTCATACTTGCATTATTTTTTAAATTTTCACTCGTACTTGCATTAATTTTTACATTATTTAACATTTTTTGTTGAGTTTTATTTTTTTCTTTAATTTTTTGGAAACATAGAGCAAAAACTCACCCAATTTTCCATCTTTACTACTGCAACTTGCCTGGTTAGCACCCTCTTCTGGGACATTTCCATCGCCACCGCCGTTGCTGACTCTCGAATCGTCAGCTTTACTATTCTCTATGTCCTCCATACGGACAGATTCGCTGCCGAAAACTTGTTCGCCCTCAAGACAGCCCGGTTCCTCCATGACTGCAAAAGTAGTCGAAGAAAGCTTCGCTTTGTTGCTGGCTACCTTTGGAGACGGCGGGCCCGCCTCCCCAGCCATTAGCTGCTCCGTAAACTTTCCATTTTTAAGGTTTTGTGTAAAACAAAACCTTATTAAAATCGATTCAATGTCTGTCTGTCTGTCTGTCTGTCTGTCTGTCTGTCACACGCATTTTTCTCCAAAACGGCTAAACCGATCCGAACGAAATTTGGTGGACAGATGGGAACTATGAAATCCCACGCATACAGCGAGTGGCATAAATTTAGGTGGAGTTTAAAGGGGGCTCCCCATACATGCAAAGGGAGGATTCAAAAGTTTTTTTCACGGGATATAGTTGTGTAGGATATCAAATGAAAGGCCTCGCCTGTACCTGTACTTTCCGAAACTGACATTAGTTTTGGCATAAATTGCAAAGTACCTGAGAGAGGAGTGAAAATGTACGCACTTGACGTGAGACAGGACTCATTTTCGGAAACTACCCAACCTAAAAATCCGAAAAAAATCAGGGTGGTGCGCCTAGATGAAATCTAGGCCTCAAAATATGTCCCATTCCGATATCTGCTCAAGTAAACTTACTAATAGTATATTACTACTTTTCAGAAATTTACTGAAAAACCCCCTTTAGATTCATCCTAGGACTTCCAAATTTTGGACCAGCATAGGGGACAATATTTCGTATATATGTGCTAAATTTCATGGAAATCAGGCAATTAACGCCAAAGTTATAGCAGTTCAGACTTAGCAATTTCGAGCGAGTTTACTGCTTCCAAAGCCAAGCAAATCAGATGCTGACGTCATAATTACCCGGAATAATTGACATTCGCGTGGAATATTAAAGTCGCATTTATGACGAATCTATTTATCTGCAGCCCTTTTTAAGGTTTTATGTAAAACACTTATGTGAAATCTAATCTTCGAGAGATGTCCCATTCCGGTATCTGCTCAAATAAATTTAATAATAGTATATTATCAACTTTTAGAAATTGACTAAAAACTCCCCTTAAGCTCATCCTAGGTGTACCAAATTTTGCACCGACATAGAGGACAGTCTCGTGCATACACATGCCTAGTTCCATGTAAATCCAACTATTAATGTCAAAGTTATAGAAGTTCAAACTTATCAATTTCGTGCTAATTAACAGCATCCTAAGCCATACAAATAAGATGCTGACGTCATAATTAACGAGAATAATTGAAATTTCAGTGAAATATTAAAATTCCATTCAAGAAGAATCTAATTCTCCCTAGCTTTTTTTTATATTTGATGTTGGTTAAATTGTTTTCATTCGCTAATAATATTAAACTGAGAGCGTGAAGCGTATGAGGTTGACCATTATCAACACAGGGCTTTCCATCAAATGATTTATTTAAATCGCTTTCTAGAAAATAGAGGGCAATGGAATTTTTAACTATATTACATGGAGCTGTCGTGGACTCGTCGCTCCTCACATCTTTTTCTTTTTCTGCAGCCTTCAATTCACAAGCGGGGTCGGCTCGTGGTGATCGGTTTCGTCATTTTATTTTATCAAATGCCTGATCAGGATGTAATCGCGAGACCTTTAAATTCCCGTCCAGCGTATCAAGCCACCATTGTTTTGACCGGCTTTTTGGTTGCTCACCATTGCTTTCGATGTTCTGACCAATACTGGTTGTTGAATTCTCGTTAGCGTGAATTACGTGACCACACCATCGGTAAACGCCTCTCTTGCAGTTTTTCCACGATCGATGAAAACCCATATCGATCGCGGATATTCTCATTTCAGACGTAATCAAAACGTGTCACGCCACCAGTGCAATGCAACATCTTCGCCCCCATTACCGCAAGACGCCGTTCATTGTCCTTTATAGTCGGCCAACACTCAGAACTATAGAGAGTGGCAGACGGACGACATTGCAGCAAATTTTAGATTTGGGACGTGCGTTGATACGTCGATCACAAAGAACACCAGTTGGGGAATGCCACTTCATCCAGGTTGCATTAATGCGTGAAACAATTTCATTACGCAGTTCTCCGTTGGCTGATAGCGTTGACTCGAGATTTTTAAATCGCTGAGTTCTGGCAATGGCAGTAAGCAATGGACAACTACGTTATGCTCCTCACATAGGGAAACACAAAACCTTTTACACCTGAAGCGTCAAGCTTCCGATTTCCCGACTTGTTTTTTATCAATATTGTCATTTGATTTTTCAAATCTTCGAGTGTCTTCGCCAGCTCGCCATTTCTTCTCTCAAGATTGGCTATCCTCACTTTGGATATTTTCAAGTCTGGATCCTCCTCGTTGCGGACTCTACGGCCGATCCGAGTGTCCCTAGGCCTTATGGTGGGGGGCTGGTCTGGTCCGCCACCAGCCGGCGGCTCGCCGCTCATTCCCACCAAGCCAAAAAAACGAAGTCTCGTGCGTTTTGTATCAATGTTGTCTTTTAATGTCATATGTGGCAAGGTTTCATAGCGTTATCCGGTACATCCGGTACATTAGGAAGCAAAGTTAAAACTGTAAAAACTAAAACATTATGACTCACTCGAAATATATTTTACAATTCCATGTTAGCACACACAGAGCGCCATTTATTATAAACCTGAATCGACTGGCTTCAAAAGACTGAAACTTTAACAGCAATACTGACCAGACTACAACTTTTGATCGCCATTATCAACAAAATGAAAACCAAATTTAATGAAGTACTTTGACTACCTTCTCATTGTACATGAAAAAATACCCTCTTCCTACGAAACCGCGGTTCATGTAAAACAAGTCGGAAAACCGGAAGCTAGGCGCTTCAGGTATGAAAGGTTTTGTTTGCTTCTTGTGTGAGTATATTTGAGTGTAGAACTATCCCATTTGTACGTAGCCCGTTCAGAATATCCATTTAGCATGTCAGATTTAGTACTTCGGGTTGTAAATTTACACGGTAAAGACAATTTTGAGCTACTGCAATTTTTTTACTAAAAGCATGATTTTGATCAAACTTGGAGATAATATGTTTTATATTATATTTTATACTTCTACCAACTTTTATAACTCTGAGGTAAACTTAAGGGGGGTTTTACTTAATTTTCCCAAAAATATGGGAATATACTATTATAAACTTAATTTGAACAGATATCGATATGGAGAGTATTTTGGGGCCTGGGCACCGTATAGAGGCAGCTTCATGATTTTTTTTAGATTGTTCGGTTGGGTAGTTTCTGAGAATGGCTCCGTTAAAGAAGTCATCATTTTGCACCTCTCCCACTCCCCGCCTTTTTAACAAATCTCATAACTAAGACCAGCATCGAAAAGTACTAGTCGAAACTTTTCATTTGATACCCCACATGATTATATTTGGTGAAAAAAAATTCTACACCCCCCTTTTACATGTATGTGGCCCCCCTAAATCACAACGTAGAAGGATATCATTCACTGTATGTCTGGGGGTCCATAGGTCCCACCTTCTCACCAAATTTCGTGTCAATCGGTATAGCCGTTTCTGAGAAAAGTGCCTGTGACAGACAGGCAGACCGACCGACAGGCAGCATGCATGGGCAGAAGAATGGGGTAGCAGAGAAACCAACGCAAGAGGACGAATATTGCTGGAGACGTTCTCGCGCTTGAACGTGGTACTTGCCAACTCTGGGGAAGCCAACACATTCCGGAGGGGAGAATTGCAATCGGTGGTAGATCTCACCTTCGTCAGTTATACTCTAATCAGAGATTTGCAGTCGCATGTCAGCGAGGAGTACAAGTAATAGCACATGAATATTTAGGACATACATATAGAATAAATATTATTGGGTGCAGGCATAATGTTATTTATTGTTATTGCTTGTACCCTATTTCGTAAGAAATGTGTGGTCGTTAATGAAGGCACTTTGACCTGCGCATTGTAAAATGCAATATGGACATGTGCGCGACACATGATAAAGATAAAGATAGGATAATGTTTACAAGATAGGTTGCTTTGTAAGAAATATTGTAAGTAGTCTTCAGTCAAAATTTGGAATTTAAATAAAACGGTCGTACGATCCTTCCCAAACGGACTCAAAATGAATTTTATTTTAATTTACACACGCAGCGATCATCAGGCTATCATCTTTCAAACCTCGCAAAAGAATAATGTGAAGCCATTAAAACGAATAACGATGAGCTGGGTAATGAAGAAATTCGACGCAGAAATGTTCAAGGAGGTACTTCTGGAAGATACATCGCTATCGGGAAGCGCACAAAACAAAGTTTCACAGGTCGTGGAAAAATTGCAGCGAGCATGCGATGCCGCTATACCTCGACGTAGCACTTTCCGAAGACGAATCCTAATTTTTGGTGGAATTCCGAAATTGAGGAATGCCGGAAAAAGTGCCTCAAAGCTAGGAGACGCTCCCAGCGCAGAAGAAACCGACCTGAGTTCGAGGAGCTACACATGCAATATAAAAATGCGAGGAAAAAATTGCAAGTAGCTATCGCAAAGAGCAAATCCGAACATTTCAAGCGGATGTGCACTGAAGCTGACTCTGACCCATGGCGTGGCGCATATAGGTCGGTGATGTCATCACTAAAAGGCGAGCGCTCCCCACCGATTACTTACCCAGAGTTGTAGCAGAATATAGTGAACACTCTATTCCCAGTAGATGTAAATTGTACAAGTCTGCCTGCAGTACATTTAAATCCCGACGAAGTTCCGATAGTGGTAATTGAGGAGGTTCTAGACGCAGCAAATAGATTGACTGAAAAAAAAAGACTCCAGGACCAGATGGAATCCCTAACATTGCCCTGAAAGTAGCCGCCAGGACAGCGACAGGTATGTTTGCCCAAGTTTTCACGGCATGCCTTAGGGAAGGAGAATTCCCCGAGCAATGGAAGGTACAAAAGCTAATACTCATTCCGAAGGCAGGTAAACCATTGGGTGACCCCTCCTCATATAGGCCGATATGTCTGGTCAATACCATTGGCAAACTATTTGGATGAGTAATATATAACAGACTGCTCGCTGTTGCGGAAAAGGAAGGAGGCCTTTCCGACAAACAATTCGGATTTCGTAAGGCGAAATCAACTGTCGACGCAATCAGCATGCTGACTGGCTTGGCTCAGGCTGCAATAGAAGAAGGAAAATGTTGTGCAGTAATAACCCTCGACGTAAAAAATGCATTCAATAGTGCAAAATGGAAAAAAATCATCGAGGCACTCGACAAGATACAAGCCCCGAAGTACATTGTACGCATTGTGGTCGAGTTTCTCCTTGAGAAGACTTTACTGCGAATCGGACGATAGGGTCAAAATATTCCCGTCAACTTGCGGAGTGCCACAGGGTTCTATCCTGGGTCCATTGCTGTGGTTAATTATATACGATGGAGTGTTGACGCTACGCCTACCGGACAACGTGACAACTATTGGCTTCGCCGATGATATCGGAATAACAGTGGTTGCAAAGCACCAAGACAAGATCGAGATCTACGCAAATGAAGCGATACGGGAGATCAATTCCTGGTTGAGAAATTCTGCCCTTTCACTTGCCGAACATAAAACAGAAGTAGTTCTCATTAGCAAGCGAAGAAAGAAAACAACTATGAAAATCAAAGTTGGCGAAAAAACAATTTACTCCCAACCATCGCTCAAATACTTGGGAGTAATTATTGACAGAAGACTCAACTTCAAAAGACACATTGAATACGCTGCAACTAAAGCGTCTTCCATCGCTGCAACGATCTTGAGGATACTGCCGAACATTGGTGGGCCAAGACAAAGTCGACGTCTTCTGCTCTCCAGGGTGGTCAGCTCCGTGCTACTCTACGCAGTTCCAATTTGGGCAACTGCTCGGAATAACAAAGTGAAGTGCCGAAAATTGGGAATGGCGTATCGGTATGGTCGTTGGACATACCGCATCATTCCGGATATTTGGAGATGGTTTGAACGAAACCATGGGGAATTAAGCTACGAATTAACACAATTCTTAACTGGACATGGAGGTTATTGTGCTTATTTACATCGATTTGGTCACGACGAGTCACCATGCTGTCCAAGCTGGTAACGTGGCTGAAAATGCGGAACATGTCATATTTGATTGCCCAGGTTCACCGCGCACCGAACAAGATTGGAAGCGGTCGCAGACAGGCGTTTAACACCCGAAAACATTGCGGAGTTTATGCTGGAGTCAACGGATGCCTGGAACCAGGTTGTAAGGGAACTGCAAGCTATTCACCAACAGCTTAGGCAGGAAGAACTACGACGAAAACAAGGAAGGGAGAGAACCATAATGAGCCGCAGTTAAAAGCTGATCCAGTTCCGCGACGCAATACTTGATAGGAGTTCCGTGGGGAGAGTGGAATGAGAAAGAGGTGGTTTTAGTGAGTAGAAGTCTCACATAACTCCGTGGCAGGAGCCAGCAGTAGGTTTTGAACCTTTCCACCTTCGAACGCCGAAAAAAAAAGACAGACAGACAGACACAGACATTGAACCGATTTTAATAAGGTTTTGTTTGTAAAACAAAAACAACCAAAAAAACCAACTGCATTTTTGTTGCTTTTAAACTTGTTGCTTTAAACTTGCAAACTTTAATGCCAAGCTTTGTTTCTTCTTTTGAGGTTGCTTTGATGGAAGTATCCGAATTCCTGACGGTTTTTTAAAGACCTTGGGATATAAGCATGCCAAACCAATTGAATGTAAGTTTTCTTCTTCGAATGAAAGTCTGTGGCGGACATTTTTAATGAATTGGGCTCAGAAGGCTTCAATATCGAATAACTGAAATCAATTTATTAAGGTCCAATAGGACCAACTGTTTTAGGTCCTTCCGCTTATTTCGCAGAAAAGTCCTTTAAATCTAATTCAATTCCTTGACCGGAAAGTGCTATTTCTGCACTTTACCCAAAGGCGAGATAATGGTATTCCACTTTAAGTTCGTATGCAAATGCCTGTCAAGACTTCAATCCGGATTGTCTTTTCCTATTACCTCTGCCCACTTTTTCCATGCTTGTGTTTCCTATTTGTGTTTTCTCACTAAGGGTACGATGACAGATTACTACAACCCTTACTTATCCGTATCTCATTTCACTAGATGTGGAATGTTGCCATGCACATTCGGTATTTCTTCGACGGCTTTCTCTCCGTATACCTTAAAATGTCGTTATGCGGAATGAATGTGTGCGAACAATTATCCCATGTGTATTCGTTGCCTTTGGTTGCGGCAGTGAGTGGGATTCGAACTGTAGCAACTCTTGAATAAGGCATAGGACGAAATAACAACTGCTTGAAATTCCATTCCTTTAGCGCCGTCTATGCTATGTTTGTAAATCCTAACGAATTTCTGAAAAGTCGATTAACATAAAATCTTTTAGCATAAACTTTTCTTCCGAGGAGACATAAACGTGCGTACTTATGCGAACTTCGACCTTCGGAAATTCCCTGTGCCAGATTTTGTACGTAGTGTGGTCTTTGTGAACGTCAGTGCTATGAGGGATTGGAGGAAATATATAGATTGGATCCGTCAAACTGTCCTTTGAATTTATGCAACTGCCCTCTTGGAAATGTATAGTGAGAAGGTCTATTCAGCCTTGACGAATTGAACTGATTTCACCATAAATCATTGCCATAAACTTCGAACCAATTTATGTGCCTCAGTATATTTCACGCTTTGCATAAACTGTTATAAATCACACTCCTTTCTGGTTGGCTTTCATACGAACTGAGCCGCACTAAATGACGAATTAGCGAACAAGTCCTCCATTTTGATTTGACGCGAACACCACTATATTTTCCGCCCATGAAAGTATCTCCCCCAGTATCCACGCAAATCAACTATAAAATTAATTGATTACGCTCACATAAATTTATTCCCAGTCATAACTGAAGACCCTTTACCAGAGCTGCAAGAGGTGGAACTGTGGAGGGAGTTGGATGGATTTAAAGGAAGCAGAATGCGGAAGTGATTCACCCCACTAAATCCCATATTGATAATTTACTCACGTATGTTAGCTGCCAACAACAATAAAATAACATGCCGCCTCGACGTCCCGGATTTTAATTAAATTCATAGAATATCGTTGATGGGGCTGCATCCAGTGGAAGCTACTCCGCGAAATAATTTCACACCTCGCGAGGATTTTGAGGATAAAATAGCAAAATTAGGAATAATATTGCTTCCGGTTGATGGAGGCGTTAGCTATCGAGGACAAGGTTGTTATTTCGTTGAGTCATAATTAGGATATCAATCAATTTTATAGATCTCATACCCAGTGCTATCGAGAAATTTGACCACTGAGTCGCCGGATCCGTGTAAGCAGCTTTCGTTCCAAAGAACTTGCACTCCTTGTAAGAAATGGAGGTATGCGTGTCATTCGTGGCATAAAGGCATTTTTTAGGTCCTTGAGCAACACCTATGTGTCTACAACAAGCAAACCGCTTTATAGCAAAACTACACATCAATGTACATGGAAAACTTTAAACATCCACAAAACAGGGAAATTCAGATATTCAGATAGATAAACTAATTCAAGCGACTTCTCTATTGTCCATCGATGGGTGCATATACATTTGTATGTATACACATTCAAAACTGGAAGATGACCCTAGTATTGGATGTGTGGTGAGAAGAAAAGTTGAGAGGCCCTTAGGTATAAAATGCACTAAGGAAAGTGATAACGGACTGCGGATGATCCAATCAACAGTGTCACACGTTGTTGTTGGAAGTACCTGGTTTCCGCGGAAAGCAGTCCACAAACATACATGGGCCTCTCCAGATGGGACCACTTTCAACCAAATTGACCATGTGATGATTAAACGCCACAGCCTCGATGAATGTCAGAACATATAAGGGGGCCAATATAGACTCGGATCACTATCTCGTTGGCATGGTGCTCTGAGCTCGAATAACAACACCGTCTGAAGTCCGCTCTGACAATCAGGTGAGACTTAACACTGAAGCCATTCACAACACAGCCCTCCGCAACACCAATAAGAGGGAAATGGATGCCGCAATAACCGCAGTTAACAGAGGAGCTGGAGATGAAGCATCAACAAATGGTCTTCACAAACACCTGAAGAACGTTATCATAAATACGGCCACAAACATACTTGGGCCCCCGCCGCAAGGAGTCGGAATGGCTGGTTTGACGATGAATGTAAGCTAACAACGGAACGGAAGAATGCCCCATACCGAGTAATGTTGCATTCTCAAAGAACGTGGGCACGCGCGGAGACTTATCACGAACTCCGTCGAGAGGAGAAGCGACTTCACAGACGGAAGAAGGAAGTCTGGGAGAACCAACAGGTCTGTGGATTCGAAAAGTACAGGGAACAACCGCACCAGGCATGCAAGTTTTACCAACAAGTCAGCAGGATGAAGCCTTATACACCTCGATGCTCATCCTGCCGAGACAAAGAGGGAAATCTGATTTCCGACAGAATGTGCATATTGGAGCGTTGGGTTGAGTACTTTGATGAGCTAGTGAACATCCAGAACATCGGCGAGTTGGAGGTTCCGCCAACTGCAGACGACGGACAAATACTGCCACCACAAGTATAGGAAAAACAGTCCGTGCAATTCATCGCCTAAAACATCACAAGTCGCCTGAAGCCGATGGAATTACAGCCGAATCGGTTAAATACGGAGGCGACCAATTACACCAAGTGGTTCACCAACTGATGCTCAAGGCATTGGACAGCGAATCAATGCCTGACGATTGGCAACTAGACATTATCTGTCTCATACATAAAAAGGAAGATATCACACAGTGCAGCAATTATAGAGATATCACGTTGCTGGGTACCATCCATAAGATATTCTCCTCTATCTTGCTAGGCCGGATAGCCTCATACACCCAGAACATCATTGGTACATACCAAAGAGGCTTCACTCCAGTACACGGCCATGAGAGAATTCGGTATCCCGACGAAACTTCTAAGACTGACTAGACTAACCCTGACCAATGTGCGAAGCCAGATAAAATCAGCAGGATCACACTCAAGACCATTCGACATCAACAACGGTCTATGACAAGGAGATGCCTATTATGCGTCCTCTTTAACCTGGCCCTCAAGAAAGTGATCCGTGATTCTGAGGTAAATGCAAGAGATACGATCCTCTTTAAGGCCACCCAACACTGGCCTGTGCTGACGATATCGACATTCATCCAAATCGAGTAGGCGGTGATCGGCGCGAGATCTTGGGCTGCACAGCAATGAAGCAAGACAAAGTATATGGTGGGAACGTCAGTACTGAAAACCAACGGGAAGAATAAGTATGGGAGAATACGACTTTGAGACCGTCGATAATTTCTCCTATCTAGGGTCGAAAATCACAAACGATAACAGCTACGATGATGAAATCTACGCACGGTTGTTGACAGCCAACAGAGCCTATTTCAGCTTACAAAGACTGTTCCGCTCGAAACGTCTCACCATAGGGCCAAAGCTCTTACTGTACTGTCATGTATTCCTCGGTGACTTGGGTTCTTAGCAAGAAGAATTGCGAACTCTTGGCTGCGTTCGAGAGAAGAATCCTCCGAAGAATTTTTGGTCACCTACATGAGGATGGACGATTGCGTAGCCTACATAATGACGAAATCTATGAGCGATACCTTGACCGTCCGGTTGTGGATAAAATCCGGCCCAATATGTTACGGTGGGCGGGTCACTTAATCCGTATGGATGAGGATGATTCAGCCTGAAAAGTCTATAAGGGCAATATCTATGGTAGAAAAAGAGGACGAGGCAGACCCTGCCAAAGATGGAGCGATGGCATAGGTCAGTGAGCTTTTAGGGATATCGAATTGGTGGACCTCGGCGCAAAACCGGGATGTCTGGAGTTCCTTATTAAGGCAGGCCTAGACCGGATAACGGTTGCTGCGCTGTTGATTATGATGATGATGATGAAAGTGAGGAGAAGGAGAAATTAAAAGTCGTCTGACTTGGTGACTGAGTCGAGCGGCCGTAATGGATCGGACGGCGTCGAAATCATTACATCATCACCGGCGCAACAACCGGTGTCCGGTCTAGGCCTGCCTTAATAAGGAACTCCAGACATCCCCAATTTGATATCCCTAAAAGCTGTCTGGCGTTCTGACCTACGCCATCGCCCCATCTTAGGGAAGGTCTGCCTCTGACTGCAGAATTGAAACTCGTTATTATCCACTCTTAAGATGAAATGGCAACGGCAAGGGCAAATATAGAATCATGCCCCTTTTTGCAGATCATTTGTGTGATGATATGTCGCTACTGCAACTTATGTATTGTGGTCCGACTCATTAAGGCATTGCTAGGCGCTGACGCGATCGAAAAGGAGGATCCACGGCGGATCGCAAACTTGGTCAATGTTTGTCCTGTCTCAGATGTATTGTGAGGCGTGAACTTGGAGGTTCCCACCGACGCCATTAGCAACGGTCATCACGAGCTGCGGATATATGGATGTAGTATTGGTGGTATCCAAATCCAAGTTTATACCGGCGCAGGCTTCTAAAATTACCTGAAAATTCTGCAAGGAGCCCACACTCGTGATTGTGATTTCAAGAATACTCTTTTGTCAGAATTCCTGCTATGTATTAAGCTGATATTACCGCATCTCTCGGTTTAGGATAAAGTAAGACTGTGTTCGCTACCTCTTCACTGTTAAATGGACTACGACCGATATGAAAAATCGGTCTAGAAAATGTCTAGTGGCGGATATAGACTACTATGTACAAATTCGAAACGGATCACCCAAATTTTTCCGTGTGCCGATTAACCTTTCTTGTGCATAATAAGACCACCAAGTCGACTGGTTGCATGCTTACTTTTACAGGAGTCTTTTGTATGCGGCTATTTGTTAAGCAGAACGTGAATTGCCTTTGGCGACATTTGTCGAATAAATTACTGCGCGCTGGGAACTGGCACCGGTGTAATACACGAACAGGCATGTGTTAGGTGATTCATCCGAACTTTGTATACAACCCTCGGCTGATCACGGGCAAATACCCAGTTTACCTTTATGAACCCCAGGCATTACTCCAAAGTTCTGCTTACATCAAGTTCGCTATATTCCACAACAAATGTGACTTTTAGTTAGTTGACAAAACAGGTCGCTCCACATACATCATAGTTGGTGCTAGGACTATCACACAGTCAGGATCACAGATTTTTCTCATTTAACTACGATCAGCCACCACCACCAAAGCCTCTTTATATTTTAAGTAGGTCGGATCATCCAAGCCTAATTGCTTGACAATGCTAGATTTTGGTTAGTGACAAGCGAATGAGAAATTCGTTTCGCTGTATGACACACATTTCCGTTCTGTTTACCTAAATTTGCCCCTAAGTTCCGGATGTAACATCCAAACTCAACACTTTTGCTTCCTTATTTCAAGCTTTCTTTCAACAGATGCTTGCATTGAACACTCAGGTGTCCCAATGATCACCTCGTGGACAGTACATAAGGCATATTGCTCTTACCTCATTTTCTAGTTTACTTGCCTTTCCAATTAAATTAAACCGGTTTTCATATCGCAGCTGACACTGTAGTAAATACTGAAGGACGGCAGAAATCGTCGACCTATGAAAAGAGTGTCATAAGCTCCGCCGTTTGGCATAATGTTTGCACCCCAGCGAGGAGGCATGTGGCGTAAGGGCAGAGTTTAGATCAGCAGAAAGAAGACCGCAGTGCGATAAATAAATGCAAAACTCGCGGCTGGCAGAATCTAGTCAGCGAGGTAAATGATGACCCGTGGGACTTGGCTATAATCTTGTCACCCGGAAAATTGGGGCTCTGCGGAATCCTTGCATACTAAGTACCAACTAGATGGACCATATCGTACGGCCATTATTCTCTAGACATGCCGTACGGGTTGATGTCAATAGCGCGGAAAGCGACGAAGATTGCCCTCTATCCACAAGAAGAGAGCTGCACGCCCTGATGGTATCCCGGCGGAAGTTAAAAAACTGGTGTTCCGCCTACAGCACGACTTGCTGCTCGGGGCATTCAACACTTGCCCGAACGAGAACATTTTTCCTTGCCTCCGCAAGGTGGTAAGATTCGCGCTTATCAGCAAAGGAAAAGGAGACCCTGAGCCTTCGTCTAGATGCCGACCGCTGCGTGTGCTTGGCAGGGCCGGGGAAGTGCTGGAAAAGCTCATCAGGAGTAGGTTCGCTGTCTGGAACTTACACGACCACATTCTCGCAGAACGTGCGCTCCCTGTACAGAGATGTAGCTGCCAAGCAGCTAGCCGATGCCCTATCCCAATATTGAGCTGATGTAACAGCGTTGCAGGAGATGTATGGTCATTGTACCGTGTATTATAGCGGCCATCCAGTAAACCATGTGCCCGGAGTAGCTTTCTTAGTCAGCCTAAAAATTAACCCTGCTGTTACCGGCTTTGAAAACATAAGCGAAAGGCTATGCACTCTGCGCTTGTGAGGAAAATTTAGAAATACTGGCCTCATTAACGTTCATGTCCCTACACAGGAGACTGCAGAGTCGGGGAAGGATGCCTTCTACGAAGCAGTAGAACGAACCCTCGAAGTCTGTCCCAGATATGATATCAAAATCATCCTTGGAGATTTTAACAGCCAAGTAGGGACGGAACCCGTATTCAGGCGAGACGTTGGCTCCCATAGCTTGCATCAAAATACAAACGATAACGGACTGCGGATTATTCAATTTCAGGGTAAAACTGTACACGGCCATGAGAGAATTCGGTATCGCGACAAAATTGATAAGACTGACTAGGCTGACCTTGACCAATGTGCTAGGCCAGATAAAAGCAGCAGGATTACTCTGAAGACCATTCGACATCAACAATGGTCTACAACAAGAGGATGCCTTATAACACGTCTTGTTTAACTTGAGAAAGTGATCTGTGATTCTGAGGTAAAAACGAGGGGTGCGATCCTCTTTAAGTCCACCCAACTACTGGCCTATGCTGACGATATCGATATCATGGGAAGAACGACCCGAGATGTGAGATCTTGGGCTGCATATCAATGAAGGCAAGACAAAATTCATGGTAACAACGTGAGCACCGAAAACCAACCAACCAACAACATTAAACCGCACTGGTCAAACTTGAAGAATAAAGGTAGGAGACTACAACTATGAGACCGTTAAAAATTTCTCCTATCTAGGGTCGAAAATCACAACCGATAACAGCTACGACGATGAAATCCGCGCACTGTTGTTGGCAGCAAACAGAGCCTATTTCATCATCATCAACAACGGCACAAGAGTCGGTATCCGGTCTAGGCCTGCCTTAACCCTATTAACTCCGGACACCCCGGTTTTCCGCCGAGGTCCACCTGTGGTGCAGCAGGATTAACCAGATTCCAAAATTTATTCCATCCAACTCCGACAGCGGCGGGGGTCGTCTTTGTACCAGTGGCAATGGTCCGGCCGAAAAGTAGCAGCAGCAACAAGTGCAGTGGCAGCAAAACGTCAACCGGTTGAGTTTGCCGCATCTATTTAGCAGTTAAGGAATAGCTTTAAAATTCAAAAATTCGTTTTAATTTATAATTGAATGCAAATTTATTGGAATAATATTAAAAGTTAAACCGCCGGAAGAGACGGCGTCGAGAGTGATTCGAGATTCGCTCGAAAGCGCCGATCAGGACAGCCTACGGACCAAAGTGTTTGTTAGTACCATCGTAGATTCAGCGAGAAAGCCACCAAATGTACGATCCCGTGTAAATTCGCGCCTACCGCAAAAAACTAGGTCCGCGGGGAGTCCTAGCGACGGCCATCCAGAACGCAGCGCCACGTCGCCTAACGAGTTTTGATCGCCTCAGCAAGCACAACTACCTCGTTGATACTGGTGCGGAGGTTGCGGTTCTTCTCGTACACCCACATCATCAGCTTTTTCCGCAACCATTAAAACTGGCGGCAGCAAATTCCTCCCGAATCAACACCTACGGGTATAGGCAAGTGGACGTGAGTCTTGGCTTGCGTAGTACGTTTTCGTGGCGATGCATCCCGGCGATGTCAGCTTGCCCATACTAGGCGCAGACTTCTTGTGTCACTATGGGTTGCTGGTGGACTTGCAAAACAAGTCTCTTATAGATTCCACGACCTTAATTCGTCGGGCCAAATAGCATCTCACCCAAGTAACAATCTTTCCGTACTGTTAGAAAACATTACCGGCTCTCGTGTTCAGGCACTTCTCCAAAAGTTCAGCCAGATTACTACCGAATGTAGTCCCTCTAAACCAGTGACCAGCCGGCTATTGCACGGAAAGAGTTTGAACAACCATTGCAACAGGGTATCTGAAAACCTTCTGACAGCTGTTGTTCTTCCTCACTACATATGGTCCCTAAGCCGTAGATATTGCCCTTATAGACTTTCCGGGCTGAATCATCCTCATCCATACGGATGAATTGACCCGCCCGCCGCAACCTGTTGAGCCGGATTTTATCCACAACCAGACGGTCGTGGTATCGCTCATAGATTTCGTTGTTATGTAGGCTACAGAATTGTCCATCCTCATGTAGGGGGCCAAAAATTCTTTTGAGCATTCTTCTCTCAAACGCAGCCTAGAGTTCGCAATTTTTTTCGCTAAGAATCCAAGTCTCCGAGGAATACATAACGACTGGCAAGATCATACTCTTGTACAGTAAACGTAGGGTCAAATTATGATGAGATGTTTCGAGGGGAACAGTTTTTGTAAGCTGGAATAGGCTCAAAGTCTCCTATCTTCATTGTTTTCGTTTGACCAGTGCGATTCGATGCTGTTCGTTTCTATTTCAGCTTACAAACGAAACGAAATGTTGCTAACCCTGCTGCGCCACAAATCTGTTGGCACTATATTGTTGAGTTCAGTCCTGAATTGAAGTAAAATTCAAATATTGTTTGGTTTTCACCACGACTGTAAAGGTTCTTTCACACGTGAAGCTTTCCGTTTGCAGGTAATTTTTGACACGTGGCTGCATCATAGCTAAGTTATGCTTATAGTATCTCCAATTCGAGGTATTGAGTGGCCACTAGTGAGTATTTCCAGTGATAATAGCGAAGAAATTAAATGAAATTGTCAACTCGCAAATACTAATATTTCGATCAGAAATAGTTTCTTTCCGCAGTGCGAGATGCCCTCGAATACGTTTCATTGAAATGACTGGATTTAGCTACAATTTTTGAGATCTGACCTTATACGAAATTCGACTGAATTACCACACGTCCATACCAGCAAGATTTGAACCGATTCCAATTTGCTGCTGCGGTGCAGGTTCAACCTACAAAACATTTTGTGCTTCTCGATTTCCACTCTCTCGCCCGCTATCTACGTACCCTGCAGATAAGTGCTACCTACCGAATATTGATTGGCAGCTAACCTGCAATTTATTAAGCACTCGTAATAATCAGGTTCACATGCCAACTCGATTCTCTGTGGGCAAGTGAACATACGCACTTCCTAGCGAATCTATTCACCTATCCACAGAGAGGGAATCATGTTAAAGAGATAAGTTTGGAGGGTTTACTCAACATTAATTTCATGGAAGCGGATGTTAATTCTATTCAAGTTGCTGAAATGCCCACATCCTGTTGTATCCTGCAAGTAAGCATTGAAAAAACCTAAATGCAGAGCAGCCCTATAAGTGGTTTTCTACGGCAGCTTGGTTACCATGGGAGTTAATTCCAGGACGAATTTCTGTATTTGCAACAAATACCTCTTTGTTTGCATATTTTCGGAAATAATGCAAGGCACATAGAGAGTGTTTACGAGTATATTGAAGTGGACCCAGAGAAATGAAAACAATTTTCCAGAACACACTGAGAATCTATTCTGGGTGTTCGCAAAAGCCTTGGAAGCGAAACCATCAAAAGAATTTTTCAATCGAAATTATGCAGGAATAAATTTCTTTCCAGATACTAATATGTAGCAAACATAAACAACATATGGATCCTGGAAACCACTCCGGCATGTAATGCATTAACGAGTATTTGTAAACGAAATGTTGAGGGAACATTACTTGTTACTTCTGTAAACATGCTACCATCATCCATACTGTCATTACCTTTCAGGATAAGAATCCCTTAGACGTGACATGCATACATTGAACGACGTTCAAGAAATTTCCAATTCACTTTTAATCTGGGGAAACCATTCTCTGATTTGGAATAGCTCCACCGGATCTGGAGAATTCCCTCAAAATACCGTTTCACTTTTGCTGGTAAAGCAATGAGATTCCTATTTTTACAAGTAGTAAATTTACTTCAAAGAATAATAGTAGGGGAGGCTTGGGTATTTTTACATAGACGGGAAATTGAATGCTATAAATGTTGAAAGATTTGATGAAGTCAGGTCACTCAGCATGCTTATGGCCAGCCGCAGAAAATCTTAAGCGCGTAATTTCGTTGCGGGGGTTGTTTTAGGGTTTGATCACGACTGTTGCTGTTTTGTGGGCTTCAATAAAGAGTTTGTTTGTGTCCGGATGGCTCAAATGGTTAGAGCGGAAGGTCGGGGTTCAAATGTCACTGGTGGTGGTGGGATTTGTTATCGTGATTGGGTGTCGGATACCAGTCCACTCAACTGTGAATGAGTACCTGAGCTAAATCAGGGTAGTCATCTCGGGCTTGCCTACAGGATACTGTAATCCTGTAGTGTACTCTCTTGAATGAAGTGCTCTCATATACTTCAAAGCCCTGATCCAATATGGATTGTTGCGCCAACGATTATTATTATACAATAAAGAGTTTGCGTCCGGCTTTGTTATTAGAGTACTAAGCGGTCGCAGTGGAAGGTCGCGGTTCAAATCCTGCTGGTGACAAGAAATTTGTATCGGAACTGGATTTCGGATACCAGTGAATGCATGCGAACCACATTGCCTCCTAATCTACCGTTATGGTCTTAACATCTTTCACAGCCTAATTTGATATGTCAAAGTTATGCGGACTTCTGTTACTTATTGTCACACGAAATAGAAATGTTTGATTTACTATGACTTTGTTAATAATACTGCGCTCTTTGCACAAAGCAAATTTTGTAATTATATTGTCAAGTTAAAGAGGAATAGGAATTCTAAAATATATAATAGTAACATGCTAGTATTAATTTACTGTGACCGTGATCGGGCGCATTACCATAAACTTTTGTAGACCTTTTTGGTTGTTAGAGTTTTACTTTAAGTTTGTAATTTTCCATCCCACACTTTCCTATCTGGCAACCGGTATCAAATCTTGGACCTGCTTTGTAAAATATTCATCACCATCACCAACGGCGCAACGACCGATATCCGGTCTAGACCTTAAAAAGGAACTCCAGACATCCCGGTTTTGCGCCGAGGTCCACCAATTCGATATCCCTGAGAGCTGTTTGGCGTCCTGGCCTACGCCGTCGCTTCATCTCAGGCAGGGTCTGCCTCATCTTATTTTTCTACTATAGATCAATATCTTATAAACTTTCCAGGCTAGGTCATCCTCATCCATACAAATTAAGTGATCCGACCACCGTAACCTATTGAGCCGGATTTTATCCACAACTTGACGGTCATAGTATCTCTCAGAGATTTCGTCGTTATGTGTTCTACGGAATCGTCCATCCTAATGTAGGGGGCCAAAAATTCTTCAGAAGATTCTTCTCCCGAACACGGCCAAGAGTTCCCAATCTTTCTTGCTAAGAACCTAAGCCACCGAGGAATACATAAGGACAGCAAGATCAATGTCTTGTACAGTAAGAGCTTTGACTCTATGGCGAGACGTTTCCAGGAAAATAGGCTCTGTTGGCTTCCAAATAGGCTTTGTTCGCTGCCAACGACCGTGGGCGGATTTCATCGTCGTAGCTGTTATCAGTTGCGATTTTCGACCCTAGATAGGAGAAATTGTCAACGGTCTCAAAGTTGTCTCCTATGTTTATTCTTCCTGTTTGACCAGTGCGGTTTAATGTTGTTAGTTGGTTGGTTTTTGGTGCTGACGTTGCCACCATATATTTTGTCTTGCCTTTATTGATCTGCAGCCCAAGGTCTCGCGCACCCCGCTCGATCTGGATAAATGCAGTTTGTACGTCCCGGGTCGTTCTTCGCATGATGTCGATACTGCCAACATAGTAGACTTAAAGAGGATCGTAACCCTCGCATTTGCGTCAGCATTACGGATCACTTTCTCGAGGACCAGGTCAAGGAGGACTCACGATAGGGCATCCCCTTCTCGTAGACCGTTTTTGATGTCGAATGGTCTTGAGCGTGATGATAGGCGGCTTTAAAGTCGATGAAAGATGGTTCATATTCCAACAGTTCCATCGTTTGCCGCAGAGCGAAAATCTGATCTTTGGTATGGGCCAATGATGTTCTGAGCCTATGGCGCTATCCGCCTAGCAAGATAACGAAGAATATCTTATTGATGGTACTCAGCAACGTGACACCTCTATAATTGCTACACTGTGTGATATCTCCCTTTTTATGTATGAGATAGATAATGCTTCTTTGCCAGTTGTCATTGATTCGTTGTCCCGTACTTTTAGCATTAATTGATGAACCACTTGGTGTAATTGGTCGCCTCCATATTTAACCAATTTGGCTCTAATTCCATCGGCTCCTGGCGACTAATGGTTTTTAAATCGATGAATTGCACGGACTGTTTCTTCTATGTTTAGTGGTGGCACTATTTGTTAGTCTTCAGTTGGCGGGACCTTCAACACCCCGATGTTCTGATTGTACAGTAGTTCATTCAAAGTAATCAACCCATCGCTCAAATATGCCCATTCTGCCGGAAATCAGATTTCCCTCTTTGTCTCGGCAGGATGAACTTCGAAGTTGGTAAGGCTTCGTCCTGCTGTCTTGTTGGTAAAACTTGCGTACCTGGTGCGGTTTTTTCTCGCAGGCTTCCTTTTCCATTGTGAAGTTGCTTCTTCGCTCGCCGGAGTTCATAAGCCTCCGCTCGTGCCCGTGTTCTTTGAAAATGCAACATTACTCGGTATGCAACATTTTTCCGTTTCGTTGCTAGCTAACATTCATCGTCAAACCAGCCGTTCCGACTTTTCTTGCAGCTGGGGCCAAGTATGTTTGTGGCCGTATTTATGATAACGTTCTTCAGGTGTTTGTGAAGATCATTTGTTGATGCTCCATCTCCATGATCTCTTTGGGCTGTGGTTATTGCGGTATCCATTTACCTTTTATAGGATTGCGGAGAGCTGTATTGTGGATGGCTTCAATGTTACCTCCCACCTGATTGTCAGAGCGGACTTCAGACGGTGTTGTTATTCGAGCTCGGAGCACCATGCCAACGAGATAGTGATCCGAGTCTATATTGATCCTCTATATTTTCTGATATTCATCAAAGCTGAGAAGTGGCAGCGTTCGATCAACACCTGGTCAATTTGGTTGGAATTGGTCCCGTCTGAAAAGGCCCATGTATGTTTGTGGACCGTTTTCCGTGCAAACCAGGTACTTCCGACAACCACTTCGTGTGACACTGCTAACTGAATAATCCACAGTCCGTTATCATTTATATTTTGATGTAAGCTATGGGAGCCAACCTATTGCCTGAATACGGGCTCCGTCCCTACTTGCCTGTTAAAATTCCCAAGTAAGATTTTGATATCATATTTGGGACAGGCTTCGAGGGTTCGTTCTACTGCCTCGTAGAAGGTATCCTTCTGCGACTCTATAGTCTCCTCTGTAGGGGCATGAACGTTAATGAGGATTATATTCCTCCGTTAATGAGGATTGAATGCCTCACAAACGTAGAGTGCATAACCTTTCGCTTATATTTCAAAGCCGATAACAGTAGCTTTAATTTTTTGGCTGACTAAGAAACCTGGTCCGAGCACATGGTTTACTGGATCGTGTAGTGGCTCTTCTCCAGGAAACCTTCCTTCCTGTCCAACGCATCTTCTGTAACACTACTTACATCAGGCCTATATTGGGACAGTGTGTCGGCTGGTTGCTTAGCAGCTCCATCTCTGTACAGAGGGCGCACGTTTCATGAGAAAATGGGTAAATCGTTATTCCTTTGTCGTCGCCGGGTTCGTCGTTGTGTTATGCGTCCTGTCCGAGGTTCCTATTGTGGCTTCGTAGCAAGTTGTTTTCCGTGTAGGGTTATCAGCCGTGCCCAACTCCCAGCCGGGAGGAACAGTTGGTACAATTTGTCCCGTTTTTAGGCGCCAGAGACCCACCTTCATCCTTCACCGTCTGCTGCTTATCGTTAAGAAAGAGCTCCCAGCGGTCACCACGTGGAGGTGGAGATAGGGTTTGGTAGTAGAGCTGTTGGTGTTGGTTCGGCAGGCGTTTCCCAGGTTTTATGCTTCATAGTGGGTACCAATTGACGTTTCGCTCTTGGATCTATGCTACCCTTTGACCACTCGGTATTATTTCACATTAAGCGCGCACCTCGTTTTGAAGAAATAACTATGGGACTTCCTCTTGCTTGCCTGATTGTCTCCCTTAAACTCTACCCAAAAGGGTACTCCTAACCCCATGCGTTTGATTTCATAGTCTGCATACTTCAGCTAAAGTTGATCGCAATAGCCATGTTTAAGCAATGTGCGTGTGGCAGGCAGACAGATGGCCAATTTTAATAAAGCAATGTTTTCTCACAGTACCTTAAAAAACAAATAAATAGCATATACATAATTGCTGTAGGATTCTGTGAGTTTATGTATTTTGAAACGATAGCTGTTTCTTTTAATAAACCGCAATTTTTTATTCATCTTAAATCAGTAAAAAATATCCTCTGAGAACTAAAGGTGACACCTGCGGTTAAGCGGTAACCGAGCCCCAAACCAAGGTGCTAAGATGTGGCTGTGAGCGACGCCTCTGGATACCAGGCGACTCCCAGCTTCGACTAGTTTTGCGAGATTGACTTACTCTTACTGGGGTAAAGCAAAGGTCATTGTTGCCAAAAAATGTCTATTATAAATTTCCAGCATTTCTGAGTAAGAGCGCCACCCTGATCTCATTAATGGAAAGTCTGAGTATTACTCAGGTTCTCCAATCATTCATTTGGATATCCAATTGGGATCCAGTCCTTAAAGGAGGAACGGAAGCGAGCTCCTACTGCAAAGACTCCAAGCCTCAGGCTGAGGCTAAAATCTTACTCACTGGCAACCATGTAAACTGGCCAAACCCACAGCCGGGCTGGATAATCAAAAGTTTCGGGATAAAACGAACAGCCGGCTCTACAAATGTTCTTAAGGACAGGGAAGAGAATGTACAGCGTAAAGTAACTTCTTCTAAAACTAAGGTGAGATGCAATATTTCCTAAATAATTTCTAGTGTTGCGGAGCGGCCACTGTACTAACCATTTGTCTGACCACGAATTGTTGGTAGCGAAATCTGAGGCTTGTATGGTGATTTCAAAAGGCATCCAAACTATGCTGGTTAACGGCCTATGTGATGGCGACAACGATACCGTCAAATTAACCACAAAAATTGAATAGGGTGTGGGCAGTCTTTAGTGCTCTGGTAGCTTTCACTTTGAAGAAAGTGATTCAGCTGCCCAATATGCCAACAGTAAAGAAGTGAGGGGTAATCTCAGGATGTTATATTAACGATCAACATATCTCTAAGAGGAAGTTGTAACAAAAGCACGAGATAAACGAGAATTTTAAAACATCTGGTGGAAACCGAACTGCAAATCCTCAACTAGGGCAATGAACGCACTTACTTCAATGCGATCAGAGAAGAGAGGTCAACGACATTCAAGTGGCATCCTATGACAT
This sequence comes from Hermetia illucens, assembly GCF_905115235.1. NCBI lineage: Eukaryota > Metazoa > Arthropoda > Insecta > Diptera > Stratiomyidae > Hermetia > Hermetia illucens. The sequence continues at coordinate 89,094,915 of NC_051851.1, read as the reverse complement.
GGTGGCTATTGCCGAAGAGCGGAGAGTATCGAACAATATCACGCTCTCAAATCACAGGCGCATTGATGATTGATTGATTTCGAAATAGGCATGGATTATTCTTCACCGAAAGCATATTGGGAGACATACAAAACAGAACCAACCGTCCGAATTACAATCTCTGGGAGGCGCATCAAATTCATTGTTAAAATTGAGAAAACAACCCAGCTGATCACAACCTCCATAAAAGAAGGTTTCGAAAAAGTTGTCTACTCAATACTCCCCAGAATGGTAAAACACCTTGTGGGAACTCGAATTAAGCATAATAGCGAAGAAAGACGGGCACACTCCTCAACTGAGCTATAAAGGTTGATTCAGTTGTTGTACTGAAGCGAAATTGAAGTTGGTGAAATTGGTATAAACAAGTCCAGAAAGCTTTAAAAAAACATAAGGTCAACCAAACGATCATCATTGCGACGATTTGGGAAAAGACTAGCTTGCTTGAGGAAACCTTGACCTTGAACTGAATTCTTGTCAACGTTACAACATGCCATTTCGTTGAAATGCACTTCCCAGGCAACATCCAAAAATTGAGCTCATGGCCAACAGCGGCATAGAGCCATCAACTGAAAAATTACAAAAAAATCGGCAAATTACTCGTTCCGTAGATGCGGGTCCGAAAGGCGTCATCGTCATAGAGGGAATGGTTGCCCTGGGTTTACATATTAGGAATGTATACCATGCATGCTTGGCACATGCTTACATTCCAATTAACCGACGTGATGTGGAGGTACTATTTATTCCCAAATCAGTGAAACCTACTACTATGCACGCAAAAAGCTTCCGATTTATAAGTCTGACCTTGTTTCTACTAAAAGAACTAGAAGGCGAGAAGATTCGTTGATAAGGGATACATGTATTGATAACTTGGTGTACTGTGGTAACTTGAGCATACTTACCAGAAAAGCAAATGCACGGAGACTGCGCCCTGCTTGCGCCTACTAATAAAAGGAGAAAGTGCTATCCGAAAGGGAATACACTTTACGCACACCCGCGGTCATCGAAGATGCCTTCAATTATGGCTCATTCAATGCAATGCATGATGAAATCAATCGGCTATTAATCAGTTGGATCCTTCGAAAGTCTATTGACGCAGTATGTCTTAATGATGCCTACAGGGAAGGGTTTTCTCTCCTCTGTTATTGATTCTCATAATGGACACCTTCTTATAGCTTTTGATGACAGAGAGGTCATTGACAAGTTTACGGACTAGTGTACGGATAGCTGGACTAGTGTACGGATAGCTGAACGCTAGGAAAACTATACTAATTATATTCACTATAAGACCTCGAGAGGCAAGACCTGGGGATTTTCATCACCACGTATTCATTGAATGTATGATAATACCCATTTTGATGAATGCATACACCGTCAGGTGAACTGAACTCTATCAACAACAGGAAGCTGCTGGCTGAGATTCAAAGGCTAGGTTGGCGAAGAAGGATATTGTGTCTGGTACCTGTGGTCAATGAACTGACGGTATTGATATTATGGGAAGAAAAACCCAAGATGTTCATTGTACCTTCATTTTCATTTTCATCATTCATTAATGAAGGCAAGACGAAGTGCATGGTAGCAACATCAGCGCCAAAGAACAAAGAATGAACAACATCAGATCGCACTGATCAAACAAAAAAATAAAGATAGTAAACCACTACTTTGAAGCCGTTGAAAATTTATCGTACCTAGGGTCGAAAATCACAACCGATAACAGCTACGATGATGAAATCCGCGCACGGTTGCTGTCCGCTAACAGAGCCTACTTTAGCTTACAAAAACTGTTTCACTCGAAACGTCTCACTTTAGGGTCAAAGCTCTAACTGTACAAGACAATGGCCTTGTCAGTCCTTATGTATTCCTCGGACACTGCGAATTATTGGCCGCGTTCGAGAGAAAAATCCTCCGAAGAATTATTGGCCCGCTACATGAGGATGGACGATTCCGTAGGCTGCATAACGACGAAATCTATGAGCGATACCACGACCGTCTGGTCGTGGATAAAATCCGGATGAATAGGTTGCGGTGGGCGGGTTATTAAATCCGTATAGATGGGAATTATCCAACCCGTAAAGTCTATAAGGGCAATATCTATTGTAGAAAAAGAAGAACAGGTAGGCCCTGCCTGAGATGGAGCGATGGCGTAGGTCAGGACGCTGCTAGCTTTTTGAGGAAATGGAATTGGTGAACCTCGGCGCAAAACCGGGATGTCTGGCCTTTATTAAGGCAGGCCTAGACCGGATACCGGTTGTTGCACCGTTGATGATGATCTAGTTACAACTGAGTTTACAACAAATGGAGGGAGGAAAGTAGCGAGAATTATATGGTGTGCCGTTAGCATTCAACTCTGCTCTATTCTTCACAGAATCGAATTGTTTACTGAAGGTTGTAGCCACATCGCCAAAGCTATCAGGTCTTTTCTTGCTAAACAGGTTCCACCCAGAAGTAAAGTTAGGACAGGTGTTTGAAAGTACCTGGAAAAGTAATTATTTCAGATTTATGCAGTGCTAGTGGTTACTTATTCTAGTAAGCATACAAAGACGTATAGCACTGAAGAAGGAAACAAGTTGTTCCCAAAATATTGATATATGCGCACACGAATAAATAACCACAGCTTTGAGAATTCGTAAACTAATTTAAACATAAGCCTTGGTTCAATGAATTTATTTGATGGCGTCCGCTGGGAAACTTTTTTGTTTTTGAGGAGTTAATTTCCAGTTATCACAAGCTCGGCTGATCCCGGATACTTAACACCAGCATTAAGTGCCAAGCAGGATGGCTTCGTGGTGGCGGCCGGTGTAGGCCAATGGGGAAATCCGTTAAGTTTTCTCCGCAATATCGAGGATGTTTGCAGAATGGTGTATTTCTGCATGGTTTAAACCAGAGTGTGTAACATTCCCAGGACATCGAAGGAAGCGTGAAGGATTTGGGTGCAATACATGTTCCTGACAACATTATGAGGACTATAATCATCCCCTGCAGATTGCAAATTTCTTGAATTTCTCGGCCTGTTCATTGATACTATAATATTATATTATGGCAAAATGCAACATAACATAATATTAACTAAAAATCAGTCTGGTTGTATGGAATCCGACAATCAGTTAAAACTTGGCAATTCCAAAACAAACCATAGTGAATATTGCTTGTGGTGTAAAACGGACATGCTGCGGTGATCAGTTCATGCCTGTACCCAAGACATAGTACATTTAATAAGTGGTAGCCACACTCAGTAGACCGGACTTGCGAATCTATTGGGGAAGCTTAACCGTACACATGATAGGCACTAAACCACACGTAGATACTGCTTGATTTTAGGACCTGTGATGTGTACAGATTAGATTCACTAATGCATTCGCAAGTCCGGGAACATTAAGTGTGGGTACTGCCTTTTAGATATACCGTGCCCAAGGTTCTGAAAAATCACCTTTATATTTTTTTTTTTGGGCGGGCGGAAGGTAGGGTAGGTGAATGTATTTACCCACTGAGTGTTGGACTGCCGGTTCGGTACGTCATCGGACTACCATCTAAATACCTCCCCATCGTTAGCGAGCTAGCCAGGAATCGTGTGTCAAATTACTTCGCGCCAGTCCCCGAACTCTCCCGCATTGCGGAGCCTTCAAATCAGTGAATTTCCTTCACGAATGAGAGGGGAGAGGAGGAAGGGAATTATCAGTTCAAGGAACCCCCTGCCATCTGGCTCCTCCACCGGTCGAGCTTCTTAGTAACGAGAAGAACCCGGACGTAATGGGCAACACAGCTCCATTTACCAGCACTGCTCAGCATTTCCTCGACAATGTTGTCTGGAAAGAGATCTCCTATGTTTAAATAGAGCTGCTCACGAATCCCGTCCCACCTTTCACAAGAAAAATAAGTGTGATGGGCATCGTCCACAACTCCATTGCAATACATACAGTAGGGAGATCGTGCGTTTCCAATTTTGTACAGGTAAGACTTACAACCTCCATGCCCACTTAAGAACCGGGTAAGGAAATAGTCTCACCATGCTTCCGATTCAGCCACGGATCTAAGTTGCCGCTGAGCCGCGCAGTCCATCTTCCCCTAGTTTAATTTTACTGAGAGAGTTGCCATTGTGCAGTTGTTAGACCATTCGACATCAACAACGGTCTACGACAAGGAGATGCGCTATCATGCGTCCTCTTTAACCTGGCCCTCGAGAAAGTGATCCGTGATGCTGAGGTAAATGCAAGAGGTACGATCATCTTCAAGTCCACCCAACTACTGATATATGCTGACGATATCGACATCATGGGAAGAACCACCCGAAATGTACAAACTGCCTTCATCCAGATCGAGCAGGCGGCGATTGGCGCGAGATCTTGGGCTGCACATCAATGAAGGCAAGACAAAATATATAGTGGCAACGTCAGCACCGAAGACGAATCAACCAACAATACCAAACCGCACTGGTCAAACACAAACACGAAGAAGAATAAGGATAGGAGAATGCAACCTTGAGACCGTTGACAATTTCTCCTATCTAGGGTCGAAAATCACAACCGATAACAGCTACGATGATGAAATCCTCGCACGGTTGTTGTCAGCCAACAGAGCCTATTTCAGCTTACAAAGACTGTTCCGCTCGAAACGTCTCACCATAGGGTCAAAGCTCTTACTGTACAAGACAATGATCTTGCCACTCCTCATGTATTCCTCGGAGACTTGGGTTCTTAGCAAGAAAAATTGCGAACTCTTGGCCGCGTTCGAGAGAAGAATCCTCCGAAAAATGTTTGGCCCCCTACATGAGGATGGACGATTCCGTAGCCTACACAATGACAAAATCTATGAGCGATATCATGACCGTCCGGTTGTGGATCAAATCCGGCTCAATAGGTTACGGTGGGCGGGTCACTTAATCCGTATGGATGAAGATGATCCCACCCGGAAAGTCTATAAGGGCAATATCTATGGTAGAAAAAGAAGACGAGGCAGACCCTGCCTAAGATGGAGCGATGGCGAAGGCCAGGACGCCAGACAGCTTTTAGGGATATCAAATTGGCGGACCTCAGCGCAAAACCGGGATGTCTGGAGTTCCTTATTAAGGCAGGCCTAGACCGGGTACCGGTTCTTTCGCCGTTGATGATGATGATGATGAGAGGGTTGCCAGTCGCCTAAGATGAGTCGCCGTTCTTCACGAGCAACCACCTCCCTTGGCCCTTCTCCGGTGCGCTTGTATACGACTTGACGCTCCTTAGCAGCAAGGGCGACGGCGATCACTCCCGAGATCCCCATCACGGCCGGTTCAGAAACAGTCCGGTATGCAGACGCCACCCGCAAAGCTCCTCGTCTCTGTACTTTCCCAAGACGTTTACGATATACCTCCTTGTCAAGAGCGTCAGACCATACCTCTGCGCCGTAGAGCAGGATAGGCTACGTTGAACTCATAAGGAGACGTCGCCTGCTAAACGTAGGATCGCCACGGATTGCCATTACCTCCTTAATTCTGCTGAACCAACGCCAACAATTTTACTATCAGATCTTATCTCCACCTTCACATGGTGATTGCTGGGGGTTCTTTCTTAATGAAAAACTGCAGACGGAGAAGAATGAACGCGAGTCTCCCGCGCCTAAAAACGGGAAAAATTGTACCAACTGGTCGTCCAGATTGGAGGTTAGATAGGGCTAACAGGTTGATGTAACAGCGTTGCAAGAGATACGTTGGACAGGGACTGGTTTCCTGGTGAAGAGTCGACGCACCATATATTATAGCGGCCATCCAGTAAACCATACGCTCCGAGCAAGTTTCTTAATCAGCCAAAAAAATTAAACCTGCTGTTATTGGCTCTCAAAATATAAACGAAAGGCTATGCACTTTGCGTTTGCAATTTAGAAATATAAGCGTCGTAATCGTTCACCGCCCTACAGAGGAGACTGCAGAGTCAGAGAACGACAGTTGAGCGGACCCACGAAGCCAGTCCCAAGTATGATATCAAAATCATACTTGGAGATTTCAACAGTCAAGTAGGGACAGAGCCTGTACTCAGGTGATACGTCCGCTCCCATAGTTTACATAATAATATCGATGATAACGGACTGCGGATTATTCAATTAGCAGTATTGCACGAAATGGTTGTCGGTAGTACCTGGTTTGCGCGGAAAGCTGTCCACAAACATATGCGGGCATCTCCAGACAGGACTACTTCCAACCAAATTGACCACGTGCTGATCGAACGCCTCAATAAACGATCTTCACAACCACCTGCAAAACGTTATCACAAATACAGCCACAAACCTACTTGACACCAGCCGCAAGAAAAGTCCGAACAGCTGGTTTGACGATGAATATAACCTAGCAACGGAACGGAAGAATGCTGCATACTGATTAATGTTACATGCTCAAAGAACGCAGGCACGCGCAAGGATCTACCGAGAACTCCATCGAGCGACAAAGCGCCTTCACAGACGGAAAAACGAAGCCCGGAGTATCAATATCTCTGCGAACTAGAAAACCACAGTGAGCAACCGCACCAGGCACGGAAGTTTTACTAACAAGTCAACAGGATGAAGCCCAATAAATTTCGATGCTCATCCTGCCGAGACAAAGAGAGAAATCTGATTTGCGAGAGAATAGGCATATTGGAGCAATGGGTTGAGTGTTTTAACGAACTGCTCAAAAACCAAAATATCGGAAAGTTGGAGGTCCCGCCACATGAAGACGACGGACAAATATTGACACCATCAAATATAGAAGAAACAGTCCGTGCAATTCATCGGCTTGAAAATCATAAGCCGCCAGGAACTGACGGAATTACAGCCGAATTTGTTAAATGTGGAGGCGACCAATAACACCAACCGGTACGGTAACTGCGGTTCAAATTATGGGACAGCGAATCAATGCCTGACGACCGGCAGTGGGACATTATGCGCCTCATACATAAAAAGAAGATATCACACAGTGCAGCAATTACAGAAGTATCACGTCGGTGAGTACCTCAGGCGCCCAGAACATCATTGGCCCATATCAAAGAGATCTCACTCCAGGCAAATCAGCAACAGATCAGATTTTCTCGCTGTGGCAAGCGATGGAAAAACTGGTGGAATATGGGCATCAGTGGCATCATCTTTTCATCGACTTTTAAGCCGCCTAGCATAGCTAGAGTAAAAATGTACATGGCCATGAGAGAATTCGGTACTCCAACAAAATTGATAAAAAAAAAGAAAAAGTGATTCGCGATACCGACGTAAACGCGAGAGCCAACATCATCTTTAAGTCCACCCAACTTGCCAACGCCGACAATATTGACATCATGGGAAGAACAGTATAGTCTACGTTCATCCAGATCGAGCAGGCGACGCAAGATCTCCGGCTGCACATTAATGAAGGCAAGTCGAAGTACATGATGGCAACGTCAGCGCCAAAAGCGAAAGAGCAAACAACATCGAATCACGCTGATCAAACGAAAACGGTGAAGATTGGAGCCTAGAACTTTCTCCTATCTAGGGTCGAAAATCACAACCGATAACAGCTATGATGATGAAATCCGCGCACGGTTGTTGGCAGCCAACAGAGCCTATTTCAGCTTACAAAAACTGGGGTTCTTAGCAAAAAAACTGCGAACTCTTGGCCGAGAGAAGAATTTTTGGTCCCCTACTTAAGGATGGACGATTCCGTAGGCTTCATAACAACGAAATCTATGAGCAATACCAGGCCCGTCTGGTTGTGGATAAAATCCGGCTCAACAGGTTGCGCTGGGACCTCGGCGCAAAACCGGGATGTCCGGGGTACCGGTTGTTGCGCCATTGATGATGATGCTGAAGGTTGAAACGATGAGTAGTCATCCATCCGTTTATGCGTCCCATCAATATACCAAGTCTGCTTTGCGACTGTTTGACAGTGCGTCCAGGAACAAGCGCCGCGACATCATCTGCATAGGTAGCGTCCCAGAGGTCTGGCCCTAGGATGGATTCCGCTGACTTGACCTCCATCTCCCTCTGACCCTCTAGCGTTTCATAGAGTAGGCTGGGGCTCCTCAGATAGTTCTCCAATGCTTTTTTGTTTACCTATACGAAACCGCAAGTAATAAATTGTCCAGCTTAAGTGCCTGCCCAGGGATGAAGGTTCCGTGGACTACAAAGGGGAAAGCATGTTGCTTTCCAACTAGTCCGGCTCGCCATTAATTAGATGGCGGACTTAGGAATCTCTTGATTCTTAAACAAAAAATTTTAGCTTAGCCTCGGCCGGCTTAGGCGTAAAAATTTTACAATGTCTTCCTATCTTACTGAATTGGTTCTCAGAGGTGGCGGTGAGGAAGACAGGCCGGCAACCCTGTCGGCCAAACCAAAACCAAAACGAGGAGAGCCTCCATAGTGGTGTCACCGGGAGACGCTGTATTCACTTTGGTTTGCCGGCCGTGATGCAGTAGGTGAATGCTCCAAAGCCTAATTAGGGCGATCAGACCCGAGTCTGCACGGGGACTCATCTAAAGTGGCTTCGGTCACGAAACCTTACCAGGGGTATACTGGTACCATGGGCACCGGGATAGCCCCTGGACTCTCATACTTCGGGTGAACTGCCGTTGTATGTGAGGACAGGTCGGTTATTTGCGGTTGGCCCCCCTAGTGGGAGTTTAATGGTGGTTGTGATTGTGCTCAAGCGAGAAGAGACCTTCGGGGCTCGACGTGGTGTTGCGTTTCAAACACGGGTGCCGTACTCCATAGTTCGGTAGAGATTTAGGTAATTCTTGCATCCACCAGTATGAATGCTAAGCCATGCATTTGGTATAGACTGATACCGTTGCTGCTTGTCTCAGCGAGGCTCTGATTGTGGTCACTAAATCAACCCGTGTCTGAAGAAAACCGTAGGATTAAGTCTCCACGATAGGTACCTACGTTAAACACTATGGGCTTAACTAATTTACTGAATTAAGGGCGTGTCTGACGACAAGCCTTGCGAAGAGCACTTCCCGTAGAATTCGGCGGCTATGTGCCTCCGCGCGTCGAACGGCATCCAGACTTGATTGACGCAGCGCGTGTCGCTTCAGACAATCTACTGCTGATGAGCTTTTCGAGCGCTTTTCCAGCAGTGTCAAGCATACATAGTGGGCGGTATGAAGACGGCAACTCGAGATCACCTTTCCCTTTGCTGATCAGCGCACCTTCCAACGAGTAGGGAAAATGCCCTCTTCCAGGCAAGCGTTGAATGGCGGCGAGCAACAGGTCTGGCCGGTATTGGAATACCAGTTTGAATACCTCTGCTGGAATACCATCGGGTCCAGGTGCCTTGTTGCTTTTGATAGAAAGAACTTTCTGTTCCAATTCTTTTATAGAGGGAAGTGGACAGTCCTCCGCGCCGACGTCATCATTCCATACGGGGTGCGCAGGGAATAGTACCCGTACAATGCGGTCCATCTGCTCGGCTTTAAGTGAACAGGGTTACCGCAGAGCCCCGACAGATTGTTGCGCCAACGATTATTATTATTATTGTTAATTACCGGAATCTGTGGTTAATAACCGCGTTGCGTATTCTCTCAAAATTCTTAGACTTTCCTAAGGGTTCAAGGTTGTTGTTCGGTTTGTATGATTTTCGCGTTGAATGGTATAGGCTTCCTCGACTATGTGCAGTGCCCCTGATGATCTTATGCATGGCTTTTGTTTCCGAACACTAAACCGCTATTAACAATGGGTATTACCCTCAGACTATTGAGAAATTGATTGGTCACTGGCTTGGCCGAAAATACAATTCCCGGAAGGGGTTGTACCAGCAAATATTGTGTGGGAGTGACCCTGGATGTGAGGAAAGCATTCGACTCGGTCAGTTCGAACCCTATACGGAATTCTCTGGCGACGATTGGTGTTCCCACCTATCTCGCCGCTATTGTCGATAACTACTTGCAAGAGCAGACGCTCTGGTATAATACCGATGATAGATCCAAGTACTGGGCCTACTACTATGGAACATCATGTATCATGACATACTTAACCTTCCGGTTCCGGAAGAAGCCCCGGTGGTGGATTACACCGACCATACAGGACTCGTTGTGGTCGCAAAGCATCTTGAAGTAGCTGAGTTCTACTCTAGCAATGCATCAGTGTTGTTAAGGCATGGTTAGAGAGTACTGGACTGGCACTCGCGGAGGAAAAGACGGAAGCTGTCCTCATCACTAACCGCCGCAAGAGAAAATACGCCTGCATTACAATCGGAAATCGTATCATCACTTCCAAGCCGGCAATCAAATACTTGGGGTGATGATAGACGGAGAACTCAATTTTAAGCAGCACATAGAGCATACTTGTAAAAGAGCATCCATCACGAGTATGGCTCTGGCAAAAATAATGCCGAACGTAGGAGGACCGTTCTATCTTGTTGTATGCAATCCCAGTTTGGGGAAAAGCACTGCATGTTTTAGGCAATTTACATAAACTGAGTACCATCTACAGAAGAACAGCCTTAAGGCTGTGTTCTGCCTTCAGGAGGGTCTCAGATGATGCAGCGTTCGTCATTTTGGGAATGATGCGATTGACATCCTGGCAACCGAGATGGTGAACATTTATAATACCAGGTCCATTTCTCCCTTATCGCAGGTGAAAAAAGCCGAAAGGGAGAGATCCATCCAGCTGGCAACAGCGAGTGGCTGGAGAGAAAGCATTAGGAGATCAATTATAATCTAACCCCCCTTCTCACCAGCCAAAGAGGATACCGTCAATACCTGTACAGGTTTAAATTGAACACCCCACCTAATTGTCCAAACTGCGACGGGGTCCCAGAGAACCCAGCGCACATATTCTTCCAATGCCCTTAGTTCATGGAAGAAAGGAAGAACCTAGAGGAAACTTTAGGTGAAGTGCTATTACCAGAAAATTTTGTCCGGAGCATGGTAACTTGCCAAGAGGATTGGGATGCGATCAATACCATGATCGAAATAATCCACTTCTCACTTCTTCTGCTGTTCGCAGTTTACTGAAAAGCAGAAGAAGTGAGGTAAGCGTGGTTACGAACCCCGCGGGTAAAAGAAGCAGACCTAGTTAAAGTAATCTAACTCACCCCGTGATCTAATACCTAAAGGTGGTTTTAGTGGGTAAAAATCCCACACTGTGGCGTCCCCACGGCAGAGTCTTTTGAAAATTTCCACCTCGATAAAAAAATCTGGCTCAAAATCTTGAAAAGAAGCAGATTAGTTATTGATTTTATTGTATAAACTCAGTGTCGAAGCAACCAGCTCTTCAAAACTAACTGCAAATTAAACGGCCGAGTCTAATCCTGATTTTATCAAGAAAGGCGAGAAAGTATCGTTTGCATCAAATTACCCAAACTCTCACTATGTTTTACGTCAAATCCTGTTTTGATTCACCCAAAATAACTCCGGATACTCGCAGCATGAATTTCATTTACGTGTGCTTATGGGCACATACATATACGTATAAGTTAATGGTTTACAATTATTTAATATCGAGTCCCTGAAATGCCGCTGATAGGGAGAAATGAGTACACGCATACATTCATCTCCGGATTTTTCTTATGTACCTTAATATGTGTAGTATGTATGTCATCAAAATGGAAATTACTCTGATTCCAAGAAACGGAAGTCGGGTTTATGGAAAATACAGAATCCTTCAAGGGAGAAAACGTTCTGAAAAATATATTAAAGTTTTCATTAAATTATTAATCCACCGGTAAATTCATGCCGTTTGAGTTTGGCGTGCTCTCCTTGCTTCCCACTTTTCAGAAAATGATAAGGAACAATAAGATCTTTTTGCAGGAAAGTACAATGAGCACACGAAATTGCTTTTTAGCATCTAAAAGTATTTTGCTGACAAATTTTCAAGAAGGCACGTGAGCTGAATAAAGCAGGCTAAGTAGCTAATTTCGACATCATCGGGAAAACGATACAAGCTAGCCGACATTGATTATTCTTAAGAAAGCCCTTTCAAGTCAGCGTTTTATCCGAAAGCTGTTGTTTGTGTCCTCATTACTCCTTCAGAAGTATTTCATAATTATTTGAAAAATTTGCTATCACTTCCAGGGATTTGCTAACAATCTTATTGAGTTTAATCTGCTTTGCAAGTACTATATTTAGTTGGCTTCACCTTTATTCCTCAGGACCCTGGCTCTAAGAGCGTTGCTTTCCTTATTCGCTAAATTCGTGAATGTTTTCATATTGTTGTTGCAGTAAAGCAAAAGGATAGGAAGCAACTCGGGAAAATCAATCAAGATGATACAGTAAACACTTTGCAGGGTGGAGTAATCTCATTAGAAAGGATGCATTGAAGCCAATAAAACTTGATTTGAAAAATATGTGAAGATGGCTCCGAAAAATGAGTGACTTATTGGAATCCCCAGGTGCTTTGATACTGAAAGGAATCTTCAAAATGATTCTACATCAAAAGTGTTGCGAGAACAAAAGTGAAGTAGCGGACAGCAATCGAGACCCAGCTGTCAAATAATATCTATAATAATCGTTGGCGCAACAATTCGATTGGATCAGGGCCTTGAAGTTTGTTAGAGCACTTCATTCAAGACCGTAACGGTACAATACAGTACACTGTAGGAGGCAATGTAGTCAGCATTGCGCTCGCCCGAGATTATTATCCTGATTTGACCCAGGTGCTCATTCACAGCTGAGTCGACTGGAATCCGACATCAAATCACGATACAAATCCCACTGTCACCAGTTAAATTTGAATCGCTCTAACCATAGAGCTATCTGGACACAATCAGTAATCAGCTAATATTCCCGAACCTCATTTCCCTTGATAATGCTTCTCCGTTAAAGGAATGTCCTGATAAGATCTCTCCCCTTCTTCAGCACATACACCACCTAGCTTTACGTGACAGAATTTCAAATGAGTGTCTAACATATGTATTTCCAAGGATATTTTACACTCCAAAGCTTTTCCACCCAGAACAATAAAGCCTGCAACCGCCCTAAATGGTTTCCTATGTGGGGCTTACACCTATGCGCTTTCACTACCAGATATAGAGTTGTCGTCCTTTCTCAATGTATGACATACCGATTTCCGCTTTCAGATCAGCATGTGTATCTCTACAATATGCCGGCCAAGTTCTTCATTAGTTGCGGTCCTAGAATACCCGGATGACACGGCGTACAATGAAATGATGAAAGCTGGGAGCTTCCGAATGAGAGGTCACATTTCATGTACTAGTATTAGTGTTGAGATGGCTACATTTTCAAATTTTGAAAATTTAACATTTAATTCATTAATGCAAAGAGGACAACTTTGGTTTTGTACCAAGTTTATCTTCTGGCTTCTACTTTCAAATCTATAGGCATTGGCTATGACCCTTAACTCGGAGAGGCTGCTGTTCTCTCCGATATCATGAACGTAGTCGAGGCGCTTGCGGGAAAATGGCATCAGTCATTGGAGTTCTCTATGTCCCCTAGACAAGGCAACACAGAAAAGGTAGTGAATATTCCCAGCCCCTCCTGCATAACCATTTCAAGTATACCCCATGTTCACGTCATCAAAAACTTTTCGTAAATCAATGAAGAGTAGAGCAGAACTGAACGGTGATCTCTGTGGACTCCGCACACTACCCCATACTGATTCCAAGGGTTTTGACGTGATTGGTACAGGAAAATCTAGAACCGAAATCGGCTCAATGCCGATTTAGCTGCTCAAACGTTCATTCATATGTTCCAGTATGAGTTTAGCCTATACCATATCTTCGCGACATCAAGAAGCAAATATCACTCCAGGTAATGATCATCACATTTACGACTGAGTGGAATGTGCGCACGCTCTTCGACGTTAGTGGCGAAGGCCTTCAGAGTACTCGCTTTCTCAAACTAGAGCGGGAATTCCAATGATATAAGCTAGACATTCTAGACCTAAGCAAAATAGGACTTTGGAGGAGGACTCTGGAGAGTACTCCTCTCCCTCTTGCCACGTTTATGACAATGTGCTTTGTATTTCAGAAAGCTGAGTACTAACAGATGCTAATCCGTATTAAGTTGTTTCTGACGTTACCGCAATGCAAGCTCTCTTGACTTAGAAGCCGCTTTCTGATCGGATTCTGACTGACAGATTTAAGATTTAAATTTAAGAGTTGTTTCTTCGATGTGCACAGCGTGGGAGGCCTGAGATCGACAGCAACATCTGCTGGTCGCTTGTGTTCTGTTGCGTATGCCACTTCTCGCAGCCTGGAATAGTTTGAACCTTCCAATTTCCACATCGGTCGGTTATATGATCAACTGTCGACACTGATATAGCTATCTTACTCTTTTTTCGCTTGCTATTCAAGTCGTCGGCCACGTTCCGAAGGGGCGATCTGGTTGACTACGCAATCGTAGAAGCGGATTGATGAACATAAGTGGTGGCGAGTGGTGACGGACATGATGCCCGATTTCCAATGCCATGTAAAATACAAAGAAGTTCAGCACGCTGGACACGGAAGCGGAAGAAGAACGCAATGATTTCACAAGTGTATACGGTATAACGGAGAAACTTGTACGTAATCGCAAATCTTTCAATGGTCCGCTCAAGGCGTTAACAGTTGCTCATCGAAGATGACGAGCAGAGAAAGAGGTGCAAAGAGCACTTCACCTACGCGCTCCCTGCCGTCGTAATGATAGCAACTGAAATAATCTTAGAACGCAGCAAGGAGCAGCTCGAAAGTTCGATCGACAAAGAGCAGGTTTTTTTTCATTCCCTATCCGGATCATTTTGGAACAGTGCATGGAATTTAGATCTGCGCTTCACTTGCTCATCATCGATTTCAGCAGCGTGAACAGGGAGTGTATCTGGAGTTCTAAACGCAGGAGGGGCGTTTCAGGGAAACTTAGCGACATATGATGGCACAAAACGCCATATGCTGAACACAGGTAAAATCTCAGAGTAATTTGAGGTCGAAAGCGAAGTCCGCAAGGGTTGCACCTTGTCGCCGATATCATGACGTTTTTCATGCTGTTGGGGTCGACGCAACGACTGGAGCGGTTACCAACTTACTCACTGTAAATCAAGCTTTTCAGATGCCCTTTGGGTTCCTGGATTATTCATTATCATTTTGCGACCGCAAGGAGAACGCCGATACCCCTTCAATTGTCACACGCGACACGACAACTTCTTGGGAGTTCAGTGGTAATCGGAATTCAAGGGCGTCGCGCCCGCCATCACCACAGGGGTCAATAGCGCTTTGCATCCCTTCTGCTCATCGATCCAGTTTCACAGTTCCGTCCCACCATCTTACTTTGCTCGTTGGGATTTTTTCTCGAGATGGAGAAGCATATTCGGGGGACCGTCGTTGCCACTGTCGAAGAGCTTGCGAAAATTCCAAAAACCAATCCTATTCCGTTCTTGATAGCTAACGGTCTTTAGGAAAATTTGCAGATTGCTAACTCACATTTGGTGGTGAAATTTTTTGGTTGGGTAGTTTCTGAGAATGGCCATGCTAAATAAGTAATCACTTTTAAGCCCCTGCACTCCCCCTCCTTTGGAACAAATGTCAAAACTGATACTGGGTTTGGTAAGTACTAGTCTAGACCCTTCATTTGATACTGCACATGACTACATTCGGTGAAACAAAATATTACACACCTCTCATTCCCCCCTCTTTTCCAAGTATTTGCATCCCTCCTCAAACTCAACACACAGCAATGTGACTCGCTAGATGCGTATGGATTCAGAGTTTCAACCGACACACCGAATTTCGGGTCAATAGATATAACCGTTTCTGAGGAAAGTGCGTATGGCAGACTGTCGGACCCACAGAGGCGCGCACAGGCGCCTTGCATCCTGATTTGCTAGGAATGCAATGATTTAGTCGGAGCCGATAGGGCATCATCAGATGTTAGAAGAAGATTAGAAAGGCAGTCATTGCCCATTACGATACGAGGCAGAGTCCTAAGAACCAACCAACTTCAGCAGAATACAAATACTTGGTTAAATCGGTTTTTAAATTGCAAATATTCTATTTGTGATAAAATATCTAAAATACACCTGTAATTTCTACACTGAAACCTCTTCAAAGTTGCCAATGAAAATACAATTTCGTTTGGGCAATTGAAAATTGGAATCGCTTAATTGAACGATTTAGCTGGATTTCGAATGTTCTTCACTAACGTATGTCATAGGGAACGAATATGTATAGTAGGTGTATATATAAAGCTTACACAGAACGGACGCAAAACCTTTCAGCTTCTAGCTCCGGTTCTCCAATTTCTTTTATATTTTCGTCGAATTTCGTAATCTTTTGATAACGTTTCGTAATTAGTTGCGTGTACTCAATGGTTAATTAAGCATCCAATTATATTATATACTCGTCGTGCCGGCCGCCTTTTACTAGCTCAGTCAGGATTATGCAGAAGCAATACCTAGGCATCTAATTTATCTGCTTGTTACGTAAATCCCTACTAAATAGAAGCGATTCCATCTCTTGAATTGACTAGTCGAAAACCACTCACGTGAGTAGGCTAAGAGATGAAACCCGCATTTTGAATTCACATTCACTTGAATATTGACCCAAAGTAATTCAGTTGAATGGCTAGCTCTATTCAATGGCGTTGAACTTAGCCTTTACCACCTGCCCCAAGCAAAGGCGTCAACCTTTGCCTAGCCGCTTGTATCCTAATTTTCCAGAGGAATATAAACTGAAATAACGACACCATAAATAGCTGCCCAACGTACATTTTTTACTTCAACTGCTGAAAATATTCGGAATGTAAATTTCAGATCCCGCAAGCATTTTTAGTATCCATGCTTATTAACAAGCAGGACGTGGGAAGAACATGCACTACGTGTGGTGAAATGATAAGTTTTTGGGAGTAGTAACTTTGGCTTCCTTGTCATTCCTTCTAGCTCAGAGAATGGTTGAATACGTGCATGCAAACATCATAGTGAAAACTGACAAGGATCTGAATACTTTTTACTTTTTTTGCGCCAATTTTTATGATACATTCCACCATCGTCTGTCCAATTGAATATTACAAGGAGGGCGGAATGGGCGGCATATCATATTCGATTATCCGGGCGACAGCGACGCTGTCGACGATTTGTCGCATAAAAAATTGAATTACCCGTAGAAGTGTCTAAGTAAGTAATCTACAAACGCAACGGGAGCATATGAATAATTCAGTAGATGCACTCCACGTTCTCCGCATACCTTCCGCCAGGGGGGCAAGAAATTCCTCTGTAGGCCCTAGACCCCCAGACAAGCAAGTCAGCCTGACAGCCCCCGTTCGATACCGAAAGATTCTCGCTCTCAACTGCACCCGCCCCCCTCTGGGGATCAGTACCTCTGACTGTTGAAATATTGCAAACTTATCTTGCAGCAAACGGACAAACGATAAATTTTCTGAACACGTCCTGGAAATATACGAACTGCATAAATACGATCTCGCTTGCTCTCATGCACAAAGAATGCCACAGCATCACAAAGTAGGCGAGAGAGTCCTTGTGGTTTCGAATGCACATACAAATGCGGCAGCGGCGGACGAGAGTGTTTGGACTATGTGAAGGGGTGGAAACCAGACGTCACATTTATGCTAGCATTATGTCAAGAGGTTTTTAGGGCAAAAATGTGTGTAGTAATCCCGGGAATTAGTCGCTCGTATTATATCTGTCCAAATGTGGCATTTGCTCATTGTTGAAGCAATTAAAACTGTGGAATTTCTCATCCATGTAAGTTTTGCGGCAGACACTATTAAGGGAAGGCCACTTTCCCGACTTCATTTCAAACAATAAACTTTCATTTCAGTAATAGGAGCAACCAAAATAGAGGTAATAGCAGTTAGACACGAGGAAGTGGAAAGTTTTAGTAATCTTAAAAAAGGATTTGACTATACCACTTGCGACGAGTGAGTACATAGGATGAGAAAACACTGGTCTGCCAATAATAGATTTATATAATGTGTGCAGAAATACAAAACCTTTCAAATCAAAACTATGTTATTCAGTGATTTTTTTCAGTTTTATGGAAAGCAAATCCTTATTAAAATCAGTTGACTGCCTGTCTGTCTGCTTGTCTCTCCGTTTGTTTCCATATATTCCTGTAGCACGCACTTTTCTCTAAACTTAGTGACAAGAAATTCGCAGAAAAATTGTAACTATAAACCGCCGCGCATGACATTGTTCTACGGAGCTATTAAAAGGGGTCCCAATACGTGGAAAAGAAGAGTGAGGATTCCCTTTTCAATAAACACAGCAATCTGGAGTATCAAATGAAAGATTTCGATTAGTACAACAGGTCTTAGTTTTAACACGGGTTTTAAGGAGGGCCTGGAGCTGAGGTGGTTACAAGAGTGTCACTTACTTTAAGCACTCATTCTCATCGTACTGATCTTTCGGCTTCGATCAAATGCTTTTCTCAACGGTTCATGATTGAATTCTGGAATGTGCAGACACTTCTGTACGACGATTGTGATCGGAAACAAGTAGCTATTATTAGACCGACATATCATCATCATCAATGGCGCAACAACCAGTATCCGGTCTAGGCCTGCCTTAATAAGGAACTCCAGATATCCTGGTTTTGCGCCGAGGTCCACCAATTCGATATCCCTAAAAGCTGTCTGGCGTCCTGACCATCGCTCTATCTCAGGCAGGGTCTGTCTCGTATTCTTTTTCTACCATTGACATTGCCCTTAAAGGCGTTATGTAGGCTACGGAATGGTCCATCCTCATGTAGGGGGCCAAAAATTCTTCGGAGTATTCTTCTCTCGAACGCGGCCAAAAGTTCGCAATTCTTCTTGCTAAGAACCCAAGTCTCTGACGAATACATGAAAACTGGTAAGATCGTTGTCTTGTAAAGTAAGAGCTTTGACCCTGTGGTGGGACATTTCGAGCGGAATAATTTTTTAAAGTGAACTAGGCTCTGTTGGCTGACAACAACCGTGCGCGGATTTCAACATCGTAGCTGTTATCGGTTGTGATTTTCGACCCTAGATAGGAAAAATTATCAACGGTCTCAAAGTTGAATTCTCCTATCCTTATTCTTCCTGTTTGGCCGATATGTGATGACGTGAAATGGATGGAGTCCGTCATCGATATGTCGGACTGAAGCCATTACCATCGAATCCAAATTTCTGGTGTTGATGAATTTGTCCATCTTGGTAGCATTGTTTCCGCAGATGAGCTTGTCACCCGACGAATTAGCAATGCTAGGCGTGCATTCACTGTTTTATCTAAAATTTAGAAATGCAGGTACCTCAGCAGCAACATTAAGTTGAAGTGCAGGTGAAGTGCCCGAGGACGTGTGTATTAGAGGGTGTAAGTAGCAGTAAATAGCTGACATTTTAAGCAGTGGCGATAAATGCTTTGTCAGCTATGTAATGCAATGGAATCCAATATCCCAGAGCGGCCGAAGATGCGCACCGGGAGCGTGAGTGGTAGGCACGGTAGACGCGCTATGCTCCGGAATACTACACCCTCCTTAGTTCTTGCCCGTCCCGAACTAAGTTTGTTCTCTAGGCAGTGCTGCTCTGATATCTTGACAATGGGACAACCTTCAATAGTGGTTTTTCCAGTTACGTTGCGATTTCGGCAGTTCAAACAAGAGATGGCCGGGAATCCGGATATTCAAAACAAAACAAAACAAAATTCTGCATGGGGTTCCTCCATATCGCATGTACTAAAGTCTTGCAAAAAAAAGCGTTATGTTTTGGTTCTATTCTGGCCAATTTATATTCCCATCCAAAGTCCTGTTGAACCATTCGGCCCTTCTATCCGATGCAATCGTGTGCAATCGATCCGGGTGCAATCGTGTTGTCCTGATTTCATGAGAGTATTTGTGCTTTACACATTCGTCTGAAGATGACGGATACCAAGTTTCTTCCTTGATCGGAATGTAATTCCCGCAAAATTCCAAATCTAGTAACCCAATTCGTTATCAACTGATCGGGTCTCCTGATTTGCAACGGTGTAAGCTTCCGGCCATTTACTGACGCAATCTATCGCAACCAATATCCGGTAATATGGATAGCAATCCTTCTCAGTTGTTTGGATGACATGTAACGTTCCGTCCGCAGATGCTTATTTCCGTCGCCAAGTTGAAAGGAATTCAATTGGACTTAGTAGCTCTTTAGACTTCGCTTTGAGCCTCCTCAAATTCGTGAGGATTCCATCCATCATTCGGGTTTACGATCAGCGACTGCAAATCGGTGCCGGCTTTTGGGAGCATGATTTGCAGGACAGGCAACCGCATTTCCGTGAATTTTTCCCCTTCGATGAACAAATCTTTCTATACATCGTGTAGCTGGGCCGTTATGGTTTTCGAATTGAGGCAACCATTTTATGAGGTCAAAGGGTAGTATATGTCCCAGGGCGAAACGTGGATTGGTACCCACGATGGGGTATAAAACATTTGAAATGCCAGCAGCTCTACTACCAAGCCCTATCTCCACCTCCATGTGGTGACCCCTGCGAGCCCTTTCTTAACGAAAAGCTCCAGACCGAGAAGGATGAAGGCCAGTTTCCCGCGCCTAAAAACGGGACAAATTGTACCAACTGTTCCTCCAGGTTGGGAGTTGGGTAGGGGTGACAACCCTACATGGAAAACAACTTGTTACGAAGCCACAACAGGACCCTCGGGCTGGACGGATTACACAACGATGAACCCGGCAACGACAAAGGAATAACGATTTACCCATTTTTTCATGAAACGTGCGCCCCCTGTACAGAGATGGAGCTGCTAAGCAACCAGCCGACACCCTGTCCAAATATAGGCCTGATGTAACAGCGTTACAGGAGATGCGTTGGACAGGGTTTCCTGGAGAGGAGTCACTACACAATCCAGTAAACTATGTCCTCGGACCGGATTTCTTAGTCAGCCAAAAAATTAAAGCTACTGTTATCGGCTTTGAAATATAAGCGAAAGGTTATGCACTCTACGTTTGTGACGCATACAATCCTCATTAACAGAGGAATATAATCCTCATTAACGTTCATGCCCCTACAGAGCAGACTGTAGAGTCGCAGAAGGATACCTTCTACGAGGCAGTAGAACGAACCCTCGAAGCCTGTCCCAAATATGATATCAAAATCTTACTTGGGGATTTTAACGGGCAAGTAGGGACGGAGCCCGTATTCAGGCAATAGGTTGGCTCCCATAGCTTACATCAAAATACAAATGATAACGGACTGTGGATTATTCAATTAGCAGTGTCACACGAAGTGGGTGTCGGAAAACGGTCCACAAACATACAAGGGCCTTTTCAGACGGGACCACTTTCAACCAAATTGACCAGGTGTTGATCGAACGCTGCCACTTCTCAGCTTTGATGAATATCAGAAAATATAGAGGATCAATATAGACTCGGATCACTATCTCGTTGGCATGGTGCTCCGAGCTCGAATAACAACACCGTCTGAAGTCCGCTCTGACAATCAGGTGGGAGTTAACATTGAAGCCATCCACAATACAGCTCTCCGCAACACAGCCCTTCGTAACACCTATAAAAGGGGAAATGGATGCTGCAATAACTACAGCTAACAGATGTCCTGGAGATGAACCATCCAGAAATGATCTTCACAACCACTTGAAGTGCGTTATCATTGATACAACTAAAAACCTACTTGGCCCCGGCCGCAAGAAAAGTCGCAACGGTGGGTTTGACGATCAATGTAAACTAGCAACGGAACGGAAGAATGCTGCATACCGAGTAATGGTGCATTCTCAAAAAACGCGGGCACGCGCGGAGACTTATCATGACCTCCGGCGAGCGGAGAAGCAACTTCATAGACGGTAAAAGAAAGCCTGGGAAAACCAACAAGTCTGCGAATTCGAAAAGTACAGGGAGGAACCGCACCAGGCGCGGAAGTTTTACCAATAAGTCAGTAGAATGAAGCCTTACACACCTCGATGTTCATGCTGCCGAGACAAAGAGGGAAATCTGATTTCCGACAGAATGGACATATTGAAGGGATGGGTTGACTACTTTGATGAACTACTGAACAACCAGAACATCAGCGAGTTGGAGGTCCCGCCAACTGAAGACGGCCGGAAATATCGCCACCAGCAAGTATAGAACAAAACAATCCGTGCAATTCATTGGCTTAAAAATCGTAAGTCGCCAAGAGCCGATGGAATTACAGCCGAATTGGTTACATTTGGAGGCAACTAGTTACACCAATTGGTTCATCAACTGATGCTCAAGGTATGGGACAACGAATCAATGCCTCATGATTGGCAAAGAAGCATTATCTGTCTCATACATAAAAAGGGAGATATCACACAGTGCAGCAATTATAGAGGTATCACGTTGCTGAGTACCATCAAGATATTCTCAGCTATCTTGCTAGGCCGGATAGCACCATACGCTCAGAACATTGTTGACCCATAGCAAAGAGTGTTCACTCCAGGTAAGTCAGCAACAGATCAGGTTTTCTCTCTGCAACAAGCGATAGAAAAACTGTTGGAATATGGCTATCCGTTGCACCATCTTTTCATGGACTTTAAACCCCCCTACGACAGCATCGCCCGGGTGAAATTGAAGACGACCATGAGAGAATTCGATATCCCAACGAAATTGATAAGATTGACTAGGCTGACCCTGACCAAAGTACGAGGCCAGATAGGAGCAATGCGATCACTCTCGACATCATTCAACTTCAACACCGGTCTAAGACAAGGGATCATCAAGCGTCCTTTCTAACCTGGCCCTGGGAAAATTGATTCGCGATGCCGATGTCAATGCGAGAGGCACCATCCTCTTGAAATTCACCCAACTACTGGCCTATGCTGATGATATCGGCATCATGGGAAGAACAAGTCGAGATGTATAGACTACCTTCATCCAGATCGACAAGGCGGCGCGAGATCTCCTGTTGCATATTAAGGCAGGACGAAGTACATGGTGGCAACGTCAGCGCCAAAACCAGAAGAACGAACAATATCGAATCGTTCTGCTCAAGCAAAAGCAATGAAGACAGGTGACTACAACTTTGAGACCGTTGAACATTTCTCCTATCTTGGGTCGAAAATTACAACGGATAAGAGATTTAGACCGAAATCCGCGCACGGTTGTTGGCTGCCAGCGAAGCCTATGTCACCTTCCAAAATCGCTCGAAATGTCTCACCATAGGGTCGAAGTTCTTGTTGTACAAGACAATGATCTTTCTAGTCTGTATGTGATCCTCTGAAACTTAGGTTCGTAGCAAAAAAACTGCGCTGACAGGTGGAACTGGTCCAAATGTCGGCAATGATTTTGGAAGTGAAGGATCAGCAAATTCTTCAGTTGAAATCTACTGGAAGTATTCTCACCATCTATCCGTTGCGGCTCGACGTTTGGTAAGCAAAGTACCGTTCTGGTCACTAACGCAATAGAAGTGTTCGATATCCTGTGTATGTTCGTTACGTTCAGTTTAGTTTGTCGTAAAGATTTTTTTAATGGTTCGGTTCGCATTCATTCGGTTGGCATTCATACAAATTTGCCAATTGGCCAGGTGTTTATCGTCAAGAAATTTGTGATAGAGGCGTTTCTTTCCAAGGATCTCGGTTGGTGCATCGCTTACCCGGCTTGGTGACCCGGAGGGTTGCAGAGGTCTCTTTGTCCATCGTGTCTTTCATTTGGTTCTACGATTGTTCCATATTCCTAATGGTCGGTAATCGTGTGAGTGAGATCGTTTCTTCTTTCTTCTCACCAAATCGCCACCATTTAATGCGCGGCGAGCCAGTGCGTTCCTCACGCCGGTTTATCGGTGGCTTAATTCGCAGGACGGCAATCAATGGCCGATGGTGAGGTACGATGGTCTCATAAGGAACGGCTTTGAAATCAGTGACAGTGGGAAAATATCGGCGTTTTATGAAAATATAGTCGATTTGCGTTGTACCGTTCCCACTATTAATTGTAGGAAGATGAAACAATCGTTTGATGAACCATATATTCATAAGTACAAGATCATGGGTTCCCACAAAATCTATTATACGAACCCCTTTCCCTCATGACACCTGTTACCGTCTGCCTTTTCAGACACGTGACAAGTCTTTTTATCGAGGAGATGCCAGTAGGCATCTTTCTTGGCATCAGGTCGACCTGTCTGTAGTCCAGACGCGGTGAAGAAGTGAATAGCGCGATGAACTGATATAATGGTGAGCTTCATCAGCCGATAATTAAATCGCTCGACTTCTTTAATGCGCATCACCGAAACAATATATCGGGTTTGTGGGCTACCAAAATAGAGAAGTTTATTGCCATTTTTAACGCGTTCGCGCTCAATGACCATCGGGCTTCTTGCAGAGCGCAGATATCAATGCGCCTTTTGCGAAGGGTTCCTGGGGGTTCCCCGATTTTTCCGGTTAGGGTACCAACATTTAGCGTCCAGAGACGTATTTTTTTTTGCCCGTTTCGTCTCGACTAACTTGCTTACGTCCGCCGTCTGTGCCCATTTCTCGACCCTGCCGCATCGACTGAGGTGGACGCCCCAGCATTTCTCCAAGGCTTGTGACTCAATCCGATCATCATATTTGTAACGACATTGTATGCATTTTCTTGGTCGGCTTGTTGCGGGACTTATTACCAAAGGAGATCAGGTAAGATTTAGCATAGTGGAATAACTCCAACTATACTCTATTTATCTCTTCCCCTGATCTCAGCATTTTATTTTTGTTTTACTGAGGATAGTGCAAAATACGTTACCTCAAACTCTCCTCCTTTACCTGGGCTTGGAACCAGCATATATTATATTTTTTTAAATTATTAATAATAACCAGATATGATCGGCAGCTGGCTGTGGACTGACTCGAGTCCGGCTCCTAAGCCGGTCCCGTGGCGCTCATCCTGCTAGCAACAAGCAGGCGAGCTGCTCAGGCTCGTGTATTATGAGCTACTGAGTCGTGGTGAGTTGTGCTGCGCTACTTTAGTGGGGAGCTCAGATGAATTTCCGCTAAGTGGCTCATATACTGCAGTGCCTCCACAGATTTATAGTGCCTCAGCATCGCAACAGCGCGAAGACCTGTAAAAGGTAAAGTTCTCTAGTATTCCTCAGCGAACGTGCTCATTCTCTGGCCCTTACATTCACGTTACCGGCAATGGCTTTTGATCTCCCTCCTTTCGCTTGTAAGACCGAACCCTTCAACATGTTTTGGAAATTAGTCAAGGTCAGGCTCGAGGGAGCATTCTATTCCAGTCTTTTCTACACTTTATATTCCCCATCCAGATGGCTACACAAGGGACACTTGAACCACATCTCTACAGCGACAGCTTGCGCCTGCCTATGTTGGTACCCAGATGGTCACCGTCTATGTACTTCCATACATCTTTCTGAGCTTTAAAACAGATGCCCTTTGTAAGTCGTCCAGCTTGAACTGCATTATCGTATATTGTATTATCGTCTGCTCAATGACTTCACCGTAATTTTCTAAAATTACCTCGCTTCGCTTCCCTGATCGTATCGTCAGTTTATTTTCTTACATTAGACGGTCGCCAATCTATTTGGGCCGGGTGGCCATCTTGCCTGGAATTGGTTATGAAAGTGACCTCGTTAGAGGCATTCTGATCGCGTTAAAAAATAGTAGAACCTTCCTCCCGCAATAGTTCATCAGATTATCGAACTACTCCTAGTGGCATCCAGATCGCGAAACTTAAACAAAAAACCCGAAAAAGGGTAAACTTGCCCCAAATTAAAAAACAAATATTATTTACCATGTATCGATATTTCGAAGATCAGTTCTCCTCTTTTTAAAGGGTTTTAGTCTAAAACTGGTTCTCGAAATATCAGTATATATTAAAAAAAATTATTTTTATATTTTAGGAATATTTAGTCCTTTCTGGCTTTTTTATAGCACAATTCGCAGTTGCGAATCTGATGCACAAACCCGAATTCATTGGTATAGTTACGACCATAACCATATCAACATGTGTACGATCAAGCCATTCTTGGACAAAATTGACGGAATAAAGTGATATTTCACAGAGAAAACGAGTTTATCGATTTAGCGTTCTTTATTAAAATCGGTATCTGTTTGTCTGTCACATGTACTTTTCTCAGAAACGTCTAAACCGATTGATACCAAATTTGGTGAGAAAGTGAGAACTGTGAACGCCCACACATGCCCAGTTACATCTTTCAATATTGATTTTAAGGGGGATGGGTCCTTATGAACAAAGGGTGTTAAAATTCTGTTCACCGAATATAGTCATATTAGTTGCCAATTTAAAGTCCTCGATTAGTACTCTAGTTTTGCCATTTGTTGGAAAAGTTGGAAAGTGATGATTTCCTTAGCGGACCCATGCTCAGAAACTACTCAACCCCAAAATCTGAAAAAAATTATGGAGCTGCCTCTGCACAGTATTTAGACTTCAAAATACTCTCCATTATCCTAGAATTACGAAATACAGTAATATAGACCATAGAATGAAGCATATCCCCGTGATCAAAATCGTACTATTATTAATAAAGTTATTGTAGCTCAAATTTGTCCTTTCCGTGTTAATTCAATGCAACCATACCTGAAGCGCCAAACTTCTTATTTCTGATTTGTTCTTTTTTCCTTTTGTGGAGTAGGTAAATGCATCTACGCCCAAAGCAACGATATCCCGTCGGACTACCAACAAAACTCCTCCCCATCAGATAACCATCCTTCTTTCCGGTTTAGGAGCCTTCCCAGAATTCCTTTCACCAACGTTCGGCCATTGGTCCCTACACCGATAGAGTGAAAGCTTCTTGGCAACAAAAACAACCTGAACGTAATTCGAAAACAACCTGCCAACGCTCCTCATCGTCTCCTTAACAACGTTGTCCGAAGAGAGTTCCCCTATGACTACATACAGTTACTGACGAATCCTATGGCACTTTTCACAAAAATAAACGTTCTGCCCGGTTTCGTCCACCAGAGCATTGCAGAGACCACAATCAAGAGACCGTGCCTTCCTAATCCCCCTCTCTACTTAGCAGCTGGGGAAGGAAATAAACAATCTCACCATGCTTTCGATTCAACCACGGATCTAGATTGCAATGAGCCGCAAAGCCAATCTGTCTCTTCGTTCATTTTTCCAAAAGCGTTTCAAAACAGTTCGTGTACGTTGCTGCTCTTGACCAGCAATTACCTCTAATGAGTCTTCCCCCTTGTGCCTGTATATGTCTTTACGTTTTATAGCAAAGCATGCAAGGGCGATCACTATTACGGTTCTGAAAGAGCGCCTCCTTGCTAAGGGCAGCAGCACATACCTCCGCGCCATAGATGGCAACGAGCTAGGTTGCATGTAATGTCAGTTATTACATGACTCAAAGCCGAAACTCCAGCTGCTACGTTAAAGAAGCTCACCTTCAAGTCGAGCGTTAACCCAAGATGCAATCAATATGGGGTGCAAGGTCAAGATTCTCTGCTTGGCCAAAATAACTACTTTGATTCTTTCCAACGTAGAGCCAAAACCATGAGCATTCATCCATTCGCTTACCCGTCGCATCAATACGCTAACTCTGCTTTGCGGCTGTTCAAGTATTACAACCACATCAGCATAGCCGAATGAGTAAGACGCATAGCAGTTTATTGTAAGAAGCGTTCCTGGGGTCCGACCCTAGGATGGATCTCTGTGCTACTCCCGGTATGATATCCATCATCGTTTGCCCCTCTAGCGTCTTATACGGCAGGAAGCGGTTTCTGAGGTAATCCCTTAATGTTCATAACAAATAACTCGGCAAAGCTAATGAATTTTTAATGTACCTACCGCATCTGCCCACATTGCAAAATTGAAGGTGTTTCTGACATAAATTGTTACGAGGAACACTACCTGTCGAGATCGACTTAGTTCAATGGCTTAAGTATGCCCAGAGCCCAGATTTTGGCAGCAGCCCCTTGAGCATCTCTCAGAGCGCACTTTTATTAGTTATCTGCGGGCCTAGTTCAAGAAGAACTCCGCCAACCTTGTTTTAATTTTGTTTTACGATTTTCAGGTTTATTTTTCGGTTTTCGGATTTTCGGTTCAGTGTTGTCAATAATTATGCCAATAAACAGTAATGACATGGCGAACTTTGCGCAACGGTTTAGCTTTAAAGCCTTATAAAATGCAGGCTGTACAGAAATCAATTGGTTCATCGGACACCGTTTTGGTTTTTCTGAAAAAATCATATTTTCGAAAAAGGTCAATTTAAGTTAAACGGTCATATCAACAATAAAGCTACCGCGACTCCTGAAATTCCAAGTACAGTTGTTGATTATTCAGCGCATTTATTACGAGGTGTCATTGATCCAATTTTTAAGGCTTTGTGGAAAACAAAACATTATTAAAATCGATTCAATATCTCTCTGGCCGTCTATCTGTCTGTCACACCTGATTTATTCGGAAACAGATAAGAGCATTGTCACGAAATTCGGTGAGAAAATATGGTCTATGAACCCCTTTACATACAGTAGTGACGCCATTTTGTGTTGAGTTTAAGGAGTGGCCTATCCATACATGTGAAAGAGCAGTGTGAATTTTTTTCCCACAGAATATAGTCATGTGATCTTCTGATCTGATACTGGATGAAATTTCTATGCTCCAAAAAACATATCTATCAATTAATCTAAGACGTATGTGATGTCATCATCATATAAAATGACCTGAAATGGATGGAAAAAGATACATAGGAAATTTCTCACATTACATGAATACAAAACCTTTATACCCGAAGCGTCCAGCTTCCGGTATTTTGACTAGTTTTTTGAAAGGTTTTTGTCAAAGTTACTGTAAGGGCATAGTAAGTAACTTTTTCTGCCCTATTTTGGGTGACATGGAAGTGGTACACTTGTGATTCTAACAGGACGACAATAGTTTTAGAAACATTCGGTTTATAGAAAACTTAATTGAATTCAGTTTTTCTTAGTAATAAATCGGCCATCATACCAGTCACCCTGCCAATATTGAAGGCACAGACGCAAATTTATGAGATTCATGGTTTCACTATTTACTATACGTCTTGACGACCGACGTGACGAACCCTTGCTTATTTGTCGAGCGCCGAACTCTTCCAGTTACGTCGATCCTGACGGACGCCTTAGCCTTGTTGTGAGGAATATGTATTGGTATCCTAATTGGTTGCCAGCAGAGGGGGGCGATAGTAGTAGATACATCGCTTCATACCATTTTATTTAACTGCTAGCATGTTATGCAAAGGAGATAGCTCAGCTAGTTTCACTACATTGGAACTTCAACACCCATAACATATTCACGTATGTGGGGGAGGATTTGCCAGGTAAAAATATAAATTCACAAAAACAGGATGAGAATTTTGAATTGAATCTCTGTCATATGGAAAACGAAATCCGATTTGCAATACCAAGTCGAGCATAACTTGAATCTAAAATTACTCCACAATTTCCAAAAAGAGTGTCAGACCAAAATAAAATAATGTCAGAAGCATAAAAGCTTCAATTTAACACGAAATAAAATGTGAATGGAGAATGCAAATACTAAGCTGATAAAGTGCAAAATATAAGGTAATTTTATCAGGATGAGCACAACGCGAAAAGATTCTGTAGGTGTCATGTTCTTCAAATTTTAAAAATACCTACGACAATATCCTTACTCTTTCCTTCATCGATAAAATGTCTAGACTTTTGGATCCAAGCTTAACGTTCCGCTCTACTGTTTCCATGTACATATATCTATAATGTGAAATTTAAATGCGCTTTAAAAATAAAGTCATCCCCTTTTTTAAGAAGCGGGAGTGTAGGTAGGAAAGGGTTGAGCGTAAATCTGTCGTAAATTTAGAGTGCAACAATAAAAAAGTCTATCAGATGAATTCCAGTAATGTCTTAGATAGCTTTTTTAGTGTAGACCTTCTCACGGTTAATATTTAGCTACAGTAGTACGCTGTTCGAAAGAGACAAGGTGAAAGCATCTTAGGAAAACACTCTTCCTTCCACTCGAATGTGAACAGAAGCGCTAGAATCGACAATGAAGTAGCACATATTCTGATTCAATCCATTGCATAATATTGAGGATAAATTTCTACATCTAACGCCTTTTAAAATCTCATTCCGCCAACTGCAGATACTGCAAACCCTCGGCACTATGCAATGAACTTAGGGGCAATAGGAGGATCAGACGATCATCCTAAGCGGCCGACAACGACCTAGAGGGCAGAGCTATCCCGCAAACCTAAAAAGTTGGAGAAGTTGACCGTGAAGGTCCGCCCGCAAAGATTGAATCTCCATCAAAGTGCTCGGTCGACACGTTCTTGCACGCCTCTGTGCTAGCCAGTGCCGCGATCAAGGGGGGAGCAGATCCACGACGGATCACAGTCCCGATTATTGCCTCTTCTGCCTCACATCTTGAATGAGGCGCGGAACTTGGGTTCCCACCCTTCCTTGACATCCTCAGGCCATTTCGTTTTTTTGAGAATGTCCCTTACAGGTTTTGCGGGAACAAGGAGGAAGAGAGAGGGAGGAAGTCCTCAAATCAATCAAGAATTATTTCCAACTCATAATGTATTACTTACTCAGAAGAACAAATATATAAAAATAATAATAAAAAAATAAAAAAAATAAAAATTAAATTAAAGAAAGTAAAAAAAAACTAAAAGGAAAAAATTATAATAACTTCAAACAAAAAGAAATTTTAAAAACTTACACATGCTGTCACTCCGAGCTCGTAGTGGTGTGTAGTGATGGTAAGGATGATTTTGTGGTAAACAGAAAATTCAGAATACTACCATATGAATTCTAAAACAAAGTTTACAATTGGCTATTTCATTTGGTTTTTTTTTTCAAATAAAAAGAAAACCTTTTTGAGTTCGGTAGCTTCTCCATATGCTGCACGCGGGGATTTTCATGATCGGGCTGCAAAAACAACACTTTTGGAATAACTGTAATTCCAGAATGCCCATCGATCAACGGAATAACGACGGTATTCACATCCACTCTACATGGATCCGAAATGAACCTTTGGGCAAGGACAATATCCAGAATGGAAACATCGGAGAGACGAGGAGGTTAGTCCTTTTCTTTAGATTTTAGCACTTCTCCGGCAATTGATACACAGGAGTTTATTAAGTTTATAGTACACAATTGTCCACACTGCCCGAAGTCAAATCGCGAACGATACCAGCATTGGTATCGACAAAATCACTTCCTCTGCTCCCTCCTGTCTCTGCCGATGTCCAAAAAGATTCCCTTTCAGATTCCCGACAGCAGTTTCATTGCGTATTCGGATCCTTTTACGAAGTAAATTACTCCCAAATCCAAAGTATACAAATTTATTTCCAACAATTTCTGGTCAAAATCATTTCCTTTTCTCGTTTGTTGGCTGCTTCTTCGGTAGACATTGGAAAAACTTTCAGTGAAAAACTCAACCAGCACCTTTGACAATCTTCTTTCTCTGTCACAAGTTTGGGATCCTTTCACTATTTTTCTTTCTGAGACTGCCACTTTTCCCGCTGTCAATTCACTCGCCAAAAATCGATGAGGCGAATGAGATTCCGCTCCCATCGCGCAGCCGCGGTTAATACAACTAGCAGGCATTAACTTCACTTGATTTGTTTTCGGTTCTGTATTTCCAGATGTAAATGAGCTCCAGGTGAAATTCGATATACCTGCATTCTGATCAATTCTTATAAATACTTTAGTGGCAATAGCCACTATCATTGGCGTCTGCTAGGTGGTCCTTGAAGATCAGCATGAAATTGGCGATTGACTCTACATATTGAGTGACCGACATCCAGATTACCATACATCACCACCCGTCACTTTTATAGTATTTCGCTTCTTGTGGTCCATTATGACCGCTTTCGTCGTCTTCAATACCGAAGTAACGCTACACCCATCCAGCAAGGATTTCATCATTGTTACCGCTTCGTTTACGTCTATTTGCATATCTTTCGCTCGTTTTACTTTAACCACCATCATAAACAAAGGCAAGAATCATGATATCTTCTGGAATGGGAAGAACCACAACTCCAACACATACCATACCCGTAGTAAGAGACCTAATGTCAAGTTTTGTGCGGTACCTAATGCCAAGTTTGTATGGTATAACTTCTGCTCCCATTATCCACTTCAAATAGTAACTCACAACCGGCCATGACATGCAACCTTATATTTTTATGTCTTTACAGATTCGCAGAATTGGCCGCTTTTTTTTCGCCTAGTGCCAACAAAGCACAGCACTGGTTGCGCCCCCGCCATGTTTTTCATATTCACGCCATAGTTCATCATCATCAACGCGCAACAAGCGGTATCTGGTCTAGGCCTGCCTTAATAGGAAACTCCAGACATACCGCTTTTGGGCCGAGGTTCACCATTTCGATATCCTCGCCTACGTCATCGCTCCATATCAGGCAGAGTCTGCTTCGTCTTCTTTTTGTACAATAGATTGCCCTTATAGACTTTCCCGGCTGGATCATCCTCATCCACACGGTTTAAGTAACCCTCCCACCGCAGCCGATAGTCATAGTATCGTTCATAGATTTCTTCGTTATGTACGCTACGGAATCGTCCACCCTCATGTAGTGGGCCAAAAATTCTTCGGAAGATTCTTCTCTCAAACGCGGTCAAGAGTTTGTATTTTTTTTTTTTTTGCTAAAAAACCCGGGCTCCCCCGGTCTGTACATTAAGAGCTTTGAACCTATAATGGGATGTTTCAAGCGAAACAGTTTGCTCGGATTTCATCGCCGTAGCTGTTGTTTCAAAGTTGTAGGCTCTTATCTTTATTATTCTCGCTGGTCAACAGTGCGATTTGATGTTGTTAGTTGGTTAGTTTTTGATGCTGACGTTGCCACCATATATTTTGTTTTGGCTTCTTTGATGTGTAGCCCGAGATCTCGCGTCCTCTGCTCGATCTCAATGCAGGTAGACTGTACATCTCGGGTTGTTCTTACCATGATATCGATATCGTCAAATAGGCTAGTAGTTGGGAGAGATGGTGCCTCTCGCATTTACCTCAGCATCACGGATCACTTTTTCTAGTGCCAGGTTAACAGGACGCACGATAGAGCCTCCCCTTTTTCTTAGACCGTTGTTGATGAATGGTCTCGAGAATGATCCCGCTTTTATCTGGCTCCTCACATTGGTCAGCCTAATTACTCTTTTCGTCGGGATATCGAATTCTCTTATTGCACTATAAAGTTGGCATGATAAAAATCCATACCATCCATGCAAATCTGGAGATTTGCTGCCTCCGATGGTCGTGCTAAATTGGGCTTATATGGAAGTAGTTGTGTTGCCGGGCAAACCCTGGTATAATGTATTCGCACGTTTCACTTTGGGCAATTTAAGCACAATGACAGTACCGGCTAGATATATAACGGTTGAACAATGCGTCTCCTCCGAAAACCTTCAAAATACAACCTGGTAAACCGTTTTGAAAATTCACAAGCATTTTTTTAATTTAGGCTTTGAAGCATATTAGCGCACTTCATTCAAAACCGTAACATGGTTACCACTCTGATTTAACACAGGCACTCATAGTGACCCAACTGACGTCCAACTTCCAATCGCAATACAAAGTGAGAAGTAGACCACGACTTTCTTTTCCGATAGCTTAGTAAGGTTGAGAGCTCCATTCCATTCCATATATAGATGTTAACTACTCATGAACACTAAATACATGAAAAATTTTGTTTGAAACAAAACCTTGTTAGTTTCGAGTCAATGTCTGTCTGGCTGTCTCTGTCTGCTTGTCACACCCGATTATATGATAGAAGGTATAGAAGGTACGTTTTATGTGAGTTCCATGCATTCTAAAATGCATATAAGGTTGCAGGTTGCAGGGAAATATTTCGTTTTAGTTTTTTAACCGTTTACATAACAATATCAATTACTCCAGACATACATATATATTTATTTACATGTTTATGTAAATTAAGCTTGGGGTAGTGCCTATATGTGTATGGTGGGGGAGAAGCTACAGCTTCTGAGCACTCAGGCCGTATTGGCCCATTGTACCTAACTCATACATATACCAATATGCGGGGCGAGATAAAAGCAGTAAGATCACTTTGGATACCATTCAACATCATTAACGGTCTGAGACAGGGGGATGCCCTATCATGGGTCTTCATTAACCTGGCCCTGAAGAAAGTGATTCTTCAAGTTCACCCAACTACTGGCCTACCCTGACGATATTGACATTGTAGGCAGAACAACCAGAGATATGCAGTCTACCTTCATCCAGATCGAGCAGGCTGCGCGAGATCTCGGGCTGCATATTGTTGAAGGTAAGACAAAGTACATAATGGCTACATCAGCGCCAAAAAACAAAGAATGAACAACATCGAATCGCACTGGCCAAACGAAAGCAATAAAGGTAGGAGACTACAACTTTGAGACCATTAATAATTGCTCCTATCTAGGGTCGAAAATCACAACCGATAATAGCTATGACGATAAAGTGCGCACACAAATTTCGAAATCTTGGGTATGTATCAGTGGAGCAATGAGGACTTGCCCAACGACATCCGCAGATTCTTCTGGAATTGACTCCTCTTCGTCCGTACGTACAAATGCAGGCAAGAAGAGTAACTTTAGGATGTACGAAAGTACCAATGGGAGGGGGGGGGCACCTGGCTAACTCAAAATAAAGTTGATACTATTTCTAGGCAGCATCCCGAATTACTGATACAAGAGATAACAATATCATCGAGGTTTAGCTTCGATTAGAAGTTTAAAACACGTTGTAGATGCAGGACAAATTGGGAGAGCATGACATTGATACACGGCTTAAACAAGCAGCTAATTACCCGGCACCATGACTGATTCTTTACGGCAGAGGGAATAAGCGACGGCGTCATTGGTCCAAAGAAAATATACTTTGTGCAATAGGTAAGCATATTCCTGGCGGAAATATATGCAAAGATAGATGTGACTCCGCCAATCTTAAATGGAACTACAGGGGGCAAAATGTTGCTATTCTAACCGTCAGCCATATGGCTATCAAGGCAAATAGGTCCTACCAGACAAAATTGATATGGGAATACCTTAGCAAACTGAACAACCGCTCAAAAGATTGTTTAAATCTTACAAAGAAGAGCCTACGGATCATAGTCGGAATACTCACTGGTCGCTGCAGGCTAAACTATCACCTGGGCAAGCTAGGAATATTTACGGACACAGTCTGTAGATTCTGTGAGGGAAGTGGTGAAACGTCCACACATGTTCTCGGACACTGTTCGGCACTTGTCCAAAGTAGGTTTGAGGCACTTGGGAGAATACTGAACACCATATGCCAGATGCGTTGAAACACCTGAAACTATGGAACATATTAAATTTCCTGTCGGTTATAAGTTTAAACCACTTACTATAATTTATAGGTACACTAAAACAATAAATAGACACAATGGTCCTTCTAGGATGCAGGGCGATGTCCCTTATCAGTATCATTCTTATTATCACGGGCAGAGTTTACTCAAGGTTTTAGCAACCCCATCACATCTAATCTTTGGCGCAACAATCTAATCCGCTCAGCGCCTGCAAGTATGTTAGAGCACTTCAATCGAACACTACTGCGGCACACTGTAGGAGGTAATTTGATCCTTTGACTTAGGTACTGATTTTCTGCTGAGTCAAGTGGTATCTTATATCCAGACAGGATACAAATTCCTCTACCAGCAATGAAATTTGAATTGCGACCTTCCGCCGCGACAACCCAGCGCTATAACCACTGAACCATTTTTTTTTTTTTAACACATTCAATTTATTTACCCTATTATTTACACTGCTAAGCTTAAGGCTATTACTTAATACTAGAACTTATTTCTAACCACATTAGTCTTTTCTAGAAATTAACCTAAAGCTTAATAATAAAAGTAATATACAGTTCGACTTAACCTAAGCTTACAAACTAGTGGGGGGAAAGCCAGGAAAAACCCCCCATAATATTAAGATTGCGTATGGAAAAATTACCGGTAAAAGGATGGGAGAAGGATGCATAACGGGAGGGTTAAAATTATTGGGAGATGGAGTAGACAGTGTCAGAGCGATGTTCGTTGTAGGGCCGATGGTAATACATTAACCTACCGTTGCGAAAAACGCGACCTAAGGAGTGAAGGTTTAGGATGTCGGAGGGGGGGGGGGATATTGGTTCGAAATGGGCGGTCAGTAGGACTGATGTGTGAGAAGATGGAATCTCGGACAAGGCTATTGTCATGGTTAAGGGATTGGTAAAGGAACTTTATGAAGGATTTGATGAGGCACACGTCTAAACGGGTCGAGTTGACCCGGTTGTAGACGGCTTGGTTGAAACGGGGATGGCCCGGGCCTAGGGATATTCGGAAGAACTTCTTTTCGTTAGCTCGTAGGCGCTCCATTTGGTGGGAGGTTAGATCGCACCAGGCTACAAAACCGTATGCCATTAATGGACGTATTAGCAGCTTGTAGCAGTAGAGCTTAACGTCAGGACGGACAGAGGATTTGTTGTTAAGGATGGGCCATAGGGATTTAAGACCCGTTGAAGTGTTGGAGAGGATCGAATTAACGTGAGGGATGAGACGGGAGTTTAGATGGATGCCGAGGTATTTTGTGGAGGTGATGGTGAGGATTGGATCTTGGCCAATTTTAATAAGGAGGTCGGAAATATCGCAGCGCATCTTGAAGGTGAGTTTTATCCTGCCTCGAAAGACGATGGCATGGCATTTAGACGGATTGAGAAGGAGTTTCCAGGAGATGAGGTAGGAGTTGAGGGATTGGATGGAGAGGTTTATACGGGACTGGGCGGCACGGATATTTCTGGATGGGGTATAGAGAATTAAGTCATCGGCATATTGGAGAGTTTTGACTGTGTAAGGCGTTGTAGACGAGTGGTGAAGAGGGATATCAGCAGAGCACCCGAGCCTTGTGGGATGCCTGCAGGGGGACTGTAGGGATTGGATAAGGAGTCGAGGACTCTAACTTGGGAATGGCGATTGGAAAGGAAACTAAGGATAAGTCGACAAAGGTGGGGATGAAATTTAAAGATAAAGGAAAGTTTGAAAAGAAGGCCTTCGTGCCATACGGAATCGAAGGCCTTCTGAATGTCTAGGAGGCAGGCGGTGGTGGGGATGTTATTATTTAGGTTTTTGTAGAGGTCGGATTTGAGGACGAGGAGGACATGTGATGTGCCGTGACCTTTCTTGTTGGCAAATTGGAAGCTAGGGATGGTATCGTGATCGGAGATGTGGGAAAGTAGAAGGTCATGGATGGCGACTTCAAAAATCTTGGAAAGGGAGCTGAATAGGGAGATTGGGCGGTAGCTATTGGGATTGGATGCGGGTTCTTGTTTCTTGAGGATGGGGACGATGTGCGCTTGTTTCCAAGGAGTGGGGAAATGTGCTAAGATAAAGCAATGATTGAAAATTTGTGAAAGGAGAGGACTTAGTGTTTTGGCGCACCTCTTAAGGATAATGGTAGGGATTTTGTCAGGACCTGTGGATTTTTTGTTTTTACGGGAAAGGATTATGGATTCGACGGATTCTTGGGAAAGGGATGGGATTGGGTCGCAAAAATGAGGAGCGGGGCCTGGGGGTGGAATTGGTATGCTGGTGTAAACTGGGAAGTTGGACGTAAGGTCGGAGAGGTGTTGGGAAACTGAAGATTCGGTAGAAGGGTCTGAAAGATGGAGGGTAGTGCGATGGGCTACGAGGAAGGCTTTCGCTAATTGATCGGCATGGACTTTAGGAGAAGTGTTGTGGGGAAGGGTGGTAGGAGTTTTGGATTTGGCTAGGCGGGGACAGATGTGGCGGAGTTGGTTACATGTTTGATTATTTATGGAAATACCTGAAAGTTTGACGGTGTGGTGTTCGGCGTAGAGGGATTGGATTTCAGATCGGATGGTATGTGTTAGGGAATCAATGCGGGTTTTAAGGAAGTTGAAGCGGGGATTGTATCTGTTGCGGTGGAGTTGGAGGCGGAGGGTGGTTTTGAGTTTGATTAGGTCGAGGAAGTGGGTGAGGAGGGTGATGAGATTGTTGTAGTTTAGGGGAAGCATAGGGATGGTTTGGTTACAGACCTCTTGGGTGATTTCGGTTATTCGGTAGAGAAGTGGGACTGAGTGAGGAGATTATTACTCACGAAGAATAGGTCAAGGAAGGAATGGGAATTGGATGAGTGGTGGGTAGGTTGATTGGGCGGGAGAAGGGTTAACTGTAGAGGGAGAGAATTCTGGGAATACCAGTTGGCTAACCTGTTGCCATTGGGGTTGGGGATGGAATTGAACCACATACTGTGTTTGGCATTCAGGTCGCCGCCTAGTATGAGGAAGACTTGTTTATTTTGGGATTCTGGGTGGGCTCTGAGGAAATGAACAAGTCGGGTGAGGTCAGCTGGGTCAAGGATCTGTTTTGGGCAGTAGAGGCTGCCGAGGAAAGTGATAGTAGAACGGCAAATGACCGAGATAACCGTAATCTCAAGGGAAGCGGTGATGGATGATGGGACAAAAATTTGATTGGAGTTTATGTGATTGGACACTAGGATAGCTGTACATCCGCCGGGGCGGTTTATGCGGTCGGTTCGGAAGGAAGTGATGTTGGGAAAGGAGAGTCTGTGGGTCGAGTTAAGTCTTGTTTCTGTGAGTAGGAGGAAGTGGGGATTATGGGTGTTATGGAAGTTGAGGAGTTCATGTCTTTTTTGTCTGCTCACAATGGAATTGGGATTGAGCAATACCACTTTAGTGGACATTGTTAGGAGAGACTTGGCATAGAAAGGACAGTAGGGCAAGTCTTTTTTCCATGGGAGAGGAAAGGGAATGATAGGTGGGAATGAAGGAGTTGAGTTGGGAGGCAAGCTGAGGAGTCGGCATATTGAATAGTGAATGGATTTCACTATCCAAATTGAATGAAGTGTTAGGCCGAGTGTCGTTTCGGGCTATGGAAGCGTATGAGAGTGTTTATTGATGGGGTGGGATAGGATTATTGACTTGGATGGGTTTGTGTTGGGGGGGGTCTATGATTTGGGACTGTGTTAGGGTTGATTGGTTGGAGGGTTGAGTTTTGGCAGGCGCGGGCTTGAACAAACATCGGGCAGTTCCGATAACTCGCCGGATGAGTGTTAGAGCCGCAGTTGATACAAGTGTTGTTTTGTTGTTGTGTTTTCGGGCATTCCCGGGGACCATGAGGGGTGTTGCATTTGACGCAACGGTATGGCAGATTGCAGTTTGAAGCCGCATGCCCTAATCTTTGACAGTTCCGGCACTGGGCAATTTCGTGGAACTGTACGTTTTCAAACTTGACAAGGCAATGGAACATCGCTCTGGCCTTGGACAGTGAGGATTGTTGGAAACCTGGTTTGAAAGTTGTAAAGAACAGATGAAGTGACTTATTGTTGCGTCTTGATGAACTCGTCTCATAAGGAAACCACTGAACCATTTCGCAGCTCATTTGTATATATCCAAACTCAGTACTGTGTATGTGTGTGAATGAGTTAGGGGGGAGGGCGTAGTTCTGAGCAACACACCGTAGTGGTTCATTGTGCTCGACTCCCTCCAAACGAAATATCGCGGAATTGTTGAATCACCGGAATTCTGTTATTAGATGTGATGCTGCAACTGGAACCCATCAGTATCAAATGAGCAGGAAAAACATCTACAATACTTCCACAAGTCTTCTTGTTGCTCGACACGATAAATATTTTAGAGTACAATTAGCTAATGCTAGTGACATTTCAATTGTTAGTTCCAGTTCCGACATGGGAGGAATTGAACACATTAAGCGACAATGGCCCACATTATTTTCAAGCCATCGAATTTAGATATAGAGTTCGAACGGTTTCTGCACAATTTTTAAGTGATCAATAAACTAACTACTCATCTTTCTTATGACTGCCTAAATATTGCGGTGCCCCTGTACTTCAATCGTTCCTCAATCGCGCAGGTTGTTGATCCCAGAATCGCTTATACTTCTGCTTCAAAGCAAGTTACATATTGCCCCAAGAAACAGATTCACTTCTTCATTTTGTTCGAAAAGAACTGATTCGAACTGATCTTCTAGCAAAAAGATCTATGCAATATCTCTTACAATGGTCTGTGGCCCTCATGCCAAATATTTCCTTATAGACCTACATGAATTACTCCCTGAGCTACTCTCATTGTGATATCAAGCCGATGCCGCCGTCGGCAGAGGCAAGGCTTCCTAGATATAAAAACTGCTCGAATTCCTGGATATTTTACTCTTTAATACAAATAAAGGTTATTAGATTGAGAACTTTGGTGCATTCGTTATATATCATTAGTATGCGTCTGCCTATTCAAAGCGGTTTGCCAAATGATGACATGCTCGATTTAACCTCATGAAGTATTTGGCATTTGGCGACATCGTACGTGATTCTAATAAAAGCTGTTAGTTTCTGTGGAGCGTCAATCTTTCGGTGAAAACCGCCGATGTATTTTCTATTCACGACGTTGAAAACCGTCTCAAAGCTCAACAGAGGTGATCTAAACTCCACACTTTATTCTCAGACAATCCGAAGAGAGTTAATGTGATCGGTGCATGAGAATGTTGGACGAAAACCAGCCTGCTCTTTGACGATTAAGCTTTTGTGATGTATGATGTATTCCATGAATATCTTAGCTATTATGTTTGTGAAATATGTGGAGCTCCTTGAAACTCAACATGAAACTTGTCATACCCTGCTTACTTGGGGGTACATACTTTCACTATACGTGCAAAATTCCTTGATGTTAGGTTAAAAAGGGATGTAATATTTTTTTTATCAATTATAGTCATGTGGTGCATCAAATGCAAGCCCCTGATATTAGTTTTCACATTAATTGCATAGTGCGCCAGTGAGGAACCAAAATATTCACACTTAAAGTGAGACAGGACTTATTTTCGGAAACTACCCAACTCAAGAATATGAAAAAATCCGTCGATTCGCTTATACAAAGTCTAGGCCTCCCATTCGGAGGTCTGCTCAAATAAACTTATTATTATTATAATATATTACCAACTGTTCGAAATTGCCTGGAAAGCCCCCCTAAAGTACATTTTAGGAATACCAAAGTGCAACAACATAAAGGACAACACCGTTCATAATACTGCCGAGTTTCATGGAAATCCGGCTATTACTATCAAAGTTATATCAATTCAAACTTATCAATTTCACGCAAATTTACTGCATCTTAAGTCATGCATATAAGATGCTGCGAAATATGAAAATCCAATTCATGAAGAACCTACTATCGCCAGCTCTTTTTTAGGTTTTGTGTAAACACAAAACCTTATTAAAATCGACTCAATGTCTGTCTATCTGTCACACCCGGTTAACTCGAAAGCGACTAAACCGATTGTCACGAAATTTGGTAAGAAATTGTGGTCTTTGAATCCGTTTACTTATAGCCAATGGCGCCATTTTGTGTTGAGTTTCACAAAATATGGTAATGTAGGGTATCAAATGAAATGGCTCGATTGCTCCATGCTTTTCATAAATTATCTTATTTCTGATATGGGGTGAAACATGGAGGAGTAAACGGTCTGAACATATGCCCCAAAAAGTGAAGCAGGTCTCGTTCTCAAAAACTATCAAACCAAAAAATCTGAATAAAATCAGAGCGATGTATCTCTATGAAATCTGGTCCTCAAAATACATTCGGTTTCGATGCCTCCACATAAAAAGTTAATAATAGTATATTTCCAAATCTTAGAAATTCACCGGCAACCCCCTTAGGTTCATCGTAGAAGTACAAAATTTGGCATTGGTGCAATAGATAACATACAGCATAGTTCGAGAAAAAACTGTTCTTAACAGAGTTATTGAGGGTGAAACTCATTTTTTGTGAATTTTGGCGATTCTACATCGTGTATGACGTGTTTCAGTTTTTTAGTCATTTGCATATCAATACTAATTAAACCATCCAGATATATGTGCGTATAAAAGTATTCAATATACGTACTATATATGTGTACATATGCATGGTTTTGTGCACAAAGTAAATCGGAAATACGGGTACGATCACGTGCACGTGCATGTATATATACAGTATTCGGTAGTAGGCAGTTTGTTTATTTCGGGTGACGTACATATTACAGGAATAGATATTAATGTCAGGTTTTAAAGCCTAGATTTTAATCATCATCATCAACAGCGCAACATTCGGTATCCGGTCTAGGCCAGCCTTAATAAAGAACTCCAAACATCCCGGTTTTGTGCCGAGTTCCACCAATTCGATATCCCTAAAAGCTGTCTGGCGTCGTGACCTACGCCCTCGCTCCATTTCAGGCAGGGTCTGCCTCGTCTTCCTTTTCTACCATAGATATTGCCCTTATAGACTTTCCGGGCTGGATCATCCTCATCCACGAAATCGTCCATCCTCATGTAGGGGGCCAAAAATTCTTCGGCGCTTTTTTCTCTAGAACTCGGCCATGAGTTCTTGCTAAGAACCCAAGTCTCCGAGGAATACATGAGGACTGGAAAGATCATTGTCTTGTACAGTAAGAGCTTTTACCCTATGGTTTCAAGCGGAACAGTTTTTGTAAGCTGAAATCGGCTCTGTTGGCTGCCAACAACCGTGCGCAGATTTCACCATCGTAGCTGTTAGGAACTAGATAGGAGAAATTACATTAAATTATATTGCCCGTTCTGTCGCAAATCAGATTTCCCTCTTTGTCTCGGCGGGATGAACATCGAGGTATATAAGGCTTCATCCTGCTGACTTGTTGGTAAAACTTTCGCGCCTGGTGCGGTTGCTCCCTGTACTTTTCTAGTTGACTTGTTGGTTTTCCCAGGCTCCTTTTTCCGTCTGTGAAGTCGCTTCTCCGCTCGACGGAAAGTTTCTGCGCAAGCCCGTTTTCTTTGAGAA
Organism: Hermetia illucens; assembly: GCF_905115235.1. NCBI lineage: Eukaryota > Metazoa > Arthropoda > Insecta > Diptera > Stratiomyidae > Hermetia > Hermetia illucens. The sequence continues at coordinate 89,052,286 of NC_051851.1, read as the reverse complement.
TGCACCATTACTCGGTATGCGGCATTCTTTTGTTCCGTAGCTAGCTTACATTCATCGTCAAACCAGCAGTTCCGACTTTTTTTTGCGACTGGGGCCAAGTATCTTAGTGGCCGTATCAATGATAACGTTCTCCAGGTGGTTGTGAAGATCATTTGTTGATGCTTCATCTCCAGGATCTTTGTTGACTACGGTTATTGCGGCATCCATTTCCTTCTTATAGGTGTTGCGGAGGGCTGCGTTGTGACTGGCTTCAGTATTCACTCTCACCTTATTGTCAGAGGGGATTCTGGGTGATGTTGTTATTCGAGCCCGGAGCACCATGCCAACAAGATAGTCATCCGGGTCTATATTGGGCCTATATTGATTTCGATATCATACTTGGGACAGGCTTCGAGGGTCCGCTCGACTGCCTCGTAGAAGGTATCCTTCTCCGACTCTTCAGTCTCCTCCGTAGGGGCGTGAACGTTAATGAGGCTTATATTTCTAAATTTGCATCGCAAACGCGGAGTGCATAACCTTTTGCTTATATTTTCAAAGCTGATAACTGCAGGTTTCTTTTTTTGAATGACTAAGAAACCTACTCCGCTATAATATATGGTGTAGTAGCTCTTCTCCAGAAAACCGGTCTCTGTCCATCGCATCTCTTGCAACGATGTTACATCAGCCTTATATTAAAGTCAATCAAAAGATGGTGCAACTGATGTCCATATTCCAAGATTCCATTCCAAAACGAAAAATATGAAAATAACCAAGAGGCAGCTACTATATGGTGCCTAGATTTCGAAATATCTTCCATATCGATATCTGTTCAAGTAGAGTTAATAATAGTATATTACTGTAATTGTTACTGTAGTGATTGATTGCAAAACCCCTCCTTAAAGCTCATCCTTAAATCACGAAAGTGCAGCAATGTTGGTTATAACATAGAGCGTGATCCTACTAAGTTTGGTGCAAATCGTGCTGGTGCTAACAAACTTATAATAGGTTCAAATTGTCGCTTCTGTTCAAATTCAAGACTGAATGTCTATCATGGGAAAGTGGATATGTATATGTTTATATTACGTGCTAGGTATTAATGGGACAAATTTCCACCCAAATGTTTTTATAAAAGAAATACACAAATCCTTTCCCTGACCATAAACTCATTCCAAACATCAAATTTTTTTCATATCTCTCAAACCTATTAGATGCATACCATTCAACGGGAATCGCGATACCATTTGTATATTTATTTCTTCTATAGTGAGCCTATCATTCTGGAACGAGGGCTTGTGGTAACTGATAAACTTTCTATCGTTAAATTCGGCATCGGTTCTCAAATTTCCTAACATTTCCGTTTGTGGAAGAGCAGGGAGAGCCATAGGGTAAAGTGGAATACCATCCAATGATTTCAATATGTGGTTTTTTTCTATGGCAAATAATATTTGAATTTTTAAGACATTTTTCAATTCCAAAGTGAAAATATTCACTAGGAGGAACCACTATTTCTTCAATTTAATTTTCGTTTGCCTAAAGTAGCACTTTAGTCACTTAGGGCAATTCTAATCCGGCTTGCGGCAAAATGCATGGAAGGGAATCAATCGCATCTCTTCTTATTCTATAACTAGCTGACCCGACAGGCGTTGTCCTATCTCACAGCATTGCCATTCCTCAATCAATTTCTTGTTGCGTTTTTCAATTCAAAATTACCAACATCCTTCAAACCATTCATTAAAAGCTGCCAACCAGACAGATGGTAGAAATTTATAATCTCCTATTATAGTTGGCATAAAATTATCTGAAATAAGTTTATTATTAGTGTATTATTTCATTATATAAGTAAAAAAATGTATAGAATCTGCTCCATTTCCGGAAACCAATTTCAGCTGTCATTTACGTTTTGTTATTCCACTGTCATTTGCGTTTTGTTGCATGGCAGATGCGTTTTTGTTATACCACGTTTTATAGTGACTTGACGGAAACTTGGTCGAACGGGTTAAAAAGTATCCTATGTCCGTCTCCTGATTCTAAACTACCTCTCCATCAATTTTTAGCCAAATCGGTTCATCCGTTCTTGAGCTATAAATAGTGTAACTAACACCACTTTCTTTTATATATCCATCCATCCATTTTCCAATCTCGAAAGACAAGCAAAATTGTTGTTGATTTCATTTCCAATTTCTGAAGCAGGAGAAGTGAACTCTATATCGTTTTCAGATTCATTGTAAATTTCGCGGTCTAAGACTCTATATAGTCTTTCTTTAAACCAACTTGTTGAAGCTCCCTCTGAATAAGTTTTATAAAATGTCGTTTACTTATGCCGGCCACTGTTTTCTCCATTTGGCTACTATTACACTAGAGTATCAGAATGGAAGTGGAGCCAACTTTTAACATTAGTCTTCAGAGATTAAAAATTCTACAATTATACTTTATGAGCAGGAGCCTAGGTTCAAAATTATCCAGTGGTTACTATACTTCTATTATACTACGAGGCTGACACATTTTTCATATGTAATTTTGTTTCCTCCGTACAAATGCAAGAGGCACATATTGTGTAAGCAGGTGTGGTGTAGTTTTGACGTCATACACGTTTTAGAATGCACGAAATTCACGCAAAATGTAAAAATTTCAACTTTGTTAATAATAGCTGGATTTCCTTCAAACTTCCCAAAGTTATGCCCACATTCTGTGGTAAAAAATGTTGCACTCTCCATTCGCCGGTATGGGAAGCCTCAAACATAACGCAAAATAGCACCTGTATGTAAAGGGAACAAAAGATCACACACTCTCACCAACGTGTGGCAATCGGTTTAACTGACATGGACTACTGTTTGCCCATCTCTGGTACGTGGACCAATATGGCTACGGGCTACCAAGAAAATAAAACCAACATGGACGAATTGGGAAGGAGTAAAGTTACGGCGCAGAGCTCGTTACAGCACAACTCTACCAAGAACACCAATTGCAAAGGCAAAGAATCATGGGCTAAAAGGAGATAGTTGGTCAAAAAAGGCGACTTCGATACCCACCAGATCTGATCAAGAGGTACTCCAGCAGCAGCAAATAGCTTTATTCAGGAGAAGCTCATGAACCATTCAAGAGAAAGCTCATGGGAGCTTAGCAACTGAAAAAGGTGAAAGAGTCTGTAAAAGGAGTAATATGGCGAAGACTCACCGAGAATAGAGTCCTGACCCAGAAGAAGTACCTTTTGTGCAGCTTGAAGCTAAAATAGTTAAGCTGTCCGTGCACCAAGCCATTAAGAACATGGTGAGAGCATACTTTACAAGAAGAAAAGAAGCCTAAGGGAAAGCCGGACATCCCATTCCCGATAGTGTCACAGGCAGCCCAAGTGAAACGTAAGCACAAAGCCATAGACCTTCGATCAAGTAAGAAAGAGCGAGACAAAGAAGGGGATACTTTAGGAAATCAACAGGCACCAAAAAGAAAAAAAGGGGTCTAGGCCAGTCCAACAAACGGAACTAAAAGTTCAGAAGGGGGAAACATGTGCCCAAAGTGGGAGTGTCGATTAGCGAAGCGAAACCGAAGGAAAATAAAAACGTTGGTTGGACTAAAGTCGTGAACAAAAAGAGGAAGAAGAAACCAAGGTGCGAATTCGCCCTGAGGCAATTTTAATCTCCAGCAAAGGTAATCTATCGTATGCGGAAATGGTGAAATCTGACCCATACCTAAAAGATCTAGGCGGAAATGTCAGCTAATGCTACTGGTACTTCAATTGCTGGTGCCGGTCATGGCATGGGGGAGATTGACCACTCTTTCACTAAAGCATCCGAGATTTCATTTCCCTTTATGCCACAGTGACCAGGTCCTCAGAGTAGTTCCGCCGTATTGAATCTAGAGATAGAGTCCAAACGGTTTCTGCATTCCTGAACGATTTTCGAGGTGATCAGAAAACTACTCAACGCCCTCAACACAACTTGGCTATAACTTCAGTTTGCGGTGCACCTGCCCTTCAATCGCCCGTTAATCATGCAGCAAAGCAGGTAGAGATAGAGGAGATCCTGTATCTCTACCAGCAAAGCAGGTAGAGATAGAGGAGATAAAGCTCTCCATGTCACAAAAAGCATCTCTGAAACATGTTGTGGCGCGGCAGGATCTGCAGCATTCGAAATTTATTTCGAATGTTGCGGATGCGGACGGGTAGATGGCGCGGAACTCTCCACTCACTCATTTTTAGAACGCACCAAGGGAGTGGAGAATTAGCGGTGGAAAAATGCCGTTGGTTGGGACAGTAAGGACCGCATGGAAATAAGCCGGTCTCCTCTGTTCCAACCGCGGCGGTGTAAACACCTAAAGTAATTTGTAATATTTGAAAAGGTTTTTTAAAGTAAAAGGTTTTTAAAGTTAAAGTTTAAGTTAATAAATTCGAATTGGTTTTTAAAGTGGTGACCCCGACACTGGACCCGCAAACGCAGACAGTTCAAACTATAATTCGGCCTGTGTTCACGACAAATGTGCAAAGCGGATTAACAACGCTCCCGCAAGGCCTAACTCTGCTCCATCGGCCTGGTCAGCAGCCACAGCTAGTGCAAGTGCAAAACAGTCAACCAGTTGTCTAGCAACAGCAACCAATACAACGAACGATTATTTCACAACCGCGGCCTCAAGCCCAAATAAGGCCACAACGAATTATCATCCAGCAGCACAAAATCAGCAGACAATTATAACGCAGCAACAACAGCTCCAGGAGCAGCAGAAACAACAAACCCAACAACAGCAGCAACGGCCGTCCCCAGCACCGCCAACGCCGCAGCTACAGCCCGACGAATTCGAACCAGCGCCGCCGTCGAGGAGAACCCCAGCTCGGCTTGAAAGTAGCACACGCAAGGACAACTAGTTATATCCATTTCAAATTTATTTAATTGCATCATTTATTATATCAAGTGAAATTATTATTATCTCATCTCTATACTCATTTTATATCCATTTCAAATTTAATTGTTATCATTAGTTTTGCAATATTCGCACTAATTGTTAATTATATTATTAAAAGTTAAAATTGTGATAATAATAATTGAAAATCGCTGCAAGAGACGGCGTTAGGTGTTTCACATCGCGGGTTCTCCGTTTCCTTGGTGGTGTTTTCGGTCTGCGCTGGAGAGCGTCCGCTTCGGTCGTCATTTCTCTGTTCGTGCGTGCATTTGTGGGTGCGGCCTGCCGTGTCGGAGTAAAATTCACCGCGTTTCATTATAAACTCACCGCGTGTGCATTACAAACTCGTACTTTTCGTTAAACAAGATGTCGTTTGACAGCAAAGACGCGGCAGGCCCATCGGACCCGCAAGTGACCGCCCTCACCGTACGCGTTCCTCCGTTTTGGAGGCGGAACCCGGAGCTGTGGTTCGTGCATTTGGAAGCGCAGTTCCAAATGTCCGGCATCACATCGGACGCGACCCGCTTCAACTACGCGGTGGTCGGCCTGGACGAAGAGTCCATTCTTATGGTGTCGGACGTAGTGAAGTCGGCATCATACACGCAGCTCAAGAATGAGTTGTGTCGGCAAGCGAGTCGGCAAAATTAGACCACTTGCTGGCGAGTTTAACGTTGGGTGATCGAACTCCCAGCCAATTGCTTCGCGAAATGAGGCAATTGGGTGGGAGCAAGATTGGCGACGACCTGATCAAGTCGCTCTGGTTGCGACGGCTTCCGGAGGGCACCCAGGCGATTCTAGCTTGCGTTTCCGGTTCCTTGGAGGAACTAGCAGCGACGGCCGACCAGGTACAGGAGGTGTATGTTCGCCCAACCATAGCGGCCGTTCAACCACAGTCGGATGAGGTGAGCGACTTAAGGCGCGAGATAGCTGCTTTAACAGCCAACGTGGCCGAGATGCAGGCGACGTTGGACGCTCAGCGTTCGAGTGCCAGATCGCGAGCTCGCTCACGGTCTGCCACACGAAAAGGGCGTTCGGGTAGCAGGTCGTCAAGACAGCCTGCGGACAAAGGTATTTGCTGGTATCATCTGAGATTCGGTGATAAAGCGACAAGATGTACGCTACCTTGTAAATTCGCGCCTACCGCAAAAAAACTAGGTCTGCGGGGGGTCTTGGCGACGGCCACCCAGAGCGCAGCGCCACGTCGCCTAACTATTTTCGACCCCCTCAGCAGGCGCAACTACCTCGTCGACACGGGTGCGGAGGTTTCGGTTCTTCCCGTACCCCGACATCATCGACTATATCCACAACCCCTCAAACTGGCGGCAGCAAATTCCTCCCGCATCAATACATACGGGTGCAGGCAAGTGGACGTGAGTCTTGGCTTGCGTAGGACGTTTTCGTGGCGTTTCATCCTGGCGGATGTCAGCTTCCCCATATTAGGCGCAGACTTCTTGTGTCACTATGGGTTGCTGGTGGACTTGCAAAATAAGTCCCTTATAGACCCCACAACCAACCTTAATTCGCCGGGCCAAATGGTATCTCACACTGACAATAACCTTTCCGTTCTTTTGGAAGACATCACCGACTCTCGTGTTCGGACACTCCTCCAAAAGTTCAGCCAGATTACTACCGAGTGTAGTCTCTCGAAACCAGTGAAGCACAATGTGCAGCACCACATAAATACTACTGGTTCCCCGATTTTCTCGAAGGTGCGTCCTCTACCACCCCAGAAACTGGCTATCGCGCGGAAAGAATTTGAACAACTTGTTCAACAGGGTATCTGCAGGCCCTCAAACAGCTGTTGGTCTTCCCCTTTACATATGGTCCCTATGCCAAATGGCGAATGGCGTCCCTGTGGGGATTACAGAAGGCTAAACGCACAGACTGTTCCTGCCCGATATCCGATTCCACTCATCCACGACTTTGCGCATCACCTCGCGAATTGCCGCATCTTTTCGACCTTGGACTTAGCCAAGGCATACCACCAGATCCCAGTAGCTCCTGAAGACATTCCAAAGACGGCAATATGCACACCCTTTGGACTCTTCGAGTTCACCCGAATGACTTTCGGATTGTGCAATGCGGCGCAAACCTTTCAAAGGTTCATTCACTCAGTCCTGCGAAACCTCGATTTCTGTTTCGTCTATTTGGATGATGTTTTGGTCGCTTCTTCCACTGAGTCTGAGCACTTAGCCCATCTCGAGTGCATTTTTCAACGTCTCCTTGAGGCCGGTTTAGTCCTAAACGTTGAGAAATGCAAATTCCTTCAACAACAGGTGAGATTTCTCGGCCACTCCATTTCCTCTGAAGGGATACAGCCCAACCCAGACAAGGTGCAAGCAATCACAAGCTTCGCGCGTCCAAAAACAGTGAGGGAGTTGAGGAGGTTCTTGGGCATGCTAAACTTTTACCGTCATTTCCTGCCCAAGGCCGCCCATCACCAGTCCGTTTTGAACGCGTACTTGTCTGGCCCCAAAACAAAAGACACACGAGAGATTGTGTGGTTTGAAGAGGCTGTCCGCGCGTTCAATAAATCCCGACAGCAACTGGCCGAAGCTACACTTTTGGCATTTCCTCAGCAAGATGCACCCCTAGCCGTTTTTGTTGATGCCTCTGACATCGCAGTAGGTGCTGCCCTTCACCAAAAGGTGGATCAAGTTTGGCAGCCGTTGAGCTTCTTCTCGAAACAGTTGAATCCCGCTCAACGGAACTACAGTACCTACGATCGCGAACTGCTCGCCGCGTACTTGTCCATCAAATACTTCCGTTTCTCCCTAGAAGGCAGGCCGTTCACAGTGTTCACGGACCATAAGCCTCTCACGTATGCTTTGAAACAAAAGCCCGACAAAGCGTCCCCTCGTCAGCTTCGACACCTGAGCTTCATAAGCCAGTTTACGTCAGACATCCAGCACGTGTCCGGCAAGGACAACATAGTTGCTGACGCTTTGTCTCGTGTCTCCGAGGCTAACATCCCCGCCTCACTCGATTTCTCGGCTATTGCCAAGGCGCAGGAGGATGACGCAGCACTTCAGAGCCTCAAGTCCAACCCCAAATACAAATTTCGGGAGTTGCCCATCTTCGGCTCAAACCTCTCGCTCTGCTGCGAAGACTCGGAAAAGGGACCTCGGCCATACATTCCGGCCACATTTCGCAAGGAAGTGTTCCACGCAGTTCACGACTTGGCGCATCCCGGCATCAGGACAACAAACCGGTTAGTCACCGGAAAATACTTCTGGCCCTCCATGAACCAGGATATCAATTCCTGGGCCAGAGAGTGCATCGCATGCCAAAAGTGTAAAGTCTCCAGGCATGTAAGGAAAGAAGTGGGCTCATTCCCCCGCACTACCAAGCGTTTCCACACCATACACCTCGACATAATAGGGCCTTTGCGAGACTCGCACGGTTACAAGTATTGCCTCACAATCATCGACAGGTTCACGCGGTGGCCTGAGGCAATACCTCTGAAAGACATTACGGCGCAATCTTGTGCCGAAGCCCTCTGCCGAGAGTGGATACCTCGCTTTGGCGTCCCTGCAGTGGTCATCACTGACCAGGGAATGCAATTTGAATCCACCCTTTTCTCGGAGTTAGGCAAACTCCTGGGTTTTAAACGCCAGCGGACTACGGCATACCACCCGCAATCCAATGGGATGCTGGAACGTTGGCACCGGACGCTGAAAGCCGCCATTATGGCACGCGACGACCAGTCCTGGACTTAAGTCTTGAATCTCGTCCTACTCGGCCTTCGTACAACCCGCCGAGAGGAATTTGCTGCCAGCCCCGCGGAGCTGGTGTACAGGGAGAACCCAAGACTCCCAAGCGATCCGGTCGTCGACAAGAGATCGGCTCTCACGGAGTCGGGGTTGGTGCGTCTGCTGAGGGACAATCTCCGACGCATCAAAGCGCCACCACCCACTCGACAGTCGTCCATATCTGCTTGTTCGCCCAAGGAACTGGACACATGCACGCACGTACTGATCAGGACGGATGCCGTCCGGAAGCCGCTGCAGCCTCCCTATGAGGGCCCGTACCGCGTTCTCGAGAGGGGAGAACATTTCTTCCAGCTCGAGATCGGTGGTCACAAAAAGGCGGTCTCTTTGTCCAGGCTGAAACCCGTGTGCGCCCCGAAGCAGCGTCGTGTCCGCTTTGTGGATTAACGGCGAACGAAGTTCCGGGATCCGTCGCCGAAACCCCCTAGGTTTCGTCTGGGGGCGGAGTGATGTGGCGCGGCTGGATCTGCAGCATTCGAAATTTATTTCGAATGTTACGGATGCGGACGGGTAGATGGCGCGGAACTCTCCACTCACTCATTTTTAGAACGCACCAAGGGAGTGGAGAATTAGCGGTGGAAAAATGCCGTTGGTTGGGACAGTAAGGACCGCATGGAAATAAGCCGGTCTCTTCTGTTCCAACCGCGGCGGTGTAAACACCTAAAGTAATTTGTAATATTTGAAAAGGTTTTTTAAAGTAAAAGGTTTTTAAAGTTAAAGTTTAAGTTAATAAATTCGCATTGGTTTTTAAACGCATCGATGCTTAGGAGATGCTCATTCTCCCCTAGAAGATCCAATTATTGGTGGAACAGTGAACTTGCCAGCTTTCGATCAATTTGCCACAAGGCCAGACGAATGGCTCAGAGGGGAATAGGTAGGATCGATCAAGGGCAAAAGGAGCATGCCTATAGCCCAGCCCGTAGGAAGAGGGGAGGGATGTTTTAGGAAGCTCTGTTCGGAAGTGGACATAAATCCGTGGGGTAGCGCCTATAAAATTGTGACAAGACGATTCAGGGGCCGACCGTAGGTCACGTGCCCTATGCTCTTGTTAAAATCGAGGGGTTATTTTCCCAGCAAGTGTGGGATACTGGCACACTCCAGCGCACCCCTGAATGTGAAGCCGATACCACCAGTTACCACCAGACGTGCTGCTGGAGATCCACAAGACGGCCATCAAATACTTGGGGTGATGACAGACGGAAAACTCAATTTTAAGTAGCACATAGAGCATACTTGCGAAAAGCATTCATGGCGAGTATGGCTATGGTAAACATGATGCTGAACGTAGCAGGACCGCTTCGTACTTGCAGGCTGCTCATAGCCATGGTGGGAGTTCTATTTTGTTGTGTACAGTCCCAGTTTGGGTAAACGCGCTGCATGTTTTAGGCAATGCAGCTAAATTGAGTATGATCTACAGAAAAACAGCCTTAAGGATTTGTTCTGCCTTCAGGACCGTCTCAGATGATGCAGCGTTCGTCATCTTGGGAATGATGCCGATTGACATTCTAACCGAGATGATGAACACTTATAACACAAGGTAAATTTTTCCCAAGTACAAAGGTTTTGTGTTCATCTTATTATATATTATACAGGGTGCGGCAGCATAACTTCCTTTTTTAAAATGCTCGCCACTCAGTTAGTTGATGCCATAGCGAAGCGCTAGTGGTCTCGTTCAAGAGGGGATACTGTAAAGTTTTGTCCCGACATGGTTCAGTCGCCATCATGCGTTGGAATAGTGAAGAGCGTGCCTTTGCCGTTGAGGTTTACTTTTCAAGCGGATGTTCGGTTATTGCAACACAGCGTGCATTTCGGAATCGCTTTAATTTAGCCCCGTTGGCTCCCGTCCCAGACCACAAATCAATTGTTACATGCCTTTGCATTCACCCAAAGTCACAGTGTGGTGTGCAATTTCCTCAGCTGGAATTATTGGTCCCTGGTTTTTTGAGGAAAATGAGGTTACATTGACCGTGAATTCGGACCGGTATGTAAACATACTACAGAATTTTTTTTCCCCACGGCTAGAAAATTTGGATTTGGGGGACACTTGGTTCCAATAAGACGGTGCAACAGCACTCACTTCAAGAGCATCGATGACTGTTTTGAGGGACCACTTTCCAGAGCGCCTTATCTCAATTAGAGGCGATTTGGAATGGCCGGCACGCTCTCCCGATCTGTACCCTTGTGATTTTTTTCTATGAGGTTTTTTGAAATCCCGTGTTTATGGATTTGAAGACCAACATCCAAGAAGAAATTGCCGTGTTATGTTGGCAATGCTATGCTAACAAGAGTCATGACAAACGCCAGAAATCGGTTTACGCAATGTATGAAGAATGGGGGACGTCACCTAACAGATTTGATCTTCAAAACAATGTAAATAAAAACTTTAGACATGTACCTACATTATAAAAAATAAATAAATATTTTCCGATGCATACAATAGTTTTTATTGAGTTTTGAAAAAAGGAAGTTATGCTGCCGCACCCTGTATATATTATGTGAGAATATCCCCGGAGGTGATAATATTGACATTCAAAATCTTGAATTTCCAAAGAAGTGACAACTTTGACCTAGAGTGAACTTAAGGGGGGTTCTGCAGCCAATTACTGAAAATTATAGTAATAAACTATCATTAAATTTATTTGAAGGGATATCGGTATGGAAGGTATATCGGAGCCTAGCCACCATACAATCGCAGCCTCTCGTTTTTTTTTTGTCAGATTTCTCCGTTTGGCAGTTTTTGAGAACGGCCCCGTTAAGTAAATTATCATTTTCGACAACCCGAACTCCCTGCCTTTCTAACAAATGTCAAAACTAAGACCAGATTGGGAAAGTACAAAGCGAGACCTTTCATTTGTTACTCTACATGCCTATATTTGGTGAAAAAAAATGACACCCCGCCTTAAATTCGACGTATCGGGATGTAACTTTCTATATGCGTGAGCGTTCACAGTTCCCACCTTTCCACCAAATTCACTCGCTGCTACAGTTTCCGAGAAAAATGCGCGTGATGGGCAGATACACAGACATACAGTAAACCACAAAAGCGGATTTCTGCGAGGCATTAAAGACTCAACTCGGGCTAGATTCAATCCTTGAGTCCGATGTGATAAGGCTTCGAAAAGCATATGGTGGTACACAGGCGGCCACAATAGCCTTACCATTCGAAGCAGCAAAAAAGCCTATTGCTGTTAGCAAAATACGCGTCGGCTGGGTCAGCTGTCGACTGCGAGAACAGATATCGCCAAAGAGATGTTTCAAATGCCTGGAATTTGGACACATCTCGAGAAACTGTTCAAGCAAGTACGATAGATCTAAGTTGTGCCGAAAATGTGGAGAAGAAGGGCATATTGCCAAAGAGTGCAATACGATTGCTAAACGCCTGCTATGCAGAGAAACACAGGAGGGTAAGATCGATCATATCACAGGCAGTTACAGATGTCCGGCGTTTAAAAAGGCGATTTCAGCTTTTCGTAAATGAAATTCTTACAGCTGAATTTAAACCATTGCCAGGCAGCTCAGGATGCCATTATATACGAATATTACAAAGGCTTCCACAGTGGTGTTTTTGTATCAGACAGAAGCGGCAAAACGGCAATCTGGACTTGCGGAAACCAAGCGATCAAAAATACAAGCAATCGGATGGGAGACGGATTCACACGAGCTAAGGTAGGCGGCCTTCACATATTCAGCTGCTACGCTGCCCCGAGCCTCACGCTAGACAAATTCGTACTAATGGTGGAAAAATTATCTTCCGAAGCACACAACCCAAGCCACAACCCAATCATAATAGCTGGCGATTTTAACGCTTGGGCCGATGATTGGGGTAGTTGCGAAACAAATGCTAGAGACCGCATAATGCTCGAAGTATTTTCATGTCTGAACGTTGGTCTGGCAAATACTGGTGGCGTCAATACTTTTCGAAGACGGGATATAGGAGCGGTGATAGACCTTACGTTTGTTAGCGATTCATTATCTAAGGATCTCCAATGGCAGGTGAGCGAGGAATATACACACAGTGACCAGGCTATCATCTTCCAGATGGAGTGTACGATAGGAGCAAAGCGAATCAAGAACACTGCAATATCGGGTTGGACCTCCAAAAAACTTGATGAAGAAATGTTCGAGGAAATGCTTCTGCAGGAAGCGATGCTGGTGGGAAATACATGAGAAAGGGTGGTGCAGGTCCTTGAAAAGTTACAAGTAGCTTGTGACGCTTCCATGCCTCGCCGCATGGTACTCAGAAAACGAATGACGAACTTCTGGTGGAATGCTGAAAGCGAAGAACTTTGTAAAGTTTGCCTTAAAGCCAGAAGACACAGCCAACGTAGCAGACACCGGTCTGAATGTGAAGAGTTGCACAACCAATATAAGAAGACGAGGAAAAAATTGCAAGCAGCCATCTCTAGAAGTAAAACTGAGCACTTCAAGAGGTTATACAAGGAAGCCAACTTCGGCCCATGGGGAGGTGCATACAAGGCAGTTATGGCAACAATCAAGGGAAAGCGCTCACCGCCGATCACCAACCCTGATTTGCTGCAGGAAATCATTAGCACTCTCCTCCCACAAGTTTCAAGTGAGTCGAACCTACCCACTGTCCAGATACATCTCGATGAAATTCCCGAGGTAACCACGAACGAAGTCCTGCAAGCCGTACTGAAGATTGCCGAAAATAAAGCCCCAAGTTTAGAAGGCATTCCGAAAAAAGCAGTGACAGTGGTCGTCGAAACAGTTCCAAGGATGCCTCATAGATGGAATTTTTCCGGAAGAGGGAGGAAACAAAAGCTTGTGCATATCCTGAAACCAAATAAACCTTTGTGGGATCCTTCGTCTTATAGACCTATATGCCTGCTAAAGGGCATTGGCACACTTTTCGAACGGGTGATCTTCAATAGACTTGTACCAATCACAGAAAAGGCGGGTGGTCTCTCAGACAGGCAGTTCGGATTCCGAAAGGCAAGATCTACTGTCAATGCCATAAGCACGGTGACGGAAATTGTGGAAAAAGCAATGGAGGCCAATAAATCTTGCGCGGTAGTTACTCTCGACGTGAAGGATGCCTTTAATACGGCATAATGGAGCAAAATAATTGCGGCTTTAGCCAAATTGGGCGCTCCTAAATACCTGGTGCACATAGTCATGGAATTTCTCCGGGAGAGGATATTGTGTTACGATTCGGACGATGGGCCAAAGACGTATACAACAACCTGCGGGGTTCCACAAGGATCAATCCTCGGTCCTCTCCTGTGGATAATAATGTATCACGGAATTCTAAAGTTGCAACTAGGAGTGACAATCATTGGTTTGGCCGACGATATCGGAGTAACTATCATGGCACATGATATTGATGAGTTCGAGGTACTCACAAACGAGGCAATTTTGGAAATCAGGTCTTGGCTAGAGGATGCTGGTCTGATACCCGCGGAGCATAAAACAGAGGTAATCTTGATTATCAACGCTTAAATACCTAGGAGTCATGGTTGACCAAAGACTGAAATTCAAGTCCCATCTTGAAAATTTATCAACCAAGGCTGCCGGAGTGGCTATATTGTTGGCAAGAATGTTACCAAATATAGGTTGTTCTAGGCACAGCCGTCGGCTCCTGATCTCGAGAGTTATTAGCTCCATCTTGCTTTATGCAGCTCCAGTCTGAGCACCGTCTTTGAAGATAGAAGCAAATAGAAGGAAAATCGCAGCCCCATACCGATTGAGTGCATTGCGAACGTCATGCGCCTACCGTACAATTTCAGATGAAGCAGCTCATGCCTTCTGATCCCCATCGACATCTTGGTGAACGAGGGTCGACGCCTCTATGACTCATCATATGCAATCGTCGAGTCCTATACCAATCATCGTCAATTTGCCCGACGTGAATCTAGTCTATTTCGGAGTGACAAAAAAAATGGGATGATTCACCTGAGGGACGCTGGACACACAGGATTATTCCAGATGTCTCTAAATGAGGTTAGTTACCACCTGACTCAATTCCTAAGCGGATACGGAGGGTATTGTGCATACCTTTGAGCGTGACGATTCCCTATTTTGCCCGACATGCCTGATGATTCCGGAAGATGCAGAGCATGTTGTTTTTAACTGCCCGCGGTTCGCCACACACAGAGCAGAGGCGGAAATTGACGCCGAGGCACGGTTGACACCCGAGAAAATCATGGACCACATGCTAGCCTCTGAAACATCATGGAGAGCGGTGGAAAAATTAATGAAGGCGATCCACAATCTGCTGAGGAGGGAGGAGCTTCGGAGGAAAGTTACAAATAACGACAGAAGTCGCAATTCATAACTGATCCTGTATCGCGGTGTAATACCGAAATGGCAGTCCCGCGGAGTCAGCCAAGGAGAAGGAGGTGTTTTAGTGAACAAAGGTCTCACATAACCGTACGGCAGGAGCCAGCGGTAGGTTTGAACCTTCCAACGTATAAAAAAAAGACAGACAGTGAACCGATCTTAATAAGGTTTCGTTTTACACAATATGGTGCCTAGGCCCCGAAATATCCTCCATACCAAAATCTATTTAAATAAAGTTAATAATAGTCTATTACTAAAATGTTTAGTGATTGGATGCAAAACCCCCGTTAAGTTTATTTTGGCAACACGAATTTAGGATATAACATAGAGCATGATTGTACCAAGGTTGGTGGAAATCGCACTATGACTGACAAAGTTATAATTGGTGAAAACTGTCGCTTCTTTGCAAATTCAAAGGTTTGAATGTCCATATCACCTGAATGTGGTCGCACTCGATTTCCAGCTTTAATTACTGGACTATATATCTCACTGTCAGTGGAAGCACTAGCACATTTTCCTATTGGGTTAGTACATACATATTATATATACTATATACACATGTCTGCCTCCATTAATTGATACTGATTTGAAAAAAAAACTAAGCAAGGAAAACCAAAATGATCTCATGAAATCCGCCGTTCATATAAGTTCACTTTATATGATGATGATGTCATATACGTCTTAGGCGCCATAAATTTACCTGAAATGCAAAACTTTGGCCTTCTCTAACTTTTTTAATAAGTAATAGTTAGACTGCGTTTAAACTTTCCAGAATTATGTCATATATTATCGCCTATACTGCTTCTTCTAGGATGTACTTACGGAGCTTTTCGGGTAAATTTCTAAATCATGGTAATATGCTATTATTAACTTTATTTGTGCAGATATCGGCACGGGATGTATTCCGAAACCTAGATTTGGTATAGGAGCATCACTGTGATTTTTTTTCAGATTTTTCGGCTGGATTAAAGAATTGATCACTTTACAGGTCCGGCACTCCCACCTTTCCAGTAAATGTAAAAAATGGGTTTGAAAAGTACTAATTGAAACGTTTCATCTGATACCCCACATGGCTATATTCGGTGAAAAAAAATTTACCCTCCCTCCTTGCATGTATGGAAACTGCTCCTCCCCTTAATTCCACATAGTGCTTAGTTACCTTATTTAGGTGCCAATTATTCGCAAATATTTGCGTAAGGCATCAAACGCTTATGCTCTTCATCAAACAATTCTACATTCATACATGCACCAGACCCTGAGAACTACAACTGAGCGCTCCTCTAACGAATGGTAACAATCGTTTTAATTCACCTTCAACCAAGCAAATTACAATAAAAGCCCAACGTTTTCTTGCGTAAATAACAACTCTTGGAGCATCTAGAAGTGAATTACTCCACCGCCAAGGGTTTTCCGCATGGTTTATTTATGAGCACTAATCCTGCAGCCTGGCACTAACGGCAATTTGCGCCTTTTGCTGTTAGCACCACTCTATCTGCTCACCAACCCGTTTCTCCACAGTGACAGACAACTCGGGTACCACTTCGCCATGGACTTTTTAAATGTACAGAAATAATTTTAAGTGAATTTAATGCGCCACCACTATGGAAGTCCGAAAATGGTTTAACTTCCGCATGAAAGGAGCTTGCTGTTGCATTTAGCACCTTAGTCTTAGCTGGCCGCAGAGTCAAAGTCGAAAAGCAGTCGAGAAATTACCCTTTCGCCCCGTCCCCGCTCAGCTCTCCCTCAATCACTTTCTTTGAAAAAGTGAACTGAATCCCATTCACATTATGTATTTATTAAGACTGTGTGGTCTGAGAGTGGTTGGATTTTATTTCCATGGTTCCAGGGAAAGCTGGTTGAGATAGGATTCACATTGGCATTCCAAAGGAAAAGAATATACATCCCTTAATTAGAAGGTACACGCAAAGGTCGAGAAAATGCTAAGTTACAATCCGGCATGATGAAAAGAGCCCTAACTTGATAATTAAAAGCGTTTCGAAAAAGTAAATGTATTATCGTATAATGGCGGCGGTAATTACAGGCGAACGACCCTAAGTGGGAAAGTCTTCCAAAGTGAAATGGGTGGGTTTATTCAACTTAGTGTGAATGCTGAGACACTTCTCAGAATGGCCACGTTTCCTCTCGTCACTCTTCAAATTGAAAAAGCAAACAATTTGCTTGTAACCGCTCTCGAGTTCTAGGAAATTCTTCCGGTAATATTCGCTGGGAGTGCTTCTTATTTACTTGGTTTAGCAGGAAAAAGCCCGCAAAAATGGAAGGAGTGATGGATAGAAAGGCATAACTTCAAATGTAAGTATTTGGTATGTCTAGGTATTGTAAGTGGTTTTATCATTCGGAAAAGGAGGTCCTTCACAATTTCCCAACAATCTTTTTAGAGCACTTCGGTCCTTTTAAGTGCTAAGCTATCAGGATGCCCCCTTTTGTGATTTGACATAAGCCACGCACCGAGGGACAATTAGGTTCTCATTGATTTTACCTAAAACCAACCGGCTGACAAATATTCATATTACAGGGAATAAAGGTATAAGAGTGGACTCGTGGACAAATGAACAAGGGAACCTAGAATATTGGCATTGATACATTATCAAAACAGGGAACTAAAGCCTGCATTGGAACACCCATCGATTTCAGTGACCCAGAAGTGGGGGGGGGGGGAGGGTGATTAGCTGAATTGTTTGGTGCGAGACAAAACCTTATTAAAATCGAATGTGTGTCTATTTAGCTGTGACACCGGTTTGACTAACCTCTCCTACCGAAAAGTATGGAAAAAATCATAGTGTTGCGACTACACGAAATCTAGGCCTCAAAATACATCCCATTCCGAGATATTAGGTTAAAGTTAATAATAGTATCTTTCAATATTTTACAAACTAATCCGGAAACTCGCTTTAAATTCATTCCAAAAGTGATAATATTAGACATGATTCTGAAAGTTTGAGGTCAATCCAACCATTATTGACAAAGTTATGGAAGGTCAAAGTTTTGTATTTCACGTGAACTTATTACACTCTCAGAAATATGAAATGATATGACTGGCGAGGCTATATAATAATAATCATTGGCGCAACAATCCATGTTGGATCAGTTCAGGGCCTTGAAGTGTGTTAGAGCACTTCATTCAAGACCGTAACGGTACACTAGGAGGCAATGTGGTCAGCATTGCGCTCGCCCGAGATTATTACCCTGATTTGACTCAGGTATCCGACGTCAAATCACGAAACAAATTCCACTGCCACCAGTGATATTTGAACCGCGACCTTCCGTACGATAGCCTTGCGCTCTAACCACTCAGCTATCCGGACAGACGAGGCTATGGGGACATTTTAGTTTTCCTTTGCAAGGTTGTTCAATACGTACCTGCTTTTTTGTTTTGAGGAGGTGGATCTTCAAAGACACTGGCTTTGACACGCCAACGTATGTGATTTTTATCCACTAAAACCATCCCGACTCACCAATGCCCCGTGAAACCACCATAAAGTATTACATCCCGAGGCTGCCTCAGCTCTTTTTAGCATGGTCTCTTTTCATCTTTATGCGGTGTACGTAACCGCGCTTTTCTCGATTCGTCTGCCTTACGCAATTTGCTCTGGTTAGATGTCATTATGCAGTTGATCGCAACTCAGTCTTCCTGGTATGCTAGCATTCTTCGCACCAGATTTTCCGATACCAGCACCTCTGCTGGAGTCTCCTCTAGGTTCTTCCTCTCTTCCACAAATCTTGGACAGTGAAAGAATACGCTGTGCTACAGGAACTCTGCGACTCCATGGCAGTCTAGATAGCTAGAGCGGAAGAGGAAACGTTTATCAGGAAATGCGAAGCAGTAGTGAAGCGTATGCGGTCGACAACGTTCCTTCAGAGGAGCACCAGCAAAGGCATTAAAAACTGGTTGATGGAACTGGAGGAGCTACTGGACCGCATCTCCTTCTAAAGGCGAACATGGAGGGTGGCGAAAGACGCTTGGAAAGCAGAAACCGCCGCTGAGAAGACTGCTAGCGCTACCGCGGATCGCAAATAGCCCACTGCAAAGTGAACTCGGTAAAAGCGAAAAGAGGAGGACATGCCTGAAGGGGACTTTACCCAAGTAGTTGCCAGGGCCCACAAAAAACGAAGGCGAGCAAGGATAAATGGGAACAACTGGCAATACCGCCAGATACAACGAGGCTACAAACCAAAAGCCAGTAACAGAAAAAACAAAAAAACGAAGAAGGACTAGACCGTCGGTTTTGCTCATTAAGCCGACGGAAGGTAAGACAATTGCGGAAGTTCTTAGTGAAATTCCCTACAATATGAAACACAAAGACAACGGAGCGGAAGTGTTTTCCATACGGAAAGCAATGGGTGACGGAGTCCTCGCACAACTAGGCTCGAAGACGACTAGCAAGAGTACGTACTGCATAGCGGTCAAGGTTTTACTGGGTGAGAAGGTTCTCATTTTTAGTCTAGACCCTATCCTCACACAGAGGTCAATGCCTCACAGAAAAGGCCGAAGTGAAAGAGGCCATAAAGCGTGAGTGTCCAGAAGTAACCAATGCCAAGATAGACACCTCTGTTGATGCTCGAGGCCAAAAACCCGCTGTAGTGGAAGTCTCCGAGCAATATGCGAGGAAACTCCTTAGCAGCGGAAAAATCTAAATTGGATGGGTAGTATGCAGAGTATGAATGCGGATAATCTCCATCAAGGGCTACAGGTTTCTGAACTATGAACACACGTCAGAAACTTGCAAGAGACCCGACAGGAGGACAGTATTCTACATATGCGATCAGGTAGGGGGCCAATCGAAGACCTGCAATGAAAGCGAAAGCTGCGTTCTTAGCAGGGTTTGTGGCGCATTTGGTGAGAGCGTTGCACACACTGCGGTTTCGAATCCAATCCAATCTTTAGGGCGAATATTCTGAAAATTATAAAAAAAAAAGACGAAACAACAGACAAGGAGGAAGAGCTGGGTGCGTTTGGGCGGAGCACAAAGATGCGTCGCTCACCGCAGCGACCAGTGAAAGAGGCAACGAGGGCTGATATACCCGATGAGACACCGGGGCGCCCAAATAAAGAGGAAGCCTCATCAAGTGGTGCGACTGACCGTGCGGGGATGGCAACTCCACTACCTTGCAGTGCCCCTGTCCTGGAAGTAAGCTCAGTGAGAAACGCTAGTCCTGAGCAGATGGATTTGGGCACAAATCGAGTGGAAATGCATTCGACCGCTAGAGCCGAAGAGGAAAGGCTCATCCGAAAGTGCGCAGCAGTGGTGAAGCGTATGCGGTCGGCAACGTTCCTTCAGAGAAACGTCAGCAAAGGCGTCAAAAACGGGCTGATGGAACTGGAGGAACTACTGGACCGCGTTTCCTTTTATAGACGCACGTGGAGAGCAGCGGAAGACGATTGTAGAGCAGAAACAGTCGCACTCCCCGCTGAGAATGCTGCTTGCGTCAAACGGACCGCAGATAGCCCTCTGCAAAGTGAACAGGGGAAAAAGCGGAAAGAGGACGACGTGCCTGAAGGAGACTTTATCGAAGTAGTCTCCAAGGCCCAAAAAAAAAAGGCGAAAAATGATAAAAAGAAACAACGGACTCCAGCGCCAGAGACACGTCTGTCCAAAAACAAGGAGGCTGCCAACCCAAAGCCAGTAGCGGAAAAAACGACGAAACGAAGAAGGACTAGACCGTCGGCTCTGCTCATTAAGCCGACGGAAGGCAAGACATTTGCGGAAGTCCTTAGTGAAATCCGCTACAGGATGAAACTCGAGGAGAACGGAGCAGAGGTGTCTTCGATACGGAAAACGAGGAGTGGTGGAGTTCTCGTCGAACTGGGCCCAAAGACGACCAACAAGAGCACGTTCTGCGAAGCGGTCAAGGGGCTATTGGGGGAGAAGGCCCTTGTTTCCAGCCTAGAACCCATGTGCTCTCTGGAAATACGGGATCTTGACTGCCTCACAGAAAAGGTCGAAGTAGAGGAGGCGCTAAAGCGTGAATGTCCAGAGGTAACCAATGCCCGGGTAGCTATTACCTCTGTAAATGCTCGAGGCCAAAAACTTGCCGTGGTGGATGTCCCCGAGCAATATGCGAGGAAACTCCTTAACAGCGGGAGAATCAAAATCGGATGGGTAGTATGCAGGGTACGAATGCGGATAGTCCCCACCAAGTGCTACAGGTGTCTGGACTATGGACACACGTCAGCAGCTTGCAAGGGTCCGGACAGGAGGACAGCATGCCGGAGATGCGGCCAAGCGGGTCATCAAGCGAAGACTTGCAAGGAAAGCGAGAGTTGTGTTCTCTGCAGGGATCGTGGTGCGTCTGGCGAAAGCGTCGCACATACTGCGGGCTCGGGACGGTGTCCGATCTTCAGGGCGGAATTGGAGAGGGCTAGGGTGCGAACGCCATGATCCGCATTTTGCAAATTAACATGCACCGGAGTGCAACCGCTCACCAGTTGCTAGCGCAGTTCGCTGCGGAAGTAAATGCTGATCTAGTGCTGATTAGCGAGCAATACCGAAACAAGGACCCGTCCTCATGGTATCTGGACTTATCGGGCACCGCTGCCATCTGGGTTCGGGACGACGTTCGACTTCGTGTTCTTGCCGAAGGCCGGGGGGACGGATTTGCCTGGATCCGGTGTTTAGGGATAACGTTTTTTAGCGTTTACCTGACGCCGAATGAGTCGATTCCGGACTTTCAACGCCGGCTTGATGCTCTGGAGGACGCCGTTTCGAGCACGGAGGGACGAATCCTGGTTGGCGGTGATTTTAATGCCAGGGCTCTTGAATGGGGCATGCCTCAATCAGACTCCAGAGGGAAACGGATTCTGGAAATGGCGGTGAGAACCGGACTCGTAATTTTAAACACCGGATCCACGCCAACGTTTCGGCGCTCAGGTTGTGAAGGAAGCATTCCCGACATCACTTTTGCGTCGGAATCTCTGGCATCATCGGTGGACAGGTGGCGAGTCCTAGAAGACTTCTCGGCAAGTGATCATCAGTACATTGCGTTCGAAGTGTTTGACGCTACTTGCCGGCGAGCACCAACACGACGTTCCCCCTGCGTGTGGAATGTCGCGAAGGTGAACATCGGAAGGTTCGTCGAAGCTCTTGGAGCAGGTAGGGCCGCACTGGGGGGCACTCCGGGGGGTGGTGGTGTCGCAGCTGACACCGTCGTAAATTCAGTGATGAATCTGATAACGACGGTGTGTGAGGCTTCCATGCCCCGGAGGGGCCCCAGGCGCGACAAGCCTTCTATGTACTGGTGGACGGCGGAAATTGCCGACCTACGGAAGGAGTGTCATAAGCTCCGCCGTTTGGCACAACGTTTGTACGCCAACGAGGAGGCATGTGCCATAAAGGCACAATATAGATCAGCAAAAAGGAGACTCCGCAGCGCTATAAATAAAAGCAAAGCTCGCGGCTGGCAAAATCTCGTTAATGAGGTGAATGATGACCCGTGGGGACTTGGCTATAAGCTTGTCACTCGGAAAATCGGGGCTCTGCGGAAGCCCTGCATACTGAGCACCGACCAGATGGACCGCATTGTGCGGGCATTGTTCCCCAGACACCCTGTACGGGTTGATGTAAACAGCGCGGAAAGCCTCGTGGATTGCCCCCTTTTCACAATGGGAGAACTCGAAGAAGCGGTTCTCACTATGAAAAACAGGAAGGCGCCAGGCCCTGATGGCATCCCGGCGGAAGTTTACAAACTGGTGTTCCGCCAACGGCCAGAATTGCTGCTCGAAGCGTTCAACGCGTGCTTGAAGGAGGGCATTTTTCCTTCTCGCTGGAAAGTGGCCAGACTCGCGTTAATCCGTAAGGGTAAAGGAGATCCGGAGCTCCCGTCTGCATACCGACCGCTGTGTATGCTTGACACGGCCGGAAAAGTGCTCGAGAAGCTCATCAGGGGTAGACTCGCTGAAGCGATCCGTGCTGCCGGGGACTTATCCGCAAGGCAGTTCGGGTTTAGAACAGGGAAATCTACAGTGGATGCTGTTATGGAGGTCGTAGATGCGTTTAATCGAGCCGGGGCGCACAGCCGCCGATCTCGACGGATAGTGCTCCTCATAACGCTTGACGTCAGAAATGCCTTCAATTCTGTAAGATGGACAGATATGCTGGGCACACTAGAGAACTCCTTTCACGTGCCAAACTATCTCTTGCGGATATTGAGGGATTATCTGAAAGACCGCTCCCTGTTCTATGAGACGCTAGAGGGCCAGAGGAGGATGGAAATCACGTCGGGAGTAGCGCAGGGATCCATCCTAGGGCCGGACCTCTGGAACGCTTCCTACGATAGTCTGCTGAGACTCGATATGCCTGAAGAGTCGCGCCTGGTCGGTTATGCAGACGACGTTGCGGCACTTGTTGCCGGACGCACTGTTGAACAGGCGCAAAGCAGACTTGGCATATTGATGCGACGGGTAAGCGGATGGATAACTGCTCACGGTTTCAACCTTGCGCTGGAGAAAACCGAAGTAGTCATCCTGACCAGAAGGAGAATCCCGACCTTGCGTCCCATATCGATCGGCGAGTTGACTATAGAGCCAAAACCAGCGGTTAAATACCTTGGTTTAATGCTCGACTCGAAGATGAGCTTCTTCGAGCAAATCAAAGCAGCCGCGGACAGGGCTGCAGCAGGAGTCGCGGCCTTGAGTCGGCTAATGGCGAATGTGGGCGGCCCTATATCAACTAGGAGACGTCTCCTCATGGGAGCAACGCAGTCCGTCCTTCTCTATGGTGCGGAGGTATGGGCTGATGCCCTTGACAAGGAGGTGCATCGTAAACGCCTAGCTCAAGTGCAGAGGCGGGGAGCTTTGCGAGTGGCGTCTGCTTATCGCACTGTCTCCGAACCGGCTGTGATGGTGATTGCGGGAGTGATCCCCGTTGCCCTCCTTGCCAAGGAGCGCAAAGCTATCTACCGCCGTAAGGGCGAAAACTTAAGAGAAGTGGTTGCCCGTGAAGAACGTCAACGCACCCTTAACGAGTGGCAAGTTTCTTGGCAAAATGAGCCAAGGGGCAAGTGGACTGCGCGGCTCATCGACAAATTAGACCCATGGTTGAACAGAAAGCACGGTGAGATTGATTACTTCCTTACCCAACTTCTAAGTGGGCATGGAGGTTTTCAGTCTTACCTGCACAGGGTTGGGAAGGCGCGATCTCCTGATTGTGTGTTCTGCAATAGAGTGCCGGATGACGCTGAACACACCTTTTTCTCTTGCGAGAAGTGGGATGGCCTCCGCCAACAGCTTTATGCAGACACAGGGGAGCTCTCTCCAGACAACATTGTCAGAGAGATGCTGAAGAGCGCTGGCAGCTGGAATCGTATTGCGTATTATGTTCGGGCTCTTCTTACTACGAAGAAGATTGAACTCGACCGGCAGAGGGATCGGACGGTAAGGGGTTCCCTGAACTAACAACTCCCTTCCTCCCCTCCCCTCCCGTTGGTGAAAGGAATTCCCTGACTTGAAGGCTCCCAAAGCCGGGAGAGCGGGAGGGCTAGCCCGAAGTAATGTGTCAAACGGTTCCAGGCTAGTTCTCTGATGACAGGGAGGTGTTTGGTTGGTAGTCCGCCAGCGTGCTTTTGCGGGAGTCCAACACTCTGTGCGTAAACGCATTCACCTACCCTACTCCAAAAAAAAAAAAAAAAAATCTTTAGGGCGGAACTGGAAAAGGCAAAGGCGCGAATAACAAGGTCTGCATTCTACAAATCAACATGCGCCAGAAGGCAACCGCTTACCAGCTGCCAGAGCAGAGGTAAAGGCTGATCCAGTGCTAATCAGCGAGCAATGCCGGAACAGGGACCCAACTACATGGCATCTTGACTTATCGGATACCGCTGCTATCTGGGGTTGGGACAATGTTCAACTTCATGTTCTTGTCCAAGGCCGCGGGAATGCATTTGTCCGGATTCGTTGACTAGGAATAACATTTTTCAATGTTTATCTGATTCCAAATGAGACAATACCGGAGTTTCGGCACCGGATTGATGCTCTGGAGGGCGTCGTTTCAGGCACGAAAGGGCGAATCTTGGTAGGCGTTGATTTTAATGCTGGGGCCCTTGAATAGGGAATGCGTCAACCAAACTCCTGAGGGAAACGGGTCCTAGAAATGGCGCCGGAACTGGGCTCGTAGTTTGGATGGATCCAAGACAACCTTTTGGCGCCCAGGCTACGAAGGAAGCATCCCTGACATCACTTTTGCATCGAAATCTCTGACACCATCGGTGAACGAATGGCGGATCCCGAAAGATGTCTCGGTGAGTGAACACCAGTACATCGCGTTCGAAGCGGTTAACGCTCTCCTGCATGTGGAATATTGCGGGGGTGAACATCGAGAAGTTCGTCGAGGCAGAGTCGCTCTGGGAGGCGCTTCGGCTGGTGGTAGCGTTGCAACTGGCACTGTCGTAAACTCAGTGATAAACCTGATAATGACAGCGTGTGAGGTTTCCATGCCCCGGAGGAACCCCAGCCGCGACAAGCCTTCTATGCACTGGTGGTCGGCAAAAATTGGCAACCTACGGGGGGAGTATCATAGGCTCCACTGTTTGGCACAATGTTTACACGTCAGCGAGAAGGCATAAAGGCAGACTATAGATTAGCAAATAGGAGACCCCACAATGCGATAAAAAGAAGGGAAGCTCGCGGATGGCAGAACCTGGTCAACGAGGTGAGTGAGGATCCGTGAGGGCTTGGCTATAAACTTGTCAACCGGAAAATCGGAGCTCTGCGGAAGCCCTGCATACCAGATACACCGCATTGTACAGGCATTATTCCCCAGACATCACGTATGGGTTGATGTCAATAGCGCGAAAAGCGTCGAGAACTGCCCCCTTTTCACAATGGGAGAACTATTACTAACAAAGTTATAGTAGATCAAATTTGGGCGACATGAATATCAGGTATACTCACCGTATATTCACTACGAGCTATATATACAGTACAGTGCCATCGAATTATAAGCGCTAAGAAAATGTTCATATATGGCCTTCTGAAAAATAAAATAAAATAAATTCTGCTTCAAAAAGGATCAAAAGGTATTAAGTTATTAAAAGATGCGATTCTAAATAAAATATACTTATTTTTATCTAAAGGTTGTTAATATATTGTCCATCGACCTTTGTATCAAATTATGCTTCCTCCTACTGCCTACTCTGAACATGCATGCTCATCATGCAGCGAATGAGGCATTTTCGATGGTGTGGTCACGTAATTCCTGCTAACGAGAATTGACTTGCCAATATAGGTCTAAACATTGAAGTCAATGGGAAGCAATCAAAAACCGACCAAAACAATGGTGGCTTGATATACTGGATGGGGATTTAAAGGACTCGGGATTACAACCTGATCAGGTATTTGATGAAATATGATAAAATGGCGAAACCGATCACGACGAACCAACTCCCCTTGTGAACGGGACAAAAGCTGAAGAAAAAGAAAAAGATGTGAAGAGCGACGAATGCACCACAGCGCCATGCCACATAACCAAAAATTCCATTGCCCTCTATTTTTTAGAAAGCGATTTAAGTAAATCATTTACTGGAAAGCCCTGTATCGATAATATTCAACCTCATACGCTTCACACTCTGAGTATAATATTATTAGCAAATGCCAAGAATTTATCCTACATCAGATATAAACAAGTCGGAAAACCGGAAGCCCGCGCTTCGTGTATAAAGGTTTTGTCTTCATCTTATATGAGAAACTTCAACGCACATTTTTCTATCCATATATAGCTATATTCCTTCATACTTTTCCAAACTACAAGACATACGTACATATTACAGCCATAGATATTATACTCACCCTAAACAAACAAACTGCCTATTTCCGAATATTGTACGTACACATGCACGTAAATAAATTGATCATACTCATATTTCCGATTTACTTCGTGCACAAAACCATACGTATGTACATATATAGTACGTATCTTAAATACGGTTGATTTAATGTACAAATATATCCATCTAAATTAGACAAAACCCGCAAACTTCAATAGCACGCATGTACTATATACACAGATGTCTGTTTGGAGTAATTCATATTCATATACAAATGACTAAAAACTAGAACAAAATAATTCTTTCCGACGCCATTCATTAGGACTTAGTTCATTGTGATACGGACGAATTCATATGCGATGATGACGTCATACACAGTGGACAATCCACGAAATTCTCAGAAAATGCGAAAGTTTCCCCCCTTATAACTTTGTTAATAATAGATGGATTTTCTTCAAACTTGACCAAATTGTGAATTATGTTATTCCTTATACCTATTTTGTATATCTGGGATGGGGGGCTCCGGAATAAATTTCTGAAATGTGGAAGTAGACTATTATTAACTCTATTTGTACAGATACTGGAACCGGATTTTGAGGCGTAGATTTCATAGGGATGCACCACTGTGAATTTTAAGAATTTTTCAAATTTTTCGGTTGGATAGGTTCTGAGAACGAGACTTGTTACACTTTTTGGTGATCATATTTTAAGCCCTCACTCCCCTATGTTTCATCCGATATCAAATATGGAACTAGTTTCGAAAAGTACTAATCAAGCCCTTTCATTTGAAGCCCAACATGACCACATTTTATGAAAAAAAATTTGCACCCTTCACTCACATGTATAGGGAACCAACACAAACACAAAATGGCACTTGCTATATGTAAAGGGAACAACAGATCACACGCTCTCACCAATTTTCGTAACAATTGGTCTAGTCGTTTCCGAATAAATCGGGTGTGACAGACAGACACCGACTCGATTCTAATAAGGTTTTATTTTAAACAAAACCTTAAAAACGCAAAAATATTATTATTTTATTGACCATTAAATCTGTGTCAGGTATAATTATTTTGCACTGCACAATGAAAACTATGTAAATAATTGACACGTGCTAGAACACACGACGCTGCGGTCACATGCTTCTAAAAACAGTTACTTCTCAATAAACGAACGAGATCATTTCACCGAATATCTCAGGCAGTCTGCCTCGTCTTCTTTTTCTACCATAGATATTGTCCTTATAGACATTTCGGGTTGGCTCATCCTCATCCATACGGATCAACCTATCGAGCCGGATTTAATTCACAATAGCATCACTCATGGATTTCGTCGCTATGTAGGCTACGGAAGCGACCATGCTCATGCAGTCGTCAAAAATTTTTCGGAAGATTCTTCTCTCGAACGCGGCCAAGAGTTCGCAACTTTTTTTGCGTCTCCGAGAAATACCTGAGGATTGATAAGATTATTATTATTATTATTCCGTTGTCGTTGCCGGGTTCGCCGTTGTGTAGTCAAGCCAGTCCGAGGCTTCTTTTGCGGCTTCTCAACAGGTGGTTTTCCATGTACGCTTGTTAGACCTACCCCACCCCCAAACCAGAAGGACCAGTTGGTATAATTTATTCCGGTTTTACGCGCGAGAGACGCGCCTTCGTCCTTCTTTCGTTAAGAAAGAGCTAACAGCGGCCACCACGTGGAAGTGGAGGTAGGGGTTGGTAGTAAAGATGTTGGTGTTGGTTCAGAGGGTGTTCCCCAGGTTTTATGCTTCATCGTGCGTACCAACCACGTTTCGCGTCCTTTTACCGATTATGAACGTAGAAATCCATCAAATAAAAAGCAACTTGGCAAACCGGAAGCTCGGCACTTCAGGTGTGAAAGGTTTTGTTTGATTCTTCTGTGAGTATATTTGAGTGCAGAACTATCCCATTTGTGCGTAGCCCGTTATGTGTATGCATTTAGCATGTCCGACTACTCACTTTAGACTGATATTGATATTCAGTGGCAGTAAATTTACACGGGTGGTGAAAGGGTAGTATAGGTTCCAGAGCGAAACGTGGATTGGTACCCACGATGGAGCATCATCATCATCATCAACGGCGCAACAACCGGTATCCGGTCTAGGCCTGCCTTAATAAGGAAATCCAGACATCCCGGTTTTGCGCCGAGGTCCACCAATTCGATATCCCTAAAAGCTGTCTGGCGTCCTGGCTCACGCCATCGCTCCATCTTAGGCAGGGTCTGCCTCGTCTACTTTTTCTACCATAGATATTGCCCTTATAGACTTTCCGGGTGGGATCATCTTCATCCATACGGATTCAGTGACCCGCCCACCGTAACCTATTGAGCCGGATTGTATCCACAATCGGACGGTCATGGTATCGCTCATAGCTTTCGTCATTGTGTAGGCTACGAAATCGTCCATCCTCATGTAGGGGGCCAAAAATTCTTCGGAGGATTCTTCTCTCGAACGCGGCCAAGAGTTCACAATTTTTCTTGCTAGAACCCAAGCTTCCGAGGAATACATGAGGACTGGCAAGATCATAGTCTTGTACAGTAAGAGCTTTGACCCTATGGTGAGACGTTTCGAGCGGAACAGTGCTTGTAAGCTGAAATAGGCTCTGTTGGCTGACAACAACCGTGCGCGGATTTCATCATCGTAGTTGTTATCGGTTGTGATTTTCGACCCTAGATAGGAGAAATTGTCAACGGTCTCAAAGTTGTATTCTCCTATCCTTATTCTTCTTCGTGTTTGTGTTTGACCAGTGCGGTTTGATGTTGTTAGTTGATTCGTCTTCGGTGCTGACGTTGCCACCATATATTTCGTCTTGCCTTCACTGATGTGCAGCCCAAGATCTCGCGCCGCCTGCTCGATCTGGATGAAGGCAGTTTGCAGATGGAGCATAAAACCTGGAAAATGCCTGCTGAACCAACACCAACAGCTCTACTACCAAACTATATCTCCACCTCCACGTGGTGACCGCTGGGAGCTCGTTCTTAACGAAAAGCTACAGAAGAACAAGAATGAAGGTGAGTCTCCCGCGCCTAAAAATGGGAAAAACTGTACCAACTGGTCCTCCAGGTTGGGGGTTGGGTAGGGCTGACAACCCTACACGGAAAACAACATGTTACGAAGCCACAACAGGACCCTCGGGTTGGACGGATTACTCAACGACGAACCCGGCAACGACAGCGGAATAACGACTTGCGCATTTTCTCATGGAACGTGCGCTCCCTGTACACAGATGAAGCTGCTGAGCAGCTAGCCGATACCCTGTCCCAATATAGGGCTGATGTAACAGCGTTACAGGAGACGCGTTGGACAGGCTCCGGTTTCCGGGAGAAAAGCCGTTACACCATATATTATAGTGGCCATCCAGTAAACCATGTGCTCGGATTAGGTTTGTTAGTGAGCCAAAAAATAAAACCTGCAGTTATCGGCATTGAAAACATAAGCAAACGGCTATGCACTTTGCGCTTGCAAGGCAAGTTTAGAAATATAAGCCTCATTAACGTTCACGCCCCTACAGATGAGATTGCAGAGTCGGAGAAGGATACCTTCTACGAGGCAGCAGAACGAACCCTCAAAGCCTGTCCCAGATGTGGTATCAAAATCATACTTGGGGATTTTAACAGCCAAATAGGGAAGGAGCCCGTATTCAGGCTATACGTTGGCTCCCATAGCTTACACGGAAATACAAATGATAACGGACTGCGGATTATTCAATTAGCAGTGTCACACGAAATGGTTGTTGGAAGTACCTGGTTTGCGAGGAAAGCGGTCCACAAAAACACGCGCGCCTCTCCAGACGGGGCCACTTTCAACCAAATTGACCACGTGTTGATCGAACGCCGCCACCTCTCAGACTTGATGAATGTCAAAACATATAGGGGGGCCAATATAGACTCGGATCACTCGGATCTCGTTGGCATGGTGTTCCGAGCTCGAATAACAACACCACCCAGAATCCCCTCTGACAATCAGGTGAGAGTTAACACTGAAGCCATTCATAACACAGCCCTTCGCGATGCCGCAATAACCGCAGTCAACAGAGGACATGGAGATGAAGCATCAACAAATGATCTTTACAACAACCTGAAGAACGTTATCATTGATACGGCCACAAACATTTTTGGCCCCAGCCAAAAAAGGAGTCTGAATGGCTGGTTTGACGATGAATGTAAGCTAGCAACGGAACGGAAGAATGCCGCATACCGAGTAATGTTGCATTCTCAAAGAACGCGGGCACGCGCAGAGACTTATCACGAACTTCGTCGGGCGGAGAAGCGACTTCACAGATGGAAAAGGAAGCCTGGGAGAACCAACAAGTCTGTGAAATAGAAAAGTACAGGGAGCAACCGCACCAGCAGGATGAAGCCTTATACACCTCGATGTTCATCCTGCCGAGATAAAGAGGGAAATCTGATTTCCGACAAAAAGGGGATATTGGAGCGATGGGTTGAGTACTTTCATGAGTTACTGAACAATCAGAACATCGGCGAGTTGGAGGTCCCGCCATCTGAAGATGACGGACAATTACTCAGTTTAGGAGAAACAGTCCGTGCAATTCATTGGCTTAAAAATCGTAAGTCGCCAGGAGCCGATGGAATTACAGCCGAATTGGTTAAATATGGAGGCGACCAGTTACACCAAGTGGTTCATCAACTTGTGCTCAAGGTATGGGACAGCAAATCAATGCCTGACGATTGGCAAAGAGGCATTATCTGTCTCATACATAAAAAGGGAGATATCTCACAGTGCAGCAATTATAGAGGTATCACGTTGCTGAGTACCATCTATAAGATATTCTCCTCTACCTTGCTAAGCAGAATAGCCCCCTATGCCCAGAACGTCATCGGCCCATACCAAAAAGGCTTCACTCCAGGCAAATCAGCAACAGATCAGATTTGCTCTCTGGGTCAAGCGATGGAAAAACTGTTGGAATATGGACAACAGTTGCACCATCTGTTCATCGACTTCAAAGCCGCCTATGATAGCATAGTCAGCATAAAACTGTACACGGCCATGAGAGAATTCGGTATCCCGACGAAGTTAATAAGACTGACTGACTGACCAATGTGCGAGGCCAGATAAAATCAGCAGGATCACTCTCAAGACCATTCGACATGAACAACGGTCTACGACAAGGGGATGCCCTATCATGCGTTCTCTTTAACCTGGCCCTCGAGAAAGTGATCCCTGATGCAGAGGTAAATGCAAGAGGTACAATCCTCTTTAAGTCCACACGACTACTGGCCTATGTTGACGATATCGACATCACGGGAAGAAGCACCCGAGGCTTACAAACGGCCTTCATTCAGATCGAGCAGGCGGCGATTGGCGCGAGATCTTGCGCTGCACATCAATGAAGGCAAAACAAAATATATGGTGGGAACGTCACCACCAAAAACCAACCAACCAACAACATCAAATCGCACTGGTCAAACGGGAAGAATAAAGTTTGGAGAATTCAACTTTGAGACCGTTGATAATTTCTCCTATCTAGGGTCGAAAATCACAACCTAAAACAGCTACGATGATGAAATCCGCGTACGGTTGTTATCAGCAAACAGAGCCTATTTCAGCTTACAAAAACCGTTCCGCTCGAAACGTCTCACCATAGGGTCAATCCTTTCACTGTACAAGACAATGATCTTGCCAGGCCTTATGTATTCCTCGGAGACTTGGGTTCTTAGCAAGAAGAATTGCGAACACTTGGCCGCGTTCGAGAGAAGAATCCTCCGAAGAATTTTTGTCCCCTACATGAGGATGGACGATTCCGTAGGCTACACAATGACGAAATCTGTGTACGTTACCATGGCCGTCCGGTTGTGGATAAAATCCGGCTCAATAGGTTACGGTGGGCGGGTCACTTAATCCGTATGAATGAGGATGATTCAGCCCGGAAAGTCTATAAGGGCAATATCTATGGTAGAAAGAGAAGACGAGGCAGACCCTGCCTAAGATGGAGTGATGGCGTAGGTCAGGACGCCAGACAGCTTTTAGGGATATCGAATTGGTGGACCTCGTTGTTTCTGAGAATAGGTCCGTTAAAGAAATCATCATCACCATTTGCAAACAAAACCTTAAAAATCATCACTCCGGTATAATTATTTCGCGCGGTTACTAGTTAGCCTAGGCAAATAACTGCAAACTCATAGAAGCTCTCTCTGGCTGACCGTGACTTTCCGAATCTTCTACAGATTTTGGAAGCCTGTAACTTCTTACCACTTTGCGGAATCAGTATCCACATTCATATTCGGACAGTCTTATAATGATACCAAACCACTGGACAACGATAAGGGAGTGGTCGTTTCCAATAATATTGATGAGTCAGGAAAAAACCAAACATAATAGAAGAACTTAGAAGTTAGAAATTAGGTTAGTGCTAAGATCGGACGTTTTTAACTTATTTTTTACAGTCGTATTCCGTATTAATCAATTTATAAATTACGCAGAGGATGTTGTCACCGGAGGAGGCTGGACAAAACAATTTAATCGGGAAGATTGCAAAACTTCTGTTTTAAGATATACATAAGAGGGAGATATCTTCCGGAATCGTGTGAATGTTACTGTATATAGGTGTAGAGGAGTTCGAGAATCTAATTCGTTTGTTCTTCCCAAAGATTGATAAGCAGCACTGATACAGTGATTTACTCAACCGAAATGCATATACTCGCATATAGATGTCTGTATGTGCATATATTATACCATCGACCGCTCACCAAGCAGAGGACCAATAACACATTATACTACAAATCAGAAGGCCTGCCGTGTAAATTGGAATAACTCGCCATATATTGCTTCATTGGTCCAGGACTAGACATAGTATTGTTCCAGGCAATTATTGTTCTGTGTTGCGTCCTACAATGTATGTCAACCAACATATTCCGATAATAACATTTCCTTGTCCCAGCCATAACTAGATGATTGCTTACTTAGATGATTATCGATGCCCTCAAGATTACGAACCGTGGGGACCTCCTTTGCCACAATAATAGTAATAACCATCAACATAATCATCGCAGTTTGTTCTAGGCTTCATTAGGCACAAGTGGATAAGCAACAACGTTCGAGCGACACACACAAACAC
This sequence comes from Hermetia illucens, assembly GCF_905115235.1. Taxonomy (NCBI): domain Eukaryota; kingdom Metazoa; phylum Arthropoda; class Insecta; order Diptera; family Stratiomyidae; genus Hermetia; species Hermetia illucens. The sequence continues at coordinate 89,018,481 of NC_051851.1, read as the reverse complement.
GCATCGGTTACAGAACGCATAATGCCTATGTGAAATGTGTCATCGCTTTAGGAAAGGTCTGTTCAACAAACATATGTATATACACATATATAACTTGGGGCTGATTGTTTCCTTTCATAGCATTTCTAGGTAATTAATGTTTCGATATTAGAAGAAATCGCCTGAAGCCAAACCGCTATTCCATGCGGCTCGAAGGGTGGCACTTCGCAGTGGAAAGTTATAGTCGTGGCTCGACTAAGGCTCCTGCAATGAAATCTTTCAACTGATAGGCATCCTCCCCGTCGTTATTTGAACACCTGCTATTTGCAGTAACAGATCCCTGAAGGCCCAAGCATTGAAACATCAAAGTATCCAGAGTTGAACTCTATGTTTGGAGGAGGTGATCTGATACAGACAAGTAACATATATACATCATGAAACCCATATAAGGGCTAATGTTTGCTAGTTGAAATGAAGACAATTTAATGCAGGATGTATGTAACCTGTTTGTAGTTCAATAAAGCTAATGGCTATAACGAGTTTAACAGCTATTCTCTTCTCTGTCAGGGAAAGACAATATCAAAAGCTTAACCCAGGTCTGTAGCCACTATTCGTTGCTGTAGGATTGAATTACAGGACCGGAGTAGCTACCATACATACATATTTCCATAATACTACTCTTTCTTATTATTGTAAATATTCGAACACATGAAGAACATCAGAATACCGAGTAAGGACTCAGTTGTCATAAAGAATTTCAAAGCACCAAAGCCTCATATACGTTTCCTGTTTCTGACACACTTTTTGCTCCCAAATAGCCAATCGTTAGAATTTCCTGTTTTCTATTTCAGTAACTGTACAGTTTACTCCCCCACGAAGTGATTGCTTTCAACTTCAACCCTCCAGTAGCCAGCCGTCGATAAACCAAAACCAAGCCACTCTTTCTCAGCCAACGCAGAGCATAGAAAGGCAACAAAATGACATGCGTCCAACTCTCCCGTAGGTACTCTCAGAAATATGTACATTCAATATGCCTTTGTTGTTCGATATATCAGTGTTTTCTCTAGCATGAACACAGTAGCATATCAGCCAACCCTTACTATTGAATAAATTGCTTCCGAATGCTTGTCCAATTCTAGGGAATGCGTCCGACACTTTGTTTAGTAGAGTTGAAGCTAGTTGCAGTTTATTTTGAGATACCATATTTTGAGGGAAATTCCAGAAAATGAGGTATGTATATGGCATATGAAGGACAGGCGTTTGCGAATCCTGCGTACATAGTTTATCAATGAGATTTTTTAAGGAAGTTCAAGTTCTAATTTAAAATTAAGCATGATCATCATCAGCGGCGCAACAACCGGTGGCCGGTCTACGTAGGCCAGTCTCAATAAGAAACTCTAAGCACACCGGTTTTGCGTCTGATGTTGCTGTTTCTTCGTTTTTGGCGCTGAGGTTGCCACCATGTGTTGTGTCCTCAGCTTCAAGTAAGATTCTTCTTTTTCTTATGGCCAGACTAGTCAAGGTGGACATTTTTCCCGAATCACTCATGCGACGTAGACTCAAACAAACAAAAACAAATAAGTCGGAATACCACAAGCTCGGCGTTTCGGGTAAGAAGGCGTTGTATTCATCTTATGTGAGATATTTGTCCGGATAGCTGAGTGGTTAGAGCACAAGGCTGTCGTACGGAAGGTTGCGGTTCAAATCTCACTGGTGGCAGTGGGATTTGTATCGTGATTTGACGTCGGATACCAGTCGACTCAGCTGTGAATGAGTACCTGAGTCAAATCAGGGTAATAAATCTCGGTAGAGCGCAATGCTGACCACATTGCCTCCTACAGTGTTCTGCAGTGTACCGTTACGGTCTGAAATGAAGTGCTATAACACACTTCAAGGCCCTGATCCAATATGGCTTGTTGCGCCAACGATTATTATTATTATTATGTGAGATACTCTCTATGCGCTTTTGTCCATTCCTCCAAAATGCAAAATATTCCTTCATGTATTGCCAAACTCCAAGAAATAAATATGTACATATACATTAAAGATATGAATATTGTACACATTCTAAACAAACAAACATTACCTCTTACCCTATACTGATGCATGCATATTTATTTGCGCATCTAAGTTGATCTAACGCATCACTTCCACATATTTCCACTTTACCCCACCCCCCGGCAGAGGGGATCTATCCTGGCAATCCCTCGGTGGGCACAGTCTTCGTCCCGTTTTTGACTGTCAGGAACAGAATCTACTCACTCTACTTAGCATGCGCAGGCTTGAGATGGCGAAGGTTTATCACCTGCGTCAAGTCAAGGAGGATTCGGGGCACCTATCGGAAGAGTTCTTGTCCCAGACGCGTCCAAATGCATATAAGTAGAATGCGGTCTGCACGGGGTACTAGCCTATTGAAGCGCAGAACACTAAACTTGATACACCTTGCAATTCGCGTTGCTGAAGTGGCGGCGAGGAAGGACAAATCCTCAGGCAAGATGAACCGTTCTCTGAGCACCTGAAGTAGATTTCTAGCTGCAATGAATATTATGAGCCGGCTTTGAAGATCTAAGATGGTTTTGGAGTTTGTGGCATCAAAATGACACAGCACAGCGCCAATTCGACTCCTCGGATGATGTTCCAGTGCTATCCAGCCTGGCAACACAGCGGAAAATATCTTATAGATGACATTCAGTAACGTGATCCATTGTTATTTATAAGGCAGATAATTCTATCGACTTCTGGCAACCTATATTTTTTAAGCCGATGGATTACACGGACGTCGTCTGCAGTTGACACAGCCTCCAACTCGCCTATATTTTGGTTATTGAACAGTTCATCCAAATACTCTTTATCTCAACTGAATGGGCATCCTGGTGTATACGGTTCCATCCTGCTGATTTGTTGATAAAACTGAGGTGTATGGTGCTGTTACTTCTTGCACTTCTTGAGTGTACAGGCTTTCTGGTTTTCATCGGCTTCCTTTTCTTGTCGGTCTTTCCACTGCTCGTTAGTTTGTCGTAAGACTCTCTTCTTTGAGATTGTCCGGTTTGCAACGTTCTTCAGCTCGGTTATAAGCTCATCACAATCATATCAGTTCGTCACTTTTCTCGGGGGAAATACATATGTTTATGGCTGCGCCAATGATAACATTCTTGGTCATATGACAATTCCTCATCTCTAGAGCATCTGATATATATTTCCCCTTGGTAGATGTTACGAAGGAATTTGGAATGGCTTTATTGTTTACCCTCCACTAATTGTTAGGAGGATTCTTTGTGGCGTTATTATTCAAACCCGCAACAACACGTCCCCTATTTGTTCCCTGCTTGAAAATAGTCACCATGATCTCTGGCCACAAAGTTATTGGAAAAGCGCCAAAATTCCTTTCAGAGTTTCATTGTTTATCTTGGGGTCGAAGAGCAGCTTCGCAGCACTTTCTATCTTAGTGAACATATCAGTTTTTTTTTAATCGGTATATCCTAACGCTTTCTCGCTCGATATGTCTTTTGGTTTGAATAGTCATCTTACCCAAGGGTTGGTACACAATTTTCCTTAACCTTCACGCAACAAGTAGCTCAGAGACATACATGTTAGAAAAATAATTAATTTTCTAGTGGTCGCTATAGCTTTTCTATACCCTGCCTTGTTAAATTAGGATATAACCCTCTTGAGGTGCCCAAAAGATACTGCTCTCGCAGTGAGCTCATTCGTTCTGCAATATTTTTGTGCCAAAAGATTTGCAGAAATTGCCCACTCCCTCCCATATCTGCTTCCCGTGTGTACTTGCAGGAGAGCTTGCGCTGACTCTCGTCTGAAGTTTATGAAAATACAATCCACTTTTATAAGAGAGTCTAGTTTAGCAGAAGCATCCTGTTTACGGATCCTACACAGCCTCGAAGTCTCTCTTTCAGCTTCTAGTTCATTAAAGTAAGTTCTGAACGGGTATGGGGTATATATTCACGCTGGGAATTCCTGAAGCTTAATCAGCCTTCATTCTTAATGTTTTTAGAAGCGCAATTCGGAGAGAAAGCTTTTTCAAAACACTATAAGAATAAGTGAGTCTCTAATTGATGGTACAAAATACATATCTAGCCAGATCCTTTGTGATCCCGCCATACATCTGAGGTAGAAGAGTGTCAGTTACAAACTATGAAGCGGTCGAGATCATTTGATTCTACATACGCTTAGCTCTTGCGTCGGCGGAGGATGGAAGAAATCACTAAGCCAAGTATGGTGCCTTTCCTGATATTTTAAGATGACTGCAACTAGGCCTTGGAAACGTGGTTGTTTTTAATAATTTTTGTGACATGATACAGACTCTCGGTCTTATGGATCCTTCATCTTGGAACATCCTAACTTTTTTAACAGATCCACTACCACTGATTTTGTTGACTCGAACGCAATACTCTTGTACCAGAAAGATAGAAGGGCAACCATGGATTGCATTCCATAAACTCAAATGGAGTCAGTTCCGTTCACATCTTCCGCTTATTCCGTTGAAGGTGTAGAAAGAGGTTCTAATGAGACAGTACGACCATCCGAAGTTTAGTCCAGCATGAACACCAAATCGAAACCTTCCATATTTGTCAATTTATCCTTTGGCCGAGATCAATACTCGGGTTATGTTCACAAAGCATGTGAATTGTATCACCTGCTGTTCAATATCCGACACGCTCTGTCTTGCTCAGGACCAAACGCCAAAACTAAAAACTAGGATAACCAGCCACTTTAAGGTAGGGACTTCTAATGCGGAAATGGGAAAACGCTTATTACTAATTCTTGGCTTCGATCCAGGCTCAAGCATTTTTTTCCTCTGGCATTCCCGCAGATGTTAACTTGTCCTTCTAACATTTTCCCTTCTTTAGACGAAACTGCTACGGTGGCGATATAAAATTCCAACTTGGGCATATGCCCTCTTCTTTCCAGCCTTTGTGTTGTGTCTACTTATATGGGAATGCCCAACTTCGTTTACATCTTTGTCGCTGATTTGATCACCTTTCGTACACCACAGATGTGTTACATTTTTTGTGCGCATCACTACCAACCCATAGGACTGTTGCTTCCATTGTGGAATTCTTCGAAATTACAAGTTATCCCTACATACGCCGAAAGTTTCGCTTCCCTGGGTCCAGTTTCTCTGAATATTGTCACATCTAGTTATGCAGCCACACCCAGTCCTCATTCACAACACGCTCTGCCTTCCTATGCCGTTGGCTGGGAGCCTTCACAGGTTTCTGATAATGGTGATGGAGAAGGTCCCCAGCTCAATAGCTTCTTTTCTTCTGCCGAGTGTTCCTCTTTTACTTTCTGGCACTAAGTGTTGTTGTAGAACATACCAAATGAGTTCGTGTGACACACGAGCAAACGCTATCTCTATATCCAGAAACGCACTGCAAAGAGTGGTGATGCGTCTCAAAATGTTTCTCCATGAGTAGCGCGCCGCATTTATTTCATCACATGGTGTTCTACCTTCCTCAATAACCCGACTGATGAATTAACAGAGCTGCAGTGTTAGGTCCCTGCCCTTCCCATTCCAGAGCTCGGTTGCATTATTTTTATTGTTTCCTCGATTTCAATTGCGCTGTAAGGTGGAGTTGCTCCAAATGTCGGTATTAGTTGTGGAAATGGAGATGAACAAATTCTTCGGTTGAAATATTCTAGCCATCACTAACCGCAGTACAGTTCTTGGCATCAACGCAAGTGTTCGATATCGTGTGCGGCATTCTTGTAAATTTGCCGATTGACCAGCATTTAATAGTTGACAAACTTTCTTTTCACGGACCTTCATTTGAAAAGCGTCATTCCAAAATCAAGTATCTCGGTTGATGAACCACTTATCTAGTTTGGTGACCTCAAGCGTTACGTAGACCGCCCTGTGGAGCGTCAGTCAACTTTTTGATGAGCTCTGTGAGGGTGAAACTGAGTAGGAACGGAATTAACCAGCGGTACCTAGCAAACGGTCAAGAAGAAAAAAACCGAACAAAGCTGTTTCGGCGAAAGTTCCCGGAAAAGTTGGAGGTTCATCGATTGCGGCTCCAACTTTAACAACAGTTCCTAAACCCGAGCAATGGACAAAGGTGGCAAGAAAAACGGAACAAAAATTACAAAAAGAAAATTCGTCTCGAAATAATCATCATCTCCAAGAAAGGAGTTATGTCTTATGCCAATATCTTTCGGATATCAAAAATCCAGACTTTGGCGGTAGTCTGAGTTGTATCATGCAATAGCAGAACGGGAATCGGTTGTCGGTGCTAACCAAATCCAGAATGCAACAGTTTTCGCTGCCAGGTGGAAAAGTGTTTGGTAAGCAAGTAGAAGTGAAAGCTCGCAAGCAAGAAAAAGTAATCGAGTGCAAACACCTAGACAAGGTTATATCGCGTATGAGCTGCGCTAAGGGAGCAATCCAACCTTAACAGGATAGAGCAGGGTGAGGTAAACAAGATGAAGAAGGAGTATGGGTGTATATACATCGCTCTTAGTAGCTTGCCAGTGGAATCCACAGTTAAACTGATTACCGCGGTAATGTAAGAATAGCTGGGGTCGTGTGCCGACTTAGAGGGCAAATATCTCTCAAGATGTCTTTGTAGCATCATATATTAGCGCTGTGCAGGAAGTGCGGAGAAGAGAGCCGCATGGATTGCACTGGAGAACGTTGATGCATGTTGTGCAAAGAGAAAGAGCAAATGAATGACCGGCATGTTGTGCAAAGAGAAAGAGCGAATAAATGACCGGTACTTTATAGGTGACGGCAGGTGTCCGACATATCCGGAGGAGCAGAATCGCATGAGCACATGAGCTAGATACAAACCAACCTCAACCATTGCGAAGCAACTCAATACCTGCTCTTATAAATCGAATAAGGGAACATTAGCGGACGATTGACATTGTAGACTACCGCCCTAAAATTATTGCGGGTGATTTCAACGCATAGGCCTTAGACTGGGGAAGCCGAGGGATAATTACCAGGGGCTAAATCCTCCTTGAAACCTTCGCGGAGCTGGACATTGTAGCAACTAAAGTTGGATGCATGCTCACTTTCCAAAGCAGAGAGCTATGCTCCATCGTCTAAATCACACTGCATTAAAAAAATTAGCCAACAAAATACTGGAATATATTGAAATATATAAACCTCAATTAATAATATCAGAACCCAAAAAAATCGAGCAAGTATTAACAAATTTTCATTCGAAACACACCGGAGGACACCTTGGACAAACTAACCTATACACAAAAGTGAAAAAGATATACAAATGGAAAAACATGAGAAAAACTATCAGCAATTTCGTAAAAACACCAGTGGAAAATTATTGAACTAATGGAAATAACAACAACACCAACAAAAACTTTCGATATCATCTCCGTAAACAGAGTCGGTCTTTTTACTAAAACCATTAACAAAAACAGGTACGCAATAACAATGCAATGCGGCCTAACCAGATATGTGATTGCTGCCCCAGTAAAGGACGGCGAAGCTAATACTATTGCAATAGCAATAGTCGATCACTTTATATTAATATATGGACCAATGAAAAAAATTAAAACTGACCTGGGTACTGAATATAAAAACAAAATCCTCAGCCCCTCGTTAGCGAGAGGGACGGTCCGACGGGGGAGTGAACACTACATCCGTAGTGACCACCTGACCATCTTTTTTGACATCAGGAACGAAGGAAGAGAAAATCGAATGCACAACATAAAGGGAAAAACTAAGATAGCTGGCTCGTCTACAGGAGCTTTTCTGGGTGAGGATATTTCTGGCAGTTTTAGAAGGGGATTATCACCCAAAGCCAACGTTACTGGAAAAGGTGATTCAGCTATGTCAGAAGATAACTGACACATGCGACTCTACATTGCCGCTACGCCGTTTTCACCACAATAGGCAACCAAATTACTGATGGAACCAGGAAATCTCACTGCTGAGATCATCGTGTCTCGGCAATGGAAGCTGGTGAAAGAGTACTAAGATCTTCGTATTAGCCTTAAAGGATCAGGAGCAGCTGTGCCTTGAGGCAAATACAAACCTGTGAGGCGCTGAGTACAAGGTGGTAATGAAAAAGATTCTTGACAAAAATCGCCCAAATTGCGTGCCCATGACTTTTGTTCAAAATCTTTACAATTCTTTTTCCACAACAGGAAGAAAGTGGACCCAGCCAACGATTCAACAGGATATCTTCTCGATCGCTGGGGTTATTGAGGAGAAGATGTTGGAGAGGGTCATATAAAGCAGGCTACTTCCATTCGTCTAGCTAGCAAGTGGTCTATCGGAGCGACAGTATGCGTTTTGAAGAGCGCGTTCTATCGTCGATGCAATAGCAACGGCTCGGGAGACATCGGCCGTTGGTAAGTGCTTCACTGTAATGACGTTGGGTGTCAAGAATACCTTTGACGCAGCCACCTGAGGTTGGAATTAAGGCTAAACTGGATGTCCTTGGTTACTTAAACATTAACTATTTATATTCCAGACTTCTGCATACATCACTTTTAGAATGACCATCACTAATTTATTAATAGATTTTTCTTACTAAGTGATGCGCAATGCTTGTCCAGCTACATAAACTGAATTCAAAACAAGACAATAATACAAATACCGAAACATTGCATTACCATCGCCCCCAGTTCGAATAAATTTCCATTTGTAAGGAAATTGGACTTCTGGTTTACATGATGTAATGCTCACTCTTGTTACAGCTCCCTGAAGATCGACGCTTCGATATGGAGAAGATGGCCGGCAATATGTGGATGGAACCATAGAAACAACATTCTCAATGAATTCATTTCATTGAATGCGACATCTTTGTTTGCCGTGTCTTTCAACCTCACAATCCTCAAAGTAAAAAAGATACAAACACAAGCCCCGAGGAACAGGGAAAGGTTGTGATTAAATGTGAAGATTTTTACTGAAGCATGTTTAGCTACAGAATATTACGGGAGAATCCTGAAAGGAAAAGCTTCTTGGCTTAATCACATCGCTCCGAGATATATTATACAAATTTAGCTCAAATTTCCCCGAAACATGTTAATCACCTTTTAATAAAGAAATCCTCCCAGCGACGCCCTTTCATTTCAAAAACCATTTACTTACAGACGCGAGTGTGAAGGCGGAATTGTAATCCTCTAAGAATAACAGCGCGGAGCTTTGAGATGAAAAAATATATGTTATTACGAAAATATACACTTAAGAGCAAAACCGGTAAGAAATTGTATAAATGTGTGTGCGCTGGTAACCCCAAGGGAGGCTAGATTACATCCTGAAGTAGGCAGGAAAGACAGCAGACATTCATGCATATTTCTAAGACATGTGGCATCGTTTCTTGAGTGCATGCTGGGGGGGCACTACTCCTAAGTATTATTATATTCTAAATCACATTTGGGAGCAGCATTTGTATTACTGCAAAAGCGTCCTCCTTGAGTATTCTGAATATGTATGAGCGCGAGAAGTGTGAAAAATGGATTTGTTGGCAGTTACTCAGTTAAACTCTATTACGACTTTCACTGGAGGACTTGAGAAATGTGGCGGCGTATTCTCTGGTTAGATGTAACACATTTTCCTGAAAGGAGGCGATTCACAAATATGACTGGAAGAATTTTTATGGATTTTGTAGGCAAAGTGCGTGCTTTGATGTAACCTCACTTATATCTCGCCATTCACGAGGAGGTGGTACGCCAGAACAGCAGGGTGTGACACAGAATAGAAAGTAGGTAGCTGGGTTAAAGGGATGCATGCTAAATAGGTGATTTAATTCATTCTGCTAAACATATAATTGGATTTTCCCTAAGAATGTTGATTTTCATCATAACCTTTGAGGTGTGGACTCATTTGACGAAAGAAATTGGGGGTAAATCTCTTTATGCTACAAGTGAAATATGTTACGCGCTATTTTGCTGGAAAACGGCTAATAATAACAAGTTGGAGTATTGGGAGCTGGACGATTCAGTTATAAAGGGTTTGTGTTCCGGTTATCTGAGCAGCTTGCTATATACACTTTTCAATTCGTACATAGCTGAGACTTCAAAATATCTCTTCATTCTAAACTTCAATTATATATTGACATATTAAGGGTAGATACCTTGCTCATCGTAAACTGACAAACAAACTAAGATGTTCCCTTATGACATTCATATGAGTTCACTTTATTTGATGATGACGTCATATACAAAAATAGGGACTAACGGTTTCATCCAGGGCAGACGCAACTCATCAGACGCTGCCTGATCTCTGTCCTGGGGGCAGCGTGACCGCAGGTGGCAACAGGTGGAAAACGCTCCTTTATATATTTGAAAAAATACGACAAGGGTGCGAATTATATCCAAGTGAAACCGCCAATAGTTTGGGCTTAAAGCTAAAGCTAAATTATTGTTTAGGATCTCCATTTGGTCCGGTCCAACATCAAGTGGATGTGCACTTAGGATAACTCACTATCCTAAACAATACGTCATACACATCTCAGAATGCAATGAATTCACGTGAAATATCAAACTTTGGCCATCTATATCTTTGTTGATATTTGGATCTACTTCAAAATGGTGTAGTATCTTATCACTTATATTGATACCAATTTGTACTTCTCGGATGAACTTAAGGGGGTTTTCAGGCCAATTTCTAAAATATGCTATGCTATTATTAATTTCATTTCATATCAGAATGGGATATATTCTAAGGTAGGCCTTAGGCCTTTTGTACTTTCAGACTTCAGGTTCTGAGAGCGAGACCTGTTTCACTTTTTGGAGCTCACGTTTTTAGCCCTCACTCCCCCCCTTTTCGAAAAGCACTAGTTTGTTTCGCATTAAACCTTAACAAGTCGGGAAACCGGAAGCCTGAATTTTAGAAAGCGTTTTAAATAAATCATTGACTGGAAAGTAATGTATTGATAACAGTCAACCTCATACGCCTCACAGTTTAATATTAGTACATATACAGTACGTATATTAAATACCGCAGGTTTAATGTACAAATATCTCTATCTGAATTAGACACTACCCGCAAACTTCATTAGCACGCATATACTGTATACCTACATACACACTGTTTGGAGTAATTGATATTCATATACAATTGACTAAAAAACTAAAATAAAATAATTCTTTCCGACCCCATTAATAAGAACTCATTTCGATGTGGTATTGATGAATTGGTATGTGATGATGACGTCATACAGGTTGCAGAGTGCACTAAATTCACAAAAAATGGCAAAGTTTCACACCCTATAACTTTGTTAATAATGGTTTAATTTTCTTCAAACTTGTGGACTATGTTCTTCATTACACCCGTGCCAAATTTTAAAATTCCGGGATGAACATTAGGGGGTTGCCGGGTAAATTTCTAAAATATGCAGATATACTATTATTAGCTTTATTTGTGCAGATATCGGAACCGGATGTATTTTGAGGCCTAGATTTCATAGAGATACACCACTGTGATTTTTTTCAGATTTTTCGGTTGGATGGATTCTGAGAACGAGACCTGTTACACTTTTTGGGAGTCATATTTTGCACCCTCAGTACCCCATCTTTCACCGAATATCAAATATGGAACCAGTTTCGAAAAGTACTAATTGAGCCCTTTAATTTGATACCCCACATGGCTATATTTTATGAAAAAAAATTTTGCACCCACCATTCACATGTATGGGCAACCCCCTTAAACTTAACACAAAAAGGCGCCACTTGCTGCATGTAAAGGGAATAACAGATCACATACTCTTACCAATTTTCGTGACAATCGGTCTAGCCGTTTCCGAATAAATCGGCTGTGACCGAGAGACAGACAGACAAACATCGACTCGATTCTAATAAGGTTTTGTTTCACCCAAAACCTTAAAAAGGGCTGAGGAGAAGCAGATTCTTCAGGAATGGAATTTTAATATTTCACTTGAATGTCAATTATTCTCGTTAGGAATGACGTCAGCATCTCATTTGCATGGCTTACGCAGTTGATTCGCACGAAATTGCCAGGTTTGAACTGCTATAATTTCGACACTTGCTCGATACTGTCCTTTATGCCGTTGCAAAATTTAGTATTCCTATTCAAATTTCTAAAAGTTGGCAATATACTATTATTAAATTTATTTGAGCCAATATCGAAATGGCACATATTTTGATGTCTAGATTTCATCTAAACACGACATTCCGATTTCTTTCGGATTTTTTGGTTAGACAGTTTCCGAAAACTGGGGTGATTGTTGCGCCACACGAAACTGAACCATTCAGCTTTGTCAACTGTCTGGTATTTGCATGATGGAGTCCTATTAACACTTCCACCATTACCAGCATTTCCAAAGCTTTTGCCCTTATTTGCCCAAAAGGGAGATAACCTGGGCAAATGGCAATTTAGCAATAGATTTTTTCAGTTCTCGTCTCAATCGGGTGTATTTTTGTAGGAATAGCCAAAGTTTTTCAATGCTGAAAAATTTAAATGGAATATTCGTTTTGAGAATGAAGGGGGTCCTAAGTCCGCATCAACTTAATGCAGGACCGGACCAATTGAGGAGCCCTAAGCGAGGGGTCCGTGGACCAGAAAAGAAGGAGTAAGTTGCTCCTCAATTGGTCCGGTCCTGCATTAAGTTGATGCGGACTTAGGACCCCCTTCATTCTCAAAATGAATATTTCAGCTCTGGCCAGCTTTGGTCAATAAGGCGGATTTGCGCTCAATATAATTCGTAGGCATGTCGTGTTTTACGAATTATATAAAGGAGCATTCAACATCTGCGAGCCGCAACGGTCACGCTGCTCCCAGGGCAGAGGTGAGGCAGCGTCTGACGATTTGCCTCTGCCCTGGTAAGAAACCGTAAAGCCGTCGTCGCTTGACTTTTTTTAAAAAGTTTGGGTGCAAGCCCTAAGCGAGGGGTCCGTGGACCAGAAAAGAAGGAGTAAGTTGCTCCTCAATTGGTCCGGTCCTGCATTAAGTTGATGCGGACTTAAGACCCCCTTCATTCTCAAAACGAATATTTCAGCTCTGGCCAGCTTTGGTCAATAAGGCGGATTTGCGCTCAATATAATTCGTAGGCATGTCGTGTTTTACGAATTATATAAAGGAGCATTCAACATCTGCGAGCCGCTAGGGTCACGCTGCTCCCAGGGCAGAGGCGAGGCAGCGTCTGACGATTTGCCTCTGCCCTGGTAAGAAACCGTAAAGCCGTCGTCGCTTGACTTTTTTTAAATGGAAGTATTCTACATGAAACCACTCTAAATAGCCACTGTATGCATAAATTTCGCACGCCGTACACCGAAATTCGAGCCGGGAAAGAAAATCTTGATAATTCGAACTTCGCAGGACAAATATTTTTTACAAAAGTGTCAATTTACCGAGAGGTCTAAATGAGAGATGGAAGAAAAAAATTCAAATTATATGTATGAAATATGTATTTGAAACTTGTAAGAATGTTTACATAGCTACATATGTTTTATTTAGGGATGTTTTCCTGCAAAGGTACTATACCTGGAGAAAAAACTGATGGAGTTTTTCCAGGGATGTAGAGGCTTGCTTCAGCGTTACAAGTTGTTGTTCCCGATTTTCATCGTCGTCAGTTTGATTTTCATCACATGGCTATGTCCGACGAGGCCAGGATGTTAGCAGACAGGACTGTCCACACTGCTATATTGTCATCAACTCAAATATAATCTGTAAAACGGACATCCCCTAATGTGGGCTGAGAATCCCAAGCTGGTGTTGCAATTTGAGGAAGTTTACTTGGTTGGGAATCGGTTGAAAATCCACATTTCCGATAACAATTATAAATTGTAAATTCATGCTTTCTCAACCATCAACACAGCTGTGAGAATAGATAAGCAAGGCTTATTACCATTTTTAATGCTCTTTAGAACTATCTTCACAACCTTTGATAGTAAAAAGTTTTGGAGTTCTGAATGATGTATTGATGTAGTAACTGTAGTTTTGGTGTCATGTTTGGAATTTAAGTTGCACATTAGAAAATTGTCCAGGAGTTTCATTTCGTTATTTAATGATAGTAGCCACTCATTAAACAACTTCGTGGTCATCCACCCCTGCCGGTTCGACCGGTAAGTTGTTGGGAATGATTGGATGCCTCTAAAACACTTAGGCTTTGTGGCTTTTCCTGTAATTAGTGGCTTCAACTTTTCTCAACCTTCAGCGTCAACCTTTCCTTACTGTGTTTGCCACCATGGTATTTCTCATCTTTGAAAGTGGATGTTTTATCTGGCATAGATTTGAAAAATAGACCAGTTTCATCAGTATTAAGAATGTTGCTGTTGTTGAGTCAATTCTCCACGTCAATCAGAGTATACTCCTTCATCAATGCTTGCGCTTTCGCCACTCAATTTTTAAGGTTTTGTTTGTAAAACAAGGGGTGAAAAGTGATGATTTCTTTAACGAACCCATTCTCAGAAACTACCCAACCCAAAAATCTGAAAAAAATCATGAAGCTGCCTCTGTACGGTGTTCAAGCCTCAAAATACTCTCCATATCGGTATCTGTTCAAATTAAGTTAATAAAAGTATATTACAATATTTTCGGGAAAATTGAGTAAAACCCCCCTTAAGTTTATCTGAGAGTTATAAAAGTTGGTAGTAGTATAAAATATAATATGAAGCATATTACCCCCAAGTTTCATCAAAATCATACTATTAGTAACAAAGTTACAGTAGCTCAAATTTGTCTTTACCGAGTAAATTTACAACCCGAAGTACTAAATCGGATATGCTAAATGCATTTTCTTAACGGGCTACGTACAAATGGGATAGTTTTACACTCAAATATACTCACACAAGAAGGAAAGAAAACCTTTCATACCGCCCAGCTTCCGGTTTCATTTGCTATGAAATTGGAAATGTTGAGTTCCTTTGCCAATGCCTTTTCTTTTCAAATTAAATCACCCACAGGAAAATGTTCACTTCTACATTGCTTCAGCCATGTAACCAAACACCCTTCTAAACAAGGAAGTTCCTCTTCTTCCAATGGCTACCGCTCTCACTATCTTTTCCTTATTTTTTAAAATGGTCAACAAAATATTTAAAGGAATTTTAAAATGTTTTGCCACTTCCGTCTTTTTCGAACTGCTTTCAACCGCCCGGATTGCTTCATTGTTTCACTAATTGAAAGTCACTTTTGTTTTTTTCTTTTCGCTCATGTTTGCTACACCCATGAAACCGTCTGCAGGTAAACTGACGATGTTTACACAACAATCCGCGATTGCTTGTTCTACGTGTTCTGGTTGGCTGGTCCTCTGTTTCAACTTTAAATTACTGAGTGTTCCAAAATACGTCAAACTTCGAGTTGAGGAGGAATCTAAAGGGGACGAACTAATGCTTCGAAAAACCGTGAGTTTCGAATTACTGAGAGCTCGACGTGGGGAGAGTCGACTGTCGATCTAACTGAATTAGATACTACTTCCAAGCTTCTGTCTCCCTCGAGTAATTGAGCTTCTTCTTCTTTTTCTTCAGGCTTTGTCCCGTTCAGCAGCGAGGTCGGCTCGTGGTGATCGGTTCCGCCATTTGGCTCTATCGAGTGCCTCATCTGGGTGCAATCTCGCGGCTTTTAAATCTCCCTCCAGTGTATCAAGCCACTTTGTTTAGGCCTGCCTTTTGGTCGTTTACCATCGACTTCGATGTTCAGACCAATCTTGGCAAGTGAATTCTCGTTAGCACGATTTGCGAGACCATACCATCGAAGACGCCTCTCTCGCAACTTTCCCACTATCGGTGCAACCCCATAACGATCGCGGATATCCTCATTTCGGATGTGATCAAAACCTGTCACACCACTAGTCCAACGTAACATCTTCGTCTCCATTACCGCAAGACGTCGTTCATTGTCTTTTGTAGTTGGCCAACACTCAGAACCATAGAGAACGACAAGACGGACAACATTGCGGTAAATTTTCGATTTCGGACGCTCGTTGATACGTCGATCACAAAGAACAACAGTTGTAGAACGACACTTCGTCCAGATTGTGTTAATGCGTGAAACATTTTCATAACGCAGCTCTCCATTGGTTGATAGCGTTGACCCGAGGTATTTAAATCGCTCAATTCTGGGCAGATCCCTGGCACTGACAGTGATTGTGCCTGTTTCATGGGGATAGGTCGTCGAAAATTCAGTTTTGTTTAAATTCAATCTGAGACCGTGTTGCATGAGGCGATCATTCCATTTTTGGACAAGTTGTTATTAGATGCTGGGAAAACATCATCTGCATAAAGCAGTGTGTAGGTCGCAGGACGTTGGATATCCCGTGTGACGGTGTCCATAACAAGAACAAAGCAGAGTGGGGAGAGGGCGCTTCCTTGATGAACACCAACAGAAACACGAAGCGGTTTTGATACACCCGCCATACTATGAACTTTACTTTTCGGATCGTGATAGAGCAATTGAACCCAGCGCATGAGTTCTTCTGGTACTAAGTGTTGTCGTAAAGCGTACTGAATTCGTGTGGCACACGGTCAAATGCTTTCTCTAGATCCAGAAAAGAGGGCGATGCTTTTCACGGTATTTCTCCATGAGTAACCGCGCAGTGTATATTGTGTCAGTACTTCCGCAGTTCTTGACAAATCCGGCTTGATTTACTATTTTTACCATAATTTCGCGAATACGGTTGTCAAGAATGCTTTCTAAAATCTTCATGGTATGGGAAAGTAATCGGATCGGACGGTAATTTGAACATTCTGCTGGACTACCTTTCTTTTTCCATATTGGAGCAGTAATACTTTCTTGCCAGTCAGTTGGTGTTCTTCCTTCCTGAATAGCCCGATTAAAGAATTCACTGAGCCACAGTGTTGGGTCCCAGCTCTTCGTTTTCCAGAGATCAGATGCGATGTCGTCAGGTCCTGTTGTTTACCCCGACTCCGACCCTGCCTTCTCGACTTCAGTTGCGCTGACAGGTGGAACTGGAGGATGAGGATGGAAGTGGAGGATGAGGAATTTCTTCAGTTGAAATCTGCTCGAATTATTCTCGTCACCTATCCGTTGCGGTTCGACGGTTGGTAAGCAAAGTACCGTTCTTGTCATTAACGCAACAGACGTGTTTGATATCCTGTGTACGTTCGTTACGGCTTCTACCAAGTCGATACAGATCTCTCTCGCCATCAAGAGTGTGCAATTTATCGTAAAATTTTTTGTAATGATTCGCTCGGGTAACAGCGGCCGCTTTCTTTGCTTTCCGGTTGGCATTCTTATAAATTTGCCAATTAGCAGGCGTTTTATCGTCGAGAAATTTGTGGTAGAGGCGTTTCTTTTCACGGACCTTCATTTCAACATCATCATTCCAAAGCCAAGTATCTCGGTAATTGATATTGATATACAAATGATTAAAAAATTAAAACGAAATATTTCCTTGCGATCCCCCGTTCATCTGAACTCACTTTGTTGTTAATATACTATTATTAACTTTATTTGTGCAGATATTGGAACGGAATATATTTTGAGGCCTAGATTTCGTTCAGATACACCACTGTGGATTTTTCGTTTGGATAGGTTCTGAAAACGAGACCTGTTACACTTTTTCAGGGTCATATTTTGAGCTCTCTCCCCTACATTTCAACCGATATCGAATATATAACTATATATCGACCAATTTCGAAAAGTATTGCAATATTCTGTAAAAAAAAGATTGTGTACCCTGCTTTCGCATGTATGGAGTGTTCCCCCTTAATCTCAACCCAAATTGGCGCTATTTGTAGAAGGATTCCCAGACCACACCTTTCCACCACATTTTGTGACAATTGGTCCACTCGTTTCCGAATAAATCGGGTATGACAGACACGCAGACGAACAGACAGATAGACATTGCATGGATTTTAAAAAGGTTTTGTCTGACACAAAACCTTCAAAATACTTCGACTAAGAGGGCCTTTCGACTTACAGGAATTCGTCTTAGAGATTGAATTTTATATAGAAAGTTGACGGGAACGCCAAGTCTGAGTTAGAGAATGACTAGACTTAGAGGAATTTCCGCTTAAAGAAATTTGACTGTATTCTTACGAAATAAATACAAAAATCTTTCACACCTAAAGCGCCGAGTTTCCAGTTCTCGAATGTTAACGTTACCATTCCTTGCGCTTCAAGATAGGATTTGAGTCGAATACAACGTATCCCAAATTTATCGTGCATTTTTAAGATTTCGTGTGAAAGAAAACCTTATTAGAATCGATTCGGTATCTTCTCTCCGTCTGCCTGTCTGTCACACCCGATTTATTCGGAAAAGGCTAGACAGATTGTCACGAAAATTGGTAAGAGTGTGTGATCTGATGTTCCCTTTCAAAAGTTATAAGGGGGGAAACTTTGCCACTTTTTGTGAATTTCGTGCATTCTACAACGTATATGACGTCAACAGCACATATCAATTCGTCAATACCACAAAAAAGTGAGTTCATATATATAATGGGGTCGCAAAGAATTATTTTGTTTTAGCTTTTCAGTCATTGATATATGAATATCAATACTCCAAACAGACATATGTGTAAGTAGGTATATAGTATATGCGTGCTAATGAAGTTTGAGGGTAGTGTCCAATTCCAGATAGATATATTTGCACATGAAACCAGCCGTATTTTATATACGTACTATATATGTATGCTTTTGTACAAGAAGTAAATCGGAAATATGCGTCCGAGTTTATATATGGGAAATAGGCAGTTTGTTTGTTTAGGATGAGCATACCATCTATGACTGTAATATGTACGTATGTCTTGTAGTTTGTAAAAAATATGAAAGAATATGTTGGATTTGTAACTATATATGGATAGAAAAATATGCGTTGAAGTTCCTTACATAAGATGAACACAAAACCTTTACACCCGAAGCGCGAGCTTCCGGTATTCCGACTCGTTTCGTATGTTTATTGATTTAGTTTTAGCGACTTCGTTACTTCGCTCGCTGCTAATAGCTCGAACAGAATTCTCCCAATATAAAATTCCAGCAGAAGCGGATAGAACTCATAGTGCTATTAGTCGTATGCCGAGATATGAGAGCCTGAAGCACTTCCATCCGTACGTAGTCCACTAAACTATCAATGAACGATCAGACTATCCCCATATGTTTCGATGAATCAATGAAAGGAAAAAACTAATTATTTAAAAAGATGAAAGTCATTACAATGTGTATCTATTCAATCACTTTAAGGAGAAATTAATGCCTCGGACAACCTTGAAGTGAAAAACGGAAGGCGGAGTGCTTTGTAGTAATTTCAATCCGTAATTGTTAGAGACAAGACCATTTTTCTCGAAGGAAGGCATTGCCCTCCGAAACAGAGCTTAAAGTACGCGAACCATTTTTCATCTTTCTGACTGAAAGAGAAACATAAATTAAGCGACTTCCTGCATATCAAGTGAGTTGTGGATTATGATGATAAATCACAGTTCGAGGCAAAAGATGTTCTTTGAGTAGCAGACTACTCCACCTCACAGAATCGGAAGGCGGATCGGGCGAACCTAGGCTAACAACAATATTGGAAAGGTAGCGAGGGAGCATAAGACAGAGGAGAAGACACTAAGCCAAGCAGAGGGAAATCTTAAAGAGCCAATAGCAGCAAATTGTAACACGTGTTAGGCATTTTTTTACATTTCCGGATTTTCATTTGAAATATCACTGCCTTGTGCTCAGTAACAAGATTTCAGATATTCTCCTGGCACAGAATAGGGAGAGCACAATAACAGGGCCTACTTGCTGGAGCCATACAACAAGTTGGCGAAGAAGAGGCTTTGTTTTGGCTGGGGACGGTTTCGTAGTTTCTGTTTAAATTCACAAATAAGGCAGTGCAACATTTTGTGTTACATTTCAAATAAGCATGACCCAGAAACAAATGTCCTGCGGTGCTTGATTTATCGAACTTTACATTCAATGGGGGAAAGGGCAATTTTCAATTAGGAATGTCGGGAATACATATAAATAGCAAGGATATTCCTCTGACTGTGCTTACCAAGCTGCCATTAGATTGTCGCTTCAATTAAAGGAAAATAGCAATGTGGTTACTTCCTTTTTTTTCTTGAAGAAGGTGTAATATGAATAATCGCATATTCGGTAGGTGAATTCCGATATTTCTCATATTTTGCGCAAAATGTATATCAGGTAGGGCTTTAATAAAGTATGTTGTATCGTAATATGGGCACAGATACCTACATAAAGAGTACCAGCCAATTGTACCACTTCGATCCAGCTCGTGCTTCACAACGAGGGATCCCCTTTTTGCAAAAGTTTTAATTAAAAGGAAATAAATTTAGAAAAATCGTTACTCCAGCAATTCCAACCTTGTTAAGTGTTTATTCTGGCGTTAGCTTTAAGTTGGAAGGAAAACTTAACTTCAATAAAGAAAAAATAACGAAAGAACAAATTATTCATTAAATGCGACTTTCCAACCTTTTCTACACCCGGGAATATTCCTTCGAGTGACATCTCACTTCAATCATCCCGGCAACGTGCTGTTTCTCTTCTGCTTCCATAGAGCTGAAAACGAACGTTCCATCGTCGCCGTAAATATTTTTCTTTCCCTTCAACAGCTCATTTGCATTCATTAAGGGCTCTTTCAGGAATTAAGAAGTTTTTAACCTTCAGTAATGCGCTTTGATAAATTTAGGCAAATGAAAGATTCTTTCTAATGAAAATCATTCAATTTATTCTAATCCGTCCAATTTATTATTTTGCTTCTTATTCATTTTTAAAGGTGGAAATAGAACGGACTGCTCTCAGAAATATATCGGTAAAGTCCTTTGGATGGGCAGTGGAAACACGAGCCATCTTCACTCCGTCATCAATTTCCGTGTATACACACTATATACATATTCCGTTTCCATTACCAAATTTATATCTGCATTATGTATGGGATATGTCAGATTAATGTACAGATTCGATGGAAACAGCATTTACTGAAGACCTTACCTTTAATGTTAGGTATTTCCGCTACTTTAATATGTTAACTGGGGAAGAAGCTGAAAGATGAAGACGCGTTTGAAGACGACTTTATCCAAGCAGTTTCCAGAGTCCAGAGCGAAGAAGGACAACAAGATAACACATGCTTCGCTATCAGAAACCCGTCTGTCCAAAGACAGACAACAAGGCTACGAACAGGAAACCGTATACAAAAAAGACGAAGAAACGATGAAAGACAATTCCGTCGGTTCTGCTCCTTAAGCGGGAGACATTTGTGGCAGTCTTCAGTGAAATCCGTACAAGACGAAACCCGAAGGCAACTAGCAAGAGTACGTTCTGCCCGATCAAGGGGCTACTAAAGTAGAAGGCTCTTGTTTCTTATCAAAAGCCTATGTGTTCTCGAGAAAGTCTTGACTGCCTCACAGAAATTGTCTAAGTGGAGGAGCCCATAGAGCGTGAATTTTCAGAGGTAACCTTTGATCGGATAGGGAACACCTCTGTGAATGATCGAGGTTTAAAACTCACTGTAATGAAAATCGCGGAGTAATGTCAGGGAAAATTCCTTAACAGCGGGAAAATCAAAACTAGGTAGGTAATCTGCAGGGTGCGAACGCGGTCAGCCCCTACTACTTGCCAGATACTCGACAGGAGGACAGCATGCCGCATATGTGGTCAAGTAGGCCAAAAAGCGAAGATCTGCAAGGATTGTGGCAAGTCTGGTGAAAGTGTTGTACGGAGCGGTGCCCAAGGTGGAACTAAAAAAGACTAGGACGCGACTAGTATGATTCGTATCCAACTAATTAACATTTACCAAAGTGCAACCGCTCGTAAGCTACTGGAGGTAAAAACTGATCTAGTAATCAGCACGCAATATCAGAATAAGGACCCGGCCTAATGCCTGGTACCGCTATTATCTGGGTTCGGGACGACATTCAACTTCGGATTCTTCCTCAATCCCAAGGGAATGGATTTGTCTCAATGCGATGTCTAAGGATAAAGTTTTTTAGCATTTATCTAACGCCAAATGAGACGATGCCGGTTTTCCGAAGCCGTTTTGAATACGGAGGGCCGACTCCTGGTAGCAGGTGAGTTTAATGCTAGCGCCGTTAAATGGGGCATGATTCCAGACTCCAGAGAAAAAATTGATCCTGGAAATGGTCGCGAGAACCGGGCTAGTAGTATTTAGCACGCCACATCCACGCCAACGTTTCGGCGCCCATGGTGCGAAGAAAGCATCCCTGACGTAACTTTTGTATTGGAATTTCTGGCACCATCGGTGGGCGGATGGCGTATTCTAGAAGACTTCTAAGCAAGTGTCCACCACAGTATACCATGTGCTAAGCGGTTGACGCTATTTGTCGACGTGCACCAACCCAGCGCTTCCCTTGTGCGTGGAACATCCGATGTGAACATCGGGAGATTTGTCGAAGCTATTGGAATATTCAAAGCTAAAGTGCGGGAAGGCATTTTAATGAGTGTGGTGGCGTTTTGACTTACACTGTTATTAATTTAGTGATGAATTTGATAACACCAGCCTGGGAAGCTTCAATGCAACAGAGGGGCCCAGCCGTGACAACTCTTGTATTCATTGCTGGACTGCGGAAATTTCTGACCTTCAGAAAGAGTCTTATAAACTCCGAGGTTTGGTAAAACGTTTACCGCCCGAAGGAGGCGACAGACAGAGTACACATCAGCAGCAGCGCGATAAATAAAAGCAAAGCTCCCGCCTGGCAGAACCTAGTCAATGTAAATGAGGATTCACGACGACTTGCACCCAGAAAATCAGGACTCTGCAAAACCCTACATAGTAAGTACCAACCAAATGAAACGGGCATTATTACCCAGACATTCCGTGCTGGTTGATAAAAAGCGCGGAGGGCGTTAAGAACTGTCACCTATTTACCATGAAAGAGCTCGAAGAAGTAGTTCTCCCTTTAAAAAATGAGAACACACCAAGTCATAATGGTATGCCGCGAAAATTTTACAAACTGGTGTTCCATCAAGACACGGGCTAATCAGCAAAGGGGGGTGCGTATCCTAGGACAAGAGCTCTTGAGCGGTTCCGACGATAGACTGCTAAGACTCGACATGCCACTTTTGAACAGATTTGGCATATTGTTGCAAAGAGTAAGCGGATTGATGATTCATCATTTTAGCCTTGTGCTTGTCCAAGTATTGAGATGGAGTTTTACGAGTGGCGTGTGCCTACCTCACTGCCTTAGAACCGGTCGTGATGATGATCGCGGAAGTGTTACCCATTGCCCAACTTCCTAAGGAACGTAAGGCCTCTACAGCCGGAAGGGCGAAGATTTAAGAAAGGTGGTTGCCCATGTAGTATCCCAAAGCCGAGATTACCTGTTGGAGCCATTTTAAGGCAGCCTCATTAGTGCAATCCAAATCGAAGAGCCTATCGTGAAAATGTTGATTGTTAAATCTTGGTTTCTTTCCAGGCTCCAGCATTTTCACCCACAGATATTCCTGGAGGATGGTAAATTGCTCCTCTGGAATTTTCCCATCTTTGGAGGAAACTCCCAGGACAGGGATGGGAAATGAAGCTGCAGCTTGTGCATACGTTCTCTTCCTTCCCGCCATCGTGTCCACATTCCTATGGGGAGGACCAGCTTCATTGAGATCTCGCTCGCTGATTTGGTCACCTCCTGGCACATCGACCCTAACACCCGCGGGATGAACGGATTAAGACCCTGGTGTGGAGTACAATAAAGCGTTACCCACTACAGATGTGCTGGTCTTAAGCATCGTGCGTGCATTACCGCTGACAAAGGAGTCTGGTGCGTGCAGTGTGGGTCTCACCAGGTGCAATGGGGTAGTCACCTCCATGTCGTCATTCGCAAGGTGCTTCACTTTCTTCCGCAGTGCCTTTCTCTACCGCCGACTTGGAACCTTCCCAGGTTCACGGTGTCCGGGGCACTTGGCTATATTTCCACATATCGGCGTTAAGCCAGTGCTGTTCACGTCACCAGCTTGCCTTTTTCCATTCTTCCTGATAGGGAGAAGGTTCCGACAGGAGAAGTTCCTGATGGGCTGTCATCCTCTTCCACAGTGGCTGAAGCTCCCAAGAATGTGGTGAGGCCTTCAAAACCCGCGCCTCGGCTGCGACCTGATCGGTCATGATTGGGAGTGGATTTGAAGTCTGTAACTTCTCAGCACTTAATAATAATCATTGTCGCAACAACTCATATTGGATCAGGGCCTTGAAGACCGTAACGGTACAATACAGTACACTGTAGGAGCCAATGTGGTCGGTATTCATTCAAGACCGTAACGGTACAATACAGTACACTGTAGGAGCCAATGTAGTCGGTATTGCGCTCGCCCCAGATTATTATCCTGATTCGACTCAGGTGCGCATTCACAGCTGAGTCGACTGGTATCCGAAGTCAAATCACGATAAAAACCCCACTGCCTCCAGTGAGATTTGAACCGCGACCTTCCGTATGACAGCCTTGTGCTCTAACCACTCAGCTATCCGGAGAGTAAAAATCCTTAGCTTCCACATTCATGTTTTTGAACCCCCTCAGTGTAGTGGTAAGCTACTACAGGTTCCCCAACTACGAAGAGGTCGTGTGCTGATAAGCTCACAGCAGCACAAACATCCATTACGACTGGGATTGAAACCCAGAACAACATAATGGAGAGGCTGACGCTCTACTCCTTCAACCATTGCGCCGACGAACAATTACTTGGCGTTGAAAAACCTCACTAGTCCAAAAACTTTCTTCGTTTGTCGACCACTCGCCAAAGATCCAAGGCAAATGCTTTACAGACCAACTTTTAATTTCCCACTCCACAAAAAATGTTTTTCTGGTCGCACACCAAATTCCAAACGAGCCATAGCACACCACCTACCATAATATTTGGTACAGCATGCGATGGATAGGTAAAACAATACCAGATTAATGATCATTTTTGGATATTTGACAATCGATGTACTATAATTAAATAACAAGTTTAGGGTTTCCATAAATTTCGAAGTGGGAAGATATTGTTATGATAATTACAAAAGAGAATTAAATGACTATTGATTAATTAAGATTTATAATCCGTCGATGTTTTTGTGTAATATGAAACCAGGGATTGAAATTATGAATTTGAAAGAGGATAATAATTGTGCTGAAGGATGCTAGATAGGAGAAGACCAAGGTTGCATACAAGCATATGGATCTTCTCGTCAGTTCGTTGTTAAACAAAATCAAAATATTATGGTCGGCATGCCGCGAAACCATGGACACTGCAGAAGTGATGTGGCATGCATAGGAAGTTAAGAAATGAGCAAAAATGGAAGACAAGCATCTTATAAGCAATTTATTTCCCTCATCAAACTTTAGAACTCGTACGTCACTATAAAACCTTGGGGGAAGCTCCAGTTTGGTTGAAGACTCAGTCATAAAATCGCAATATGAGTGGCAACTTTATTCTCAATTTGCCGAGGCCGAGTCCTGCTTTACTTCGTTCATTTCATTGGTGTTTATCTCACCCTGCCGGTATGTCCGCGTCACAATTTCGCATTAAACTTCTAATCCCGACAATAATAAGCCATTGGAATCTCAGGAACATTTCCGCCAATTCGGTGGGTTCCCTTCACGCGTCCAAGAGCGAAATACGACGCTAGAACGATTCTATTAACATTTTAAATGTTATGGGGGCCGTTGTTGCTATTTCTAATTCGTTTATAAGGGTCTTAAAAGGTTTCTGTTATCCATTAAAAAACAAACTCGAGCCCGCAACCAAGGCGTACATTCCCGTGGTTCCACTTCCACTGTGTGTGTATCATTTCCGGGACTATATTCTTATGCAAATAAGTCGAAAGATATGAACGGGAACCAACAATATTGTTCGCATTTGTATTCAAATTAGAGACTGGTTAGAAGCGACAGGACAACGTGCATCGGGGGTTCCCGTGGCGTATTCCTTTCGTGTCCCGCTCTCAAAGGACTAAGGGTATCTTTCGTATCGCACATTGCCCCGTCCTATTGTTAAGGAAATCCAAGAAAATTCGCTAAGATTTAAACGCGATGCGAAAAGAATACTTGCACAAACTCTGTCGCTCTGTGTTTATTGAATCATTGCACATTTTTCATGTTGGCTTTCCTAATACCTCTTGATTGTGCCTTGGCTCCTGACTCCCGGCGGTTGGGTCCATGCCCGAATCTAAACTGACTTATCGCCGTCCATCTTTACAAGAGGACATAAAAAAGAAACTTTGGGAAGCAGAAAACGAGTACCGAGGAGTGAAAATTCCTTTAATAAAAGATCCTTCCTCCCGAAAGGCATGCTGAGGAATTTTCCTATTTTGCAATGTATTGTGTGCTGAATGGCTGGCCATTTTTCCAGGGTTTTTTCCTAGAATACAGCCAGTTAAGGATATACTTTAGGGAAAGTTCATGAGATTTGAACAATAGGTGGTGAAATTTGAACCGAATCGACAAAAGAAAGACAGGGGGTAGAAAGAATTTGGACGGACGGATTCGAGAGTTCACCTATTTGCAAAATAAATGGCAATATTTTGCCATTTTGTGTCTCATTTCAACAAATGATGTACAAAGTGATTCATTTGAATAGCAAATGAAGATGCGGAAAGGATGGAAATGTTCAATTGACTTGGAATGGATGCGAAAAAGGAGCACTGCCTATTTGCGAATTTAATAAATTTGAATCAGGTATTTTATTTGAAACTGACAGCATGTTTTCTGCTTTGCTTCACTTTTCATAGGGTTATGTGTATGTGCGAGTATCTGCGTCTGCTCCAACAGTCATTGGATAGCACTTTTGCATATCTCAAGTTGGTTATGTACCTATCTATTCTGAATGTATTTAAAATGTCGTCTGAATTCTACAGGATCCCAGCATTTGCACAGCCTAATGACGGCATTGCCTCTGACTTCGTCCATATTAAAACCATGCAAATCGACACCAGCCCCTCCACCCCTGAAAACTCTGATTTATAATCCCAACTTTTTGTTAACTTGGGGTTTATCGCACGGCGAGCTCTGCAATTTACAAGTCAGCCCGACAACCATCTCCAAATGAGAGCTTTTATCGTAAAAGTATTATATCATAAAATACAGGTATACGCTATAGAGAGTCCCACTCTTTAGTTCCGCTTTAACGTCTCATATTTCTCCAATTAAATGTTCTGTCTTATCGCCGTGCCATGTACTGCTACAAAATTACTCATCTGTAACGCATAAATGCAAGGCGTGGAGTGCTGCGATGGCAGACCCTCTTTCCAGAGGGAAAGGTTCCCGCGACAGGCTTTGTTACGTTATTTTCATTTCATTTTGGTCCTTGCTTTGAATTTTTTTCACTGCCGAGATGATGGGTGTTCGTATTATTAGTTTATGTTTTTTACTCTTACGTTGTCGCGGCATCCTCCGAAGCCTTGAAAACTCGTCAACCTCTTTTGGAGGAATAAATTAATTTTAAATAATGCAAATGAAATGAAAGCCATTCGTCGTCTGACGAAGCCACATTCACTCGGCATACATTAGGCGAAAGCATTCCGGGCTATTCAGCCTAGAGCCGCTTTGGAAAGCTTGAATTTACATTGACACTGATGTACCCACTTAACTCCTCCTTCTTGAGAACATCGCGTCGTGCCGTATCGAGTGGCATACACGGTCTGAAGTGGCCTTTTGTTTGCCCTAGAATATGAAGTGTTGGGAAAAATCGACTCAATGGAGGACACTGCCACTGAGCCTTCCCTGAGCCTTCTCGATATGAGAGGTCCTTCACACTGGGCATATCTGGCAATTTGCACGACGATGAGGCTGCAGTGAAAGCAATTAATTAAAAGTAAATTACAGTGGGTAATTATATGTGTATCAGCTACGAAGTACAATTAATCCCCAATTTGTTTGATTGCCGGTGTACATGCAACTGATGAAACTGGGAACCTCGCAGCGAAAGTTAATTGTGGCCACCGAAATGAGAATATAGGGTAAAACAACAACAAATGACTATAATGTGCAAAACACAGTGAAGGACAACATTTTGTGAAAAGGAAACTCCGTGTAAATAATGGCGTTCTGCAGTGACCTCTCCGTGGCGCTTGAAATTAACCTGATGAAAAGCCGTCCATCACGGAAATCTTCATTTATTTACGACTCGCACCTATAAATAAATACTGAACAAAAATAAGCTCCCCATCGCATACTCGTCGACTGACACCTACACATCCAATCAATATTTGATTGACTACGTGATTGCAACTTTTCCCCAGCTTCAGGAATGTGTATTCGTAATAGCGTCAGTTAAAGATTCCTTTTTCATTTTTTTCATTTATTTTATTTTAGTTAATATTCCAAATAGTTAACATCGTTAACATTGTAAGGCACCGGTTATAGCCTCTCAGAAAAATGATCATTGTTTTTTTTTGGCACGCTATAAAGATAAATCTAACCAAGTACATACATATGTCTAATAAAATTGGACCAGAATATGTGACCGGCTCGGAAAAAAGGGCCTTCATGCCTAGAATATCGATTTTCAGGTTTTGACAGTTTCCATACCTACAAGGCTTTCTCTTTCGTATACCATTTCATCGTAAGGTTAAAAACATTTTTGGTGACCTGTAATTCGGGAAACCGGAAACTGTACGCTTCATGTGTGAAAGGTTTTTAGTATTTTTTTATAAATACATTTGAGTGAGTCCCATTAGTACGTAGCACGCCATATATGCATATATTATGTGAAAGTATACACTTTCGGGTGATATTGACATTCATAGTCTTGAATTTGCAAAGAAGCGACCAAAATGGTTCCCATTATGACTTTGTTAGTAATAATGCGATTTCCACCGAATTTGATAGGATTATACTCTAGGTTATAGTCTATATTACTACATATTTCGTGGTGCTAGGACGAACTCAAGGCAGGTTTTGCAGGCAAACAATAAAAATTATGGTAATATACTATTATTAACTTTATTTGAATAGATATCGGTGTGGGGGCTATTTCGGAGCCTAGGCACCATATAGTGGCAGCCTCTTGATTTTTTTCAGATTTTTCGGATGGGTAGTTTCTGAGTCTGTTAACGAAATGATCACTTTCGACCGCCACCCTCCCCACCTTCCCGATAAATGTCAAAACTATTATAATACCGGCTTTGGAAGGTACTAATCGAGACCTCTCATTTGATACCCCACATGACTTTATTTGGTGAAAAAAAAATTACACCCCGTTTTGCATGTATGAGGACCACCCCTTACATTCGAAATGGATGTAATTCACTATCTGCGTGAGCGTTCACAGTTTCCAGCTTTCCACCAAATTTGGTGGCAATCGCTATAATCGTAATGCGCGTGACGGACAGACAGACAGACGGACCAGGGAGGAGTGGCCGAATCTAGTGTTTGCTCATCTCTGCTGCATGGGCCAAAATGGCCATGGGAAAGATAGCCGGAACATAAAACCAGTATGGAAGACATGAGAAGGAGGAAACTTAGGGTGCAGCGGCTCGGAACCCCAGTACCGGCGGCTTTTGGGAGTGAGCAAGTAGGCTCCCGGTCGTCGATATGCCTTGACCGCAGTGCCTCGGTGGTGGACAACTTGGCCACCGTGGCTTCTAATGCTGCAAGTATATTAGATTTGGATGAGGAGGTGTTTAAGCGAAGTACCACTCTACCGGGAACATCAGTAATAAAAGCGAAGAAGGATGAATTGAAAGCAGATCGCTGGACAACGACCACATATATTCAAGAGCAGCAGCAGCAGCAGGTTCTCCAAGACAACGAAAAGGGCGCCTAAAAGGAAAAAGGCCATACAAATAGTTCCGAAAACGAAACTAAAAGCACTGAAGAGAGAAAGCAGGTCCCGCAGGTCTTGAGAGTGATCTTGCTGCTTTTATCTGGCCTCGCACATTGGTCAGGGTCAGCCTAGTCAGTCTTATTAATTTGGTCGGGATATCGAATTCTCTCAAGGCCGTGTACAGTTTCATCCTGGCTATGCTATCATAGGCGGCTTTAAAGTTGGTGAGAAGATAGTGCAACTGGTGTCCATATTCCAACAGTTTTTCCATCGCTTGCCGCAGAGAGAAAATCTGATGTGTTGCTGATTTCCCTGGAGTGAAGCCTCTTTGGTATGAGCCAATTATGTTCTGAGCGTATAGGGCTATCCAGCCTAGCAAGATAGAAGAGAATATCTTATAGATGGTACTCAGCAAAGTGATACCTCTATAATTGCTGCACTGTGTGGTATCTCCTTTTTTATGTATGAGACAGATAATCCCACGTTGCCAATCGTCAGGCATTGATTCGCTGTCCCATACCTTGAGCTCAAGTTGATGAACCACTTGGTGTAACTGGTCGCCTCCATATTTAACTAATTCGGCTGTAATTCCATCGGCTCCTAGCGACTTATGATTTTCAAGCCGATGAATTGCACGGACTGTTTCTCCTAAACTTGGTGGTGGCAGTATTTGTCCGTTGTCTTCAGTTGGTGGGACCTCCAATTCGCCGATGTTATGGTTGTTCAGTAACTCATCAAAGTACTCAACCCATCGCTCCAATATGTCCATTCTGTCAGAGATCAGATTTCCCTCTTTGTCGCGGCAGGATGATCATCGTGATGTATAAAGCTCGATCCTGCTGATTTGTTGCTAAAACTTGCGCGCCTGGTGCGGTTGCTCCCTGAACTTTTCGAGTGCGCAGACTTGTTGGTTTTTCCGTCTGTGAAATCACTTCTCCGTTCGACGGAGTTCGTGATAAGTCTCTGCGCGTGCCCGCGTTCTTTGAGAATGCAGCATTACTCGGTATGCAGCATTCTTCCGTTCCGTTGCTAGCTTACATTCATCGTCAAACCAGCCGTTCCGACTTTTTTTGTGGCTGGGGCTGGGGTGGCTGGGGGTATGTTTTTGGCCGTATCAATGATAACGTTCTTCAGGTGGTTGTGAAGATCATTTGTTGATGCTTCATCTCCAGGTCCTCTGTTGACTGCGGTTATTGCGGCATCCATTTCCCTTTTAGGTATCGCGAAGGGCTATGTTGTGGATGGCTTCAGTATTCACTCTCACCTGATTGTCAGAGGGGATTCTCGGTGGTGTCGTAATTCGAGCTCGGAGCACCATGCCAACGAGATAGTGGTCCGAGACTATATTGGCCCCCCTGTATGTTCTGACATTCATCAAGGCTGGTTGAAAGTGGTCCCGTCTGGAGAGGCCCATGTATGTTTGTGAACCGCTTTCCGCGTAAACCAGGTACTTCCAACAACCATTTCGTGTGATACTGCTAACTGGATAATGCGCAATCCGTTAGCATTGGTATCCCTATGTAAGCTATGGGAGCCGACGTATCGCCTGAATACGGACTCCATCCCTACTGGACTGTTCAAATCTCCAAGTATGATTTTGATGTCATACCAGGACCAATAGGTGATCCAACATCCTTGAGCTCTTGAATGAATAATCAATAATCGATCGTATCTAATAATAAATAATAGTAGTTCGATTTTCGGAAGATTTAGTCAACTGTTGATGGTACGAAAGTGGTTTTTGACCCTGACGAAAGCCTTTGACGAAGGGAAATACTAAGCACTTGTGACTCTCGATATCAAGAACTAGTTCAATCCTGCCAGATGGAACCGCCTCTTCAAAACGCTAATTGCACGGGTCTGTTCTGAGTTTTCTGCTATGGAAGAGTCTAGCATGCGCGTATTCGATTACAGATGCGTATGCATACTGGATTTTCTCTAGCCAAAAGAAACCAAATCAGAATACTGGAAACTAGACGCTTCGGGTATATAGGTTTTGTATATCTTCTGTGAGAAATTCGTACATAGCTAGAAATTCAAAACATTCCTTAATATATCCAACTTCAACTTCAATGGGATTCACAGACCACACGTTCTCACCAAATTTCGTGACAATAGGTTCAGCCGTTTTGGATTAAATGTGCCAGGCAGACAGACGCAAAACCTTAAGAGGCTGGCAGAGTGACTGTAAAAGAGTTGCCAAAACTCTCACCATGCGTTACCACAACCGACGGAGAAGAGAATGCCGATCGATATGTAAATATGTGTTCATCCACTTTTTAAGGTTTTGTGTAAACACAAAACCTTATTAAAATCCGTTTACTGTCTGTCTGTCTGTCCGTCTGTCTGTCTGTCTGTCTGTCTGTCCGTCGCATTTTTCTCGGACATGGTTATAGGGATTCACATCAAATTTGGTAAAAAGATGGGAACTGTGAACGCTCACGCATATAGTAAGTTACATACTTTTATATCCAATTTAAGGGGGGTCCCCATCCATGCAAAAGGGGGGTGTGAATTTTTTTTCATCAAATATAGTCATGTGGGGTATTAAATTAAAGGTCTCGGCTAGTACTTTTCGATGCCGGTCTTAGTTTCGACATTTGTTGGAAAGGTGGGGAGTGCGGGGGTTCAAAGTGACAATTTTTTTAACGAACCCATTCTCAGAAACTACCCAACCGAAAAATCTGAAAAAAATCAGGGGGCTGCTACTATATAGTGCCTAGGCTCCGAAATACCTTCTACTTACTACTACTTACTACTTACTAATAGTACAGGCAGGGAGACCCCCCTTAAGTCCACCCTAGAATCACGAAATTTTGCAATAATGTAGGTTACATCATAGAGCATCATCTTACCAAATTTTGTGAAAATCGAACTATCACTAACAAAGTTATAATAGGTCAAAGCTGTCGCGTCAGTGCAAATTAAAGGCTTTGAATGTCAATATCACTTGAAAGTGGATATTTTCAGATAATATATGCATATATTAGGTGCTACATACTAATCTCTATATAAAAGAAATACACAAAACCTTTCATACCTGAAGCGTCTAGCTTCCGGTTTCCCGACTTGTTTGTATATTGGAAAGTGTTTGCTTATTCCGTGCGTGGACCAAATTACTTATGGAAAACGTGAGAAGAGTTAAACTTACTGTGCAGGGGCTTGGAACCCCAGCACCCGCGGTATTGCTTTCATTGAGTGAGCAAACAAGAAAAGCGAAGGAAAATGAGCTGAAAACAGATTGCAGTACGGCATAAACGGTAACATCCCCACCACACTTATTCAAGACAACAGGGGGTATTCCAAGGCCACGAGCAAGACCCACTGAGGTGAAGATCGCCAATTTAGAAATATCGTTCAACGCCAAAGATAGTAAAAGATAAAACGCAGGTAAGGTCAATGAATTGCAAAAAATAAATTCTACATAAATGGAGTAGTCCTGATACATAGAGAACAGAGTCCTAATCCAGACAAATTACCCTTCACCCAAGGACAAAAATAGTTGTTTTATCCGAGTTTATCAAAGGGAAGAACAACGTTCACTAAGCCGTAAAAAATATGGTAAGAACTACTAGAGTCCTCTATAACAGGCAAGGCGCCGAAACCTGGGCCAAACAGTGTCACATGAAACGCAAGTGACACTTAATCTAACCGGTTATCAACCTGACACAAAAAAAAATAGTCCGGGGAGAAATGAGGATCCTCTTCAAAGTCAGCAAACGCCTAATAGGAAAGAAGGTAAATCAGCAGTACCGAAAGACGGAACTTAAAGTGAGGGGAGGAAGCACCCGCCCCACACTACGACAGTAGAAGCAAAATCTAAAAGAAACGAAAGTAATGCAAAATAAACAAAAGAAAGCGAGGAAGACAGAAACAGAGAACTCCACCAAATCCAAATGTTATCTCCAGCAAAGCCAAACTATCATACGCTCAGATATTAAGAAAGATCAAAGCCGAACCCTGCCTAACAGATCTAGGCGGAAATGTCAGTAAGATCCTATGTATCCATGTTCGAACTTAAAAAATCCAGACTGGACAAAACTGAGGCCTCTCGCACCCAAGTTATGAACTCACTTTGGGAGAATGTCAAAGTAACGGTCCAAAAACATCAGGTCTATATATAAGCATAACATCTAAAGAAATCTGCACTGTGTTGAAGGAACAATTCAAGCTGAAGCAAATTGTGGAGACGTCTGTTGTGAGTTTCCGAAAAGCCTAAGGCACCACTCAAGCAAACACATTACGACACAAGTTGAGGCAAGATGAAAATTGTTACTAACCGAAAAAGTTCGATTGGATGGGTTGTCCGCCATCTAAGAGAGTACACTTCATTAAAAACGTGCTTCAAGTACCTCATCTTTGGCCACTTCGCAAAAGCATGCACTAGGAACATTGATCGATCCGAATGATGAAGGTGTGGGGGAAAAAATCTATTGTGCGATGGAAAAGAAGGTCGGAGCAATCGGCATATTGCTGGAAGTGGTAGACGGCCGAAATTTAAAAAGGCGTTGACCGCAATTAATATAATAATTATTTAAATAAACCCTAGCCGTTGCACAGTCTTTCAAGATTTACTTGAGCGGACTCCTTACGAATCTCAAATTGAATTTGCAATCATAAGTGAACCCTGCACGGACTGCCACATATATTTAAATTTGCAGACATGTTTGACAATATTGTTCTCGACGCAAGGGAGCTAAACGAGCCGACTCATTTCGACTCACTCACTTAGCTGAGGCAACTCAAAAAAATGCTTTAAAAGAGTCAGCATTATTTTCACTCTGCCTATAACACTATGAAGAAAATTTCATATCAAAAACTTAAAAATCAGCTCAAAACAATAAAACACATCTATATTAATTTTTGAGTAAATAGTTGGATCCATGAGGAGTACCTTTAGAATCGCGATAAAACAATTCAGAAGCCGTTCGTCTCCACAGGTCACGTACCCCTCTCCCGTCTTGAAAATCATCCAAGGGTTGCTTTCCCGGTAAGAGAGGGACACTGAGAGAAAGTGAGATCTGCAACAGAAAAGGTGGTAACAAAGCTGGGCGGAATACCAAATAAAGCGCCTAAGTTAGTGACGAAGTCGTTTAAGAGTTAGAACAACATCAGAGTGGCTTTTAACGTTCGCACGTTTTGGCAGTAATATTTGCAACCACCACGAACCGAAGACTTAGGCGCCGTATGATTTGAACGAATCAACTCTACGAATTTATCATTCGCGTCAATAGCGTTTCACTGATTTAGAGCGGAATTTCGGTATAGACGTCGTTCATAACCCGTTTTTCGGAACTATCTCATGTTCCATTATAGCACGTTGTCAATCAATATCAGCTGACAGTGAAAAATAACCGCCTTGTCTTGCTAAATAGGCAACAGATTTTCACCTTAGCATCGTCTCCAGTGAACCAGCCTATCCAAAGAAACATGTCGAATAATCCACTTGTAAGGCACATCATCAACCCGTCAATAGTTAGGCGAAGCTTAGTAACTGGGGATGTCGAGCCAAATTACAATGGAGTATTGAACTTGTCAAATAACAGAGATATACACAGACAGACTTTACCGTTCTGGATGGTCCGATTCAACAAAAGAGTCGAAAAGTTGAGAAAGCTGATCCGTCCTTGAAAATGTAGGCAATTCGAAGGCACCAAGAGTTGACAAGATTAACACCTTCAACAACGGTCCAATCCTTATACACGATAACTAGCAACTAAAGTTTCTTAACTGAATCGCATCCGGTGAAATTCCGCTTCTTGTGGATGAAATGACTAGCCACCATAACATGCAGATACGGACTGCTCCTCCAAATGAAAGAGAAATCATTTGGCCCATTAATTTAACAAAATGGAGCTCCTGCGAATTCTAAAGATCTGCCATAGCTAAAATATTCCTGAAACTTATCAGGGAACACCCAGAAAGGTTGCTCAGCAGAAAGTAGGCTAGTTTCCGCTCGGGATCCTCCTGCATTGACTACATTAACACCTTCCGTATCGTTTTGGAACAATCCGTTGAGTTCAAATCTCCGCCTCAGCGATTTTGACAGCGTCAACAAGGAGTTTACTTGCCTTACGCAAAAGGGGCATTCCAGAGAAACTAATAGTTACAATCAGAGCGACATATGATCACGCAAAATGTCACGTGTTGCACCCAGGTCAAATCTCAGAGAAATTTTATGTCCGAAATGGAGTCAGTCTTTTCTTAAATACGACTACGCTGATTACATCCATTTTATCTCTCCCCGAATCATTGAGCCTGACAAAATAGCTCCGGGTTTGGAAAGTAAGACAAGTAGAATTGGATTGAAAATAAACACCGACAAAACCATAATTAAGTATCTCTTAGTCATCGAACTCTTCCTATCTGCATTAATGGCCAAAGTGTTGAAAGCGTTGATCAGTTTGTAAATTTATTAACCGGTGAACTTGATGTCGCTCGACACATTGTCATCGCTCGATCCACCTTCCCTGCCTTCTCTAAAATATGGAAATGCAGTAATATCAATACCAAAATCAAGTTGAGACTGTGCTGTGCTAGTGTTCCTTCTGTGTGTATTCTGTATGGGGGCTGCACATCGAGAGTGACCACTGTCACTCAAAAGCTTTAAGCCTTCGTCAACACTTGTATGTGATCACTATCCCACATCACAAGGGAGAAAGGGTGGTAACTAATTTAAAAATGCAATCAAGTGCAATCCCTTCCTGAGTTTTTTCTATGGTCAGCGATCCCTCCCTCCATGGGATCCCATGTCGAATGTAACTTGAGATCGACATATAGAAACAAGAACCTGTACATGGAAATCAAATAACAAATTTGTCGTGGCCAGACATTGAAATCGAGATCTCCAATAGATGGTTGACCTTTTTTACTTACTCAGAATACAGGTATGTATATCTTTCATGAGGACGCGAAATCCGCGGAACGTTTTCTATGCGAATGCTACTTCTATGATCACATCAGACAAAAAATTTTTAGTGCTTAACACCCCACGATCCCCCTGATCTTGGCAACCTGTGCTGTATTTGAAGAGGCCTCTATTTCAAAATTTCCCTGTCTTCCATTTATTTATATAGCTAAGAACCACCAAGTCACCGCTTGAAGTGTTGCGGCAATCAGGGATGTAGCAATATGGTTCATTTTCGCATGGTCGCACACTCTTTGCGTTGGAACGCATCACCGCCATGACGCGGGCTTTTAGCTGTAGCATTCACTCTCAATTTTAGAGAGTGGTAATTACTCCCTTGCCTTTGATGTACCACATGACCAAATTCTGATAAAAACTGTACATACATAACCCTACCACATGTATGGGAGACATTTAAAACATGTATAGAAGACGTAGGTAAAAAGATTGCTTGAAATTCGAAACCGTTGAAGAGTTACACCCGTTAACGGGAGCAAGGGTACGCGCGATGTATTTACTACTGTGATCAAAAAGTAAGGTGAAATTATCATTTAAAAGTCCTGGGCATTAGGAAGGCAACTAATTTTTTTTCTTAGGTTAGTAGGACTGTCTATCTGTTTGTCAAAAGGTTTAATTATCTGCGAGTTACACGTGTTTTTGTAAACAACCAAAAGTGAATTTTTCGATTTTTATAATGAGTGATTTTATTGAGCAAAGAACTTACATCAAATTTTGTCTGCGGGACGAATATTCTTGTGCGGACACATTGATAATGCTGCGGAAGGCCTTTGGTGATCAAACTATGGTACAAGAAAATGTTTATAAGTGATACAACGAATTCAAAGCGGGCCGAGAACGCGTTGAAGAAGAACCGCGCTCTAGACGACTACCAACGTCTACCGACGAGGGCCACGTCCAAAAAATCAAAGATTTGGTGCTCGAAAATCGTCGATTGACAATTAGAGACCTCGTTAATAGGGTTGGAATATCATTTACCTCAGCCAAAACCATTATAAAGCATGTTTTGTGTCTCAAACGCGTCAAGTATCGATTGGTGCCAAAATCGTTAATTTTTTTTTGGAAAAAAAGCGTCGCGTTGATGTGTGTGAAACTTTACTGTCTGGCTATCAGGACCACTTGAAACGCATCATTACTGGAGACGAGACTTGATTCGGCTCCGTGCGACTTCTCACTATTCCGCAAATTCAAAAGACCAATGCGGGAACGCCGTTTTGACACGATTGAGGAGATTAAAACCGAATCGAAGAAGGTCTTGAAGGCTATACCGAAAAAGACTATTTCCACTGTTTCCAGGACTGGAAAAAGCGTTGGCAAAAGTACGTTTTATCGGATGGGGATTACTTTGAAGGGGATGAAATTGATTTGGAAGAATAGAAGAATTTACATTTTTTAAATAAATGCACCTTACTTTTTGATAACAGTAGTATATATGTATATATACAACAATTTTCAACCGAATTTTTCTAAAAGCACCTTTTTTTCAAACTGCCGCCATGATATCCCAAAAACTATTCGATGAATTCTGCTCAAATTTATCGAGCAGTTAAACTAAAATACACTTGAGCGCCTCTTATAATATGAACGAAATTTAGTGGACATATGAGAACTTTATACATACATATGAGGAGCTGCCAATATATGCAAAGGGGGGGATGTAAACATTTTTTTCACAGGATAAAGTCATGTGGAGTATCAAATGATAGGTCTCGACCATTGCTTGATGCATTAACGACACTAGATCAGCCTTTGCTGCTGGAAATGCAATTATCTTAATAAGACCATCAAATTGAAACTATTCTGTGTTAATGCCCTCTTTGTATTGCTATAAGGGAGTAGCGTGAAGGCTTGCTTCCGGTATGTCATCAGTGTGCTCTGACCTGACACAATTCCGAACAATTAACTACGTCAGCGCACAGGCCAGTTTCTCGCGAGCCGGTGGATAAGAACGCAGAAACGAATAGATAGATCATATATTAAGGCAGTCTTCTACCGTCAAGCGTCAATTTATGACCCATTTTAGGGAATTAATTGCAAAGCAACCCCTGAAGAGAGTCGAATGAATTTTTCTTTATTTAATATGTACATGTTTTGACTTTTAAAAAATATTTTTTGGAAAGTACTCATCGTTTTTCTCATGTCCTTGAAACGTCCTTACAATAGTCCTTGTCGAAATGTCATGGGCAACTTTGTGGCACCTGGACGGTATTTTTATGTATCCGAAATTAATAAGTGTTTGGTTGGCTATGTTCTCCCCAGCGGGATTTTAATTATTTTGAAATTTTGCAAAAACATGCATTTTATAAAAAAGCTGTATTTTGCACTGTAAGGGTATAAATATAGAATGATTCTTTTCAAAAACTGGCTCGGCAAATCATAGTAAAATGTTCGCAGAACAACTGATTGAATTCGATAAAAATTTCTGCTAGAAGTAATACCACAATGTTTTAAACTTTCAACTTTTCAACTTTCAGGAAAACACGGTTAAAGATAAAGTATGGTAAAAAACATGATTGTAGAAACTTACAATTCAATATGCAATGAATTTTGTGAATAAATTTGATCAATTATCGGGAGAGCTCGGAGGAGAATACATACACAAATTACAATGTTAATTCAACGCTCTTATTTAAAATTATGGCTGACCCTCAGAGAGGAACTAAAACCCAGTGGAATGTCACTAAAAATTACATTGATCTTGCAAACGAACATTTTCGCAAGAATTTTGGTGTACAACAGCCAAAAATCTCAGGTTATATTCATATCTTGCCTGGTGGCTACCGAATCATTTACTTGCTAGAAATCCCAAATGGTCCAAATCATGACAAGTTGTTGAGCTTAAAAATTGCCAAAAATTAAGACATTTTGCCTTCAAGTCTATTCGCAATATAAATTTAAACCAATGCATATCGTGGAGTAGCAGGCTTCTGCTTGCGTGCCCTATGACCCCACTCTTCTGTACGAAAAGAGTGGCAAACTTGACTTAGACGAACCAACACCGATATCAAAGAGGGCAGGCTAAAGAAGAAAATGGTGCTGAAACATGTGTACCAAGAAGCATTATAAAATTTTGCTGAACCTGATACCTCTTCTACTTTTTCATCAGTATTTGTCCCGTTCACATGCAGGTTCGGCTCGTCGTGCTCGGCTCCGTCATTTGGCTCTATCGAATGCCTGGGTGCAAACTTGAGGCTTTTAAAT
This sequence comes from Hermetia illucens, assembly GCF_905115235.1. Lineage (NCBI taxonomy): Eukaryota > Metazoa > Arthropoda > Insecta > Diptera > Stratiomyidae > Hermetia > Hermetia illucens. The sequence goes on along the minus strand of NC_051851.1, from coordinate 88,978,777 downwards.
CCCCATCCTGGCTTGAATGTTCAGACCAACCTTCGTAAGTGAATTCTCGTTAGCACGAATTGGGTGACCATGCCATCGAAGATACCTCCCTCGCAATTTTTCGACAATCGGTGTAACCCCATAACGATCGCGGATATCCTCATTTCGGATGTGATCAAAACGTCCAACGCAACATCTTCGTCTCCATTACTACAAGACGCCGTTCATTGTCCTTTATAGTTGGCCAACACTCAGAATCATAAAGAGCGACAAGACGGACGACATTGCGGTAAATTTTAGATTCAAGACGTTCGTTGATACGTCGATTACAATGAACACCAGTTGTGGAACGTCACCTCATCCAGGTTGCGTTAATGCGTGAAGCAATTTCATAACGCATTTCTTCATTGGCTGATAGTGTTCACCCGAGGTATTTAAATCACTCAGTTCTGGGCAGATCACTACCCCTAACAGTGATTGTGCCTCTTTCATGGGGATCGGTCGCCAAAAATTTAGTTTTGTTTAGATTCAATCTGAGACCGCGTTGCATGAGGCGATCATTCCATTTTTGGACAAGTTGTTTAAGATCATTTTTGCTATCAGATGCTGGAAAACATCATCTGCATAAAGCAGTGTGTAGGGCGCTGGACGTTGGATGTCCCGTGTGACGGTGCCCATATCAAGAACAAAGAGGAGTGGTGAGAGGGCGCTTCCTTGATGAAGATCAACAGAGACACGAAGAGGTTTTGATACACCCGGCATACTTCGCATATAGGGAAGTACCCGGATCGGACGGTAATTTGAACATTCTGCTGGACTACCTTTCTTTTTCCATATAGAAACAGTGGTACTTTCTTGCCAGTCAGATGGTGTTCTTCCTTCCTGAATAACCCGATTAGAGAATTCACTAAGCCACAGTGTTGGGTCCCAGCTCTTCACTTTCCAAAGCTTAGATGCGATGTCGTCAGGTCCTGTGGCTTTCCCCGATTTCATTCGTTTTATTGCCTCCTCGACTTCAGTGGCGCATGAAAGTCCTGGGGGTTTAACGTGAGTACCTGCCGTGAAGGCATAATCCCACGGTCCTCTTCGGACACGGATTGATTTTGGGACTACAATCAGAGCCCCGCCATGCAAGCACAGCGGTCCTGGTTTCTACTGAGTGCAAGCTCAGCATTTATACCAGTGGATGCGAGGCCTATCTAACACCTCTGCACCAACTAAGGAGTACGGCACCCGAGTTGTACAGCGCAACTCCACGCTCGAGCTCCAAGGAGCTATGCCCGCCATGTAGGCATAACCACAACCACCATGAAACTCCCACTAGGGAGCCAACCGCAAATAACCGGGCCGAGAACACATCCTCCAGGAATTCTCCTGGAGCATATGCTCTCAGAGAGCCATCCCGGTTCCCATGGTACCAGATAAGCTCTGGTGAGGCTTCGTGGCAGAGCCATTCCAGATGTGTCCCTTGCAGACCTCGCCCTCCTCGCGTAGGTGGGGACGGAATTCCCCAACGGGTTAACTGGAATCAGCCCGAAGAGTTACGCTGAGAGGTGGAACTGCTCCAAATGTCGGCAATGATTGTGGAAGTGAAGGATGAGCAAATTCTTCAGTTGAAATCTGATCGAAGTATTCTTGCCATTTCTCCGTTGCGGTTCGGCGTTTGGTAAGCAAAGTACCGTTCTTGTCATTAACGCAACAGAGGTGTTCGATATCCTGTGCATTCGTTACGGCTTTTAGCAAGTCGATACAGATCTCTCTCGCCATCCCGAGTGTCCAGTTTATCGTAAAGATTTTTGTAATGGTTCTCTCGGCTTACAGCAATGGCTTTCTTTGCTTCCCGGTTGGCGTTTTTATAAATTTGCCAATTGACCAGCGTTTTATCGTCGAGAAATTTGTGGTAGAGACCTTTCTTTCAATGACCTTCATTTTAACATTGTCATCCCAAAGCCAAATATCTCGGTTTGATGTACCGCTTACCCGGCTTGGTGAACCCGAGGGCTGCATTGTGGATCGTATTTGCATTTGATTCCACGATTTTTCCACATCCGTAATGGTCGGTAATTGCGTGAGATCATTTCTTCTTTCTCCTTACGAAATCACCACCATTTCATGAGCCGCGGGCCAGTGCATTCGTCACGCTGCTTTATCGGCGGCTCAATTCGCAGGACGGCAATCAATGGCCTATGTTGAGGTGCGATGGTCTCAAAGGGAACGACTTTGCAATCAGTGAGAGTGGTGAAATGTCGGCGTCTTATGAGAATATAGTCGCTTTGCGTTTTACTATTCCCGCTATAAAATGTAGGAAGATGAGACAATCGTTTGATGAACCATGTAGTACAAGGTCATGCCTGTCCGCAAAATGGATTACACGCTCTCCACCCTCATTGTACGCTCCGAACCCCTCTCCCGTAAAGTATCTGGTACCGTCTGCCTTTTCACCGACATGACCATTAAGGTCGCCGGTAATGATGATATAGTCGTGAGCAGGCACGTGACAAGTCTTTTCATCGAGAAGTTGTCAGAAGGCATCTTTCTCGGCCTCACGTCGATCTGTCTGTGGTGCGTACGCGGTGAAGAAGTGGATAGTGCGATCAGCTAATGTAATGGTGAGCTTCATCAGTCGATCATAAAATCGTTCGAATTCTTTAATGACATCACGGACAGGGGCCCGTCCTGCCGCGTCGACTGAAGTGGACGCCCTAGCATTTCTCCGAGGCTTGTGACTTAACCCGATCATCATGTTTGTAACGACATTGTATACATTTTCTTGGTCGGCCTGTCGCGGGGCCTGTCACCAAGAGAGATCAGGTAAGATGCATAGTGGAATAACTCCAACTATACTCTATTTATCTCTTTCCCTGATCTCAGCATTTTATTTTTGTTTTACTGAGGATAGTGAAGAGTACGTTGCCTCAAATGCTTCTCCTTTACCTGGGCTTGGGACCAGCATACCATGTTAATAGCATGGCGGAGTTTGGCTGAAGCTGACACCTCAACTGGATGTTTTATCTATTTTCCGCTAAAGCAAGAAAGTATCTATAGTGATAACATGTTTTTACAAAAATTAACACCAAAATGTGCCATAGCATACAATGAGACTATAGTATTAATTCTAACGGTTTATAGATAGTTACTAAAGTTTTAGTTAAAATTCGTAAACGTCTATTTAAGATGCATTCAAATCAAACTACTGACCTAATGGGCTAATGACATTTGTGCTGTCTAGTCTGGCACACTAGAAGATCTAAAAGATAACAATTACAGGTATTCCTTCGTCTAGCTTTTCCTAATATTTATCCCAATAAAAATATAAAAGATTGAAGCTGAATTCGCTGTCGAATAAATCTAGGTATGTTGATGAAAAACCGATTTGGATACTTTTATGATTTCGCAAGCCCTCCTCCTGTTTACTTTTCCCAGAAATGCTTTCACCTCCAATCCGAACAAACCAAGAAGAACATTGAGAACGAAAAATACAATTATTTGATATTAGAATTTCAACATTATATCAAACTGTCATTCAGATACATACGTACATATTGCATCTGTAGTTGAGGAGAGTCCAAACGGATGACGCTTTTTTCAGTATTTGCAATCTCTTTTGTTGTTTGTTATTTTCAGTCTGTCAGATAACGCAAATCCATTCTTCTTTTATATTAACTCAGAGTTTAGGCCAACAGAGCTCGAGAATCTGCTGTTGACAATAAATACGTATCGAGGGTTTGTCTTGTCTTCGTCGGGATAGGAACCGAATGAGGCTATTGTGGGAAGAGTAGTGGGAGGACCAGCTCCTTTCAGTGCCTTCTTAAACCCCAAGGAAGTAAGTTGTTTATGTTAGCAAAATATCCTTGAAGAAAGGCGGATTTGGCGATAGTCGTCAAGGTGCAGTGTAGCCATTCCTCGAGGTAGATTCCCTGATTCCAGGTAACATCTAGCCCCGCAGTCGCTCGCTACCATGGTGAAATCGAACTCTTTCCTCCGCTCCTGCCACTTGTCCTCTGCATCTGTTTTGAATATACGCAATAAATCCGAAACCAGATGAGAATCTGAACTTCATCACTGGCAGCAAAAGTTGTTGGAAATCGATAAAATACACACAATATTGTGTCACTTCAACTGTATCTGGCATGTATTGAAAAGGATAGAAGGTGCGGAACCATCCCGAATGGAAATTTCGGTCGAGAGAGGGTGAGGGCGGAAACGGAAGAGTGTAGACATCTATTTATTCAATGATGATGGTAAAGGACCGAAATTATTACCGACAAAATGTTCGTATTTGGATTGGAACCCATGCTGGATGGCGGCTATGGTGGTGGCACACAGAGACGAAGGTTCATTCGTTGTGATAAGGGATATGATAATTTTTGAGCGAAGTGATATTTGCGTGAAATTGTATGGATTTCGAATAGTGAACGATGGTGCCAAAATGATGTGCTTCTGCTGTGTGCTGAATGGATTTTTTCCCAATCAATTCATACAACCTTGTCAATTACTTCCCATGGGAGTTTTACCGAATTGTATTATGTCTTGCATCTCTGATCCCACGAAGCGCAACAGGTGACAAATCACAAGTGATGGAAATTACAAATTAGCAAACATGGAATGTGGAATGGGTAGCGAATTCGATTTCTGTAACAACAAAAACACGGGTAAAAAATGTCAAGTTTATTTGTCCCATCTATTTGCAATGTCTTTTCCACTTCTAAATAATATGTGGGCATCCAGACAGTCTCGTCTCCCGACATGGAAACACACCAATTTACCCGAAAAAGGGTGAACCGGATGTCATCAAACTTATTGAAAAGCAGTAAGCACTCAAATCCAGTACATAAATATGTCAAATAAATGATATAACTGCGCGCTGACTGAATATAGAGCTCGCCTTACATGCAAAAAGAAGATATAATTATACTATGTATATATGTACAACTTTAGTTATGTGAGTAGTAGTAGCAGCCACTTTGTGAACCAATAATCGACATATGTTAAATTATGAAAAGAGACTATCCCTGATTTTCAATAATTTTCAAAAACACAAAAGATTGAATTTCTTTCAAAAATGGGTTACATCTTGACGTATCAACAGGGGGTCAAGCAATAGGCTACAAGACGAATGGCTACCCAGCAGCCAGGCCTTTCGTCTACCAAGACTGTTAGTACGTGGAGTTATACCTTATCCCTTTTTATAAGGAAACATGAATAAATCATTACGGAGCCAGACTAGACAGTCAAAAAGCACCTTTGACGAGGAGCTATGACACAACATGCCTCCTAACCCCTATACGAGTACTCATCGCATTCATATGTGGTTTTCGGACTTGTTTACCATAGATATTGCCGTTAAAGACCTTCCGGAATTGATCACCCTACGGACTAACTGGCGCGCCCAGCGTAACCTGTTAAGCCGGACTCAGGGTATCGTCCTATATTTCGTCGTTATATAGGCTACAGTACCGTACACCCTTTTGTAAGGAGCCAAAAATTCTTCAGATGGTTTCTGGGAATTATTTCTTCATGATAAACAGCAGACGGAAAAGGGTCAAGGCCAGTCCCCCGCCCCTAAAAACGGGACAAAATGTGCCAACTGGTCCTCCAGGTTGGGGGTTGGGTAGGGATGACAACCTTACACGGAAAAACAAAGTTACGAAGCCACAAAAGGTGCCTCGGACAAGATGGATTTCAAAACGACGAATCCTATAACAACAACGGAATATCATTCTGCATTTTCTCATGGATCGTGCGCTCCCTGTACCGAATCCTGCTGAGCAGCTAACCAATACTTTGTCCCAATATAAGGCGGATGTAACAGTGTTGTAAGAGATGCGATGGACAGGGACCAGTTTCCTGGATAAGAGCCGCTTCACCATATATTACAGCAGCCATCCAGTAAAGCATGTGCTCAGAGTAGGTTTCTTAGTCAGCCAAAATTCGAATTTTCGAAGCCTGTCCCAGATATGATATAAAAATCGTACTTGAAGATTTCAGTAGTTAAGTAGGGACGAAGCCCGTATTCAGGCGATATGTCGACTCCCATCGCTTACACAAGGATATCAATGAAAACGGACTGCTTATGATTCAGTAAGCAGTATCGCAAGAAATGGTTGTTGGAAGTACCTGGTTTATGCAGAAAACTTTCCCCAAAGATTCGTGGGTCTCTTCAGATGGGACGACTTTCAACCAAATTGACCATGTGCTAATTGATACTGAAGCCATCCACAACACAGCCCTCCGCAACACGTATAAGGGGAAATGGATGCCGCAATAACTGCAACTAGCAGATGCCCTGGAGATCAACCATCAACAAATGGTCTTCACAACCAGCTGAAGAACGTTATCATTGATACGCGTACAAATATACTTGGCCGCATCCGCAAGAAAAGTCGGAACGACTGGTTTGATGATGAATGTAAGCTAGTAATGGAACGGAAGAATGCCGCATAACCAATAATGTTGCATTGTTGCTCGGCCGGATAGCCCCATATGCTCAAAATATCATTGGCCCATACCAAAGAGGCTTCACTCCAGGCAAATCGGGAACAAATCAAATTTTCTCTGTGCACTAGTTCCCCGATCTTTTTATCAACTTTAAAGCCGCCTATGATAGCATAGCCAGTGTAAAACTGTACACAACCATGAGAGAATTCGGTATCCAACGAAATTGATAACACTGACTAGGCTGACCTTGATCAAAGTGCGAGGCAACATAAAAGCAGCAGGATCACTCTCGAGACCATTCAACATCAATAAGGGTCTAAGACAAGAGGATACATTGTCATGTGTCCTCTTTGACCTGGAGGAAATGATTCGCGATGTCGATGTAAATGCCGGAGGCTCTATCCTCTTCAAGTCCACCCAACTATTGGCCTACGCTGCGGATATTGACATCATGAGAACAACAACAACAACGAAGTACATGGTTTCAATGTCAACGCCAAAAACCAAAGAACGAACAACATCGAGTCGCACTGGTCAAACGAAAACAATTAAGATTGAAGACGACCACTTTGAGACCGTTCAAAATTTCTCCTATCTAAGATCGAAAATCACAACCGATAACAGCTATGATGATGAAATCTGCGCACGGTTGTTGGCTGCCAACAAAGCCTATTTCGGGTGTTCCGCTCGAAGCATCTCACCATTGGGTCAAAGCTCTTACTGTACAAAACAATGATCTTGTCAGTCCTCATGTATTCCTCGGAGACTTTGGTTCTTAGCAAAAAAACTGCGATGTCTTGGCCACATTCGAGAGAAGAATACTCCGAAGAATTTTTGGCCCCCTTCATGAGGATGGACGATTCCGTAGTCTACATAACAACGAAATCTATGAGCGATAACATGAGCGTCTAGTTGTGGATAAGGGCTCAATAGGTTACGGTGGGCGGGTCACTTAATCCGTATGGATGAGGATGATCCAGTCTGGAAAGTCTACAAGGGCAATATCTATGGTAGAAAAAGAAAACGAGGCAGACCCTGCCTAACATGGAGCGATGGCATAGGCCAGGACGCCAGACAACTTTTAGGGATATCAAATTGGTGGACCTCGGTGCAAAACCGGGATGTCTGGAGTTTCTTATTAAGGCAGGGCTAGACCGGATACCGGTTGTTGCGCCGTTGGTGATGATGATTTATTATTTTTTTAAGGAAAAGTCACATCCCGTCCTTGAAGAACAATTGTGCCCCTTTTGCTGGCTATAGTGTACCTATTAATCATAGTATCTCAAGCAAGCCGATAACCGTCACGAACTTTAGTATGTTTCCTACTTCCAGGGCAGCCCGGTCTGATTATGCTTCAGGTTAAAGTTGCATAATTCGGCAAGTTCTCACACGACCTCCGCATGGTGGCCGCTGGAAACCGTCTTCGGGCGGGCCAAGAGTGTGTATGGCCGAGCTGGAAGTAGGCTCATCCAACTGACGAGGATCTGCTTGTCTGCTGGTCATGTGTTAGGGGCAAGCAGATCTGGCGAGGGATGGACTGAAGCAACAGCCCGAGGATCGTCCTGCTCAAGAGCCAGTACCAGAAGGCCATGCATATTCTCAGCAAGATTGCTGAGGAATAAGAGATGGAAAAGACCTCGCTAAATACCAGGCGTTGTTGATGAATACAATAGCAAACGCCTGGCTGACGAGCAGAACTACAATCGATCTGAAGACGAGGTCGAGCAAGATAAGAAGCGGAGCAGAGCGGGCAAGAGCGCAGACGCTAAACATAATCCGAAGGAAATTGTACAGCAACCGTCAGCCGCCGGGCCACGTACTGCGAAGGCCTTCAGCGACGTGGCTAGGAGTCACTTACGTGTGGCGCTGGCGGATGGCAATTCTGCGAGCGGCAAGCTAACGCTGGAGGTGTGGACCAGTGTTGAGGTTAGGCTGTCGGACATGGTCCATGAGCATCTCCTGGACGCCGGAGGCAAACACCCGGGACTCATCCCCCACTTTGATTCATCTCAAGTGGTCCGCGAGTTCCACGTAATAGCTTGCATGGACCAGTTCTCTAAAGACTTTCTCGGTTCGTCTATCGCTAAGATCAGCGACACCTGGAAGGGTGTTAAGCTCAAGATCATCCCTTACGACGAGATTCCCAGGAGACCGGTCGCTCGCATCTGGTTGTTGAAGATCCACATGGAGAAGGACAAGATCGTTCAATTCCTGCGCCTTCACAACCCCGGGATTCCCATGGACGACTGGGTTGTTATCAATGTCTTCCTCTAAGAGGAAGACATTGACATTGCATTAATACAGGAGCCCTGGGTCGGAAGCGACCGAACCATCAAAGGGCTCCAAAGCAAATATTTTAATTTATTCCACAGCACAGGAGACGCTGATCAGGATAGACCTAGATCATGTATTCTTGCGAGGAAGAGTCCTGTACCCGGACCTGAGTTCCAGTGAGTTGTGGTCAAGCTGGAGCAGGCGGGGGCAGAGAACGTGTATATTTCCTCGGCTTACATGGCTCATGACCGATCAGCTCCGACAGAAAAATTACAACATCTGACGAACACCATAGCAACAAAGAAAGCCAACCTACTGATAGGCTGCGACGCGAATGTAAGGCATACGCTTTGGGGCAGCTCCGAAATCAACGAAAGAGGTGAGTCATTCTTTGATTTTATTATTACTTCAAATCTATCGGTGTGTAACAGCGGCAGTACACCAACCTTCCATTTCCCCTGCTCAGAGAACTGTGACGGAGAAGTCCTTGATATCACCCTAATAATCGACAATGGGATTCTTAGGGTGGAGGAGTGGAGAGTGTCTAACCAAAGATCCTTCTCTGACCACAGTTGGATACTCTTCAGTCTAGATCTCGCCGCAGATGTCTCTAATCCCTTTAGAGACCCCAGGAGGATCGACTAGAGAAATTTTGGTCTGGTAATTAAGAACAAACTCTCCGGTGCGCAAATCGGTAGGATTGGCACGACCGACGAAATGGAATCAAATGTCGGGGCTCTGGAGAAGGCATGTGATACCGCCTTTAAAGTCTCGTGCCCTGCTAAGTACAGCAAAAAGACCCTGCCACCGTGGTGGAACGTAGATATCTCTAGTCTCAGGAAGCTGACCAGAGAAATCTTCAACATCTGCTACAGGCAAAAATACTGGCAGCCATACAAGGACTGCCTGAAGAAGTACAATTCGGCCATCAGGACCGCCAAGAGGCGGTCTTGGCTGGACTATTGTCAGAACATCGAAGGCAATAGTGAATCCGCGAGGCTCAGTAAGATTCTGTCCAAGGAACATAAGAGCCCATCCTTCCTTAAAAAGTCGTAAGGCTCCTGGACGGAATCTTCTAGCGAATCCTTGGAGCTGCTGGTTCAAACGCATTCTCCCTCCAGCGAGGAGGACTGTGAGTCAGAACCTTGCTTGGAGGGTTTGCGGCAACCCAACTGTGCGAGACTATCAAATCGGTAATTACCGAGGATAGGATCGGCTGGGCTATAAACAGGTTCTCCGCATACAAATCTCCAGGCCCAGAAGGCATAATGCCAATCATGCTACAGAAGCAGCAGGAAAGGGTTCGTACCGTAGTTTGTTGAGATTTACCGGAGCTGCATCACTTTAGGATACGTACCGCAGCCCTTGAGGCGCGCACGAGTGGTTTTCATACCGAAGGCGGACAGGCGCGGTCATGAGTCCGCGAAGGACTTTCAACCAATCAGCCTGACCTCTTTCGCGCTGAAGACCCTAGAACGCGTCCTGGACATTCACTTAAGGACGATTATGGAGAGAACGCCTTTCTCTAAGTCCCAGCATGCCTACCTCAAAGGAAAATCCACAGAAACCGCGCTCCACGAGGTAATTGGCACGGTTGAGCGGTCGCTGCTGTAAAAGTAGTATACCCTTGCTGCCTTCTTGGATATAGAGGCAGCTTTTAACAACGTCAGCACCAGTGCTATCAAGGAAGGCTTGACCGGTATTGGATTGGAGGGGTATCTCACGCATTGGATTATATCCATGCTGAATACCAGGATAATCCAGTCGAATCTGGGAGGCAATCACTTGGCCAGAGCTGTGAACAGAGGCACGCCCCAGGGTGGCGCCATCTCACCAGTGCTCTGGCACTGGAGGGAGCGTTGCGAAAGGTGTGCCTTTGGGCCGCAAGATGCGGACTCAACATCAACCCAACCAAAACGCAACTGATGCTATTCACCACCGAAACAAGGATACCTGAATTCCATCTACCAAGGCTGAATGAGCAAAGATTGGTTCTTTCCTCTAATGTAAAGTATCTGGGTGTAACCCTGGATCCTAAGCTAAATTGGAGGTTGAACATAGAAATGAGGGCTAAGAACGCCTGTATAGCTTTTTATGCCTGCAAGAGAACCTTTGCAAAGAAATGGGGTCTCCGGCCGAGGATGGTTCTCTGGATGTACACCGCTGTAGTGCGTCCGATCCTGACGTACGGCTCTCGTATGGTGGCAGGCTTTGAAGAAAAAATACAATAGAACGAAGCTTAATACGATTCAAAGAATCGCGTGTGCAGGTGCTACGGGGCCCTGCAGTCCTCGAGAAATCTGGGCATCCCCCACGGACTAGGTCACACGCAAGCTGAACTTCGCGAGAAACTTTGCTGTGGACCTTCCAACCAGGGCAAAGTGGAAGACCGGCGGCGTGTTGCAAGACTATGACTCGGTATTCTTTACGGACGGATCAAAGATCGCCCATGGATTCGGCGCGGGGGTTTTCTCGAATACACACGGTGTATCCAAGTCGTATGGTCTCCCAGGTTTCGCCAGTGTATTCCAGGCAGAATTACTGGCAATATTGGAAGTCTGTCGATGACTGGAGCGTGATTCGAGCCCCAAGCGTAACATAGCCATTCTGACCGACAGCCAAGTGGCCATCAACGCCTTGTACTCAACGACGACATCTTCCCGGCTGGTGGGGCGGTGCAGAGACGCACTCAACCGTCTGGGCGGCACCCTAAAGGTCACTCACCTCTGGGTTCCCGGGCATAGGAACATAGAGGGGAATGAGCGGGCTGACGGGTTGGTCAGGCAAGGTCCCTCGGCAAATACAGTCGGTGTTCCGCTGGCGGCTGTCGGGGGCCGAGTCTACTCGCACTACCTAGCAGAAGCGGGCCAGAGATGGCGAAGGCCTACAAGCTGTGCCAAGTCAAGAAGAACATAGCCCGATCACGAGAGCTCCCGTGCCAGACGCGCGCAAATGCTATCAAGATTACGGCGGTCTGCACGGGGCACTGGCCCATAGGGGACCATGCCGCTAGGCTCGGCATACCCTACAACTCGCATTACCGAAGCCGCGGAGAAGGAAGGGAAACCCCTCGCACTGCGATTGCGCAGCCCTGGCTAGAATCAGACTGCGGAAACTGGGCAAACAATTCTTTGGGGACCTAAGAGAGATTTCTAGCTGCAGGGTGGGAGAGCTGCTTTCCTTCGTGAATGCTACGGGCTGGCTTCATAACGGGCTGCTTCCATAACAACAGTCACGGTCTTAGGAGTTTGTGGCATCAAAACGGTACGCCACTGATACCTACCTACGCCCTCCACGTTAATGTTGGTACCCTAACTAGAAAGACCGAGGAACTCGCAAGAGCCCTTTGAAAAAGGCGCATTAATATCTGCGCTCTGCAAGAAACCCGATTGTCTGATGCCACAAGCTCGGACATTGAAAGCGAACGCGGTAAAAATTACTATAAACTTCTCTATTTTCGTAGCCCACACACTCAATATGGTGTTGGCATTACCATCTGAGAGGGTTTCCGACATGTCATTAAAGAAATCGAACGATTTGTTGATGGGCTGATTAAGCACACCATTATATCAGCTGATCGCACTATTCACTTCTTCACCCCGTACGCACCACAGAAAGGTCGTCCTGATGCCGAGATAGATACTTTTTGGTAACTTCTCGTGCCTGCTGACAACTATATCATCATTGCCAGCGCCTTAATGTGGGTGTGTAACTGAAAAGGCAGACGGTAATAAGTGACATGGGGGAAAGGGGATCGGAGCGCGCAATGAGAGTGGAGAGCGTATAATCGACTTTGCGGACACCCAGGACATTGTACTTATGAATACATGGTTTTCATCAGACGAACAGTAAAATGCAAATCGACTATATTCTCATAAGACGAAGACATTTTACCACTGACATTGATGGAAAAACTGTTGGAATATGGACAACAGTTGCACCATCTATTCATCGACTTTAAAGCCACCTATGATAGCATAGTCAGGGTAAAACTGTACACGGCCATGAGAGAATTCGGTATCCCGACGAAATTAATAAGACTGACTAAGCTGATCCTGACCAATGTGCGAGGTCAGATAAAAGCAGCAGGACTCACTCTCAAGACCATTCGACATCAACATCGGTCTACGACAAAGGGGTAACCTATCATGTGTCCACTTTAACCTAGCCCTCGAGAACGATTCTCATTAAGGTCTATGCTAACGATATCGACATCATGGGAAGAACCACACGGGACGTACAAACTGCCTTCATGCAGATCGAGCAGGAGGCGCGAGATCTTGGGATGCACATCAATGAAGGCAAGACAAAGTATATGGTGGCAACGTCAGTCAACCGAAAACCAACCAACCAACAACATCAAACCGCACTTGCCAAACGGGAGGAATAAAGATAGGAGAATACAACTTTGAGACCGTTGATAATTTCTCCTGTCTAAGGTAGAAAATCACAACCGATAACAGTTACGATGATGAAATCCACCCACGGTTGTTGGCAGCCAACAGACCCTATTTCAGCTTACAAAAAATGTTCCGCTCGAAACGTCTCACCATAGGGTCAAAGCGCTCACTGTACAAGACAATGTTCTTGCCAGTCCTCATGTATTCGTCGGAGATTTGGGTTCTTAGCAAGAAGAATTGCACACTCTTGACCGCGATCGGGAGGAGAATCCTCCGAAGAAGTTTTAGCCCCCTACATGAGGATGAACGATTCCGTAGCCTACATAACGACGAAATCTATGAGTGATACTATGAAGTCAAGTTGCGGATAAAATCCGGCTGGTGGTCACTTAATCCATATGGATGAGGATGATCCAGCCCGGAAAGTGTATAAAATCTTTCAAATAACCGTAAAACAGAATTCTTTACGACTGATCCTAATGGAACAGGTAGTATTACTGTCAATGGCAGTAACTTTCCCAGAACTGGACTATTTAAATATCTCAGATCGATGGCGAGCCACATTATGGAATTGTTTCACACATTAGCGCAACCTGAATGAAGTGGCGGTCATCTTTCTGATTGACACATCGACGAAGGTTTCAAATCTAAAATTTACCACAGCATCGTCCGCCCTGCCTTTTTCTATGGTTCTGAGTATTCATCATCATCAACGGCGCAACAACCGGTATCCGGCCTTTTCCTGCCTTAACAAGGAACTCCAGACATCCCGGTTTTGCACCGAGGTCCACCAATTCAATATCTCTAAAAGCTGTCTGGCGTCCTGGCTCACGCCATCGCTCCATCTTAGACAGGATCTGCCTCATCTTCTTTTTCTACCATAGATATTGCCCTTATAGACTTTCCGGGCTGGATCATCCTCATCCATACGGATTAAGTAACCCGCCCACCGTAACCTATTGAGCCGGATTTTATCCACAACCTGACGGTCATGTTATCGCTCATAGATTTCGTCGTTATGTAGATTACGGAATCGTCCATCCTCATGTAAGGGGCCAAAAATTCTTCGGAGGATTCTTCTCTCGAACGCGGCCAAGAGTTCGCAATTCTTCTTGCTAAGAACCCAAGTCTCCGAGGAATACAGTTTTTGTAAGCTGAAATAGGCTCTGTTGACTGACAACAACCATGCGCGGATTTCGTCACCGTAGCTGTTATCGGTTGTGATTTTCGACCCTAGATAGGACAAGTTATCAACGATCTCAAAGTTGTATTCTCCTATCCTTATTCTTCCCGTTTGACCAGTGCGGTTTGATCTTGTTGGTTGTTTGGTTTTCGGTGCTGACGTTGCCACCATAAACTTTGTTTCGTCTTCATTGATGTGCAGCCCAAGATCTCGCGCACGATTTGGATGAAAGCAATTTGTATGTTCTTAGTGTTGGCCGACCATAAAACATAATGAACGGCGTCTCGTGCTGATGGAGACGAAAATGTTATAATAAGTGGCCAGACACCATGATCACATCCGAAATTAGAATGTTCGTAATCGCTATAACGATTGCACCGATGGTAGAAAAATTGCGAAGGAGGCCCCTTCGATGGTTTGGTCATATAAATCGCTCTAATGTGAACTCACTTGCCAACATTGGTCGAAGTGGCGATGTCTTAATACGATGTCGGTGCGAGAGGATTTGAAAGCCTTTCGACTGCATTTAGGTCAGATCTTTGACGATGGCTTAAAAAATCTGAAATCTGAAAACTCTTATTTAATTAATCATATTTAAATATTTAGAAAATAATTTGAAAGACGGACAACATTGCTGGCGTCATGATCCCCGTATTCGACTAATACCAGGATGGAACCGATACGTACTAGTTGGCAGGCTTGGCTCGTGGTGTCATCAGTTGGCCAAGTTGATGGAAAATGGATGGAATGGAAATGGAACAAAGTGCTGTAAAATTGTTCGTTGGAAATTACCAATCGAAGAATGAATGCCATCGACCATGTCGTCATCCAATTATTGAACGTGCACTCCAGTATGTCGTATCCGAGCTCACCTCAAGAAGATCTAAGACAAAAACAAGTCGGAATACCGGAAGCTCGTGCTTCGGGTATAAAGGTTTTGTGTTCATCTTATCTAAGAAATTTCAACGCACATTTTTCTCCCCGTATACAGCTACAAAACTACGAGACATACGTACATATTACAGCCGTAGATATTAGGCTCACTCTAAACAAACAAACTGCCTATTTTCGAATACTGTACACATATATGCACGTATATAAATTGATCGTACCTATATTTCCGATTTACTTCTTGTATCTATCTGAATTAGGCTCTACCCGCAAAGTTCATTAGCACGCATATACAATATACCTACATACAGACATGTCTCGTTGGAATAATTGATATTCATATACAAATGATTAAAGAACTAAAACAAAATAATTCTTTTCCACCCAATTCATACGAACTTACTTCGTTGTGGTATTGACGAATTGATATGTGATGATGACGTCATCAGGTTGTAGAGTGCACGAAATTCACAAAAAACTGTAAAGTTTCACCCCCTATAACTTTGTTAATAATAGTTGGATTTTCTTCAAACTTGACCAAGTTGTGCATTATATTCTTCATTATACGCGTGCCAAATTTTGTACTACTGGGATGAACATAAGGGGGGTGCCAGGTAAATTTCTAAAATGTGGAAATATACTATTATTAACTTTATTTGTGCAGATATCGGAACCGGATATATTTTGAGGCCTAGATTTCGTAGCGATGCACTATTGACATTTTTTTCAGATTTTTCGGTTGGATAGGTTCTGAGAACGAGACCTGTTACACTTTTTGATGGCCATATTTTGAGCTCTCACTCCCCTATGTTTCACTTAGTATCAAATATTGAACCAGTTTCGAAAAGTACTAATTGATTTTCATTTGATACCACATTTTATGAAAAAAAATTTTGCACCCTCCTTTCACATGTATGGGGAGCCCCCCTTAAACTTTACACAAAATGGCGTCAGTTGCTGCATGTAGAGGGAACGGCAGATCACATACTTCTACCAATTTTCATGACAATCAGTTCAGCGGTTTCCGAATAAATCGGCTGTGACAGACAGACAGACAGACAGACAGACAGACATCGAATCGATTCTAATAAGGTCTTGTTTCACACAAAACCTTAAAAAAGAAGGCGAAGCTACGCAAAAAAAGTTGCTGGTGAAAGGTATCGACAAGCCAGCAACCTGGACGGAAAAAATGTTAGAGTTGCCTCTTGGAGCGCTTAATTAAAAATTGCAACCTAGATGATAGTGGCAGCCTAGTTGAAATCGGTCGTTGAAATGTTCTTTACATTTTAATTTAGTTTTCCGTTGCTTCGAAGTGGGCGTTCCGCTTATCCTTACAATTTAGTGACTGAACCCATAAGAAATCTAACATATAAATTTTGAAGAAAATTACAAAAAGGATGATCGCTTTCGCTCGGTCCAATCTGACTGGTGATTTTGTTCCGCCAGGGTGGTCCGCTCAAATTGATTTTTGGTTATTGTTGTTGCAAATATATCTCTCGGGAAAGAAAGGATACCGTGAAGCTTACTGCACCCATAACTGCCGTGGTATGCTCGACTTAAGGAGAAACTCAACAGGCGCCTATCGGTAGGTGAGAAAGCAAAACTTTTGAAGATATCGCCAACCGCTGACCTTTTGGAATCCTCAAACTTGCAGGGAAGATTCCCTTCTAGAGATGCATCCACTCTGTCCCACGAAAATGGGATTTCTGTTTCATCTACTTAAATGACCATCTTGGCCACCTCCTCCGCCGAAGGAGGAGCATGTTGCACATCTCGAATGCATTTTTCAACGCTTCCCTGACTATCCCCTAGTTCTCAACGTTAACAAAAGCAAATTTCACCAGCCCCAGGTAGAATTTCTAGGCATCATCATTCACTGATGACGTGCAACTCGACCCAGACTAACTGCAAGCGATCGCGAACTTTGCGCTTTCTAAAATAGTAAAATCTCTCAGAAGGTTCTTGCGCATAGTAAACTACTACCGTCATTTCCTGCCCAAAGTGAGCCACCACCAGTCCCTCCTTCCCGTCTAATCCTAAAACCAGGAAATCACCATAGATCATGTGATCTTCAGAAACCGTCCAGGCGCTTCAAACCACCAAGCAGCAGCCGGTAAACACTGCACTTTGGTTATTACCCCAAAAGCATACCCATCTAGCCGTGCTCGTCGATGCCTAAGACATTGCATTACGCGCTGCTCTTCACAAGAAGGTGACTAAAACTGACAACTTTTGAGGTTAATCTCGAAGCAGCTGAATCTCGCTCAATGGGCACTGCATTATTACCCCCATATTTGGGCATCAAATTCTACCGTTTTTTTCTTTGAAAGCAGGCCGTTCGCCTTATTTACGAGCCATAAACCTTTAACTTTTGCCTTACGGGAAAAATCTAACGAAACTTTCCCTCATCAACTTCGCCATTTAACTTTCATTATCTAGTTTACCTCGGACCTTCAGTTTGAAGTCCGCCAGTAAACATCAGCGGCCAAGTAACCACATCGCCGGTTTTCACGCCGAAACCACTCGGTTTGGTCATTGCAACAGGAATAATTTTTAATACAAAATGTTGTCTAATTTAATACATTATATTTAATCCAATAGAATTCAAAGAAAATAATGAAAAAGTGTCTTTGAATTAGTAATGGATTAATTACATACTTCTCCTGGTTTATCGCCTGCAGTACACGCCGACAGTTTGGTTCGCTCCCAGCTTGGCAATTTGGGCTATGGTCCTAAGCCTGTCGCACAATCCCCCGTTCCTTCTCCACGAAACCTTAGAAATCATAGCAATCGATGCGCCGTGTCAGAAAGCTGATCCACCCTTCGAAATTCTATACTTACACTAGGAACAATAGACCCAGTTCACACGCCCTTGCAGTAGACATTCTCCCCATGGAATGCTATTGTTACAAGTGTGAAAGGAATTACATCCGTCGGAAAATATCTTGTTTGCTACAAAACGCGCACAAAGCAGCATTTCTGATATCCACGGAAGCGAAATGTGAACACTTTTCATAAGACCACATGAAGCGTGAAAGCAAAGTTCATCAGCAACATGGTCCGTCCTTCAAACATGCAACACCTACGTCTTCGATGGAAATTCTAACCGTTTTTCATTGCTTCCCTTGGACCATGCAGAGAGATACATTCTCGTTGGCGTTGGTATGGACTGCAACGATTGCCTTTCAAGCCTTATCAAAGTTACAAAGCCCTAGAACGTCCATTGTGTCACGAAAACGGGTATATAGTTATATATATATATGTCTTCTCGGATTTGAGCGGCAAAACAACATTCAATTTATTACCGTAAGGTGTCGGATTAGTTATAAGCTGTCACTTGGAAGCTCTCAGACTTTTCCAATGCCAATTTGAAAGCCGCCTGGTCGTGTTTCTCACCCGATTCGGCTCAGCTCCTTTCAGAGAATAATCAAAAAGGGAAAATTAATTGAAATAGAAAGACATTCATCATGAACTAAGACACCTGTAGCCAGAAAGGATTAATGGAGAAGTAGTTAGCAAGGTACCTGTTCGGCTGCTTAACCGGTCGTATGGTATTAACCCATCAAATTCCCTCGACGATGGGGTGAATCCTTTCTTCGATTTCAACCCTGATGACTGCGGAGCATCTTTGAGGCAATTAAATTTAATTTCAATTTATTTATTTTACTGGGAGCGTAAGGCTTAAGTCAGTACAGGTGTAAATTTATGTTTGCCAGGGATGATTGAGCTTGAAACTCTACAGGTTTCCTTCCCAGGGAAGCTGAACTCCTGAGCGTTCAAAATTGAAAATTGAAAAGTTTATCACGATAGTGGGTGAGTCGAGTCGTTTCCGTACACCTGCAATAATCACTTTCGAATCACCTTAGCTTTACGAAGAATAGAGACAAAGTCCTTGAGTTGCCTTTGTCAATTAAGCCACAATGACATCGGGTCCTTTATCATTTCGTTCATTCCTTCAACACGTGGCACGCAAGGGGAGACCATCATCCGTCCTTGAACAAGGAGAAGAAGAATGTGGTTTTAAGCTTACGGTGTCATCTGGACCTCTAATTCG